>NC_082357.1:9225370-9825370 GCF_027477595.1 Haemorhous mexicanus | reverse complement strand
TTAAACCAAAAGTCCCTTGGGAGAAAAAGCTGCTTTTAAAAACTTTGTTTAAGTTCTCCATCTTCATACTTGAGCATGCTGACTCACCAGACACAGTTTTGATGATCTTAAACCATATCTTATCTTCTCAGGCTTAATTGTACTGATTTAATTGAGGTTTATTTCTGATTAATTCTCTGATACTTGAGGAAAAACAATGCTGATAAGATAGCTAAAATTAATTCATATTAAGTCCCAACCCTGAGAATATGAGAAAAAAAAGTAAGATATTTAAGAAGAGTTCACACCTAGCTCAAAGCACAGAATAAATTTGTGGGTAATTTTCCAAAATAAAGTAGTAGACCACAGCGTAATTGTATCACCAGAAAGTGTTTATAGCTTAAAATGTGACTCTCCCTTAAGAAGATTTATCTTTCATGAAATCTAAGGCAGCTGTGAGATAGAGGAGAAGGGTCTAATCCTACTCTGACACTGTCACAAGTCATGGTCCCCTGACAACCTGGGCCACAGGCCTGGAGGTTTTTCCATGAATCATGAGCCTGTCACTTACTGTCTCTCAACATGTACAAAACAATAATATTTGCCTCATCTGTGAATTTCTGTGTTTTCTACAGATGAAACTACAGCCAGTCTTGCTGTTTGATTACCCTAAACCTCTTACATTGTTAAATAATGGCCATTATTCAAGTCTTCAATTTATTATATGAATTATTATCTATATGTTCCATAATATCAGCAGTCTTCTTCAGTCTGAAAACTAAGAACGAGCCTTCCCTTTAAGAAGTGTCTTACAAGATTTAGAGTTGGTTATAGCATTGTCTTGATTAATGGACAAAGTAAAAAATATTCATGGCTAAATGCAAATGTCAGCAGGCTGAGTAGATCTTGTGCATCTCTGGCTGAGTGTGTCGGAAACTTCCCCACCTTTATTTAGTGTTTCCTTCCTCATGTCCCATGCTGTGGCTCCAGCTCACAAGCAGACTGTAGTTTTATTACTCTTCACTAAAACTGAATGATAATTATGATTTGGCAGCTGTTTTGAAAAAGAGCAGCAACAAAGCCTTTGGAACTCTTATGCAACAGCCAGTGTTGGCATTTCCATGGATTGCAAGATGATTATGTGAGGCAAGCACAGCTCCCTCCTTCCCAGGCATGTAAGAGAGCTGGTTGACCGATTTAAGATGGCTAATGCAAAAGAGGAATTCTAGCAATCAGACTCACTGAAGCCTTGGCAGAATTATAATGAATATAAATCCTAATTCTATCCCCACTGCCTTTGATGTTAAATCTGGGCTTAAATTATAGCTGCTGTTAATTGCAGCACTGAAATATTTTGCATAATGATGAGACTCTGGCTCCTTTTACCTTAATTATTTCCCTGTTGAAGAAAAAACCTGGGGCAACCCAGATCTGCAGCAATACCCAGATGTAATATATACATTAGCTCTTCACACTGCTGATCACTAAACTGTCCTTCACTGGCTCACGAGCAGATGGCACATACAGTACCAGAAGTGACAGACCTGACACTGCATGCCTTGCACCTCTGAGACTCTCATGTGGAATGCAAGAAATGCAAGACTGTACAGTGGCCCATTCTGTATTTCAGAGATGCTGAACAACTGCACATCACTGCCTTGTGCTGCCACAGGGGAATGGAGCACTCCCAAGAATCAGGAAATCCTTTTGTGTGCTGCAACTTCACCTATGCTAATAAGAAAATCCGTTCTTCTTAAATAGTGGCAAGAGGATGTGTTTTAAATCTTATTAAAATTATCCAGCCGTTTCATTTGAAGGAATTATAATAAAAATCCAAGAAGCCCCCAATTAAAAAAAAGCCCATAGGCTTTAGCAAAAATACCACCTACTCTCTATTAAGGTTTCTGTTGGCATTAGGATCCACATTTTAGATCCACATTTTAACCAAATTAGAAAAGAGCATTTTTCAACTAAAGGAAACAAATCAAAAAATGTGATGTTTTCTGGCAAGGTTCATTTTAATTAACTTAAGTCAGTGGCAGCTTTCAGTTTTTTATGGAACATCATGGAGTGTTCTCTGAATGTAACAATGCAATCATGCTAGAGAAAGCTTCAGTTGTAGGATGTCTATGTGAATGCCAACTGAAGTACCAGGGAGCCACGTGGTTGGTATCACAGTGTTACCATGATTAAAGTACAGAACCAGTGAGTATTTCCTGATGGAAAGGTTCTCTGGAGGTCTCTGGTCCAATCACTCCCTCAGAAGGGAGGGATGGAAGGACTAAGATGAGTTTGAGTATAGTCAGGGATAGAGATTCTATAACCTCCCTGGGCAATCTGATAAGAAAGGATTAAATCCTCTGCATCAAGCTGCTATGAATGAATTAAACAAATAAAACACTTCTGAGTACACAGTTAAAAAATAAAATTCTGTTAGAAATTGTTTATGCTACATCAAATCAGAAAGAATCTAACAACTCCTGGTATTTTCATATTGATCACCTGCTCTCAGGTTCAGAGTAAGACCATCCTACTCACTAGAATATTCAGTATAAAACTGCTTCATAGTTCCCAGCATAAAGGAGATGTGGTTTGTGTGTTTTACCTTCAATTAAGACAATTAAAGAACAACCCAAATTGTGAATGGTAGATCTATGCTCCACTAGGACTGTGAGATCTCAGACCCTTCAGTGCCTTGATCACCCTGTGGGAGCAGTTTAATCTCTAATCCTCCCTATACTTCTTATAAAACAAAGATGTGCTATGATCCCTTTAAGCAGGAACAAAACACAAAGAAATATACAGTCCTACACAAGCTCCAGGAAAAAGGATACAGAGGGCAAGGGTCACAATCCCAAACCCACCCTAGTGCTCTAGCCACTGAATTCAGCATCTCTCTTAAACCAAAATTTTGGGTTGCCCTGAAAGAGGAGCAGAACCATGCATGAGATAAACCTCCTGGTATTTAGTGGAAGTTGGCTGCCCCCTAACTTCATGTTCTTTTGGAAATCCCAATCCAAAAGCCATTTGTGAACTTGAGATTCAATTTCAGCTCTCCAACTGCTTGAAATCTCAGTCGTCTTCTAACAAGTAGCAAACACAGAAAGGGCAAGGAGATGTCAGAACATTCATTGCACACATAGACTGGTACAGTTTCTTCTTTGAGTTAGCAGCCAGCCCATGTGGAAAATCTTTGATGCAGCATCATCAGAGGTGCCTGGAACTCTTCATACAAACAGTGTGGGCAGAGGGGGCCAAGGCCAGATTAATTTCCTGGAATGAGTTACTGAAATAGACACATCTTGATTAAATCCCCGAACAGACATGTTCCTAACATTTCCATGCTCAATTTTCCACATATTTTTAAACATTTTAATAAGAGGATACTGGAGAGCATGAACTGAAGTGTTCACATTTTATGAAACCTAATTTCCACATTAGTTTTGATCATAAGCACAGAAAGATACCATTACATTGGTCTGGACTTTCTGGTGCACTTTCTGCAGCAAAGAGCTATAGAGCACATCAGCAGCTGAGATATGGCTGCTCCAGAACTTTTGATTCATTTGTCAGCATGTCCTACACTCATGAAAACAAGAAAATCAGTTTTATATATCAAGCTTCAGAAGAGAAAAACAGATCACCCATCCAGTTACAATAGAAAAAGAAGGTACCCTTGGACAATGGCTTTCCCTGCAGTTACAAATCATTGACAAATTATTACTATTACAAATTATATCAAAGGGGAACTTCTGTCCAAGTAGGATATGCAAATATTTGACTCAAAGGGAATCACATCAGTTCCATCACAATGACATATTGATCAGCTGTATTTTCTAGACACTGACTTCCTGCTTTAACTCCCAGGCTTCCAGAACAAATGGATTTTATATTTGCAATGATCTCCATAATGGACTGTAAAATTTAGCCAACATAAAAATAAATTCAGTAAACCCTGGTTTTGTTAGGCAGGTGAAGTCAACCACTATTCTAAATCATCATGAAAGGAAAGTCCTCAAGAATTATCTCAGATTTATCAGTCTAGTCTGTTTATATTCCTGTTTTTTCAAGTGATTTGCCAGGCTAGACTTTTCTTCTTTTAAATACCTGTTCCTTCCTCTCTCCCCCTTTGATGAACATCCCCCTGTTATCCTGTTCTCATCCTGGTCCTCGGTTTTCCCTCACCCGTAGTTCCACAGAGCTGTCACGGCTGGACTTGCCTGTCTCTGGTGCCACCTTGGGGCAAATGGTGGTTTGCCACAGAAATACTCCAAAACTCTTCACTATAAATGCTCTGTAATCTCAGTGTGGGCTCCTCAAAACGTTTACTTGAATGATCAGTAATTTCCATACAATTATCAGATTTTCTCTGATCCCAGGCCATGCTCTTGATTATTTCCTAGGTACCCAACCCAAAGGTACAGCTAGATTCCCAACGGAAGAATTTAATAATTTAATTTATATTTTCACCTGCTCAGGATAAAATGCCTTTAAAAGTGACTTGTTCAGTTGATCTTATATCATCCAGAAAAGTTAGTTTTCACAATTTTCAATTTAGCACACAGCATGGGTTTAGAATTAACATAGCCAGTGTTTCTCTTAAAAATTCCTTTCTGGAAGAAATCAAGGGGAACTGAGATAGATGAGGTTTTGCATTTATTTTCATGTACCTAATTTTTGAAAGACAGCAGCTTTATATTATAGTGATTAGAGGATAGTCTTTGTTTTAAATGTTCTCATCACTCAAATGTTATTTAAACCTAAGCAATACTCCAGCCATATTTATGTGTGTATTAGTGTGAAAAGTTCACCCAATGGCTTTTTACACCTCTGGCCTATTTTAACTATTCTGAAGGCCATTAAGTTCCAATAAATTCTATAAGATAACTGACTGGGAGTTCCTACTAATATCCAGTAAGAGAAAAGCTGCAGTTTGAGCTTAGCTGCTGTTTGAGACCTTACAAAAGTTTGTCTTTTCAGCGCAGCAAGGAAGAAGCAAATATGATTGATTTCACTGCTCTGTTTCCCTCCTGGCCATAACTGATCCACTCTCCTGTGTCCTGCTGAGCAACTGACACCCTTCATTCTGGAAATGGGCACAGTTACTAGGATGATTTTAAAATGTGCACCGTGCAATTAATTGCTGCTGAGCAAACGCTGTCAAGATTAGACTTTTATAGCTACCAAAGCTTACATAACAACTTATTAAAAGTAATTTGGGCTGAAGAAGTTTTATCTTTGAGCTTGTACTTGTATTTCAGCTATATCTATTACAAATGTATCAGTAATTAGTATGTTTTGAAGACTACTAGGGCAACTGCAGGAGTAGTGTTTCATGGGTAATTCATATCAGGATTGGGCCCTTAAAGTCTACTTTGAAGATGTCCTTTTCTAGCAATCATTAAACAATTCAAAATATATGTATTTTTTCATTTATACATTAAAAAATTCATTTCACTAAAATATGTGCAAGCTGAGAGGATTTACTTCATATGGCACTAAACCTTACATATTGTCTAAAGCACCATGCACATTCCTTTGGGATATAAATATCAATCTGATTAGCTAGCAGGTCTTGTCAGCCACAGTAACTTATCCCCTGGGGTATCTGAGCTATCACGTGCCTCTAGGATTTCTCTAAAAGGTCAAGAGGACTTAACTAAGGTCTATATAAGTCCTTCCCTATGCCATTTGAAAAATAATTAAGTCAAGAGGACTCTGCTGAAATTTACCTGACAATATCTTCTGTTCTTGGCTTGAGGAAAACTAAGTGCCCAGGTGAGTTCAATGCTTCCTCTGGATCTTTAGAAGACATCACAGTAATTCACAAAAAAAAAAAATGCATGGAAATTACCAAAGATGCCCAAATGCCAGGAAGTTCTATAAACAGATTTGGATTTGTCCTCAGCTTGTACACCTGAAGATTTAACTGGAAATACCAGATGGACAATGTGTATCTGGACTAAGGATGGAGCAGCAGGCTCCTGCAGGGCAGCTCGCCTGCTCTGCCCTGGGACCTGGGCTCACAGCTCAGAGAGCAAGAGCAGTGGAAACTCTTCCCAACAGTATTTTTCATTTTGCAGTTTTCTTGACATGGCTCTTTCCAGTATCCTGACAGAAGCTGAAATCGCTGCTGGTCTACAGAGCTGTCAAGGTAATATTTATGTTTTAAATTTAGCTTTGGAGTTTATCTATCAAATTCCTTTGTCCTTGCTACCCCAAAGTCCCAATTCCAATGGAAACAGAAAACTCTGTCTTACTAAACACAGAAAAAGGACTCAAGGTAATGGAACAGATGCAAGTTTTAATCTTGGCCCACCAAGCTACAGGTACTTACCATAATTTGTGCACTGCAACAGTTTTAAAGATGAAAAAATCCAAAGGCTGAATCCTGAGTCAGAAATCCTGTTTTTTTCAGAGAATAACAATAAAAGTACTGCTGATTTCAATACAAGCCCAATATTTATCATCAAGTTCTACAAATATGTCTTTCAATGAAGTATCTATTTACAAGGGTATGTTCTTGCATGCTGAAGACCACAGTCATTATTTCATTACCTTTGTAGTTATGAGACATCATTGATGGAAAAATTCCATTATCTGATATAAACTCAAGAAAATCAAAGACTGTTACTTGGTGTTTGTAATTACCTTCACTGTACTGCAGAATAGTTTGCTGCTTTTTGATCAAAAAGCTAATTTTTTTGTTCCAGATTTTTGACTACTTTTCTTCATCTCTCCTTGTTTCCATCTCCTTATTTCAGCTGCTGATTCATTTGATTATAAAACCTTTTTTGTCAAAGTGGGTCTCAACTCCAAGTCCAATGACCAAGTTGCCAAAGTCTTTGGAATTCTTGACCAGGACAGGAGTGGCTTTATTGAGGAAGAGGAACTGAAGTAAGTAAATAAAAAAGTTACCAACAGGGTTGTGGTTTATCACTAAAAATGCATGATAAGATCAGAAATATTCTCCTTCCTCCTCCCCCTTTGGATGGAAGACAATCATGTGTTTGTGCACCTGTGTGTGAGTGCTGGTACTGGAGGAGCTGCAAGTCAAATAACAAAGGCAAGGCTGGATCACAATGGGGAAACTCTCTGACAGCACTGAAAATATTTGTTTCATGTAGCAATAACTGACAGACTGTGAAGATAAAAATAGCAGTTCTGCTGTAGCTGCTTTTTATTATTGTAAGATTTCTCTACCAGACTGAATTCAAAGGGCCATTTTTCTCTCATCTTTCTTCTGTCACATGAATTCTACCTTCCAGATCACATTCATCAGACTTTGAAGTTAAAAGTAAGGTTAGAGAAACTCTTGCTGAGACTCTGCATCTTAGGAGAAAGAAGGAAGATAACAAGGGAGGGAAGATGAATTCTGCCACAACAGAGGATTATTTAATTTTGTCTTTTTAATTCAATGAAACCAAGATGTCATCAAGACTTTTTTTAGGCTGTGAAGAAGCATCCCCTTACTTCCTTACCCTCACTCTCAAAGAAGTTAGAGGAAGTTTCACCATTGAAATAGTTCTCAAAAACTGAATCATGCTTGAAATTTTGCAGCTACTACCAACTCAAACCCTGAACACTTTTGGTACTATGCATCTCTCATTTGCTCTCTCACCTTTACCAGACTTTTCCTGAAGAATTTCTCAGCCAGTGCCAGAGCTTTGACTGATGCTGAGACCAAGGCATTCCTGGCAGCAGGGGACAGTGATGGAGATGGTAAAATTGGAGTGGATGGTAAGACTGCCCTTATTAAAATGATAATACCTGCCTCTGAGACTTCCTAAAGGCAGCTCTAGGCACCTGCCCTGCTCCATGTACCGAATGTTATGGATCTGATGCTGAGGTGCTCAGATCTTCTGTGTTATAGACAGGATCTGACATAGAAACAGATCTCTACTCTGCCCCTGGCTATAGTGGTCAGTCCCTTTTCTCATCTATGGAGATTTTTTTAGGAATGGAACCTAAATTCAGTCTATAATTTCACTGCTTTTTGCTAGTGAACTGTGATACAATGTGACACTTAAATGCAATACTTCCTTTGCCTTAAGTATCTATTGTTATGAATACACAATGTGCTGCCTTTAAGGAATGTTTATCAGAGGAAGTAGCGTTAGTTTCCTATTTTAACTCGAAAAATTGGGAGAGAAAATTTTGGGCTGTGTGATTACAAACAGAGGTCCCATTTTATTACTTTTTTCTTCTTTTTCAGAATTTCAAGCACTGGTCAAATCGTAGTCAGCAGTCAAGATAAAGACCAAGATATATGTGCCATAAACAATCTTTCCTATTGCAAACCTACCATTTATTTACACATTTTGCACCCTGAAAGGCCATGAACAACTGTTGGCAAGTGGTTTCATATTGCTGGAAAACATCTGAAGTGGTACAAGCACTACTTAAGCCATGCTGCCAGGTGTTTTAAGCAGAAGGTCTATGCCACTGAGGGACTGAACCAGAATCCACTCTTCACATCTGAATTTAGGGCACTAAATATATAAACATAAATATTAAGAGGAGAAATTGAAAGCATCTCTGTGGGCCATTGAATTTTCAATATTTGCATAAATACAGCATATGTTGTAAAAAATACATAAATACAGCATATGTTGTAAAAAACAGAATTAATAAAATGTCCAGGTGTAAAACCTGTTTATGGTAACTGGTAGCAGTGGTATTTAATCAAGAGGTATTTTATTATTCCATACGTTTTTCTGTCATTCTTTATGCAAGTGACTGTATTTCAGAGACTAAGTAGATTGCAGAAGCTTGCACTAATTAAGCCATCAATTTAAGATCAACTGGATCCAGGATTCATTTAGATTTCTGAAATAGCAATACGTTCAAAATTCCCCAAGGAATCGCTCACCTTCATGCCCAGCCGATGGCACTATTGTTCCACTGCTGAGAAGCTCAAACAGTGTTCTGTGTGCTCCAATGAATTCCAGAACACTCCTCGTGTCCCACCTGCCACCTCTGCAAAAAGCACTTCAAAAACACCATCCCCAGGGCTCCATAAGAGCAACTGGGGGAATGTTGCCTGAATAATCGACATTCTGCTGCTTTTCTTCTCAGCACTGAGAATAACTCAATGCCCACATCTCACAGCGTTGTAAAACACATCAATGTTTGTAAGGAAAGTATCATAAAATGAAGAGTGCCATAAAAAATTGCTAAGAAATTAATCTTTCTTTTCTTTACAGTCAGATTGAAATAGCAAGACAGACATAAGAATGGGGAGAATGCAAAATTCTGAGTAGGTTCTCAATAATTGAAGTTCATTTTGTGCACTAGGTTAGGGTTCTGGTTGAAAAGCGTGGGTGTGATGATGCCACCACAATTTTGTCATAGTATAAACACACAGAGCAATCAAACTGGGCTACAAAAACGAACTAATTGCTAGTAGTACCTAATGAAACACCACAGTGTATCAGGGTTTTGTCTTAGATATGTGACCAAAATAAACACACAGCCAAACAGCCTTTAAAAATATCTAGATGGCTTTAACCAACCCAAACACTATACTTCCAACACTACAGTTGCTCCTACATACTTTTGAAAAAAAATTTGGAGCTCTTGAAAAAGTCATTCTTGGACAATAATCTTGCAAAAACTGGTATGAGTGTCTCATACTGTATTTGTTGGAGGTATTTAAGAAGATGTTTCAACATGTGCAGATCAAAAATCTTAATTTCAAAATTGCCTGTTGATGTCGTTGTGGTTCTGATGCACAACATATTTTATGATGAGACATTATGGAGAAGGAAGGAAATATCAATACAATGTCGGGGAAATCATCATATTACACAAAGTTAAAGCAATCTACAAGACTTTAATGAATACTCAATAATGTGTTCATGCTCTATACATTAGCCAAAAATATATTTCCATTAACTCTAATGAATGAATCAGGTCCTAATATTGTAGAATTTTCTATAAGAGTGAAAAAAGAATCATCCATCAAGCAAATTGGCATTCATTATTTCAATGTCATCTCAGAAGAGCAATTAAAAAAGGGAATTTTGCAGAATTATAACTGCAGCCTGACCGCAGGGCTAAAAGCTCTCATTATTCTCAGAAAATGCTTTGTTTCTCAGCTGATATTATGTTTTATGTTTCCATCATGCAATATGGGTCACCCAGACATTTTCAAGCACTGTACCAACATTAATGGCTAAATAAGAGAGAAAGGCAAAGACAGCTCAGATAACTTCTGAGATAGCAGGCAGCTCCTTTATTTAACCACACTTACTTCCACCCTGATTAGCCTGCTAGGCCTACAAATCTAAGACAATTTCACCACTTACCATTCCATTAAGAACAGTAAAAAATTCATGACAAGTTAAGTCTGGTATCAGCTTCAGTGATCACTCCAGAAAGTTAAGAAGAGCTTGTGACTAGAGAGGTTTTTAGACCTTTCCTTCTTCCAGCATTACCACTAAGCAGATCAGAGGAGAAAAATGCTGCTTTCTTTGCACAAGAATACACTCACTCCATTTCTTTTCCTCTCTTCCTCTCATGGGCTGTCAGGTGAGATTTCTGTTCACTAGGAAATTTCTGTTGCCACTTACCATGGGATTTAAGAAAGCTCTTCAAATTGTACCTCAGCTGGAAATACTGCTGCCTGATCACAAACACAGAGTCCCAAACAGGTCCCTTAGAGTGAACAACATTCTTCTGGAATCAGACATTTGGAGAACTGAGACCTTAAATAGTGGATTGCCTCTTGTCAATGGAATTTTGTCACATGCTTGGTGCATGTGTTTTAACAGTTTGTCTGAACCTCCTTTCTTTAGCCCACTTCTGCTAAACAAGTGACTTTTGATGATTATTTACAATAAAGTTAACTCTAATTACAGGGTAATTTTACTTCAAACCTCACTAAGGGTTACACATCCTCCTATTGCTGAAATTAATGGCTGAAATCCCACTGAAATCAATGGGAACAGGCAGAATACAGAAGAGGTTGGAAGCACCTCAGTGCTATTTGGTTTATTTTACCATGGTTCCTTACACTGTGGGGCACAGTGAAATGCAGCCATGTGCAAAGAGCCTTTGGTAACAGCAGAGTAGGGCTGTGCTTACCTTTTACATAGCACAATAGCAGCATCCAGATTATTTCACAGCCTCCAACATTAAGCCACAGTTATTACTAAAATAGAAAAAAACCCTGAATAATGTAGATTTCTAAAGATGGCTCCATCTGACACTGTCTATAATGCTGACAGCAGACAGAAACATGTTAGACAATTGCATTTAGGGTCAGAGACAGAAAATTGCATTACTGAGTCTCAGAAGAACTTCCAAGCGCTTTTAAAGACAAACACAAATCAAATGCTGTCAGAGATCTTCCAGGACAGCTTTTTAAGAGAAAAAATATGTTTATCAGACAAGTCTTTATGAATTAGTGACACTATTACTCAGCTATGTTAGTCTACTCTGCTGTCATTTTCAAACAGAAATCAAATTCACTCCCACAGACAGATAAGAACATAATCTGAACCGAGGAAAGTTCAGATGGGATGTCCCCTAACGTGAGAGAAGTACCTGTTTTCCTTTAGCTCCAGACCCACTGTGCTGCAGGGTCTATCTTGTATCTTGGGTTCTCTAGTCCACATCTCTGCTCAGTGCTCTGGGTAATGTCCTCTGCCTGCTGCAGGGAAAGAAAGCCTCATCACTGGGGCCTGGCTTTCCTCCTTCAATGTAGCAAAAAAGTCAAATACTTGTGCATGTGTTCAGACTTCTCTGTTAAAAATGGCAAAATACTATGGCCAAGCAACAATTCAAATTAAATGCTGTAACTATTTCTTTATTTCTCTAGGATTAAAGCATTTGCCCTAAGAGACAACTTGAAGTGGCAGGATTTAATTCATTTTGTTGTGAAGGTCCTTTTCAATGATTATAGCTGTGAACACACTAAGATTCTCTGCTGTCACCACTGAGACATCAACACTACTATCAACCACAGAGGTTACTGAGTATCTATTTTAGTTACTTCCAAACTCATTACAAAGGCAGAATCTGTTATCCAGGATCATGATACCATTGGCCCTGACACAACCAGGGCTGAAAGATGGAGTTGTGGGGGTTTGAGAATAGCTGCTGCAGCATCTCTTTACACTCTTGTAGCTGGTCTCAGGTTAACACCTCTCCTCTGATCTCACCTGAGACAACTGCTGATGTTTCTTCTGCATCTGCCACGGCTTTGGTTGATTGCCACTGCTAATTAACTCTGTACTTTATGCAAACCAGAACACAAAGGGTACAAGACTAGACCACAACCTGTCAATGCTTTACCAAAACACAGCTTTCCTCTGACACTTAAAGAAGTAAATAGCACTTGATTTGAAAACAATTGTTTCTTTTGTTTAGATTCCTAAAGAACCTAGAACCTTAGCAGGAACTTATCAATATGAATATTCTGTATTTCTCAGAGTAACACCTTCAAGTTTAATTTTAGAAGTCTGGAAAAAAAAAAAGGCTTTAATATTATTTAATAAAGACACCTCAGGTGGAAACAACACTAGGTATGCAAGTACATAAATATTCAGATGATCAACCCAATAGAACTTTTAGATGTCTCCCATAGAGCAAAAAAAAAAAAGAAAAATCCCCAAAACAACCAAACCAAAGTTAATATTTTTTTCTTTCATTTCATAGGAATGAGTGCTAAACATTCCTGGCAACAGTGCAATACTAAGATTCTGTGTCAGATTTTGAGCTATTGTGAACTGCTCATTACTTAGCAGCTGTTGTTTTGTTTGATTTATTAAGGATTTGCATTATAGTGTTACATTGTTTGCATAGCATCTTTTAAAAAAAACGTCCCATAAATCTCTAGGTTTTGAATGCATAAAGTAATTACAACCACCTAGGTTAACACATAACCAAGAAAGAAGCAAAACAGGCAAATAATTTAGATGTAAAATAGATTATCTCATTAAAATATCCCTTAATATACTAACCCCTGATTATTGCATTCTAATTGTAGTGGAGGGAAACCTGTACTTCAGATGAAGTGTCATTAATAAATAAATAAAACCCAGTAACCCTAAACTCCCACCTGTATCAATGTACAGTGACATCAACTTGATTCTGAAATTCAGCTCTTTTAGGCTTTTGTAGACCATCTTTCAGCCAGGATTAGCATCACTTTTGTTGCCAGCATTGAATTTCAAACATTAAAAGATCTCTTCAAAAGCAATCATAGCAATTATCTCACTTTTATTTGAGATCATATTCTAATATAATACTAATTCTGGCTATTCTACAACTGTTGAATACACATAAAACCAGCTCAGCACTCTGATATGCTAGAGTACATGAGGCAACCAGATGTCATTTTTGAACATTTGGTGCTTATATTTTTAAACAATGCCCAAATTAGTTGCACATCTATTTTGAGCTTGAGCATTATATGCTCACCTTGATCTTGTCATTTTCCTCCATTTCAATTCCCTTGTTCTCATTAACTGTCAATGTCAGTGTTGCATGGCAAGTCAAACACTTAGACAAAGAGAGCAATTCCATGAGTACTGTGTAGGAGCCCGCAGAAACAAAGGGAGATTCCTGTATAGGAACATCTATGGCATTGTCACAGAGGGCTGAAAAAAACCTTTTTCTCTAGAAACATCTTGGTAGTAAAAAAAGAACCCTTCTGCTCAAACTTATATTAACTTCAGATGATCAAAAAGGAGAAAATACAACAGAGTGTAAAAAGGTACCTAAGAGAATGAAAGTTATTGCAGAATAGTTCTGGAGAAAGCACAGAATCAACTTAATCCCCACAGCCACTGCCTGACAGATCATAACACCATGGAAATCTCAGGCAGAAAGCAAAATGAATATATAGCACTGAATGAAGAAGATAAATGGAAAGAACGCCACAAGATCTATGATCAGAGCTTAAGCTAGTACAAATCAGCACTGTTTAATTTGTTTTATCACAAAATGCTAATTTACAACAGCCCAGGGTTCCTAGGTTTACCTGTAAAGTGTTCTTCCAGGTCACTATAACAAATTTTCCTAGTGGAAGCAATAGAATGAGTGCCTGGTTGTTCCTGGACAGCTGGTATTTGGGACCAAAGGCAAGCCTGAATATTTGTGATTTATGCCCTGTTCTTTCACATACAAAATAAGTAGCAAGAAAGTTAAAAGTATCATTAAATTATGTCTGCATTTTGTGTTACTTACACTTTGCATTTCTCTATTCCAGTTCAAAGAGTGTTATGGAACATTTGCTATGATTTACACTTTTTTCACTGTCATTAAACCAAGCAGGAGTAAACCCACTGTGGTCCATTAATTTACATCAAGGCTTAGATATATTTTTTACCCTGCTCCACAGTATAATTTGTAACTGTTGCTACTATAAAAATGTTACATCTTTGGCATATCATGCTATTTCCATGCTATTCCAAAATGAAACAATGTTCATGGAGAAGAGAACATCAGTTTAGATACCACAATTGACTACTACATAATAAATACTAACCAAAATACATATGAGTTTTATTGGCCTCCATCCTAGAATTTTGCCCATATAAACCTCCTTAAAGATGGAAACAGATTTTTGTCTGAGAAGGAAAACCTTCCATCTACTGTTACAAATTTCCATAAGGTTTTTTTTTCCAAAAGTAATACTCTTGAAATATATAATAAACTCTTATTTATTTATACCTACAATTAAAATTTTGTTATTAATGAAATAGATTGTGCAAGTGTATTATAAAATGTATATACAACTATTTCCACACTAACAAAGTCTGATTCCTACAACCTATAGAACTTTCTACAACTAGTAAGCCTATTACTGATTTAATGTAATTCAAAATATTCAAAATGGATTACTAAGTAGGCCAACTGATTATATATAATCTTCCAAGGAATACTGATGACAAGATCAGTTTATTCAGCTTTACCCAGCTCATAGTTTTCTCTCACTGAAGACACTGGTTTCTGTTTTTGTAATTCAGAAAATAGAGTCAGGAAATACAAAGTGAAGCTTACTACAGAAAGATCATCCAAATTAGAAAAGGCTTTTCCCTACCCTAGTGACAAGTTATCTTTGTCAGAATGACACATTGGCACCTCTGATCTGTCATCTCCAACCTCCTTCATACATTCCAAAGGATCAACAGACCCAGGGAACAAACAAATTCATTTCTTTTCACAAGGGTTTGACTGCTGGAGTCACCTTCCAAAGAGTGACTCTCAGGTGCAGAGGTTACCTGTTAACATACTTGGAGCTGAAAGGCTGCTTTGATGGCAGAGTTGTACTTAATTAAGCACTAGTGGATTTATTTTTTAAAAACTGTTCTTTTTGTCCATATTATCTTTGGATATAAAAAGAAAGAAAAGTTTAATTAGTTAAGGAAGAAATTTGAGCCAAGTCTCAATTCAAACATTTGATCCATGGAAGTGTAACCTAAGTAGTGGTTATTGTCACCTTTTGAATCCTTTATAAGACAGAGTGGCAAGCCAGAGCCAACATTACTATTTTGCCTGGTATCTCCTCAGTTATTTTTCCTTTACCTAGCTGAGAAAACTCTAAAGGTGAGCATCTAACTTGAGATTAATTAAATAAAAATTACTGTACTGTAAGTACAACAACCATTGTTCTAAGGTTTTTATTTTAATTGCTGGAATTACATATGGATGCACTTTACATAGATAAGTATCAATTTTCTTTTTATTCTTCAGAGCTGCTGGGGGAGATAATAGAAGTAAACTTTCTTACCTTTTGTTTTCCAACTGCATATATTGTTACTTGTATTGCCAGATTCCATGCATTCCAGTAAGACTATTTATTAGATGAATGGTTACATAGAGTTTAAATATGTGCTGTATTTATATAGGTTGCAGGTAAATGATAAAATATTGATCATCAACTCACAACATGGTTAATGTAATCCATCTCATTGACAGCCATTATTTCTGAACTGCTCTTTTTAAGGAAGTAATGTACTTAAACCTGTAATTTGTTAAGGAATACCAGAGATGGCACTTTGATCAATGAGATTCATCTACTCTTGTTGACCTTATAGGAATCTTCAAAACACAGAAAACCCCAAATTGTTGTAACATGCATTTGTATTCCAAAATTCTGTTTGCAATATTCTATTTTGCACAGGTTTAAAATGAGCCTCACAGACATTCTAAGCCCTTCTGACATCGCTGCTGCTCTGCGGGACTGCCAAGGTGAGAAAACAATTAAAAATCTCAAAGTCTCTTATTTTGTGTAAACTGGGCAAGTTTTACTCAGTCCCAAAGGAATACTGAACAAGTGCATACTTTAAACAGATTTCTGTAATCTCTTTACCCAGCTGTCACAGTATGTTTGTTCATTACTGGTTTATACTGTCAATTTGGAGCTTATCCTCACATGATTTTGTTGGATGTTTAGTAGGGTGTGGGGCAGTATTGCAAATTCATTCATTTTTTGACAAGCTTCACCTACTGATCGTGTTTAGAGCAATTAAATTGTAACAAAGTATCATCCTCCAACCATTTAGGAACCCTGAATGCAGTGGTCTGGGGTTAATTTCTTTATTAATTTATTTTCAGCTCCAGATTCCTTTAGTCCCAAAAAATTCTTTCAGATCAGTGGGATGTCTAAAAAGAGTAGCAGCCAGCTCAAGGAGATCTTCCGGATTCTCGACAATGATCAAAGTGGCTTTATTGAGGAAGATGAGCTCAAGTAAGGATTTTGTTAACTACTTGGAGCTTATTAAAAAAAAAAGCACTTTTTTCATTCCAGAACTTCCAGTAAATGTGAACACAATTTTGCTAAGTGTTGATAACACCTTCAGCAGAATGTGAAAAATATATTTAATAGATAATTCTTACAGAGAAAAGCAATTAGTAATACCTGCCTTTTATGCTCAGTATAGAACAAAATAGCACCCTGGGGTTGGATTTTCATAGAGGACAGAATCAATTCAATCAGGGTTGTGCTTATAAAGCAGAAATACATACAAATAAGATTTAGCTTGCCAAACAAAGCAGTGTTTTAAGGACTTGGCTACTGTGGTAAATTTTTTAGAGATCTCTTTGATTGTACAACAACCATAAAAATACTATAGTGTGAAAATCTAAATCCAAGTTGTTTCCTCCCAAGGTATTTCCTTCAGAGGTTTGAGTGTGGAGCCAGAGTGTTAACCACCTCAGAAACCAAGACCTTCTTGGCAGCTGCAGATCATGATGGGGATGGTAAAATCGGGGCTGAAGGTATTGACTACTTTAAGTACAGAATGAGGCACCCCAGGATGTTTGGAGTGATGTGGGATTCTCTTTCATATTGATGCTACAATAATGTACCCTCAGTGATTTTACTGAAACCCTTGAGTAGCAACTTGTTTAAGGGTGGAAATGGTCCCTGATCTTACACATTCATCTCTGCAAGTACTTTTGCATGAGCAAGTAAAAAACCTTAAGGAACTTTCCTGTTGCCACTCACTCACACATTTCAAGTTGCTCTGAAAGGAACTGCCCCTTATTTCTCCTCCTACTTACTCTAATGTAAGGCAGTGCTGGCATCACTTGGAATACACAAACGTAAAATCAAGGACAAAAGAAGCAGCTGTACACAGGAGAACAAACAGCTCCTACATCAGCTCATTTCCAGCAGCTACTGCCCCACAGACAATCCACTGGGCACTGAAATCATTCTCAACATGCAGCATGTAGCTCTGCATTTGCTCTGCATATAAGGATAACAGAATGATCAAGGGTAACAACGCCAGTACAAGATCCCAGAACAGGATCTGTGCAGGGATGGCTGTTACTTATCTCCAGTGGCAGGTTAAGATCCAGATAGGAAGGAGCAGCTGCATGAGGAAGCAGCATACCACACTCACCGTGTGGAAACACTGGTGTGATTTAATGGCTGCACGGTGCAGAAACCTCCTGATCTCCTAATTCCACATTTCTGTGCCCTGTTTTGGAGACAAAGCACACACACACACAAAAGGCCTGCAGCTAATGGCAGCTTGCCCCGTGAGAGCAGTGAGCTGCCCAGAGGAGCATGAAAGGGGCTTAGGGAATAGCATGCATGGAATGTGCCAGCATGCAGATTCCCCAGCTCACTGCACTAGCAGGACAGAACTCCTCTGTTTCTTTCTTTGGAAGGAATTAAATCCAGTTCCTTAGGAACTATGCCAGAATAAACACACATGATTTATGAAGCAATCTGTATATTAATACAGTCACTAAGGGATGGGACTGATCAGATACCCAAATTCATGGAAGCCAAACATTTAAAGATTCTTTAAAATAACAGTATCTTATTGCATAACTCAGCACCCCAGGATCATACCACATGGAACTGCACAGTGTTTTTAGCTTTAGACCATGCTCTAAATCAACACTTCTCAATGTCTGAAGCATTACAAACAGTTAATGTAACACATGGACTCACTTTTCATTTTTTTTAACTTGAGCTCTTAACTCCTTCTTACTTAAATTCCATGTAAGCCATTCCATTATTTTTGCCTAAGATCAGTATTATGCAAAGAGAAGACCAAAACTACCCTGAATATTTAATTATTCCCTGTAAGTCACCAAAACACACTGCCTGTCCTCGTGTTGTTTAGAAGAGAATATTGAGCCAATGCCTCTCGTCCACACTGATCATCATCATCAGTTAGATAACTTTTTTCTGTTCATTCCTGTTCTAAATCTCTTGATAAGCCACTAATCCTTTATTCCTAACCCTTTCACGTTAATATTTCTTTCATGTAAATATTCTCTTCTCTTTCACAGAATTCCAGGAAATGGTGCAGGCTTAGAGGTTCAAAAGGACCAAACCAGATAGAATTGGGATGAATCTGCAGGAGACACTCCCAAACCTTGAAAATCCGGAATCCCTTATTTAACTTGACAGTGTCTGTTATTTTTTCACCGCCTTAGCAACATAATGAAACACTGATTACTGATTTTTTCATTGTGTGGACTATTTACCATGTTTTAACCTCTACTTTAGCAGACACTTCCCTTAAAAATATCCAATAAAAATTAATCATATACTGTAGCCTGTGTCTATTTTTTTGATTCCTGTATTGCAACATGAGAATTCTTAAACCAAAACTGTTAATCCCTCCAATCTTAAACGTATCAGACCTTCATACATGGAACATCTTTTGAAATGAGTGGGTGTTCTGTTTACAATAGCCCTTCTGGATTAAGGTTAAATTCTCAGAACACTCAGATCTTCATCAAAGACCAGAAGCCCAGATACAGTTGTGAGATAGGTGAGGGTAAAATCTCTTACTGACTTTTTGCTTAAGAAGTGGCTTCTGCATGAGGTTGTTGCAGTTTTAAACCACTCTTTTGCATCAGCCAGTTAACAGATGAGGAAAGCAAAAGCCACATGCTTTCCTGCAGAGAGAAGCCAAAGGAAAGCCCATGAGGACTTGAGGTTTCAGATAACTGTGAGGTTTTAAAGAAGCAGAGAGAAAGCAAGATATCTTCTTGGTGGTATTTTCTTGTTTTCTTAATAGGGAGGCCTGGAAGTGTGGAGGAAGAATTTGTACAAATGCATGTTGAGAAAGCTCCAACTCTCCCTGATGGGCTGGACTGATGTATTAAAAATGTCCCTTACAAATGCATCCATCTCTGGGAATGCTGAAAAAAAGCCTTTTTATGAGCAAACAATTCATTCACTCATTAGAAAAGGAGATATTCAGATGCTCTGATGGACTATTTATACCTTCAGTTGCTTTCTAAACATTAGCAAGTTGCAGGTCACACACATGCAGCTTGCAGAGGCACCACAACACAACAGAAGCCTTTAAGTGAACCGTCCAGTCACTGCAGTTTCAATACATTTCTTCCTTTGTTGCAAATGACTACATTCAAAATTAACTTCATTTCTTCCTTATCAAAAGTCTCTATGAATACTGGTAATTGTGCACAAAAGCACCTAACCCAGAATGGAACTGTTTATGAGATAACCCAGCTCTTCCTGGGCAAGAGACTAATGAGTCTGAATGGGTTTGTGAAAAGGACCAGGTATCTTTCAGAGCACCAGAGTCACAGAGTCCATCCAGTTAATGCTCCCATAGCTGGGCCTTTGTGCTCTCCCAGACTGTGTGTTGCAAGACACACTAACAAAACAGTACTTGAAAAATTTCTGTTGATTAAAACATCCTCATCACCAAAGCAAAAGCATTTTATTTATTTCAATAAATTAAAATTCTCATTGTGAAGAAAAGTCCATGCAGTGCCATCCTCTAAGACAGCCTAGACACCTTAACCCAAAACAAATTCCATAATGATTTCTCCCTGATTCTTCCTCTGTGCTCTCTGCAGCTGCCTATTCTTTTGGGAGCCAAGCAATGGCAAGCCAGTCAAGAAACAACTATTGCCTTTAAAAATAATGTATATATTGATCCACAGTTATTAAAAGTTGTCAATTGAAAACAGAATTTTGTATCATTTCAAGAAGTTTTAAAGCAGATTAATTTGACATACAAATTGTTTGTAAGCTGGTAGACTCAGTACATTTAATATGGTCATCACAATTTTCCTTTTATTGTATAAAAATAATATAAACTGATAAAAAATAATCACTGGATTTTGATACTACTTCTAACATTACAAAATATGCTCTAGAATATAAATCTCTGGAATATCAGTGACTTAAACAGAGCTCTTCAGATTTACACAAGCCAAGGGTCTGACCCATGAACTGAGCATGGCCATTCTCAGAACATAAGATTGATGTCACAGAACAGTCACAAGAAATAAAGTGTGTCCTTGGCAATGAAACCACTCTGATGACAGCAGGGTCTTGGAGTAGTTCACATGTAAGTAACAAACAAACTGCTCTCCATTTCACTGACAATTAAGTGTCCTGACCTTGACTAATCATGTTACATCAGGCAGGGAAATGCCTGTAAAATAAAGAATTTTCCAGGTGCTGTTGCGCTCTGCTCCTTTCAGTGTCAGCCTTTGCACTGTGGACCTCGACAAAGAAACCCAGAGACCAAGTACAAATTCTGTTATTCTCCACTGAGATGCAGTAGGATGCTGGAGCAGGTCACCAAACAGAAAAATACACTTGCCCTACTCCAGATATTCTGAGATCTCTCAAACATCTGAAGTATTGCAGGTAAAGAATGTTTCCATGCTTTCCATCAGGAAAAAAGTACCTCAAAAACCCAGTAGAACAGCATCCACCCCAGCAGATTAAAGTAAGGGAAAACTTGTTGACTTGTAGGAAGAAACATTTAAAATCAAATCATCTTATCACTTCCCCAGGATCCTTGAAACATTAACTCATACTTTTGAATGGTCTTATAAAACATATGATAGTAATAACTCAAACTGAATTTATTCACTGACAAAGATACTTGTCTGCTCCCTAGTCTAAAACAAACCACCAGCAGTAAAGCTCCTAGAGACATGGTATGTAGAATTCCCACTGCTTCAGGCAGGCCCCTGTAATGGAGAAGGCTCCTGGGCAGGGTTTTATTGACTGACAAGGAAGGAAAAACTAAATATACTGACCATTTTTAACCCCCATTTAACATAGGGGTATGGGTGCTCACTGTAAGTATATATTTAATTTATAGGATGGAAATAATAATCAATCTACTGCACTCACCACAATTTGACCATGAGAGCAGCAGTCAGAAATCAGCCATCACTGGCAATCATGCTTACAGACTGCAACAGAAGTTGCAACTGGTTTTCAGAATTGCCAGTTGTACATTGCATACTATAATTCACTAGACATAACTACTATAAAAACACATTTTTAGAAAGCACTAGAATACTTATGATTCCCTTAAAATACAGGTCCCAAGAGTGCTATTACATGTTCACATTAAGTAGCCCCTAACACCTCGTGCCAGTGTACCATATTTGTGAACAGTTAGAATTAAGATATAAAACACCCCATTAGCTTTTTTCAACCTCCAAGCAGAAAAATGCCATGCCTTAAATGTGTCAAACTGTGACATCATTCTTAATGTAATTCTCTTTTTTTGCAGTGCTCAGAATGGAAATAATTAACTTATTAATACAATCCATCTTCAGAGCTGAAATTCTTTTAACTGCCTAGCCCCTTCCTCATCTTCTCTTCCCAGCTTTTCTGCAGATGCAAGCTAGTAACATTAAACAAACAAAAACATTTCAATATCTCAAGTTTTGCCTGAAAGCAGTTTTTCAATAATTGCTACTCAGTAACTTTGCATTCTTAATGATAACCCAAGCTAGTGTGAAGTTACTGCCTTCCTTTATGAAATCTCTGGTCCTGCAAAGCAAATGTATCCATTATTAAACCATTACTCACCACGACACCCCCAGCACTGCTCACGTTCCCTGACATCACTCTGAGAAGAAGTCTGAGGGATGTGAAGGCTGTCTCAGCAGGAGCCCAGCTCCAGCTGCACTGGTGTGTTTTCCCACACAGCTCCACAGGCCTGTTGCAGTGTTAACAAAGCGTGCAGACCAGGGATACACAGGCATTGTGCTTTTTGCTGGATCACAGCATTATTTTGTAATTTATTTGCTAAACTAATCCCAAACTGCTGAGTCCACGCATTTGTTAACACATTTAGACCACATACTGTCAATGGAACAGCTATTTGAGCTGTCAGCTGTATTTATTTAAAGCTGTCAACTCTAACACTCAGAGTGACTTATAGTACACCTTTTTCTGAAGCCTGCTACTACACAGCTGATGGAAGTGCTCAAAATAGTATCCAGAAATAGGCTCAACAAACCAAAACATACGTCTCCAAAGTACTATTTCTTACTTCTATGTACTTTCAGAAACAAATTGGAAAGCACTCATAAAGCTGTTAATTGTTTGTCCCTTGATGCAGGAGTTGTCCTGCAAATTCCCAATGTACTTATGCAGCAGTTTAATTTTACATAATCATGGGCTGGGAATCACATTTCAAACTCGGGGTGATCTGATGCCACTTTGCAAATGTCAAGGTGTGGTGTTACTGCACATACAATTAAGAAGATGGGATGAAATTGGAACCACAATCGAAGTTTCTTCATGCCCTGTTAATGTGCACATTAGAAATATATTAATTTAATTGAATTTTTTATCACTTGCTCACTGTAGATTCTCACAAATACTTCCACCAAAAGCAATGTCAAGTTACAGATGAGGTTGCACTGAACAGAATTATATGTTAGCAATCACTACACATACATTAATTCCCTTCCTAGGGAAAGCTGGACATGCAAACACCTTCCTCAGCAATCCCTCTTCACAGTGAGGACCCAATGCCCAGCTCTGTGTACCTCCACAATATCTCCCTTGCAGCAGTGTCTGTACTGCAGCAGTAAACAGGCACCCCAAGTCACAGCCCAGGATGTCCATCTTGCTAAGTCCTGAACAAACACACAGCTAAACTAAACATTTTAAACATTTCAACCAACACAAGTAAAAATCTACAGTCACTGCTGTTTTTTAGTTGCTTTGGTAAGAAATTATTTAACTTGATAATCAATACTACCAATTTTAAGAATTTCCTTGTTTTGCTGAGTAGTATAACAAATTAACTTCCCCTCTGGCCTGATCAACACCTCATCCCTGCCTGCAGGAGAACACAAGCAAGGAGGGGAATTTGGCTCCTTTTGTTTGATATATTCAGTCCTGACTGGATGTTCCCAGAAATTGTCTCAAGTGTGCTGCACCCTTCAAATGGACAGACCTCAACGAAAGGGCCTTTCTGCACACACTGCTGAATTTTAACTCTGAGCTGTAGGGTAGGAAACGAGAATTACTGAATGTGGATATCTCATCCTGATGCATTTGGCCTGGTCCTTCCTCAGACCCTGCTCAGGGAAATGCTGGGGAGCTCAGCACAGCAGGGTCTTCCTTCATCCTGCCTGCTGGCAAGGGGAAGGAGTCATCTTCTGCTCTCTCTGAAAACATCACAAAATGATAATGCAGATTCTTTCTGCAGCTTTGCAAACATTTTCTCCAGCTGTTCTGAGCTGGACTGTCTGGAAGTGCTCTGTCTGTGGTGTGGCTCAGCCTGTCCTGTCACTCCTGCCTGTCCAGGAGGAGCTGCTCACTCTTGAGCAGTTTGGGTTAAACGCCACCTGTGCAGGCAGGAGACAGCCAAGGTGGTGGTGATCTCTGCACCCAGGGAAAGGAGCCTGAACTCATACCCATGAACTCACATATCCAAACTGCAAGCTGAGCCATGGCACAAGGCAGGAGGGAAGGGATGCAGCTGACTCCAGCGGGATTTGGTGCCATGGAACAAAGAAGTAGGAATGGGATGGAGCTGACTCCAGCAGCCCTGGGGGAAAGAGTGGTCATCCCTCTCTGGCTTACACTGTTCACTTTTTGAGTGCACACATTAAATATTAAATCACTGCAGTCTTAGAGCATCTCTATTCCACACAGTGCTCCTACTGCACTGGGTTGGATTCTCAAGGAATACATCAGCTGCTGAGGCTGAGGAAAACTACATAGATTATGCTACTGGCAATTAAAGTAAATATAAACTAAAAGTGATGATAGGAACTGAAATAATAACAGAAGGAAAAAAATTACAAGAAATATTACCCCAAAAATCAAGAAATATTGTGTTTTTTCAGATTCAATTTGGCACAACTTTAAGACAGTTTACTAGTACATTCTTCTAAATTACTTGGTGGAGTAGGATAATAAATTTTATCTTTTATACCTTACCCAGGTGTTTACTTAAGCAATAATGTAACCTTAGTTTATTCAGATTCCTAAACTTCACACTCCTCTGGAGAAGAAAATGATACATCTCACCATGTAGCCATTTTTACTTCTAGTTTAGCTCACACTGAATTTTACTATAACGAGAATTGAAAAGTAATAGAAAAGCTTATTTTATTAATTAAATCCCACTATCTTAAATGTTCCAGACAAAAAATGGAAAAATAATCAGAATAGACGTAATATATCTATTTATGGAAAATGGATTACCTGAACTAAGTGATGCTGCATGCCAATTCCTTCAATTTACTCAAACTTGATTTTATCTTTCAAATCTCGGATTCTACCTCTAAAAATTAAGCGCTTCTAGTTTTTGCAGCTGCCAGACAGCTCCGAACGAGCCAGAGGGGAGTGAACCGCTGGTGGTTTTGCGTTTCGAACAGGGGCGCAATGCCCGGGGCACCGCGGAACCCCCGGGCCCACCGGCCGGAGCTCTCTGCCCGCGAGCGGCTGCCGGGCGGGGCTGTGCGGGATCCCGGCTGAGGGAATCGCGGTCCTGACCGGGCACGGCCCCCGGCTGAGGGAATGCCGGGCACGGCCCCCGGCTGAGGGAATGCCGGGCACGGGCTCTACCGGAGGGAAAGCCGGGCACGGCCCCCGGCTGAGGGAAAGCCGGGCACGGGCTCTACCTGAGGGAAAGCCGGGCACGGCCCCCGGCTGAGGGAATGCCGGGCACGGGCTCTGCCGGAGGGAAAGCCGGGCACGGCCCCCGGCTGAGGGAATGCCGGCCACGGCCCCCGGCTGAGGGAACGCCGGGCACAGACAGGCTGCGGCTGAGGGAACGCCGGATACAGACAGGCTGCGGCTGAAGGAACGCCGGGCACAGACAGGCTGCGGCTGAAGGAACGCCGGGCACAGACAGGCTGCGGCTGAAGGAACGCCGGGCACAGACAGGCTGCGGCTGAGGGAACGCCGGCACGGGCTCCCTCTCCCGCCGTTCCCGCGGCCGCCGTTGGGGGCGCTGCGGGGCGCCCGGGCCGGGAGCGCTTCCCGGCCGCTGCTGCGCTTCCGGGGCGCAGAGGCGGAACCGCGGCCGGGCCGGGGCCGCTGGAAGCGCGGCGGGGCCGGTGCCGCGGCGGCCTCGGGCCGATCCCCGATGGTGTCTGGCGGCTGCCGGCCCCAGGCTCAGGATGGCGGCGGCGGGAGCGGCCGGCCAGGAGAAGCAGCTCGCTCCGACCCTTCTCAGTTTCTTCATCTACAACCCCAAGCTGGGGCCCAAAGAGGGAGAGGTACCGGGGGGATGTCGCGCCCGGGGATGCGGGGAAGGCGCGGCGGTCCCTCCGTGCCCGAGGCCGGGCCGCGCCGTGTGTGGACTCGGCGCAGTCCCTGCGGAGCGGACCCGGACAAAGGCGGTCGCAGCTGCGGCTTTCCCGGCCCGCGGCCGCCACATCCCTACCTGGCATTTGGGTACCCGCGGGGCCGGGGACGACTGCCGCCCCCATTGGGGTCTGTCACTGCTTCACACCGAAAGAAACAGTAACCAGAGGTGTTGTCAGCAGCCGGGCGCATGTTGTAGATGGGGAGCTGGACAGTCAGCAACTGTTTTACTGATGCTTTAACTTTGTCTAAAAATCTTTCTCGACGTAGCTACAATATGGTAGAAAGGTTACTGTTTAACGTAGTTACAGTCAAGTTACTGCTAGTGTTTATTCGCCATTGCGTCCCTTAGTAAGGAGAGTCAAGAAGCTCTAGTCTCTAGCTTTAGGTAACGGCGTGTTGTGTGGTTCATGCTCAGCTTTAATAGTTTCTGAACAGAGCAGTGTACTTACATACGGAACAGTGACAGGCTGGGGAGGCTGAGCGTGCCCTCAGCACGCTCCGGGTGACTCCGGACCGGGGGAAGCTGTTGTTCCGGTGGAGGATGAGGTGCGGTTCTGAGGCACCCCCAGCGAGCTGGGGACTGGGCCGGCAGGAGCCTCGTGGAGCTCAGCAAAGCCCCGTGTGTGGGGTGGAATAATCTGTCTCACCGTGGCGGATCGGGGTGGACTGGTTGCGAGCAGCTCTGCAAAACAGGACCAGGGAGCCTGTGAACAGCAGGTCCTACGTGAATCAGCAGTGAGCGCTTGTGGCTGTGGGAGGGAGGGAGGGTGGCTCAGCAGGTCCGGCCAAGCCAATGCTTTCCCTCTGTCTAGCACAGTGGGTGCTGTGTTCTTCCAGGGATTCCCAGAGTAGGAAAAATACTGGCAAGCTGAAATAGCCTAGTGGAGAACCCCTGAGTCAGTCAGGGGTGCAGTCTGTGGCGTACCAGAAGAGCCTTTCATAACTGCATTCGTGCAGCCTGGAGGAGAGACAATGTGGAAAGGGGGCAGAGGGCAGTCTCACCTGCCTGAAGGTTGGCAGTACATGATGGAGTTTCGTTCTTGAAGTGAAAGAATGAGGATGGATAGAGGGAAATTCTGATGAGATAGAAAAAAAAAATCTTCTCGGTGAAGTGATCTAACATCAGAGCTGGGCTGGAAAGTTGTGGGATTCTCATCTCTGGAGGTATTGAACAGATGACTGGACAAGGCCTGGAGCAATCTGAGCTGCCTTTGAAGCTTGTCATGCTTTGAGCTGGCTTTGAAGCTTGCCTTGCTTTGAACAGGCCCAGAAGGAACTGGGGCCTGTGATTTCAATAGCCTTCAATTTACAAAGTCCTTTGACATATCATGGGATGATTGACTGCTTAAGTGTGCCTAATATACCTTTTACCCGTTATTACAGAAGCCCATTTTGGTACAAAATAAAATTCTGCCTAGGTTATTAAGGGATTAAAAAACAGGCAAACCATGAACTCAATATTCTTTGATTTCATTAAAATGCATTTGCTTAGATTTTTTTTTCAAATTTTAGGAAGAAAAGAAGATTCTCTTCTATCACCCAAATGAAGTAGAAAAGAATGAAAAAATTAGAAATGTGGGGCTGTGTGAAGCTATAGTGCAGTTCACGAGGTAGGAATTCTGATTGCATGGGTGATTGTTTTGGCACAAGTGCTGGGTTTTAAATATCTCAGTTAGATGTCTTCTTCTTGTGAGTGTGCATAAATATCTATATCTACTTATGTGTTTTCTTTCCAGGACCTTTAGCCCAACAAAACCTGCAAAATCCTTACATACACAGAAGAATAGACAGTTTTTCCATGAACCTGAAGAAAATTTCTGGATGGTCATGGTACTTATGCACGTGATATGCATATTCCTAAAACACCATCCTGCAATGTTCTCAATGCATTCTGCATTGTCTAATACCAGCCTGTTCCACTTCCTAGGTTGTAAGGAATCCCATCATAGAAAAACACAAAGATGGAAAGCCAGTCTATGAATATCAGGAAGAAGAATTGCTGGTAATAATGAACTTTCCTTTTTTTTTAATGAGTTATGTTGTATTTTTGAGAGTACTTCCATCCAGAAATATCTTCATTTAATTCTTCTTGAACTGCTGTCAAATTGATTTTAATGTATCTTTACCTATCTTCATAAATGGAAAAAGGGCAAAGTACTTTTCAGTAAAATTTAAAGGAGAGCACAAGATAGAGAACTATCCAGAGAACAGTTCAAGATCATTCAATAAACACTGGTGAAATATACAGCTGTGAGACTTTTAGCTTGGAGTAGGTGAATATTTCTTAGGATCTGTTTGTTTAATTAAGTTCTTAAATCTATGTATTTTTATTAGGTGCCAGTATACATGTCACTACTTTCTTAAGACTGCTAGTAATATTTACTAATAATCTGGAAAATCAAAAAAGCTCATAATTATGATGGGATTTCTTGTCCAAGCTGCAGAATCATTATGTCTGTTCAGTTGTTTACAGGAAGGGTATTTGGCAGGGTGGGAACAGGGATGCCCCTGCTCATTACAGTGTGCATTACTTTTGTTCCTCTCTGTGTCCTAACAAAAGGATTGGAGTCCTAGGGGCTCTATTTTGCCAGATAAAATAGCCTTTTTTTGATCTGGGTTAAGATCTCAGCCCCATAAAACCTGCTGTAGTGTCCCACATTCTTCAGCCTTTGATTTGGATGAAGAGAGAGCCAGCAGAAAGAAGATCATTTTCACTGACCACTGGCCTCAGGGAAGGGCACTGTTTGTAACTGGAATCCTTGGCATGAGTTCTGAAGGTGCTTTTGGTACTAAATGGGATGGGGGAAGGGACTCCCTTTATTGAAATCATACTTTATAAGTACAGAGACATTTCTAGATGCTGACTGAAAATGCCATTTAACTTTTCAGAGCTTGATTTCTCTGATTTGTGTCTTTGCTGGCTCTTTGAAAACACATGTTATGTGTAGCTCAGCCAAAATTCTTGTAATTCTGCCTCTGCACCTACTGATGTGCTGCTCTCTTTCCTGCAGGACAAGGTTTATAGTTCAGTCCTCCAGCAGTGCTACAGCATGTACAAGGTAGGGTTAACACTGGGGGCCCAAGGCCTTTTACAAGACAAGAGTATGAGATACTTCAGTCACACATAAATTCTTGCCTCTGCTGCCATATGTACCTGAACTCTGCAAATCTAAATGTTTTTTCAGTAAAGAAGGGATACATTTGGATTGATTTGGAATATGTTAAGGAATGGGAGTTATGTTGTAATCTATATTCATAATCAAGTTACAAGAAATTACTGTAAATGATTACCCAATTAACTGATTATTTTTCTCTTTAAATTGTTAGCTTTTCAATGGCACATTCCTGAGAGCCATGGAAGATGGGGGTGTGAAAGTGCTAAAGGAGAGACTAGAGAAATTCTTTCATCGGGTAAGACCTCATTTTTCAGGCACATACTGTGATTCTACACTGGAAATAAAACACAAAAAAAAGAAAAAGTGGCAGCAACCTGACTATAAAACATAGGCAGTGGAAAGGATGTAGAGTCAACACAAAGTATGTGGTTAGTCATTTTGTCAAACACTTCCTGCTTTTTCTGACAGAGTAGCTTCTTTAAGTGGAGTTGAACCACAAGTGTGGTTGTGACTTGATGGAACACCTGGATCCAACTAAATGTTGGATCTTTTTTCTGATGGAATTGTGTTCCTTCTTTCAAAGTTCTGCTTTAATGTTTGAATTTGTTACTGTGATAACAGTTTGTACAGACCTATTGGAGTGGCTGTTGAAGATTCATTGAGGTTAGAAGGAATTTGAGGAGGTCATCCAGTTCAGCCTCCTACTCAAAGCAGGGTAGCACTGAATTTAAACTCTCCTGCCCAGTGCTTTGGGTGGTTGAGACCTGAAAACATCCAGGACTGGAGATTCTGTGGAATCTCCTGCATGCACAAGCTTAAAGTCCTCCTGTACTGTGAAATAGTGAATAGATGAATTTTTTAAGTTCTCCCCCCTACTCCACCCACTATGTGGAATTAGTAGCCAATCTTAAGAAGGCTTCAGGAAATATTGCATGCATTATAAGTAGTCTTCAGACTGTCATTTCATAGCTGATGTTTTAGTGAAAGGATAAAAGGCAAAACCTATTTTTCACATAAAGTAACTGACTGAGTAGTCTCATCTGGCAGAATTTTGAGTTCCTACATGAAAAGTTTCATCACACTTGAAAAGTACCTGCCCCCATTTTTCTTGTTTGCAAGCAAGGAAACAGGACTGCTGTCAGCAGTTTGTACTTTTGTGGTATTGAGATCTGTGATAGTGATGGACTGTAGACACTGTGTAAGGGTGTTTAAAATTTTGTTCTTTTAACAGATTTTTAGAATGGCACAATGTTGTGACAGTGTAAATAAAAGTACAGGCTTGGCTTGTGGATTTTGGGAGGGTCTTGCTTGTTTTTTGTAAGACTTGTGGTAGATTCCAGAATAAACACCACTGGCACAAGGAGTACCATGATGAGCTGGTGTGTGCTACTGTCCAGACTAAATTAAAAGCAGACCTTTGCAAAAAAGAAAGTAATACATTTTTTTTGCTTAAACAGAGAGACTCACAAGCTGTGACAGAGCCCTGTCACCCTGTTGGTCTGTATTTCTTGTGGGCATTCTGTAATGTGAAGTGTCTGTAGAGGGAGCCATTGGATAAAGCATCTTCCACAGACCACTTGACAGAGCATTTGAAATGTCTTGTTGAAGGTTACAGTCTATCAAGAAAGTGAATAATGGAAATTATTTATTCCATTACACATTGAAAGCATCTGTTCCTATTTCTACAACTGAATCTGAAATTAAATATCAGGAAGATAGGCTTTGCTTGCTTATACTCTCAAAAGATCTTGAACATTTTCATTAAAAGCTGTTTTCATAATGATTAAATAAGAGCGAAGTGACACCTGGAATCACATTCATGCACTCACACATGGAATCACAGAGTGGTTTGGGTTGGAAGGTACCCTTAAAAAGGTCATCTAGGCCAACCCCTGCTATAAGCAGACTTCTTCAACTAGATCAGATTGCTCAGAGCTTTGTCCAGACTGGCTGTGAATGTTTCCAGGGATGGGGCAGTCACCACCTCTCTGGGCAAGCTGTGCCCCTGTGTGAGCATCTTCATTGTAAAAAACTACTTTCCCATGTGTAACAGAAATTGAGCTTCCTTCAGTCCAAACCCCTTGTCACTGCAACCCTTAGTAAAAAGTCTGTCCCCACATGAATGAGTGAGTCAGACAAGTAGCACTGGAAGGACTGTTTTTTCTTTTTTAGTCTGGATTGTTGGAGATTAGAGTCAAATTTGTCATTTGAATCTACACCGTGGCAGTTTTCTGAATTCTAAAAGCCAACTGTCGTTGTTCTCTCAGTACTTGCAGACACTGCACTTACAGTCTTGTGATCTGCTGGATGTGTTTTGTGGAATCAGCTTCTTTCCACTGGATAAAATGACTTACTTGAAAATTCAGTCATTTATTAACAGGATGGAAGAAAGCCTAAATATAGTAAAGTACACTGCATTTCTCTACAATGACCAGCTTATCTGGTAGGTACTTCAGTAATTCTTTTGTGTTTCTTCAATTTCTAATCCTATGAGTAAGTGCCATCATAGAGCTGCTTTTAAATTAGTGACAGAGTTGGATGAAAATGAGAAAACATGAGTCAGGCTACCATTCAGTAAGAAAGGCATTGGTCTGAGCTAGTTAGAGGAAAATGTGTGATCTGAACTGCAGCACAAACATAATTTGCTTCTTTTTCCCCACAATGTTCTAGGAGTGGACTGGAGCAAGATGACATGAGAATTTTGTACAAATATCTCACGACATCTCTGTTTCCAAGGCACATGGAGCCTGAGGTAGCTGGGCTGGGGGTTTTGAGGGCAAGGTAGTTGGGTGTTTTTGGTATTTTCTTCCTGTTGATCTGGTACTAAAGGCTAAAATACCAAAGAGCATTCTCTCTTCTCTCTGTCTCTAAGCTGTTTTTCCTGTATGTTCTTTTTCCCCTCAGTTAGCGGGAAGAGATTCACCAATACGGGCTGAAATGCCAGGAAATCTCCAACACTATGGAAGGTAGGTCTTGTTTTACTGTCACCATCTACTGCTTCTTCCCCTTAGGGCAGAACATTTGGGAGGAGTGTGTGTGTTTTGAATACATATTCCACACACAGTTCATTCCAGAGTGTTGCACAGTAGTTGCTGCAATGTAAAACTTGACCCTTGGAAAAGAGAAAATGCTTCATTAACATTATTGCATGTTTATTTTTCTTCCCAGTGTTCTTAATGCACTGTATGACAAATCTGGGAGGTGTTCCAGTCATTTCTTTTCAGTCAAACACTCCAGACAAAGGTGTAGGTTTAATCTAGGATTTATCTATTTGTTCTTCCTCTGTACTCTGCATGTCAGTGAGGAATTCTGTACTTAAGCAAGTGGGCATCATTGTTTTGCATAATTGTGGGTTTGGATCCTTAATCATGAGAACTCCTAATTGCAGGTTTGGAGAACATCTTTTAAATTCAAGAAACTGAAATACAAGTATTCATCACATCTGACCTGTTGAATTATTTTCTAGGTTTCTTACTGGACCTTTAAATCTTAATGATCCAGAAACAAAATGCCGTTTCCCCAAAATATTTGTTAACACTGATGACACTTACGAAGAGCTTCACTTAATTGTTTATAAGGTATTACAGTTTCCTCTGCAATTACTCCACAGAATTAGGAATCTCTATGCAGTGAAGGTGACAATGATGTGAAGTACTTAGGAATTGTATAGAAAGGTGCATTATAAGAGACAGAAAACTGGCATTTCTAGCAATAAGCTTTAAAGCCTGAATTCTCTTTTCCCCTCTCCTGTACCCTGTACACAACAATTATTTTGTTTTATTAAAACAAAATACCAGCCTTCAGTTGCTTTAAGTGATTTCATGCCCTGCTTTATATGGGATAAAAAATATAAAAAATATTTTGTTCTTAAGTTAAATGGGAGTTTCTTGCAGATATCTTTGTATAAAGTCCATTTTTACCAAGTTTTATCTTTCCCCTGCAACTTAAACAGGTAACTGAATTTTAAAATCATAGCTGAACTTTAAAATCATAGCTAACCTGTGTTGTGCAGGACTGCAAAAAGGTTATCCTATTGAAGTGTTACCTTTAAAAAAGATCTTTAAATCTCTTCTCACCTGTGTGTGACCTCTCTAAGTACTGTCATTTATTTGAGTTAGTGAAAGTAATCTGTTGTAAATGGCTTTTTTGCTTTTGTTTTGTTCCAGGCAATGAGTGCAGCTGTCTGCTTTATGATTGATGGTAAGCACCTATTAGCGTCAATTATTTGCCAAGACTTTTATATGTAAAATACTTTGACATGCAGCTTGTTTTACTCTTGAAAAACACTCACATTAATTTGTTATTTGAGTCTCTTTTTCATGAGTGCTTTTATCAGTCTTTTATCTTTGTTCCAGTGCTTCAAGTAACTCATTTTACACAATAAAATTACTAAATACTGCTTCAGTTAGCTATATATAAAATCCCCCCTGAGGTTTTAATTGTGGGAGAAATTTGTCCTTGGACTCTTGCTGATGTTTAAAGAAAACAACTACAGAAACTGTACCTTCAGCTGTGGGCAGAGAATCTCACCTCTCCTTTTCCTCTGCCTGACACAGCTTCAATTCCACCCACGCTGGAGTTTTGCAGAAAACTGGACAGCATTGTTGGGCCTCAGCTCACGGTGTTGGCATCAGACATATGTGAACAATACAACATCAACAAGAGAATATCAGGGTTTGTACCACACTTCTTTTCCTCATTAGTTGGTGCAAAGTTAGGTTAAATGAACTGCTTAAATAATGATAACACAAGCCCAAATTTTGAAAGCGTTAATGGTGTACTTAAAGCAGTGCTTGTCTCCTTTCTGCCTCTTAAGTGTTTATAAAGTCCATGTTATTGCATATTTGGGTCTCCCTGAAGTAACAATAGATGTTACTAATTTAGGAACAAATGTTTATTGTCTGGCTGAAATGGGAATTTTAGTCAGTAAGTTGCAGTGGAAGCTTTACCACTGAGGACTTTTCCAGAATTACTGCTTCTTGAAGTGTTGCCATGTATAGTAGGTGAGGAAAAAAGGTCTTTTATTTTTCTATTTTGCAAGACTAAGGTAATTACTTGAGGGGCAAAAAACAGTCAAAAGAAAAAGGATGCTAATGCTTTAGAAAATATCCCTCACTTAGAACTCCAGCTGAATTGCAATAAAATTCCATTTATTTTTTGATAGATTTATTAGTTGGGGAAGCAAGAGCAGTATCCCATATGGCAACATAAAAGGAATTCAACCAAAGCTAGGTGTGTGAGTGAACCCAGTCAGTGGTACCATCCCAAATCAGCAAAATCGCACCGGATAGAATAGGATGTGCTTGAAATTGTGCCAATCTACTAAATCATTAAACTTGGGGTTTTTAAATATCATCTGGGACTGGCTTTGGCAGCTTTAACTCTTTAAAAGTTTAATGCCATGGTGTCCTGAAAACATGATACAGTTCCTTGACACTAATGCATGTGGGTGACAGAGAGCAGGGGTATCTGGTTGTTTGCTAAGGTGAGTGGTGTCATCACAGTATCTCCTGCTTCTAAATAATGCATTGCCTCAAGTACCAGTTGCTGCAGCCAGTTTTTGGTCAGTCTGAATGTGTTGTGACTTCTACAAAAAATTACAGCTCTAGGTTTTTATTATTAACTTTGTAAAAAAGGAAATGGAGGAAGACTGCCAAGGCAGGAGTTTGAAAATAGTCTCTTGCTTGGCCCACACAAATAATGTGGGGGGAAATCTAATTGCCTGGATCAAGAAAGAGTTTGTTCTCTTGGTTGTAACAAATAACAAAAACATGAATAGAAGATGACTTTTTGCTCAAAGACCCAGGATCCATTCAAATCAGCTTTGACTGGCATAAGGGAGAGCAGCAGGAACAAAATGGGGCCAGGAAAAAACAGCTCATTAGAAAAATGCAAATTAATTACTACTCTGAAGTGGGGCAAGGCCTTCAGACTCCCCTGTGTGTGTTTACTGGCAGCCTGAGTGGCAGAAGGGGAAATACTGGCTGTTCTACAGGCTTGGTTGTCTTTTGTTTTTTTTTAATCTGTGTTAAAATGAATTTCAATCCCACAAGTCTCTTCAATGTGAAGATAAGTCCAGGCTGTGAAAGTTAGCTTTGCACTGGCTCACTACCCAGTCTCTGGAAAGCCTGTGCTTATAGAGCATGTTGGTATTCACAAATCACTTTTTTTTTTCTTTTTAAATCTTCCTAGGGCTGAGAAGGAACCTCAATTTAAGTTTATCTATTTCAATCACATGAACCTGGCAGAGAAAAGTACCATTCACATGAGGAAAACACCCAGCGTATCACTTGCATCTGTTCACCCTGACCTCATGAAGATTCTCGGTGACATCAACAGTGACTTCTCTAGGTAATGCTTGACTGCTAAATAGTCTGTAGCTCCTACTGTCAAGCAGATTTTTTTTCTTTGCAAAGGAGTGGCACTTTCCAGTCTTCTTGTTGATGGCTGGCTGCTCATGTTTGTATTTTGTGCTGGTTAGAAGTAGTCCATCTTAAAAAAAAAACTTCTAGTGTCCTTTCAAACAAAAAATTAAAAGAGGGCCAGGGCCTCTATCGAAGAAAATATCTCATCTACTGGAGGCTTCAGAGCAGTCATAGAAAATGGGATGGGAAGCACAAGAATCTGTCTAATCTGGGAAAGCAGTGTAAAGGACAGGGACACCTGCTTCTGCCTGTGTCATGTCTGCCCTGACACAGCTGGTGGCTTGTAGGGATGAGACAATGGATGAAATGCAAACCTTGCAGTTACTGCAGCCCTGCTGATAGAGAAGATAAGTGGCTTCTTGTCAATGGGTATCATACTGCAAGGTGGAAGAGACCCTCTGTCACTATAAAAGTGAAGAAAGAACGTGACAATGCTGAATGATTGGGATGCCCCTAGCTCTACTTAGCAACAAGCTGTTTCTCTGTTATGCTTAAGGACAAGGTTTCCATTTTTTTCTATATATTCATCATATTATGGAAGTACTGGGTTAGGGACAGCTATATAGAAGATATCCAGTTGTTGAACATAGTTTAGGTCTAGGTTTAACAGTTCTGTGAAAGCTTAGTATCACCAACCCAGCTCCAGCTTTCAGTATTCAGTCCCTGTGGAGCAAATCCTCATTCTGTGAAGTGTGTCCTTACCAGAAGGGAGGAGAGGTGCTTTCTTCAGTGTTTTCACTGCAGTGTTTGGCCAATGAAAAAATTACTGATTGACACATTTGGGCATGTCCTAAGCAGCCATTTCTGAAGCCTTTGACCTGGACTGAATGATGGCCAAGTTAGAACTCATATTTTCTTTGATACTGTACAACCACAATTTCTGACATTGAGCTGTCCTAATGATAACAGATAAAGTCGTTGAAGATGAATTTGCTGCCACCTTCTTTAATTGTTAAAACTTCTTTCAGAGTTGATGAAGATGAGGAAATTATTGTGAAGGCAATGAGTGATTACTGGGTAGTTGGGAAAAAGTCTGACCAGCGAGAACTATATGTTATTTTGAATCAAAAAAATGTAAATCTGATTGAAGTTAATGGTAAGGATTGTTTCTTATTACCTTTGCATATAGTTATTCCTAAAATGCATGTCCCTAGAGAAGTAATACAACCCATCTCATGAGAAGTCTAGAGAGGGACTGATCTTTGATGGAGCTGGTGAGTTTGCCTAAGGTTTTGGTCTGCCTACTACCAGCTGTGAAAGGACAGCATAAATATTCAGCAGGCATTCTTAATTATTAATCAGTCATTCTTCCTCCTTCAAATAACAGAGGACAGCACTGTGAGCTTAGTGTAGGTGTAATTAAAAAAGTGTATTACAGATGAGAGATGAAAATATTTACATCTATTTGTCAGTGATCCAGGGTTAGTTACTTACATTGTGGCTGTCCTGTCAGTGATCCTCATCCATCGCTGTCTTGTTTCTCACATGGTTTTGAGAATGATTTACTAGGACTAAGAGTGAGAATTAACATGAAGATGCAATAGGCTTTTACATTGCTATTTCTCTAAAAATCTGTTTGAATCTTGCAGCAATGCTAGGGCTCTCCATTCTAATAGGAGGCAATCTGCTCCTGTCAGCACATCTTTCCCTTAGACAATGGGGAAGAATTAATACCTTGCCAGGACCAAAGCCTAGCAACCTACATTTTAAAAGGAGGAATGAGTTGTGTAACTTGGCAATCTCTGTAACTGTCTTTCAGCATCAAAGCTACTATAGAGAAACAGTGAGTGTTTCTGTGCCTGATAAACCTAGGAAGTTTATCAGTCTACCAAATAACACAAAGCAAAAGTTTTGCAGACTTGATTTACTGTAACAAAATATCCTAATTCCTCCTTTCTCTGAAAAAGGGGTTATCATATATGTTAAGCCAAGTCTGCTGCTGTTGCAGTGTTTGATGAGAGGCCCATCATTTACACTTAAACCACTTTCAGACAGAGGGAACATCAGACTTTACTTTCTCCTACTGACGAGAGAGTAATATTACATGTATTTCTACATTAGAAACTCTTAGGGCTTGTTCTGTTTGAATTTTATTATAATCTCCATGACAATCCCCAGGGTTTTTCTTGAGGAGGTTTCTGTAAGATACAGTACTGATGAGGTTTTTTTGGTTGTTTTTTTTTTTTTAACAGAAGAAGTGAAGAAACTTTGTGCAACACAGTTTAATAATATTTTCTTCTTGGATTGATCTGCAAAGGGCTGATTTATTGAAGATGTCAATGTCAGGCACTTGTTCAACATGAGAAGTTATTAGTCATATTATTGACTGGAATAATGACAATAGTAAAGCAATACTTGCTTTGTAAGAATCAAAATTTCTACTAAAATCTGTAAACTCTGACCATAAAATTTTTAAATTTTAAAAATGTTTATGTGCAAACTAATTAAAAACCAGTCTGAACTCATCTGTACCATTCCATTCTGATATGTTATGTGAATATTTTGCTGAAAAATAAAACTAATAATTGTTACACTTTAGAAGCACCTGTGTTCATTTGCATTGTGTAACTTCCTGCTAGTTTACCCAAAACTCTGCTGTAAAAGACTGCTCCCTCTGAAACCAGCAAGTCTTGTGATTACAGTTGAGCCATCCTTACAGCTTCCTACAAGTGTGGGTCTTCTGGGGTTGCTTTGGTTTGGTTGGGTTTTTTTTTCCCTTATTTGAAGAGTACTTGCTTGAAGCTTCAGCAGATCCCAGCAGAGGATTTATTTCTTTTTCTTTTTGTCAGCAGTTGCCTTGGTACCTGTGGGTGCTGCCTTCTCTGCCTCTTCCTCCTTAGGCTCGCTGCCTTGTGAGCCTCTTTTTGTTGGCGAGGATTCTCTCTTGGAGGCCTCTTTTTTCAGCTGGAGACTTCTCCAGGAGAGGAGTTTCTCCCAAGATGATGAGGCTCGTTCCCTGAGCCTGACACTCTCCTTTAATGCAGCTGCTTCTTGCCTTCTTGCCTCTTCTTCTTCTTCTTTTTCAGCAATAAGTCTGCATGAACAAAATTTGAATTTAAGGTACTGTAAGGGAAGGGACACAGGTTTCCACTGGCTAAGCAACTCCAGCTCTAGTCATGGTATGAGCAGCATAAACTGCCACAGTGTAGAGAAGCAGAAAGTCTCTAATTACCCCCTCAAGTCCAAATATGTCTTAACTGCCTTTGCACAGAGCAAGAACCAAGTGCTAGGAAATACCAGAGCTAAGTTTGTAACCTGAAAGCAGCCTGTATTTGTTACTCCAGCCAGCAGCAGAAAGCACATGAGTTACATTCTGTATATTACTAATAAAACCTGTGTGAGTTTGTTTTCCAGCTATAGTATGCTGTATTACTCTCTTGAACACACTTCTCATTTTCAATAATTTTGCTAGTCGAAAATAAAGGATAACAGTACTGCCAGACAAGATTCAACACTCACCTTTCCAGCTCCTCAGCCTGGATCTTTCTCAGCTCAGCTAATTCAGCATCCTGGGGTTTTTGTTCTTTTATTTTATCTCTCAGCACTATTTCACGCTCAAAAGCAGGGAACAACTTAGTTGTGAGAAAGACTTCCACCTGACACATCCAGAAACGAAACAGCGCCTTTTGTTCATCTTTATCTTCTTTTGCTTCATCTGCAAGATGTAAATTAAACATGTTTATTTAGCAGGGCACTTCTATTTCAAACGTGTTTTGGACTACAATATTTCAGCTCTGACCCTCTGCAAAGGGAAGGCCTGGCTTCTGCATGGTGCAGAGGATGAAAGGTGTGCGACACTTTGAACTGAACAGGGGTGGCCCTGTTCTGAGGCTTCAGTGACTTGGCCCTGGGAATGGCACAAAAAGACAATGAACTCTTCCCTTTAATCCTGTGATAAGAGTCTTCTGCAGTAACTTGATGACAGTTCAGTATCTGTGACTCCTGTGCATGGGGGAAGGGATGAACAAACCTGACCACCTGAAAGGACAGAGGTGTGTCCCTTGTCATGTCAGGAAACAGGCCAGGCCCAGGTGATGGGCCCTGAACAAACAGTTTCTCAGACAGGTAACATTTCACCCCTCAGATTTCAGCAAAAGAGCTGATGACCACACAAAGATCCTTGTCTACCTCTGTCCTTGGATTTGAGTTCTGTAGCAGCAGAAAACATTTAACAAACACAAAAACCAACCCAGATGAGATCTGCTAACCAGCTGGAAGGAAGGTGGTACAGAAAACTACAACCCTCAACATACCAAAGTGCTCCTACTGAACATCTCTTCTGCCTGAATATTGGCCTGTCCTAACATAAGGCATCTTAGCCCAGCTAATGGTGGCACACCACTAATAATAATTCTTATTTTAAGTAGAAGCAGCAGGACATGGCAGTAATACATTTTATTTGTCCAAGACACTCCACAGACAGGCTTGCAGCTTGAGCTTCTCATAGAGTAAATACAAATTACAGCTTATAGATGCCCTGCAAATAAAATGTAGCATTTTAAAATTGGGGAAAATTTGTAAGTTAGTATTTAAAAAAAGTCTTATTTAATTATGAAGTTTTATTTTATTTTAAAAAAATTTTAAATTTTGAAAAAAAAAAAAAACTTCCTCCAGAATTAATGCTCATTTACTGCCCTCTTGTGACAAGCTGAAATCTGCCTATACAAATAAAAATTCAAGAGCTACAAGAGATTTCTGTGTGTGTGTGTTAAGTCTTAAAACAGTAGGATTGTTTTACCTATCAATTCCTTTTCTGGACAGGAATCTTGTTCTTCTTTTACATCCTTGTTGGGCAATGACACATCATCTTTGCTTTCTCCAGGAGTTATGGGAAATGAGAGAAGAGTTTCTGATATTGCAAAGAAGGAAAATTAAAATTAATCAGCCTTTAATCCTGCACATGAAGTTCCAAGTTTGACCTTCAGCACAAACAAATACAGGTTGTCATCTGCCCTGAAAGTCAGACCTGTGGCTAAAATACTTCTGAAATGATGAAAAGTTTGTTTCTAATGAAGGCACAACGCAGAGTTCAAGCTCCTGTTTCCATGCCCACATGAGTGGGACAGAACAGGATGAATTAAGATTTAAAAAGCCTTTGAAGATGTTTTTAAGGAAAAAGTGATAGCTTCTAATTAAAAAGCATAGAAAATTTAGGAATTCCAACTTGCCCAGGCATCTGTGTACAGCAGGTATGGAAAGCTAAACATAAACTTTGTTGTAATTGCCAAACTGAATGGAGCTGCCCTCTGTAACTGCAATACATCACCTGTTTCCATGATCAGCTCCTGTTTAATTATTTTGAAAGCTGCAGAAAAAGTAAATCTCCTCAAGCCATTTCATAGTTTTATAGCTACTTTATACAGTACTCACCCAGTAGAGAAGATTGAGCAGGATCTGTGTCTTCATAAGGTCTTGGTGGCTGGCAAGAAGTTTAAATTCAGTTTAGTAAATGTCTGGGCCTGTGTTCAAATCACAAAGTGAAATCCCAAGTCCCTTTGAGTCATGCAACTTCCATTCTCCAAAGCATTCTGCCAGCCAAATGCATTCTGCAATCATGCTTATCTCAAGATATTTCTATTGCAGGAGTGTTTCAATACTTTTCAAGTATTTCCAGGTAACACTTTACCTTCGATACCAGCCAGGCAAGTAGGATTATCCTATTTCAGAGCTAGGGAAAGACAGCACTACAGAAAATGAAAGCTCCTGGTTTTTGACCTGTTCCTCTGTTCTTACATATTGCTCTACATATTGTTCATCTATTGTTCATCTGCTCCTGAGTGTAGAGCTCAGCTGCCTTGGAAATGCCATCATTTATGTCGGTAGCAATTATACTTCTGCTGCACTAATGAAATTTTAGCCTCAGAACATTTAAATTAAGATTTTTTTTCTTTTTCTTTTCTTTTTTAACTGGACCACTTCACTATGCAACTGTGTCACTGCTTGCAGTGATGCTACAAGGGAATGAGTGCACAGGGTGGGAACAACTGGCTAAAGAATGGGAAGTGGTGGTGTACAGTGGCACTACTGGCTCACAGAGGCTGTGAAATTATGTTTGTGAATACTCCTTGAATTAATAAAAATACTTTCATCTTGTGTATAATTCCCAATAATAACAATTCTAATTCATGTCTTCAACTACTCTGTATATACAAATTGCACCAGTGTCACAGGCAGCATCTCACAATCTACAAAGTCCTTATTCTGAAGTTTAGGAAAAAGAAAAAGAGGACAGCTCAACTGCAGGCAAACAGCAAGGCTTGCTGCATACAACAACTGCAATGCCATTTTTACAGGACAATTTTAGACAGTCAGCTTAATGCAGAAGAGACATATCTTTCACCAGCCAACCAATCTGTCAGTTCCCCCTCAGAAGTACTCTATGTGTATTTACAGTTATCTAGGAAAATGTGCAAATATGTTACAACTGTCAACATTGCTGTTAAAATTTAAGGTACCAACAAACAGCAAAAGCAGAAGGACCCAATCGAGTATTTGTTTATGCAAGAAGGGAAAATTGGTTTCCATGGTCAGGAAACAGAACATTTTCAGGGCCAGACTTCACTCTCTCAGTGGACACATAATAACATGGAACAGGGCTGCATCAACTTTACCTGGGGTGCAGAATGTTCCGTGAGAGAGGCAGCTGAGGTTTTCTTGGAGAGCTCCTTGATTTCAAAGCTACTTCTTTTCTCATTATCTTGAGCTTCTTTCTTCAGGATCATATCCTCAGTAACATACACCAAGGCACATTCAAGAAGAGCTTCAAAAAATTCCAGAAAAACCATCTAGAGTAAAAGAAAGGCAGTGGTAAATTAGTTCATTTTTACAAAATCTCCTTGTTAACAGGCCTATGTACCTGAGCAAGCAGAGAACTCAGAAGTGGTAGTGAAGTCCCCCTGGCTTCATTTATCTAGTCAAACATCCCTTTTTCTGAAGAAAAACTGAAAACAGACAAAGCTCAAAAAATTCAGGAGAGAATAGGATGTGTTACACTTTATACAAGTCATACTGACCTAAAGCACTGCACTGATTTTCATTGCATCTGGAGCTATGAGAAATTTCTCTAACAAGTAACTCACAACCACAGCTATTACCTAAAACATCATATTTTAATTACATGGGATGCTGCTAGAAACATCAAGAGTGGGTTCATAATGGATTCCATAGTAAGACTTGCACTGTGTGTTCAGTTTATCAGATCCTGTTTAGAACAAATTCCAGAGACTGTTGCTAAGCAAGAGTTAATTCTTGAAGGGTGAAAACCCTCTATACTAGGCCAGTTCTCAGGTAGCACAAGAGTCTTCTACAGTCACTGAGGTGGCAGCACCTCACATGTCACTAATCAGGTTTCTTGCATCACCAGATTTTCAGGCTCAGTGGGTTCACATCTTAATTACTGTTCCACCTTAACAGCCTCAGTGCAGTGATTAATCCCTCTGTGATCACTGCAGATCCATACTGTCAGGCAGCTCCCCAAGGACAGAACTATCACTGCCAGCACTCCACTGGAAAGGAGACTTCCTTGCATGGATTATGGCACTCCTAAGGACCTTTCTGAATGGTCAAGTACGCTGAGACTGTGCTAAAATGAGGAACTTAAGAAAAACATAGAAGTACATGAGCTAAACTAAAAGATATAAGCAGAAAAAAGGAAGACAAATAGAGGCTCGAGTTTTACTCTGTTTTTTTTAATAAATTAATCCATTTTCCTCCTGCTTCAGCAGGACAGGAAGGACAGCATTCACAGCAGTTCTTAAAAGCAATTTTAACTGTTCCTGTAGCAACGAACTATGGTTTATTTTCCATACAAACCTCCAGCTCCAGGTTGACACCATGGATGCCAGGTACGGAGGCACCAACTTTGACAAATATTCCCAGAACTCTTGGAGCAGTTAATTGTTCACTGAGAAGTTTAAAATCCTGGGTAAGAATAAATATCACATGTTAACAGCACTTAAGGCGTGCCCCACCTCCCTTTTAAGCCTTTGCCAAAATTTCTAGTAGTTTCAAATGATACTTCCACTTAATTACTTAACAGCAGAAATTCTAGTCCTGTTGAAGCCAATGGGAATTTTCCCCAGACTGCAAAAGCAGTGTTACAAAAGAACTTGAGAAAGCTCATAAACAAAAATACAAAAAAATTACAGTTTTGCCATCCAATCTTTTCTTCATGAAAAAATTGCTCAGATTTATAAAGTAAAGCACCCAAACCCTAGGCATATCAGGGGGAGTTGTTCTCTACCTTCAAAGTAATCTTGATCTGTCCCCAAATCACTGAATTTTAGTAAAGAATCTCATGCTCTTCTTGTATTAAATACATTATTGAAACGGTTTATGGTGTTATTTCAATAGCTGTTAGTCTTTGAGTTCTAACAATAAGACATGTTCATATATACTTTCTATAGATGGGGCAGAGGGACACAGTGGGGAATCAGAAAAAATATTTATATTCCCTTAAACACATTTGTCTAGGATTTGATAAGAGTAAAAAATTACAATTCAAATCCTGAAAAAGTGCATAAATAACAGTAGATAACAGTAGAACAACTGTTCCTTTACTGCTCCTTGGAGAATTTGCACAAATAACCTCACTCCCACATTTTCAACTGTGCAGAAGCCCACAGGGACTATTTTAAAAGGCTCATATTAACTGAACAAAGAAAGCACATCTAATCACACAAAACAAAACAAAATTAGATTATTACATTCAACATCCAGAGGAATTGCCTCAGCTTCACTGTGGAGTCAAATGGAGGTCTGGGACATGGGCTACAAAAATCTCCATATATTTCCCAGCATTTCTCAAGGTAGCTCATGGCAAAAGCTGAGAATTCTTCACTTGAATATAAGATACCTTTCAAAATGAATTGGGAAAAAATAACATTAACAATAAAACTGCCATGCATGTGATACTAATTAATGAATTCTGCAGAGAAGAAATAGCATTGCTTACCTTGGACTAAACAGGCAGAGGGCAGAACATTCCTGGACATCATTTCTGAGAAACACTTCTCCAGATGAGGAACTTCATCTCTACAGTTTAAACAAAAATACTCTTGTCTGGGAAGATTCAAACTGATTACACCGAAATAATTTTCACTAAAAGATGAAACTTACTTGTACTTTTCATGATAGATATGAAATGCCAGGTGAACAAGGTAGGATACAAATGTTCTGAACAGTAATATATCACTTGGATCATGTATGTCCTCAGGTGATTGATGACCTGAAAATTTAAAAAAAACAAATTTCTACTGTTCTCATGTATATTAAAATGCTTCTAGGCATATTGATTTGTCAGCCCTTCTTATCCTCTCCATCTGCACCTATCACAGTGTAACAACACTCCCAGAAGAGTCACACCAGACAATGCAGCACTTCCAAACAAATTTCAAGGGAGAACTGTCCACCTGTAGTTGGATCTAGGACAATTCTCTTTCTAGAAATGCATCCACTCAGCATATACAGAAATAAAAGAGGTTTCAAAGTTGGAGTTAAACCCGTCACATACCAAGGACAGTGCAAGTCTAAAGGGATTTGATTGATTAACTGTCTCTATGGAAGACAAAAAAATATTACATGCAAACCAAAGTTAAGAACACTGAAAAAAAAAAAATTGTTTCTCCTACTTCTCTCTCAAAATTCTCTCTCTCTTAAATAGTAATGGCAAGACCAGGGGTGAATACATATTTTGAACAGATGGCAGCTCAGTGCAATTTTTTATGTTGTATTTTAATTTTGTATTTTCTTGCCAGAGAAGTGTAAATTGATCCACTGAGAACTCACAGACACAGAGGTACTGACTCAAGACCACCTAACTCCCAGAGCTGAGCTGCCAGGAGAACTTGCCACTCCAACTCTCCACATCTTACCCTGCTCACCAGGAATACAAACCTCTCAACAGTCGATCTATTTCAGCGAGAGTTACGGAGGAGAGATGAAAATTGCAGTCCTTCAGAAACCTCCAAAACTGCAGCATAGTCAGGCTGCAAGTGCTGTCAGAAGTAGCACAGCCTAAGGTACTGTAGAAGTAGTAGGCTTTTCTCAATTTTGAAATATGCCTCAACACAGCCAATTGTACCTAAATAAAGCAGGATATGTTTTCAGCATCATCTCAAAGCAAGAAGAGACCAGTTTGTATTGATCCTGTAACTGGGCAGATAATTATTTGACCTTGCAACTTAGCATATCCCTGGCTAAGAGTTCACAAAAGCACTACTCAAAAGTAATGCTTCAACTCAGGGTTTTAGTGACTGTTAAAACAAATCATCCTCTGTCAGCAGACAAACCTCAGAGTAGCTAAAGCTGGTTGCTCCATGCCTTTCCAGATATGTTAACCTATTTTTTTGGCCTTTTTTAGTGGAAGCTCAGAAGAGGCAATGAATACTGTCTATTCATTCTTTTTGCTTTTCTGTTTTCACAGCTTTCAGATTTTCAAATAATTGTTTAATAGAAAGAGTTACTTTAGCACAAATAAACCAGAAATCAAATACTATGAAACACAATACAGGGGAAAACAGAAAGTATCAAACAGCAGACTTGTACTTGTTGCGATTCGGTCTCTCTGTCTTCCCTTGGGAACGAGGCAAGCAGTGATGATAAATCCAGATCAATATCTGATCCCAGAACAAAAATCTCTCCTGAGGCATTAATGATTCTGGTCCTTTCTACCAAGCAAATAAAATAAGTTAGAACAAACTAAAACAAAGCTTAATATAGACACACACAGAAAAACAAAATTTGTGTTATTCCTTCTTATATTACCGACTTGGAACAATAGATTCCTTCACAGTAAGAAGTAGAGATTTCACAAGCAACAGCAGAACAACTGAAGAGCAATTGATTCTATGAAATCAACCCCTAACCAAAAGGAAATGCAGACATTAAAAAAGCTGTAAAACTTTCACACAACAGTTCCATTCATTACAAGATGTGGTGTGGATGTGCCACTTCACTCCAAGTGTCACTCACAGCAAACACAGCATGGAAGCAAGAGCCATGACTCCCATTTCTATCTAAATTCTTTGAAGAAATATGGCTGGTCCTTGAGTATGTACAAACCGTTTCATATTATAGTAAAATGGAACAACAAAATGTGAACTAAGTGAAATTTGTTTTGTTAAGCTGCTCACTAGTGCCAAAATGCCTTCCTGGGCTAGTGGCTCTCTGGTCCTTGGCTTTCACAGCAGACCCTTGACGAGCAGGACTTTCCACGTGACGATCATTTATGAACTCTCCTTCAAAACTAAGACCATTCTTGAAGACAAAGATGCCCTACAGACAGATTAATTATAATATAAATATAAAACAAAGATTTATAAAAACCCTAAACCACTAATTCTCTCAGTCAAATTTCCTTTTCAGAATCCTGGCTAAAATGCAACATATGAAATAAAATACAGCAAAATAATTTTTCCTACCATCTTTTATAATGCATTTTGTCACCTATTAAATAGGGACACTGTTAGGATAAAGGACTACCTATCTGTTTTATTTTGAAAAGTATTTTCTCCCCATATAGAAAGACTTGTTTGTACTCCTTAGGTTGTATATGTGGCACTCCACACTGAAAAAACAGAGTTTTTTCAAAAGTCTTTTTTATGAGAGGTTTTAAGAACTTCTCTGTGCAAGGACAGCTTGAAATGCATTAGCTCACACTGGAAGTGTGAAATTCTGACCAACCACTGCAAAATTCAAGATGCACCTATTGAACTGAAAATCTCCACAGTGAAATGTATGTCTTTGTATACCTAAAACATATCTAATCACAGAGTCAGCCTGTGTCCTTGGAAGGACGCCAACTGCCTTCAGTGGACTCTCTGCCCTTTGTGTGGGGAGTCCATCCACACTGCAAACTGAATGTAGTTTGCTGTACAGAAATCTAGAGATCCACTTAGAGCAGAACAGTTTGCTCTGCTGGTGTCTGTGGTTCTGACAATACTCACCTTGCCATGCTTCTTATTATGCACCCATTCTCCACTGTACACTGTTCCATCAGAATAAAGAAATGTCCCATGTCCATGGCGCTCCCCTTTTACAAAATCCCCTGAATATTCATTCCATAGAGAATACTTAGATGTTTCCATTCTCTTCAAAAGCCATGAGTGAATGCCAGAACCGTGCTGAAAAAAAATGGTGTGTTTAAAAAACAGATCAAGACTTTGGCAATTCTCTGAAATAAAAGCCCCCAGCTGATGGCTGCAGCACTTCAAAGCAGGGACAGAACTAGATCCTACAAAGGTGCATGGGAGAAGCACCCAGAGGATGCACTGCATCAACACACACTTGAGCAAGCTCTACCAACAAGGACTCCTAAAGATACCCACCCTTCCTCCCCGAATCCTTCTCCTGTAGTGCTGGACAGCCAGGTGAGGAACACCATGCCACAGAGCCAGGATGGTCCACAAACTGGACTCCTTGACAATTTTAAGCAGAGTGAAAAGACAGAGCAAGTAACTCACCTTCTTTTTGAAACAGAATAATAAATGGAAGGAACTGAAAATGCCACAAAATTGTCTCCCATCATAAAACTTTCCCAAGAGGGAACAGTGTGGTCTAGTATTTTACAGGCGACACAGAAATAAACTGCCACATATACCTACTGCTGAAGTCATAGCTCAAGCTAAGTCACAAACACTTCTTTAACTTTTTTTTTTAATTGAAAAATGTCTATATTTTCCACTAGGGAATGAAATTTTGATTTTATAAGACTAAATCAAAATCCTTTAACAATTTGAATATTGCTAACATAAGAATCATTTTACAATAAAGAACATGTTTTTGTTATCTCAACTGACAAACTCAACTGGCAAAAATCGTACAAAGCTCCTTTGATATTGCACGAAACTCCCTGTTTAGCTTTCCTGTAGAGTAGTGGACAGATGCTGAACTAAAGAAGGGTGTCTGGGGAAGAAGTTCATACCTGCAAGCCACACTCCCACTCTCCTTCATACTCTTGATTATCTGTCAGCCATATCATTTTTCCATGTCCATGTCGTAGATTTTTCTTCCACTGACCAAAATACGTATTTCCAGATCTGTAGCTGCAAAAAGCAATAAAAGTTAATTCATACTAAATTCTGTGCTGATCTTATGAAATGTTTATGTGAAACCTCATTGCTAATAAATTTATAATTTATTAAGGCTAAATATAAGCATTAAATTGAAAATTAACTCACTATGACATGGACACAGAGGTTTTATTGTAGCCACTGTATACCTCCAATTTTTAATTTAGAAATCACTCAAAGTATTAACCAGCTCTTTTTCCCAAAAAGTCTTTGCCATAGCTATTAACAATACTTGTTTATATAATTCTACAGATAAGTCATTTATTCATAAGGCAGCTTTATTTGCTCAAATCAATCAAGTGCATTTGTTTTTCAATACTGAATTGTGGTTTACCAAAGCTGATTTGGGACTTTGTCTTAAGCTATTCTTTTGTGTGAATGGTCAGTAGAAATACTGCACGTAAAAATGAACTTCTAAAGGTCTGTCTTGTTATCATAAAGCACTTTTTACATTTTTTATTCCACTGCAGAAGGTACACACTACTATGAAATGACAGCATTTGTACCCACTTTAAACAACACAAGAATCTGCAACATAATACAAAAAATGAAAAATGTTGATGGTAAGAACAAGTGTTATCATATTTACCGTCTGAATCCCCATCCTTCTCTGACATTGTTTACCCAATCACCTGCATACCAGGAGGTCTGTTCCTGATCATAATAAATTGTACCCTGGAACAAAGAGCATAGTCAGTTTAAACACCTAAATCTTCATCTACCTGAATAAAACACCACATACAAATGATATGATGCTTGTAATCACATTCTAATACTTAGGGTCACTTTGACTCGCTGTTCTGAAAGCAACTGAAGGGATAGAATCAAATAAAGAAAGCAAGCTCTTTTGATTAATATTAGGTGAGACCTTAGAAAACGCCAAATGTTCAAAAGAAAAATCCTATTACATTACATCAAAGCCCACAGTTTTTTCAAACCTCTTGGAAATACTTTGAGAGAGCTAACCTTAGCATCTTAATTACAGTACTCAATCTGAGGTAGATAAGTTTTCTGACCCATTCAGTCTTTTACTTCCAACAGTAGTCTACAGCATTAACTGTATTCACAGCCTCAGAAAAGCTCCCTAGGAAAAACAAATCTCTACAAGCATAAGACCACACAACAGAACAAAACACTTTTGCAAAACCTTTGCACAGTAACACTTGCTGTTCCTGAAGGAATCACCCAAGCCAGTGCTCTCATTTAGCTCTTACTGACCTTTCCATGTCTTTTGCCATTGCACCAATAACCAATGTAAGAAATTGGATGAGTACCACTCCTGAAAACTCCATATCCATGCCTAAGTCCATCTTGGATTGATCCTTCATAAACACTGCCATCATTCCAGGTATAACGGCCATTATGCGTTGGCACATTCTTAACAAATGTTCCCTGAAAGATTAAATTACAACATTAAAATCTAAGACTCTCTGTTTCCCAGCCTGGAACAAGTCAGGCTTGTAACTGAAATCACTACCACAGCTCTGCAGCTGCCACCTGTACTGTACCACTTACTGCAACTTATCTACTTTCCTTCAATTTGACATCTAACTGGGTGCACCGTGTTCAGTTATAACTTAAATAGGACTTTACCTCATACTTTACTCCATCAGCCCACGTGTAAGTCCCTTCTCCATTCATACGCCCTTCAGAAAACAGACCCTTCAAAATGAAGAGAATAGCATCATTTGCAGATTTACTCTTACCCCAGCTGAAGCCTGCATTGACTGTAAGATTTTAAAAGAATGACACATTAACTCCCCTCCAACTACTAGTTTCAAATCAAGAGTTTTAATGCCAGAAACTAAACAGAGCTTTCAATGCTTCTCAGGGCTCTAGAGAGAGAACTTACTCTGCTACTTTTTTAAAATTTATACACTCACCTTGTATGTATTTCCTCCCGCAAAACATATAAATCCTTCACCCTCATAGAATTCCTTAACTTGTTCACCTTCATAGCTACAAAGAAAACAAACTAAAGATGAAGATCCCAAGTCACTGCCAATAGATCTAAATCACATAAACGACCATAAAATCACATAAATGATCGTATAAATGATCATAAATGACCTTTGATTTACCGTGGTCTACACACAGGTCAGCTGGTGCATCTTGTGTAGAATAATGAACAACAAGAAAATTTTCAATTTTTTGAAACTTCCTTGAAACATTCCACATAATTGTTGTGTTGCCTCAGACCCATATTTCCTTCAATTAAGAAAAAAACCCACATTGGTAGTATTTTCTACCTTACAGTCAGGAATGCTGGCATATGACACATTACATATAAATATCATATTGAAATACTAAAGGATTTTGTTAACATTGCTGTTCAACTGCTTCCTCAGTTTAGGACATTCTGAAGAGATATGAGCAGCTTTAATCATTAAAAGCAGCAACAACTAAGATCACATGATATATTTTCCTTCACCAGTGATCTGTATACTTCAATAAAACTTCACTGAAGGTGAACAAGCTAAAAGAATGAGGGTTTTGGCAGACAGAGAGCAGCAGCAGCACTCTAGGATGCAAGAAGGCAGCAGAATTCCACATGTACATCTCCTAAGGTGCCACTGCTACTAGGGCTGAATAACCTGATTCTCTGCTTCCAATCAGTGTTTGTATGACACTGGCTACAGTAGAGATACTTAAATGAGAGTTCTTGACATCACTGCTGTATTTGTAACAAGTGTACCTTTTTATAATCACTTGAGCAAGAACAGGCTCTTCATAGAATGGGGTAACAGGAGGGACTGGTGGTTCCTCTACCTCTGGTTCTTTATCTGGTGCCTCTGGAACTGCCAGAGTTTCTTCACTCAGTGAGTCACTCCGCAAATCTCCCAGCGTTGTTAAGCTACTTTCAGTTGGGGTTTCTAGAGATTCTTCTGACTTCTCAACAGCTGACTTCTTACCATCTTTCTTAGCATCTTTCTTCCTGACATCTTTCTTCTTGCCTTTTATCATAGCTACTGAATTGTCTCAATGTGTACTTCCCTTATGAAAAATGAAAATTTATTTCTGTCTAATGTACATATTTTTAACCCATAAATTAGTTAAAAAACCCAAAACACAGACAACTACCAAAAAAAAAAAAAAAAAAAAACCAAGTCAAAAAACCCCCAAACGCCAGTATTTCTGTGATTATTATAAATGCATGTATTAAAGTAATCTCTGTAACAGCAATTCCTCAAGCCAGTGGTGTCAGCTTGCAGCAGGCAGGCCACAAGGTTAACAGGGAGCAATGTCTGTAAATTACCTCCAAGTCTTCCATCAAAACCACTGTGATGGAAGTGTTATCATTAGACTTACTTTTCCCACACAGAGATCTCCATCTTTACCCGGTTTTCAGCTATTAGATTTAATTACATTGAAAAGCTGAAAGCCATTTCTCAAAGATGTGCATTGGGCAAGTACTGGGAAGTTACACCTGCACTACTATTATTGATTTAATCTGCTTCCAAGTTAAGAGGTGCAGACTGAACCACAGCACAGCATAACCACCAAACCTTGTAGTCATTTTGCCAGTTGAAAGACACCTGAAGGTTACAGGACTGCCTGCACAGCTGCAATCCCATCGCAGCCGGGTATCGCCGCTTGGTAGTGCAACAACCCAACCTGAGAGTGCCGCAACGGCGAGGCCTGGCACGGACAGCCTCAACCGGCACCCGAGCGAGGAGCGGCGGGGCCGGGCTGGTGCCGAGCCCTTACCGAGCCCCGACTGAGGGGCGGCGGGACCTGGTCGGTGCCGAGCCCTTTACCGAGCCCCGACTGAGGGGCGGCGGGACCTGGCCGGTGCCGAGCCCTTATCGAGCCCTGACTGAGGGGCAGCGGAACCGGACCGGTGCCGAGCCCTTACCGAGCCCCGGCTGAGGGTGCGGCGGGACCTTACCGGAGCCTAGCCCTTAACTGAGCCCTGGCTGAGGGGCGGCAGGACCTGGCCAGTGCCGAGTCCTTAACCGAGCCCCGGCTGAGGGGGCGGCGGGACCTGACCGGAGCCTAGCCCCGCTGAGGGGCGGTGGGACCTGGCCGGTGCCGAGCCCTTAACCGAGCCCTGTCTGAGGGGCGGTGGGACCTGGCCGGCGCCGAGCCTTTAACCGAGCCCCGGCTGAGGGGCTGCGGAACCTGGCCGGCGCCGAGCCCCTCTCTCCCGCGCAGGCGCAGTGCGGCAGCGCTGCCGTAGCCGTAACAACGCCGCCGCCGCGGGCCCAGGCCCGGCCGGGCTGGCTCCCGCCCCGGCAGAGCAGGGCTGCAGAACCGCGGCTCCACACGAACACGGACAATTTGCTGGAGGTTCCTGGACACTGCCGTGCCGGGTACCATGGGAACGGCTCTGCCATATTGCTCGGAGAAGCAGCGCGGACTGGAGGAACAGCAGCAGCATCATGGCCACAGCTCCATCAGCGGCAAATGGAGCGTGAAGAGAACATAATCCACAAACACAGATTTCTTGGGTCAAATCTTGGTCTTGCCTTGGCCAGCTAGAACTGGAAGAGCGTAACGACCTGTTTTAATGGTTTCTTATTCAAATAGACCGTTTTCTACCTGTTTTGATTGTACCGAGATAGAATTTGGACTGACCTGACTGGCAGTGTCTGATGAGACAGCTTTTTTTCCCATTCATTGTCAGAAAAAGAAGCCCAGTTCTTGAAAAACAAGTTTGGAATTTGGAAGGGGACAATTCTAATTAAAAGTAACAATGGCAGACTTATAATTCTATTCAAGCCTTAAACATGGATAACAGGAAATTAATCATTAAATGCAATATTAAAGCTCTAAGTCATTATATAACAAAACCCAGCTTTGGTATAAGGAAAAAAAAATTAAACTTGTGTATAACTTTCATTTTCTCTAAAAGTATCATAAATGTGATGTATAAACATTGAAAACTAATATTTGGTTTATAGCATTACCAGGGACTTGACTTCACATTCCACTTAATTTTCAGAATCAGTGCATTTGCTATAAATGAGGTTCAGCTACTCCTTATCTTTGTATATAAATGCATTTATTTTATAAAATTTTTGATTGCTGCTCAAAGAAGTACAACACACAGGAAATTGCAATAAGAGAGAGGTTATTTACATGAATTGCAGGATGTTGGTACTGATGACTCGACAGGCATATCAAGGAAACCCTGCTGAATGCCTCCAAGTGCTCTTGCTTCCAACTTGAAGACTGTCTAAAATTTTTTTTGCTCGAAATAAGAGAATCATGATAAAAGCTCAAAATATTGCCAATAATTAAAATTTAAAATGTTAATAAACAGACACTGACTTATTGTGGTGAAATCAAGTCCAAACTGACTATGTGTCTCATAGTAGGCCTTCCATGGGGGCAGTTCCAGGGATGCTCAATCTCACCCATATGGGTGATCAGTTTTCTCATTTCCTGCACATTCAGTGCAGTTCCAATCATCACCTGCAAGCAAAGGAAAAAAAAATTAATTCTTCCCTTTTCCCATTTGCCAGCTGACACGAGACCAGATCAGTATTACAGCTACAATAGCAAATTCTGTACAAGGCATTAAAAATAAAAAACACCTTTAATCAGACAATCAGAAGACAAAACACAGCTAACACTAGGTTCATGAGCCCATTCGTTTGGAACAAAATAAAAAACTAGCAGAAATATTTCCCAAGGTACACTAGATAAAAACATGAGGAACAGAAGGAAGGATATTAGCTGCTGACACTCAGCAATGAATAAACTTGCCCTGCAATACACATGCAGATACAGCCACCTGTGCTACACCAGGAAATGTGGTATTTGTTTATTTGAACACAAAAATCAAGTGCAGTACTTACAGACTTCCTGCAAGCTCGAGAAGCAAACATCTGTCTGACCCTGGAGGGCCTGCACATCACTCCAGGGCAGTCACTCAACATGAAAATCAGCTCATCTATGTCTTGTGGCCCAAAAGTCCAGTTTTTGCTTGTTGGCAATGATACCAGTTTAACTCTTTGAGTTACAGGAGCTGGAAGGTTTGCATTGACAATAAAGAAACAGAGAAGTACAAGAAATTACTTTTTTCTTGAGGGAAAAGCTGAGAAACTACTTTAAAATGTTAATACTATGTGATGTGCGTATATACTAATGTTTAAATTTAATCTTTTGATGGATGTAATTAACTAACCTAAGTGGTAACTATGGCAGATGTCCTTTTAACATCAACCAAAAAGTTGTTTGCAAACTTAAAAGCAGGAAGATCTACTTTCTAACAAACCCTTCAATTCCAAAGAACAAGTGGTTTATGAAACTTTTTTGAGTTTATGTGACTACAAAAATCATTCAGGATTTATAATGGTAAGAGACTGATAATTAATAGCATTTTAGACCAAAGAAACCTTGGGATATTCTGGAATGAAGACTCTGGAAAAAATGTGTAGTGACTTCCCAGATAGCAAAGTGGTACCACACTGTATTTTCATTATCCTCACTGTATAAGGGAAACAATAAGGAATTGCAAGTTACAGAATTTATTCAAAAGAACAGAGCAAGTCAGTACTAAAGCCATAAGGAAAACCAAAGATCAGTTACTAATTCTATCTATTTATTTTAAATTACTAGATTCACCACTTGCCCATGTTTATCCCTGCAGGTGTACTAATAAAACAAAAGTATTTTTAATGTAACATATCCAGAAAATGCACAACCAGTCATACAACCAAAGAGTAACTCCAGTCTTCAAAAACTTCTGTAAAAAGCTGGCAAGACAAATAATTTACAATTATCTCTAAAATCATGCAGAGGGACCACAGAACCATAAGTCTTAAAAAACAAACACCCCATATACAATAAAGCATCTTATTTCAAATCTTCTGACCACAGCTAAAGGAATTTTTGCATAATAAATAAGATTAATCCTTTGAACTCTTTTACTTCCAGCAGTTCTGGTCCAAACTCACCATTTTCATTTATGACAAAATCAAAGCCATTTTTTCTGAATATTTCCAGGTTTTCAATCAATACAGTTTCATTTACTGCTGTTAAATTGAGATTTTGAGGCCTGAAAGAGAGAAAAAAAGATGGTGCTGCATAGATACACAGTGCAGAGAATTAAAGACAGATTTCAGAAACAACCTAGAAATACTTAATACAGAGCTCTGTAAAACTTTTCACTCTACTCTGTTAAAAAAAAATCTCACTAGTGAACAGTTGCTTCCAAGTGCTACTCAGCAGATGAGGTCAGCTGGGCAGCACTCCTTGCTGCAGGAACAGTCTCCAATGTCCTGCCAAACTGTGGGTTGCTATGAAAAGCCCACTGGGAAATCTGCTTGACCCCTGACTTGCTGCATAGCTACAGCTGCATCCATGGAATTTATGTTTCATGTAAGGATTGACTCTTTGAAACACAGAATATAAAAACCACTTTAGTCTCAAGTGTTCTGAATGTGTGAAATGCTACATAAATATAAATCACAGATATCCTTCTGAAACATTGAATTCAACTTAAAACATGTTTTTGTTAAAACACTGAAAATACTTACACTATCAGCTTCTGACCTTGGAGAACAGTGTGTTGTTGCAACATCTCAAAGTTGTATTTCTCATCAGTAGCATGTTGGTCAATTATGAAAAGATCAGAATTCAACTTTGCTATTATAAACCCTAAATTGAACTGGCCAATGATTTCCATTTTTGCAAACATTTCTTTACTGTATACAAAAAATATAAAGAGATTACAAATTACACCTTTATCAGTTATCATGTAAAACTTAAGAACTTCTGTTTCTCCCCTGCAGAACACACTTCATATTAAAAAAAAAATTTCATTTAAGCAGGATACAAATGTTGAAAATCTGCCAATGACCTATGAGGCCATTTCTGGCAGAACAAAATCCCTCATTAAGGCAGGTTCCTCCCATTTGTGATAACAAAATTAGAAGCAGGCAATATGGCAACAGCCCAGGTAAGTAACACTGAAGATGGCATCATGGTTTTGAAGGCAGCTGACATATTTGCCTTGTTTTCACAATTAGAAGACTTTCCTAACACATTTTTTAAATCCAAATATTAACAAATCACAGATACTGACTGTCCCCTGACCACCTGAATGTAACTTACCAGGTATGCCTCACCAAATTCCATTCACACATGGGACAAATATGAGCTATGCAGTCTTTTCAGTGTGCTATCTGTCATGAAGTTTGGTGTTTCTCTGAGCTGCAATTTACAAGGCTGATCTAAGCCAAATCTATGAAGTTTGTGGCCTTTTCAGTGTCTTTTTCCACATTCTGTCTGCACTTAGTTATAGTAGCTGCTGTGTCAGTAAAATAACTCAAATAGATTTTTTTGTGACATTAAATAAAAAATAGACCCAAACCTAGCAAGTACATGTAAAGCTCTTGCCCACCCTCAAGACAGGTCTTATATTTATGCTCAACTAATTTTATTAACTGAGGAGTAAAATATATTAAACAAATTAACACAGAAATACCTGATCTCTTTCCTTAATTCATCTTCTGCTACTTTATTGTCCCCAGGACTAATTTTTGCTTTAAATCTTCTGTAATTTTCAGTTTCTGTATTTTTCTGTTGTTGCTGTATTACCTTTTTTACTTTTTCTGCCAAAGCCTTCATAGAGAATTCAAGAGGCACAATTTTCTTTTGAACTTCCACCAGTACATCAACACTAGTGTTCTTTTCTTCAGGATATTTACCTGCCTTGGAATCATCTGCCTCACTTCTAAACTTTCTGCTTTTAAAACGTTTTACTCTTGGGGAACAACTATTTGCTTCTTGAGAAAACTTGTTCTGATCAGTCCAGTCATTCACTAGATCTGGCTTGGGTTCAGTGCCCAAGACCTGAACATCACAGTCCAGTGACTTCTTACTGCATCCAGCAGTTTCGAGACATTCCTCCTGCATCTGTTCTTCTGTGCCACAGAATTCTTCCTCAGAATTAATTGCACTTTCACTATTGATGCAGCTTCCAACTTCTGGTGTACTACATCCAGCATCTGACTCAGAAATACTACAGAATCCAGAATCTGAAGCATCTTCTAATTTTATCAAGTGTCTCCTTGGAATTGACACCTTTGAGTCCAACTTATGACAACTTTCAGCCTTCTTAGTCAAGACAGCCTTTTGAATCTTTACAGTACTCCCAGTGGTATCAAGTAACCTTTGTCTAGGGGAACTGTGCTGCTGTTTTACCTTTTTAGAGCTTTGAAAATTACTTTCTGTTGCTTGATGGAGAGAGAATGACTTCCTTAATCTGGCAAGAGTCATTATTCTTTTACCTTCACCACTCGGATTTTCAGTCTCAGAGTCAGACAGCATGTCTGCCTGAGGCCTTTCTGCCTCTTCTGGAAGTGTCTTCTTCAAGTTACCTAATGAAATCAGAATACAGAGTATTTCAAGATTCTAAGTCAGCTGGAAACATGAATTAAATGATATGCTTTAGGAAAAGGAATGAAAAGAGGTAGAAAAATAGCAAACTGCTCAAAGGAGCCCTGAAGCTTCAGACAATGAATATAGGGCTGAAATGCATTAATATCAGCCACAGAAACAGTTACATCTTGAAGACATTTAATGACACTACTAAGAATGAATCTGTAGTCTCTTTTTAAACTGGAACAGTAATCAGTCCAACCAGCACATTTATTTATATTATCAAAAGAGTTTAATGACAGAGTGACAATGAAAAGTGAATTGCTTTCACACTTTAATGGTCACTATAAAATTTCATTGGCAACGTGTTAAGGAGCTGGCACAGTAGGCACTTAGAGAATGTGGGATTTGCTGGTCATTAGAGGACTTCAACCCTGTCAACTGCCAGTCCAACAAGGATTTTACTGAAGGTTAATTTAAAATAACAGTGAGAATCAGGCTGCAACTGATTCTGTATGTCAGTAAAAAGGAAAATTAGAAGGGGCTCTGTTGAATGAAAGGAAGAGAATGATCTTGACTCAGGAAAGCAATCTTGAAAGACTTCATACTCACAAGAGAATCATCAATTTCTGCAGGTAACATAAAAGAATCAAAGTTTAAAACCCAATAAACTCATACTTAATTTTCATATTTTATTTATGACCCATTAACCATTTTTTCTCAAAGACATTTTCATTAAAAAAAAAAAAACAGGTCTCTTTTAGTATCTTGGGAGAAATCTTTTGCAAGCATTATCAATTAATTCTGTGTGAATTTTTTCCTCACAAATTTGACTGTAAATCCTACTGTGCTGGCATGTGTCATTTCCATAACAATCACTTAATAACTTAGGGTCCTTCTTTATTTTTGGTTTCATTTTCTTTTTCATTTCTTTTTTTAGTTTTTAAAAACACTTTTTTCCATCTTTAATTCTCTGCCATATATCATACTCAAAGTTCCACATTTTGTGACCTACCTGTAATGTCCAGAAGTTTCTGATTGACATTCAGTTTGTTAACATCACTACCAAACATCTCCATCAGAGAAGTCTTTAGAATTGCTAATAAAAACTTTTCCTCCTGAAGCAAAATTTGCCTTTTGTCAGGAGTTACATTGATGTCAACACACTCTGAAAAAAAAAGAAAAAAAGAAAAAAAACCTGCTTTACAAATAAAATGCAATGTTATTATACAGAATTAGTTCTGGTTTGTTTGCCATTTTGTCTGCAAATCAGATTTAACTGTCTCAACATCTCAGCAAACAAACACATGATACAAGTTTTCTTGTACTTATGATGACCTCTTCCTCATCACTTAAGAAGTTATTTTTGAGTATAGAAAAGGTGGAGGGGAAAAATAGTGGAACCACAGCTAGATTCTACTTCTCCCTCACCAACAGAGCATTAAAAAATCTCCAGAGTGCAGGAAGTCATACAGATAAAAATGACAATATTCTCTAAATACAAACATAACTGAAGAAAAAATTGTAATAGCCTTTACTGAAGTTACTAAAAATTATTCAGAACGTACCAGAATCTACCCCAATGTTAAGGACAACAAATGGATACTGGTGTTTATTGTGTAAGTGATAAACCTCATTCACAATCTTGACAACCTGCAAAAAAGGTGAAAAAACAATAAATTTCAAAAATATTATCTTCTCTTTTGCACCAGTGTATATTAATTAATGCACTAAAACACGTATTATATGATTAAGATCTTGTTCACTCAAATAGACACAACTAAGACAAACTTGAGACGGAGGAACTTCTACTACCAAGAAACAAACATCCACATGAGCTACTAATCCTGAGGTTTTCAGAGAATATTGAGTTGGTGAGGCTGAAGACAGAAAACCAATGCCTCACCTTGGCAGGATCGCAGGGCCGTTGGTTGATAAAGAAGAACTGTCTGTCTGTGGTGCTCCTTCCAACACCGTGATCGCAACGGGAAATGAAGCCACTAACACTGTTGGGTAAACAACGGGAGAGCAAGGGAAAGGGGATGGGAAAAGCATGCCTGGGGGAATGGATTGTATAAGGGGCTTGAGGAAACACTATTATACAGCAGCAGTGAATATGTAAACACACATCTCTCCCAAATCCTCATCTGACAAAGGCTACTACAAAACTTCATCCCAATATCTGCTATGCTGTTCTTGGCTCTTTTCAATACTATAAATCACACCTTTTTACTTAAATTTTGCTTTATGGTAAAGTGCCACAGGCAGCAGTGGTTTGTACTTTCCTGATTACCTATAAAGGTTTTGAGGCATGTCAGCAGGGTTGAGTCCATATTCTTCACAAACAGCTTCACTAGGAGGAAGCTGAACAAAAGGAATAAGGCTCTGCAACTGAAAAAAGAAAAAAGGGAAGGAAGTGAAACATCAAACCCATATAGATTTCCCCCTTCTATTTTATTGTCATTTATTAGCCTTAAAATTTATTTGAGAAAAATGGTGGGGTTTTTTTTGGCTGACCAAGAGCTGACCAAGACAACCACTTAAAATATCCAAACCTACTAGAAGATTCTCATTGTTCACTGAGAAACAGAAATATTCCTCCAAGAAATGCCTGTTTTCATCCTTTGATATCACAACCTGTGCTTTAGTTATTTCACAGACCCTTACATTAAATGTACACAGGCAGAACAATGAAATTATTGACAGTTTGACATACATATGACCTAAACAAGTTTTACGCTAAAATAAAAGGCAAAAAGAGTAACAGAATTTTATTTTGAAAGGACAATAAAACTATTAAAAAATGTGTTATTTGAACCACAAGCTCCCTAAGAACAGTTACATTTACCATAAACATTTTCCCTGTCATGCCACTATTATTTGGCATGACTTATTTATAATTTTCTGCCATTAGAGCAGCTTCTATCAATTTAAGTATTCAACATTAAAATACAGGCTATAAGCTAAACATTCTATTCAGATAACACTCAATTTTCAACTATGCTTGGTGCCACATGGCAAGACAAAGTTACATCTTCCCTCTCATCTTTCAGCCACAGCATGAAGAGGCTTTGAGATCTCTGTATGGGCACTGCAGAGGGAAAAATTGTTTATCAACAGCCAGCAGCTATCAACCACTCAATATTTCTGAAGACTGTAATATAACAGTTGTAGGAAGGATGTTTTTGAGCTTTTTTTCATCTCTGCTTTCATCTAGAGGATAACAATTATTTTTATAGCTATTCCTTAGAAAGCATCACAGTCTACAGCTTTTACAGGGGCTGGCTGCAATCCCATTTAAAGGTTATCCAGAATAAAACTTAGTTTCATAGGAAGAGCTTGCCAAAGTGGATACACCTCAGTTTTCTGTCTCCAGTTAAGACTTTCACATCACACCATTTTAAGGGTTTTTTAAAATGGCTTGTTCTTGTGACACACAGTCCATTTGCAGACACAACAGCTCTTAAAACTGGTTCCAGAGAGATAGTAAGCCATAACCCCATCTCGTAAATAATTTCTAAAACATCTCTGAGCAGATCTAGGACTTTCAGAGTCCGTGGAGGCTGCAGTGTCTCTCCTCTGTCGGCCTCTGGGGTGTGCTGCAGGCCAACACTCCATCCTCTCTCACTTACTAGATATTAAAATTCCCTCTATACAGCTACATTCTCTCTCTTTTCAATAATAAAAGCAATACCTGTTTTTGTCCAAACACTGCTCCAATGTTCTCCTTTAAACTGGGACTTCCAGCAGTGGATATCACACAGCTTTTTTTCCCCTGGCCAATTTGATTTGTGCAGTTAATCCGCACTCCTTTGGAAACAATACAGTAGGCTTGCAACAGCTGGACCATTTTTGCATATTCCTATTAAAGGAAAAAGAAGGTTCAAATTCATATGAAATGTCTCTTTTTAAAACAAAGCATTCAATATCTGCAGGTAACAAAAGGGGGAGTTTTATCCTTAAAATCTTTACAAACTAAATTTAAAATATGTATATATATGAAAAATAGTACTTTAAAAATAAACAGGATGTTTACATATTTAGCCACAACACAGCAGCTGGGTTTTAAAACACAGATAAGTGATCATGATATGGATTCCTTTCAAAATCTGAAAATCTGAGAATGTACCTTTAAATCCAAATATTGCAAAGTAGAAGAGAAAAGCATACAAGAAGACTTTTGTGATTTGATTAAGATGTAAGACAGGCATGAAATAGTCTGTAATCAGTACATTCTACAGAGAAGTGAATTTCATTCAGCAGTGAATAAATTCTGGGGGACAATACTCCTTTGAATTGGGAATTTCTGACCTTTTTGATGTTTCTTTGGAACTCTTTATGCCGCACTGGTAAGGTATAAAACAACTGCTGGATGCTGACAGTGGTTCCCTGCTGCCGGGGAAAAGGAGTCCTCTGAGTAATTCTGCCATTGTGATCAAACACCAAACGAGTCCCAACCTTTGCTGACTTATGACAGGTGAAAATGGTAACATCACTAGTGGGAGGAAAGAGGCAAAAGAATTATTCACTGAGCACCATATTATCTCATCTATTTCTTATGACAAGCAGCACAGAAACTACAGCAATACTATTAATTTTATTAAAACAATTCTTCCCCATACACAACTAAGAACCTGCTCTTTAGAGTAGTGTAACATTTCCCTAGCTACACATTCTGATTTTTATCCCTTTCATCCCTCTCTTATAAAACTCAGTGTTAAAATCTAGTTTTGCTGAACACTACATTCCTCATTCTAATGGATACCAGCAGTGCTGTGTACAAAGCTAATTTAAAATGTATTGGTCTGAAAGAAATTTAAGAACAGCCTTAATGAGTTACAATGTAACAACCAGCACTTAAATATTACAGTGCTTTACATCAGAGGATCAAATACTCATGCAAATACACAATCCCACCCTGTAAAGATCTGCATCCTTAAATAATACCAAATTTTGTACATAAAACGACCATTAGGAGCCTAGAAACACAGAATAATTTTGGTTGGAAATGACTCAGAATGTCATGCAACCTATTGTTCAAAACTGACCTACCAGTAAGGAACTGGAAGTTTCCAAAGCCCCACTTTGTCAATAATGGTAAACTGAAAGGGTGCAGTGGTTTTGTGCATATAGTAACTTCCAACTACTAACAAATAATATTCATTACCTTAATGCACACAGTGAACTCAAAGCTTCACCTCGAAACCCAAATGTTTCAACATGTATTAGATCAGAAAAATCTTGTATCTTTGATGTGTAATGTTTCAGAGCTGGAAAAAGACATTTCAAATATATATTTCACTTCAAAGTGCCACTGGTTTACACAAGTAGATTTTGTATGCTTATCAAGAAGCAAAACACCTTCTGTATTATTCACAGTATTTTACATAACAATTAAAGACAAAATACTGCTTGCTTTCCCCTTTTCCTACAAACTAGATCTCTTTAAAATCCTCAGATTCACCTGCTACTTTACACTTACATCACAGATTTATTCAGCATTATTGCTATAAGCTCTACAAGATGCCTCAGAGCAGGACACAGCACCTGCCTCTGCTGCTGCTGGACCTGTCACAGATTTTGCCCTGCCAGAAACCAGCTGCAGCCTGTGCTGTGCATGGTGCACAGAGGACAAGCACAAGCCCAACCACCACAACAGCTGAGGAGGACTCAACCCACACCACCAGTGCAGCACCAGTCACCAGGTAACAAACTGACCTAGCAGCAGCACCCCTGAACTTTCACTGTGCTGGAACAGCAGCATGTTGAGTTTCTGATGAACCAAAAACGTACAGTGAGCAAAGTTAGTGAGTAATAACCTATAGGGAAAAGATTCCTAGTTGTTTTATCAAAAAAGAAATGCCAGTATTTCTACTGCAGTGGCCAGTTAGATTCATCAGACAGTATTGTTTTTTGCTCCCATTTTGTGCAATTCCAAACTAGCAAATGGGAAGTTTGATAGTCAGGGCAATGTCAGTTCCCCTTCAGCAAATACTCGAGTTTATAATTCACCTTCCCAAAGCAGCCACTTCCACACAGCTCAACTCCTTCAACAACAACCAATGATTAAACATGAATTAATCCACATGGACCTTTATAAGATTTTCTCCTCTGTGATTATTTATATTGCTTGTGCCACTTAAATAAGCAAAGAAACCAAAAACTATTTCTGGGTTACACGAACTATAACCACAAGAGCATACAGAAGATCAGTCTAGAGCTGCTCAAGTCTTGCAGGTAACACACACATTATGTAAAAGCCAAGTGTCCATTAAATATGATTAAACTAAATGCCCACATCTAAATTATGAAAAAAATTCAACTTACTCAAGCCTTCGAAGTTTTCCTCTTCCACTCCACCTCCATTATCTGAAACTTCTATCAGTTCTGCCCCATGATCTTTAAGTTTTATATCTACAAAATTGAGTTATAAAATATTTTAATTCTTTATGTTCACACATGGTGTTTGCTACCAATTTTGCACTTGAAGTCAATTTTTCAAATAATAGCTTTCTATGTCAAAATTGAATAACAGAAAAAAAAAAAAAAACTAACCCCTGACAGTCGTTAAAAGTTAGGTCAATCTCATGCAAAGCAGTCTGTAGTTCCAGGTAATTCAGCTTCACTGAACCTGTGTCTGAACAGAAGTTTTCCCAATTATGCCAGCCACCATCCTGGAAGCTCTGGAAACCAGCCCTGCCTTTACCCTGTGCTAGCCCAAGGCCACCGGCTGGCACAGCCTGATCACCACTGCTGCACAGACCACACACTTTTTTAGTGGCCACTAGAAATTAAATAACACAATCTCACATGCTGCTAGGAATGCAGCTGGAGTCTGGGAATCAGAATGTTTTATTAACCTGAGGTGTAAAATCACTACAAAGACGCTTGGCCCAAACGGAAAGTATTTGTCCAGATTTGTTAACATGCACTTGGTTTTGAGGAAAAAGACGCGCTTTAGAAGCCTATGAAAAGTTATTAAATTCGAGGAAGAGTTACCGATGTTGGTAGCTCCGGCATCCAGGCTGTTCTCCACCAGCTCTTTCACGGCAGTGCCGAGGTTCAGCACGACCTGCCCCGAGCAGATGCGATGGACAGACCCGCGGTCGATGGGCCGGATGGCCCCGGCGGGCTGCGGGCTGGGGAGAGAGGGACAGCAAACCAAGGCCGTGAGAGAGGGCAGCAAACCCCACTCAAGCGAGCCGGGAGAGGAGGCAGGAACCAGGGGAAGCCGGAAGGGCGCCGGCAGCCGAGGTACGGCCCGTGCGAGGAGCGCGGCTCCCGTGAGGGGAGCAAAGCGGCCTGGAGAGGGTGTGGGAAGGCGGGAACCAGGGACGGTGCTGGGTCGGTGCACGCACTCACCAGGGCGCAGCCGCCTCCATCGGGGCGGGACGGGCCGCGCTCTCCTCAGGCTCCCGCCCCGCTCGGTCAGCGCCGGGAGGGCCGGCGCTCCCCGGCCCGGCGGCACAACCCCGCCCGCCGCCCTGTGGGGACGCGCTCCGCGACTCAATGCCGGCCAATGGCAGGAGGGCGGGCGGGCGATCCCGTAGTCCATTGGGTGCCACGCGTGTCAGTCACGCGCCGCTCCGCCAATGGGCGCGGGGACAGGCGGGCCGGCGGCGGCGGAGCGGGCGCGCGGCGGGCCGGGAGTCGCCATGCCCGCGATGTACAAGGTGCGGCCGCTGCACAGCTCGGGGGTGCTGGCAGAGCACCTGCCCAGCTGCATGTACCCCCTGCCCAACCTGCACCGCGCCCCCGGCACCGCCGCGCCGCCGCAGGTAGGAGCGAGGGGTGGGCGGAAGGACCTGCTTGGGCTGCGGCCCGCGGTGCTCGCCCTGGTGAGGTCGGGCATGTGGCCGCTGGAACGGCATTCCCTCCGGTGAGAGCTCCAGCTCCGGTTAGGGAGCAGGAGGAGGCTCCGTTGCCGGAGAGCTCACAGGGCTGAGTCCCACCGCCTCAGCCCGCAGGAGGGGGCCTGCCTCCACCTCGCCGTAAGCGGCGCGTCCGAGGGCTAAATAAAGTCAACATTGTCAGGAATTTCACTGTAATGTTTTTAAAGCCTTCCGTAGTTCTCATTTTGGCTTTTCAGGGCTCTCGCGTGTGTCCCTGTCGCGGTTTGAATGGCCGTGCTGACCTCCCTGCCAGCCCCGGGAGAGTGCCCAGCAGGCCTCGCTCCGTCCTGCTGCATCATCGCTCTGCTGGCTCAGCTCGGGTTTCAGCCAGCTACACGCCCTCTATTTCTAGTTTCAGTTTCTTTTGCCTTAAATAAGACAAAAATGCCAAATACTGTGTTACGTAGGTCTAGTTGAGCAGCCTCTCTCCAGTGCCAGGAGTGCATGGCATTCTCACAGGCCGCTTGTGGCCAATTTTAGCTTGATGCCGTCCTGGATTTGCTGTGCCCTTACCCAGGTTGATGGTGGAGACACTGAGGAGTGACTTTGGGGCAGAACTTTACAGGAATGCTAATGAAATACCTTCCCATTGCAAAGTATGGTATTGTGTACAACTAAATAATGGCCATTTAAGAGGTCTTCCCTGGTCTTGTCTTTGAGGATATTAAGTGGATATAAAGATTTTACTTGGAAACCTTGTTTATCTCTTCATCCATGATAGTTTGGGTTTGTTTAATCGTTACTCAGGATGACATTATTTTAAGCTTGTAGACTTAAAACCTGCCAGGAATATATTTTTCATCTTCTTTTAAAAGAGATTGTAAGATGAGTTGCTTGTGAAGTAATAAAGATAAAAAGCTGCATTGGTACATGTAATAAAGCCCATGGTCTTTTTTTTTTTTCCACTGTAATTTATATTCTCTGAAACAAAGACTGAATCCACACAATATACCATCCATCTAAACTTGCAGAGCTTTTTACTTTTATTAACTACCTGATTTGTCAAAAAGTTTCTGTGTTTGGCCGCTGTACCACAGACTTACCAACTTTGGTTTTCTGGGCTGAAAGGAACCTGACAAGCCGTCTTTGATTTTTCAGTCATCATTCAGCACTTTACTGCCAAGTCTTTGAGTTTGACTGTGTTACAGAGTTTGCTGTAACTAATAGTTTAGAAGAATCTATTAAGCAGGAAGATTTCAGGAATTTATTAAATATGCCATTTCATCACACTCATACAGGCAAGAGACTACTGATAGACGTAAGCCCATGATATTCACAATGGTCTAGATATTTGAAGGTGTTTAATCTTTTAAAACTTAACCTTAAGTGAGTTGTGGACTATTTTGACACTGAGCTGAGTGAATGTTTACATGGCCTTGTTTTTTCCTCTCCTGCAGGAAGAGGTTGACCCATCACTTCAAGCACTTGAATCCCGCCAGGAGGAGATTCTGAAGCGCTTGTATGAACTGAAGAGTGCTGTGGATGGACTCTCCAAGATGATACAAACCCCGGATGCTGACTTTGATGTAACAAATATCATTCAAACTGACGAATTTTCTCCTTTGACAAGAAATGGAGCAGATTTAGATCTGATGCTTGGAAAGGTGAGTTTAGTTGAGCAGCTACATTGGTAGGTACTTTCTCAACATTCAATTTTAGGGCTGGAAGGAGGCATTAAAACCTGGGACACTCAGAACTCAATACACAACCTACAATTACCATTTAATTACATGTCAAGGAAGGAAGATGTTTAAAGGTTTACACAAGTTTTAAATGTGCATTTACTTGACTATCATTAGAATTTCAGATACACACATGCATGACAATGTATATTTTGGTGTCAAATGAAAGCAATAGTGATGAGTATGATCTGGAATGTGTCTTATCTGCTGAATGTTTTACCTTCCATTCAGGATTATGGTGCCCTGAAAGATGTTGTCATCAATGCAAATCCTTCTCTACCTCCGCTGTCACTGTTAGTGATACACAGTCTGCTTTGTGAGCGCTACAAAATATTATCAGCTGTTCACACACATTCATCAGTGAAAAGTGTGCCAGAAAACCTCTTGAAATGCTTTGGAGAGCAGACTAAGAAGCAGCCACGTCATGAGTATCAGTTGGGCTTTACTCTGATTTGGAAAGATGGTAAGAAGGAAATTTGTTGATCAATATTTTACAATAGATGAGAAAATTAAACTTGTGCTAAAAACCCTTGCACAGAGATGCCTCATTGTCCCTGTGCTGGCATATGGTGGATATGAAGAAGCAGGAAACATTTTTGTTTTCTTTTCATAGCTGTGAACCATGCTGGGCCAGAAGAAGATTCTTGTTCATAGTTACTGCTTTTAAAATACATGTGGCATTATCAGGGTTGTTTGTACCCTCAGGTTTTGGGAGGTTTTTTTAATGTTTTTTAGTTTTTACAAATAAGGTAACTGGAAGAGAAATTATGGAGGAGATTTGGCTGAATTTTTCACAAAGTGATCTCTTTATCCCACAAGACTGAAAACTGTTCATCAGACTAATGATATTAACAGTGGTGCTGCATCACAAATGATCATAATGGAATTAGCATTCTAGTTAATTTCCTTCCTATGTTGGATTCACTTTTTTTTTTCCTTCTGTTAATTTCAGTTCCCAAACCCCAGATGAAGTTTAGCATTCAAACCATGTGCCCCATAGAAGGAGAGGGGAACATCGCTCGATTTCTCTTTTCCCTGTTTGGGCAGAAGTACAATGCAGTTACCTCAACTCTGATCGACAGCTGGGTGGACACAGCCATCTTCCAGCTGAAAGAAGGCAGCAGCAAGGAGAGAGGAGCAGTGCTGCGCTCCATGAACGCTGCCCTGGGCAAGAGCTCGTGGCTGGTGGGCAATGAACTGACGCTGGCCGATGTGGTGGCGTGGAGCGCGCTGCAGCAGACGGGCGCTGCCAACAGTGCCCCGGCCAACGTGCAGAAGTGGATGAAGTCCTGTGAGAATCTGGCACCTTTCAGCTCTGTGATGAAGCTACTCAAGTGAGCCCCTACCCTTCACAGTGATGTTGTTTTAATCTCATTCCACCTCATGTCTGCTGTAATGTTTTTGAGTCCTTTCTGAGATGTATTTTAGGTATTACAGTTGGACAGAATCCTAAAATAATAAAAGCATTACAGCTGCCTTTTGGGTGTGACCTTCCTTTTTTGTAACTCTTGTGTAACACATTTGTTCAGTGGCTGTGCTCTTAGTTTTTTCCACTGCAACATGATTCTTTTCTCAGGAGCCTTTGGTCAAGGCAAAAGGATAAATACCTTTTAAGAACAGACAGCCAAATTAAAATGCATTGAAGTATTTTATGTAAAAAAAGAAACATTTTATATAACTTAACACATGATCAAGGATAGTTCTTCCTCTACTTAAACAGGAGAGCCTTGTCTTGTTTGTTCGTCTTGCTCTTCAGAAAGCTGTCTTATTGTCTCCCTCAGCTTCTCTATTTCTTCTTCTTGCTGTCTCACCTTCTGTTGGAGGTTAGAAATAACCTGAAAATGAGAGTCAGTTTACTTCATTTATAGCTAAACAAGGATATAAAGCCAATTATTGACCTACTTGAATTGTGTTTGCAATCCACTACAGACACAGTGCAGCAGCACTCTACTATTCTACATTCAAGTGACTATAAGTTAAATCCACAAAGCAGTGGGGCATGGAAAGGAAAAATGATTAGAAGAATCTGCAGCTGTGATGAAAAGCTTTGAAAGCTTTTCTGACCTATAAAAAATGCCTCTCAACTGTACAGTCTTCAGAAAGTTGCCTAAAGTTAATGACCAGCTATCTCATTGCAAAGACACCAGAAATAATACAGTGGCCTAAATACTGTAATCAGAAAAAGAGTCTTAAGAGGAACATGTGATTAAGTTCAAAGCCAAACACATGTAATGCAGGCAGGGAAACAAAGGACATTTTCTTTTTATGTTCCTTTAGGCTGGAAAGGTTGGGGTTACTGGCACAAGTTACCTGGTCTGTGGTGTGGAAGAGCTCACTGTCCCGAAGCTGAGCCGCTGTCGGGCGCTCCGTAGCTCTTGGGCTGGTGAGGAGTTTCACGTACTTGGCCTGAGTAGGCCATTTCTTGGAGAAAGTGTGAGGAATTTGGCCAGTCCTTAAATGTGTAAGGACTTCTGTTCTTTCCATTTCTGTTCCAAATGGTTGGAAGAGTTCTAGCAGGACAATACCCATGCTGTACATGTCTGACTGTTAATGAGGTGAAGAGAAAGTTCTGGGATAACTGCTGTTTTAACTTGGCAGGCTTCTTTTTCTTATAAAATCATTATATGAGAAAATTTCACAACAGTGAAGTTTCATGATTATGTGAAGAGTATCATGACACTTCTAAACACAAATTCAAATCTTATATGTTCTCAACATAGTAAAAAAAAGTTTTAACAGCAAACGAGAAGGCAAAGTTGAAATTCATGTTTCAACAAGAACACAGAGTGACAGTAGGAGGAATATTTATGTATTTTCCTATTGAAAGGCTTGATTTATTATCTGTTGTGTTAATAGAGAAAAGAAGAAACAAAACAAAGTTCTCTACCTTGAAATCATAGTGAGATCCCTGCAGTTGTTCTGGTGAGGCATAGAGGCAGGTCCCCACTCCTGAAGTATGTGTCAGTCCTTTGAAAGGCAACTGAGACTTAGCAAGTGTTGTTATCCTTGCAAGTAAGAGTTTAATGATTTTAATACCACAGAAAGTTAAACACTGAAAGCCATGACACTTTCTTCTCTTACCATTTATCCGTTCTGTCTGAAACCCCTGGTCTGTATCATCCCAAAGAAGGTCTTTGCAGGCTAATCCAAAGTCACCTATTTTTACCTGATGATCTGGTCCATGTAGAAAGATATTTCTAGGCTGCAAATGAAGACAGAATACAATTTAGAAATATGCCTATATAAAGAATTACAGAATTTCAGCTGTTTCAAAGTCTAGAAAATCCAGTGATTCACAGGTATAAGATGATTATTCGACATTTTTTAGTAGTGGGAGAGAAAAAATAGTCATTGCTGATACCAAATTATGTGTTAGCAACACCATTTGGGCCAAAAGACCACATACCTAGAACAAGGATGTAAAAAAAAAAAAAGGAAAAAAAGCAAAAAAGAAAAAAAGATTTAGTAAAAATATTAAGTTTTTTTTTCCCCCAACAGAAACTGGGAAATTGTAGAACAGTAAACAGGAACAGGCAAGAGTGGACAGTAAATTTGACCAACTGATGTAGCAGGAAGGATGACTAAATATCATTGGGCTAGACATAATACAAACCAAAATACACTTTTCTGTATGATAAGCAGCTGCAATATGCCACTTGGTTCTGGGAAGCTGCTATGAAAAAAAAAGCCAAATTATGACAGACTTGAGAGCTCCGACTCAGAAAACTGAAACAGTTTTTATCCATATATTTTGGTTTTAGGACCACTAAGGAGGAGAAATGCAAGCATTATGTATATCTAGAAAAATTCCCCAACTTGCTGAGGTGGCACAAAGGAAATAGTTGGTCTTTTATGAGTGTATAAAGGAGATGTGAATAGTTTAACAAGAGATGGGCAATCTCCATTCTTTTCCTTTACTCAGTACAGATCAAACTTAAAAGATGCAGCACTGTTAAACAAGTTGCTAGGCTTCTCATATCCACTGAAGTAAAAACATATCCAGGACACCCACCCACTGGACTTCTGTTCTCAGAAATTCACACACTGAAAGACTTTCTTAGAATATTATCCCAGAAATTACAGTCTCTGCTAGGTATCTGCAAAATCACCACTAGAAGAATATAGGGCGAAACCCATGAGAACTGGCTCAAAACCAGGTCTGCAGTAAGTGTATGGAATTCTGGAATTCTTTATATAACTACCAGACTTTGGACAATAAGGCCATGATGGTGCTAAATGGGGAGGCAAAATGAAAACCTGTTCACCCTGGAACAGTTGGCAGAAAAATGAAAATTAATCCAGAGTGAAGACTGAGTGATTTCAAGTAGTTCCAAGCTTACACATGTGAAGTTTTAATAATCATGATTTCTTCATACAGCTGCTGTATCAGATGCAGAAAACCTGAGTAGAAGCAAAGTAGGAAAACACACATTCACTTCCTTGCTATTCAGGTCTATTAGTAAGCAAGCAACTAGAACAAATTTTCAAAGGCTAACTGTATGCAGTTAGCAAACTGAAGTGTAGTCAAGGGGCTTTGTTAATTTTTGTAATTACCTAAAATAATTTTTTTTTTAGGTAATTAAGTTCCTACTCTAGTTAAAGAAAGAAAGACAAAAGAAAAGCAATCTGACCATGCCTGTTTCTGACAGGAAAATGGCTTCAAAGGAGAAAACACCTCCAGAGTCTAAAATCCACTTGTCAGTGTAACAGTACTATGCTTGATAGTAAAGAAAGCATGGCACTGCTATAGAGGAGATAAGGTATTTTCTCATATGTAATAACTAAATCCTTAAGAGCCCAGGTCATGTCTAATGCAACTATGAAGCTGCTTTCATGCTCCCATAATGTAAATTGTCTTTGTTTTCTTCAACCTCAAGTAATAATCTGATGAACTTACTTTAATGTCTCGATGCATCACTCCCATGCTGTGGATATAGCAAACGCCTTCCACTACCTCCTGGAAAATCTTCATTGTCCAGCGAACATCCACGAGATGGTACGGACCTTAAAACAAATTATTTCACCTAGTTTTACTGAGTTATGTAAGATTATGCTGGTATTCTGGTTGAATTATGTTTATTTATGCTGTAGAATAAATTTTTAACAGAATGGGCGTATTTTAAATATGGATTTTGCCATGCTTTTCTCAAGATATTATTTCTGAATCAGCCAAAAGTCACTAACATCAAAATTCCAAAAAGGAAAGTTCAGGGAACATGAACAAATATCCTTCTGAAAAGATTCTTCCAAACCCCACCAGACAGTTATTTGATTATGAATTTAACAAATTCTTTACTTTCATGTAAGTCCTGACCTAGCATGAAAAATACAGTTCCAGATAAAATCATAATCATTTACGTAGTGACGTGCTGTCTGTATTGCTTTGCACTCTTCTTGTTTTATTCCTAATCCTTCTGCTGCTGTGCTACCCTCTGAAATTCCTCAAATCTCTTCTGGCTGTAGCTGTCCTAAATAAACTTAGCACCTCCTTGTTTTGACCATTTTCCACATTACTGTTTTAAACTACATTGTCTCCCTGCTCTAATGAGCCATATTTAACATGTCTTTTTGAACACTCACCATTTACTCACATTTGGATTTCTATCTCTTCATGTCTAACCTATGATAATATTCACCTTTCCCATGAAAAGGTGTAAAAGCAGCATTTTGCAAGCTCAAATGCCATCATAATTCTGTCATTTCCTGACCAGGAACATCATCATTTAGCTCATGAAAGCTAAAATATTATGATTACAGGAGAGATTAGTGGAAGTCAGCTGACTGTTTGCTGGTAAACCTGTCTCTATGAATGAAAACAACAGAATTACCTTAATAGTGATTAAAACCAAGATAAAAAATCAATTACACATTTTGTATTACAATATGATGTGGATAGGCTGCTTTTATACAACCACCCCAGAGAATGGAACAAGTCTCTACTGCTTTAAGTGGATTTGTTGGATTTGTTCTTCCAAATGTCAACAGTTACTGATGACTGCCTGGTAGGAGGGCATGAGAACCCCCTGGTCACTCAGGAACAGTCAATGTTACATTCTTTAACCAATTACAAATTAACCTGCCTGGATCAAATAATATAATTGTATTTTCTGCAGCAGATAAATTAGCCTTTAACCAGCTTGCTGAGAAGCATCAGATTCTGTCAATAAAAAACTCTGTTTCAAATAAGGAGTATTGCCCAGACACTGATCTCCCCTGGTAACAACTATGCCTCAGGCATTCAGTCATTCTTTTTTGAAGAGCTGTCTAAAACTCAGGCGTTTCAATTCTTTTACCAACATCTATCATGCATAAATTCAATAAAAGCTGCTATTTGATTAAGTGAATAAAGAATTTAATAAAGATCTGTATTATAAGCTGCTGAAGCAAAATGAAATTAGATAACTGCACTTCAAATTACAAAAAAAAAAAATTTCCTTTACAATGAATAAGACAGTGATGAATCTTACTAGAAGCGTCCTCTGATCTCCTGTGACATCTTTTATTACGGTCAGCAATCCAGTCCCACAAGGATATTTCACACAACTGCATTTGTATATGAAGCATCAAGTGATATTCCATCTAACAGGAAAATAATTGTACATAATTTTGCCATTGTAACATGAACAGTATTTCCTCAGGTATTTTCTTTAAAGCAATAAACCCAAAATTTATTAAACAAAAACATGCACTAAAAGGACATCAAGTACAGTATTAGTAATCTACTGCACTCAAGAAGCAGATGCAACAATGCTATCTAGTTCTGGAGAGTTTTTTGCTTGCTTCTCAAATTTTAACAATTTTTATATGATAAATGCTAACAAAACTGCCAGATATATCTTTGATATTCAAATTAGAGTTTGAAACCTTCTAGAAATACTAAACAGAGGTTTATTCCAGCTTAATCAATATAAAATAGCAGAAAAAATATCAACTTCTTCATACAGAACTTTTTAGGTTGGAAAAGGTCTTTGAGTCCAACTGTTTGATTTATTACCATAAATATGGAGCTCAGTTTCTGGTAATGAACCAGTTCATCTGACAACCCGGACAACTCAAGCAGACACCTTTAAAACTGGGTTTCTTTCAAGAGGGAACTCCAAATGATAGCAAAAGCCTGAAGCATTCCAGAGCTGGCTGTGTTATACAAAACATATCAGTGGTATGGTGTAAATGGCAGCAAAGTTTTAGAAAAACAAGTGATTCCCTGCTCAAATCTGCTTTTATCTCTTTCCCATGCACTCCTACACTGCAGGGGCACCACATGACATACCAAAACACTTTCATCATTTATAGCTGCTTTACCTTTCATTAGTGAAAGCTAAAGATTTTTAATTTTGATGAGGCTGTTTAATGCAGCAGTAGCACTTTTTATTCATGCAGGTACTTTGAAAGGACTCAAGAGGCCTAACACATGGGAAGTTCCTCACAATTGCTGAGCTTTGCCAGCTCCTCTGGTCAGCTTCCTTGTGATGATGTTACCCACAGAAGAAAATTTGTGTGAACTCTTGGTTCTACTTAGTCATTCCATTCTTCTAAATTTATTGTTATAAATCATTCATTTTCACTGTCTACTGAACTACTTTAAAAACATCACAAAATCAGATGGCAGATAAGGATACTTAAAGAGAACTGTATTTACCTCAAACTCCCCACAGAGTGCCACCTCATTTTTGGAGCATCCTTCAAAGCAGGACTTGCTGTCAGAGCAGGACTTGCTGTCAGAGCAGGACTCGCTGTCAGTGCTAGCACCTTGATCCAGACTGGAATGAGGTCCCCGTGTTGAATGATTGTCCACATCAGTTGATAAACTGTTATCATTATTTACAAAGCCTCCTTGTAGTTCTATGGATAATTCACCTTTATTTGGTTTCACACGATCTTTGCTATTGCTGTTTGTAAAATCATTCCTTACATCCATATTCTGCACTGATTCTCTATGCACATTTTTAAGACTGGTACTGTCACAGGACTTCTTTTCTTGTGAGGTAAGGTCAGCAAAGATAATTGAACTACCACTTTCCACACTCTGGATGTGACACTGATCACTGAAAATAACAAAGGCAGAGAAATCCAATTAAGTACACAGTTTCATACCATCTATTTGTGATAAACCATACTAAATTTTTTTCCTCAATTGCAAACAGCATTCCCAAGTAAGAGTTCAGCTGCTTCCTCACACAAAACTCCAGGATTACATAACTGTCAGTGCAGGCTCCAGCTGATTTAATACTTTCTACCATCAGGTGTTTGGACAGCTGTCCCAGACAGCAATGTCTCAGATACACAGCTGAAGGTAAAGTTGAATATGTTAGCACTGAGATTAGTAATACTCACTTGCTATTCTTTTGCTCCAGAACTAGTGGCTGCAACTCCATTATTGTTTTCCCTGTTAGATGCAAAGATAAATATGGTATTTCATAAAACAAAGAATGTATCCACATATTTACTAAAAATTACCATTTAACCTAGAGCACCTCACTTAATTTAACTTTGTTACCTGTGGATAGCTCTAGATTACCTCTATTTCTGCTGCTGTAAAAGGGGCTTGTTAAGTCTACTAAGAAGTTACCCTAATATGTATTTAATTTATCTTTAAATTAAAAGAAAATATACACTGTACAGAGTCAATAAAAGGGCTGTACTGGGCTTTCATAGATACCAACTTAGACTTCAACTTTCAGAAGTCAGCCTGCTCCAATGTATAGAATAACACACAGTTAAAGAAGCAGCTCCACAAGGCATCACCCTTCACATCACACTGCTGCTGTTTAGAAGACACTTGATATCTTGGAAATAATTGTCATTATAATTGCTTTTTTATATGAAAAAGCTGTCTCAGCACACAGAAGCAAATATAAAACATCAATCTTGTAAGAAAAGGGAAACCATTAAGTACCACAGAAGCTACCTATAGATTTCATTATGCACTTCCATTACCACCATTAAATACTTATGAAGGACCCCCAGCACTAAACAATTGCTTCCCTCGATTCTCTGGATCATTGGTTAAAAAGCTTTGCCTGTTTTACTCTACTGTCAACTTCCTATGCACTTCTGCATTTTCTTTTGTGCTTATGGCTGGCTGGGCAACAAGTCAGTGACTTGGAAAGCAATAAAGTTATACAGAGCATAACCAAACCTCCCACTAAGAGAGGATCAAAAGATTTAATTGCTAAAGGCATTCCAGGAAAGGACTAGAAAGGGACCAACGGATTAGGGTTACAAAGGGACCAAAGGACAGAGTGTGCAAAGAGCTGAGAACAAAGAACCTGAAGAGAAAAACCAAGAAGAAGGTATAAAATTACACAAAAGTAGATAAATTCTCAACAGTTACAGACAGCAGCTGATACACAAAAAATCCAATTGCTTTGTCAGTACAGGACTATGAAACACAATTCATCAAATTTAAAAAGTCTAACTTGGAAAGCAAAATAAAGAGTTTTTGGGGGGGGGGGGAGAGTATCATTAAAAGTATGTATTTCCAGGTTCTTTCAGTTTTTCTTAGATTCTTTTCCAGATCCGAAGAGAAGCATACTGGAAGATTATTCTAGTGTTGCTACATCTCTAAGACTTCAAAACATAGCTGGAAATCTGTGGGTTTTTTGTCCTATACATCACTTTCCCCCCAATATCTGAGGCAGCTCATTCCTCAGCACTCATTCTTCTCCTCATCAACTCACCACTTCTGCATTAAAAGGTTTTCACTGCATTTCACTGACCTTCACACAACTTTAAATTCGTCCTCATATATTACCACAAGTAAAGCTGATATTTCCACAGTTCCAAATTAATCACTAAGTAACAGATAAATTATTTGCTAAGGAGGGATTGAATGCACAGAAGGACCTGGTGATCACCTGTAATTACCCTTTCTTTTAGTTCTTTTAACAAGAGGAAAAAAATAGTCATTTTATCAGAGAAGTAATACTCTCCTGAAAATAGCAGTACAGAGGTTGTAAGATGCAAGCAAGAATTACACAATGAGCTGTACTTTCCTTTTGGATGTACTGTTTGAACTTGTTCCATCCAAGCAGTGTGATAGCCTACAATATTGGGATGCTGCAGCCCAGCCAGCACTTTGACTTCTCGGAGCACCTAAAAAGACCAAAAACCCCACAGTGTGACACTCCTTTATTTTGTGTGCTTAGGAAACATAAAATGTAACAAAAAGTAAGTTTCTTAGAGAGAAAGAACAGATGAAATTGTTACAGTAACAGAAAAAAACCCAAAGTTTTAAAACAAATTGATTTTCTTCATTGCAGAGATTACCAATTCAAGTTATTAAACAGTTCTTTTAATGGACTTCAGTGTGTGTCATTTACTTTTTTCTATTAGGTACTGATAGGCTCAAACCCTTGGAAATTCAAAATGCATAAAAACTTACATTAGCTACATTAATAAACTAGAACAGAATAAGCTACAGAGGAGTTAAAACAGGGACAAAACGCAGGAAGAAGAATACCTTCATGCAATCTCTTCTTGTAGCCTTCTTAATTTTAATTTTTTTAATAGCATAGAACTGACCATCTAACTTGTTTCTGACCTGAAAACAATTGCAATAGGAGAAAATTAGATGTTAATGTGCTTAGATTAATTAAATCCTTTTGAACCCACTATTTTCTAAAATTTTACTTCTACACACCACTCCTATGGAATATCACTTGCATCAGGGAATGAAACTGGGATTAGGCCCCTGCTGTCATACAGGGATACTGATAGGTCCTGATAACTGCTCAACAGGTCCTCAAAAAACATGTGAGACTACATTTGTCATTTCCACATGGCACAGATGTCATGGGGAACCTTGGGCTGGCCATACACTACAAGTACTTAACACAATTCAACATTGGCTTGGACAGTTTATGCTCATACTGAGGCTCATTTTTTAAAAGCAGCCACAACTAAAGCACTGGGGAGTGCAGACCAATCACTTCTGATGCTGCGTAGAGTCAATATATCATAATAATTCACATGTCAAATAAGGAGTTTTCATTCACTTTAAAAGGGTCAAAATACATAAAGTAAAACATCTGATATATCCTGCTTCTGACAAACAAAACTAATTGCAACTGATCAGCTTTTGAAATGAAACCCCAACTTTCTTCTAAGGTACAGATTTGCCAAAAAACATTTGGCAGTACAGCTAATAGAGTAACTCCAAATTCCAACAAAAAAACTAGATATAAACAGAGTAGTTTTATATGGGAGGTAAAGAATACCTTGTATACTTTGCCATATCCTCCACTTCCCAGCCTTGCAACCTCTTCAAATTCATTCAAGTATCGTGAAGTCTGTGCTTCAAAGAGAACTTCTTTTTCCCTAATCAAGAAAAGTTAGGCTGCATTAAACGAAATTACAACTTACAAGTAAGACACAGTTGTACACATGCTAAAAATATTATCCATGTTATGAAAAGAAGAAAGTACTTTGACATTACCATACTGAACCAGCCTGAGTTTCAGTAAATACTGAAAACCAGCAGACTGAAGAGCATGCATATGTGCTACAAATCCATACTCTGTTTCGACAGAAGTGTTCAGATTATTTCTCTTATACTGATGCCTGATAAATCTTGTTTTCCTAAACAGTGGCACTGACTGCAAGAGTTGTACTGAAGAACAAGTTATCACCACATCATTTTGAGAATTTGGAGAAACCGTTGCCATTTTTTCTGTTTTGGAGTGAAAATATTAAATGTAGTATTAATTAAATTCAGAGTGGAGCACAGAACTTTGGGGAAGGAGTTAATTTAGTGTGGGAAGGAGTTAATTTAGTGTTTCTACATGCTTTGAATACATACCCAATTGCAAGAGACTCTCCGTTATCAAGTTCCTATAAAACAACAAAATCCAACATAAAAACATGCCATAAAAAAAGAATAACAGGTCTGTTGTGCCAGTGGCATGGACAGGTTCATCAAAACAGAAACTGCAACCTCCTTAGAAGAAAATGTGGTTCTGACAGCTATTCACATGCTGCAGAGAGCTTCAACAAATTAAAGTATTATTATCCCACTGGTAATCTGTTAACATCTCTCTGCTGGAGAGATTACTGCCCTTTTAGAGTTCTGCTGACAAACAGGATAAAATGAGGGCTCTAAAATGTGCTTAAAACAAAATTAACTAGCTTAGCTCAAGCAGCAAGATAAGCAAACCGGTCTGACCCAGCCTGAAGTACAAACACACAAACTACACCCTCCACTAATATAATTATGAGAGTGTTAGCAACACCTTGCCTTTGTTTATAAACATTTTAAATTATTACTGTTTAATAAGGTACAAAATATTGATGGCTTCAAAAACTGGTTTGCACCTATAGAACCAGAGCATGCCATCCCAAAGAGAAAAGGAGTTATTTTGTATAATTATTAAAAAGACCCAATCCAACATTAAAAGAATCCCTAAACAAAAGCTCCTTACTGCAGAGGTTGCCAAAGACATGCAACAAAGCTTACCCCTTTAAGCACTTGTTGATTAGCTGCTTTCATCAGTTCAGTAATGGCTCTGTTGTGCTGCAATCTTATAGTACTAAATTCATCACAAAAGACAAAAGGGGAAAGTAACCCTGTTCTTGTGAAAGTCTGACGAAGAACTGCACAAAGGAACAGAGAAATGTCAGAAAAATATTAAATAAAGCCATCCAATAAGACCACATAAAGTTTTTAAACAAGAAATCTTATTTGAAGGATAATGTGACTGAAAAACTGAACAACCCCTCTAATGCTGCTCCCGTACTCTTAGCAATTCAATCCAAACTAGAGCTGATCAATGGGAATCCCTTCACAAAATACAATTATTTGCCATGCCTTCCAGGGTCACTGCATCTCCTCTGCCTCCTCACCTCAGCAGGTGAGTTATACAAACATCCACCCATTCACTTACATTTTACTTTTGGACTGATTTTGATCAGTGAAAAGAAAAATTAAAAGCAGGTTCACAATTACAAGGATGGATTTATAATCAAAAGTGGTAATGTCAAGATTTTCTAATTTCCATCCAAACCCACACACTTGTGCACATACTCGTAATAGAGAATGAAGTCAGTCCCTTCCACCACTTCATCTTTTTCATATGGAGTAAAACTGTGGCAAACAAACCCTCAGAAATGCTGGAGATGGCTGCAGCTGTGATGTTATAAATGGCATAAATTTAATTATGAAAAGCACATCAGATTTTATTTTCTATAGTCTTGTAAAGTAAGGACAAAACCCTTGGATGTGTTTTCATAAATGCACTAAGTATACGTCTAAATGAACAAAATACCCATGGTAAGTCATATGCCAAGAAGATATTTTAAAAAAAAGTGAATACCCTGAATGATCTCAAGAGACTTTATGGAAAAATAAAGAACTTGTAAAGGTATTTACTCAGATTTTCACTGAATATAATTTTGAAATATTTACTAACGACTCTGCTGCAACTATTTATTGACAAATATTTTATTAAATTCCTCTTTTACCAGCATTTTTAGATCACATATAACAGTAATATAATTTACCCTGCTGCCCTTCTCATGATGCAACTCACATGGTCTAGCTGAAACAGACTGTCTGATCCTTACATCTACAGCAATATTCTGTTACTGTTTTCAAAAATAAGACAAGGTGTCATTGCCAATTTAGTTGATTTAAGTTATTCATCCTCTTCACAGAATCATTCTTATCCCAGTGGGATGAAGCCTACAGCTTTGTATTGGTATTACACTGAAACTCTACACAGAAGGGTTTGGTACACATTGCAGTGAGACAGTCTGAGAGACAGGAATGAACTCCTCTTACTAACTTCGGAACAAACCCCTGGAGTGAACGGGGTTGTGCGTGTACATGTGGCAGAGATGCTCCAGCAGAGACACAAGCAGCAGCTGGTTCTGGATGGTCGAAGTGAACTTCACAAATTTTTGCGACCCGTTTGCAACTCGCAGCTCCGCCGGCACATCCGAATCTGGAAGAGGACAGTCAGACGAATGAACTTTGGCCTCAGTACACACCCATTTACCTAAACATGAAAACAACGTACAGCCACACAGCTTCATCGCAACTCCGGCTCACAGAGGCAGCACCCGAGCTGCCACTGAGCGAGTAGCTTTAAGAGGCCAATTAAGAACCTAATTAATTTTTTTAAGTGTGCACGGAAAGCAGCTACCCGGGGAGGCCGAGGCGCCCCAGCCCGAGGCAGGGGGAGCTCGCACGGCAGCCTCAGGGCAGGGTGCTGCTGAGGGCCTGCCCGCTCTTGCATCACCCCCGCGGCCGCCACCTCAGAGCGGTGGGGAAGGACGGGAAGAGGAAGGCGACGGTTCTACCCCCCTTCCCTCCCTGCCAGCCGGGGAAAAGGGGCGATTTCCCCGCTCACCCACAGGGGTGCCGCGGGCCCCGCTTACCGTCAAAATGCGGCTCCGGGCTCTCCTCAGGAAACTCGATGGCGGGCACCGGCGCCCGCATGGCCGCAGCCCTCCCGCCCCTCACATGCCCGGCACCGGGATCCCATCCGCTGCGGCCGGCGGGGCCCGCCCGGCCCGCCGTGGGCGGCTCCGGGGGCCGGGCCAGCGTTTATGGCCGCTCTTTGAGCGCGGAGAGATAAAACATGAACTGGAGGGATAAACCCGAGAGGGGAACCTTCGGCCCAAGAGGCGGGGACGGGCGGGCAGGAGCTCGTACCGAAGGTCTGCGGCGGGGAGCGGAGAGTCCCCTCCGCTCTGCACGGGGACCGTCACCGCCCGCAGCCCGCGTGAGCCCCGCGCCCGGACCGGGGGTCGCCGAGCCCCCTCTAGCGGCTCCCGGCCGCGGCACAGGGGCGGTGCCGGTCCCCGTGTGACCCGGAGGCGCTCGCTGCTCCCCCCGCCGCCGCCGCCGCCTCCTCTCCTCCCCCCGCCCGCCTGCCCGGCCGGCGCCGGGCCCCGGATGCAAGAGGCCGGCGGAGGGACGTCATTGTTCCCCGACGGACTGTAACAGTAGGCGGAGCGGGCCGGGCTGAGGCGGGGGCTGCGGCGAGGGGGACCCGGCAGCGCCGAGTCAAGCGGGGCCGAGCCAGGTAATGGGGCTGGGGGGCAGCGCCGGGCCCGGCGGTAGCCCCGGCACAGCCCGGCGGCACCGCGTGTGCCTCCCGCCTGGAAATCAATGGGCCGGGGGGAGGGGCCGGCCCGGGAAAGGGAAGGGAAAGCGACCGGCGGGAGCAGCCGGCTCAGCCCAGCCCAGCCCACCGCGCCGGGGCGCGGGCCGGGCGCTCGGCCGCTGCCCTCCTGGCTGGCGGGCAGCCGGAGGGGGTGGGACCCCCGGGCGGGGCGGGGCGCCGTCCCCAGCACGCGGCGGAGGGACCCAGCCCCGCCGCCGCCGCCACCCCCTGGGCCGGCGGGACCGGCCCCCTCCCGGCGCGGCGGTGCTTCCTCGCCCGCCCGCCCTCTCCGTTACGCGCCGGGGTCCCGCCGGCGCCCGCATCTCCTTCCTTCTACTCCTGCTGCTGTCGGCGTGGGGGACTCGGCGTGGCTCCCCCGCGTCCCGGCGCAGGCGGGAGGGCGACCGGGACGCCCCGGCCCGGAGTCCCGCCGCGGGAGCGGCGCTGTGCCCCGCCTGGCTCCGCGTTGTTCCCGCTCGGCTCGGCGGTGGCGGCTTCCGCGGCCTCTCCGCCCCGTGCCCGGGGGGCTCCGCGCTCGCTTCGCCGCCCCCCCACCCGCGTTGCCATGGGCACGGAGCCGCCGTTGGGCGCCGCCGCCGCGGTCCTGCCCCCGGGCCAGAATGGGACGCGGGCCCGGACAGGTCAGCAGGGTGCCGGGCGGCGGAGGCGGCATGGCACGGGCGGGGAGCCACGGGGCTGAGGGGCCGGGCGGTGTGAATGGTAGAGGAAGAAGGGCGAGGCGGGAGCTCCTTCAGGGCCGGTTCCCGGCCCCCCTCGCCTGCGTGTCGGGGTGGGTTTTGTTTTGTGTGTGTTTGGGCTCTTGCCGCGCTGAGTGCGGACATGTTGCGTGCGGTGCCCGTCCCTGCCCCTGCCAGCGGCCTTTTACTGCCGGTATCGGCACGTTTTCGGGTAGCGGGACCCCTCAGAAGGGCAGAGCGAGGGAAAGCGGGTCCGTGCTGCGGGCTTGGCGCTGGCGGGGCGGGCGGTTCGGTTGTGAGCGGGCTCCGGGGCTCGGGGCCGCCCGGAGCGAGGCGCTCGCGGGCGCTCGCGGCGCCGGGTTCGGTCCCGCCACAACCAACGGCCCCGGGACACGGAGCTCGGAGCTGCCCCGCGCCGAGCGCTCCCCGCCGCCTGCTCCGCCAGGGTAAAAGCATTAATTACTTTCTCCTTTGCTGTCTTTAATTTTGTAACGAAAGTAAAACCAGTGCGGGGCGTGTGTTTGTGTTCCGCGCTGCCCCGGGCTGTTTTTGCTCCCGGCGGCGTGTGCGGTGCGGTCGGTGGTGTAGCGAGGTGACTCTGCCTGGGCTCCTGCTGGAGTAGTTTCCTCCGGTGTTGCCGTGTTCCGCTCTTGTTTTTTAACACTCACTGCTGGAAGTGTTTGGTTTGTACTGAGGTGAAGACACATACTCCCTGGCTGAACGCGGTTCTGTGGACGGGATCTTGTATAAAACCCTCCTGAGCTGTGATTTATTGTATGGAAAGCAGAGACCAAACATAAATATTTAGATCCGAGTATTAACTGATGCGTGTTGCGATGAGACTGTGAAAAAATCTAAACAACGCTGATGCATCACCCCAAATGGGAGGAAAGCAACTGTTTAAGCTGTTTTGCTCGTCAGTATCATACTGTGAGAAGTCTGTTATGGGAAGAGCAGAGGGGAAAAGAGCTCAATACACATGGCAATGTGAATTTATGTTCAGCAGTGGTACAGGAGCAGAACCTGTATTCACAGTGAACAGTAGGAAAATATCTGTGTAATGTTTGTGCTACTTCATCACAAGATGTTATATCCAAATTAATTATATTGACAGATTTTGAAAAAGTGGTGGATCTGAGTTATTCTTGACATCCGTTGATATTTGCAGGTGTCTAGTGTTTGATATCTGGTAATCAGTTGTCAAAACTAAATTAGCAGCACCAATCAGTGCTACTCAGTTGTCAAAAATAAATTTAAAATATGTGAGGCTTCCCTCATTGGTCAGGCCAAAGCTTTTTTGTGATCATATTCTTCTGTTTGCTTTTCACTTCAGTCTTGATTCTGGTTTTTGTCCTGCAAATAAGTTCATTGTGTTGTTGAAACCCCTTCCCTTTACATCAGGAAAAAGAGATGTCACCAGTATCTGCAATTTGGAGTCTGGATCTTACCTGAAAATCACTAAGCCCAAAAATTGTCATCTTAATCTTTGAAATGGAGAAGGATGTCCTCATTTTTCAGTAACATAAGTGAATTTTCCATTTTTTATGTATTGTCATCTCTAAAATGGAAAGTGTGTACAGAGTAGATTTTAAATTGAAAATTTAGAGGGGAAAAAAATCTTATTAAAGGTTCCACACAGGATTTGTCTTTTGTGGGACTAGAAGTTCTGCGATTTCCTGTGCTTTGTTTAATCTACTGGAAGTTTCATCATTAGCAATCAAGTTGTGCCATGAATCTGAAACTGCTTCATGCTTTGTTCTCTCAGTTATTTTAGTGTTACAAAGCAGGTTATACTTTAAACCCTCAGTTAAGTTTATAGTTTCCCTAAACTTGAACAGGCCCTACATGATAGAGTATGATAGTAGTAAAAATTTACATATAGAGGTTGATAATTGATCATGTAATTATTCAGCAGCTTACTATGCACACAACATTACATGTATTTAAAGAGGTACCATCTTGAAATGTAACCAGCATTTTATAAATGACTTAGTATCAGTTATTGCCCTTATTCTTGAAGGCTGAGGATTAGGATTTGTTTTGCTTTCTGTTGCGGTCATCACTTTCTTTTTATAGTTTACATTCCTCCTTTGTTTTTCCCTGGCAGAACAACTGTACATAAGTAGAACTGAAAAAGATGCTTTTGAATTCAACTTCTTGGTTTATAAGTAAGCATTGTAAATGATGGGTACAAAATACCACAAGGAATGCTGCCAAAATTGTATCCAAACAAATACTTCTTGGAAAGGCAGAAGAAACTCAGGTGGAAATAAATTTGCAAGTGTTTTCTAGCTCTTCTTTCCCAAGATTTCTCAGAGCTGTTTCCCATGCTCTGTGTCATCAGGGGTGTGTGGTTCCCAGGAGCAGAAAGATGTTGGCCAGACAATTCCTCCTGGATCTCAACAGGCCAGCACTTGATTGTGCCACTGCTCACAGCTTCTTCTAAGAAAAAGGTCTTGGTAACTATAGTGGTTTAAAATCCCATGAAAGTGTAAGAAATGCCATCCTCATTGACTCAGCAGAACTTAAAAAAATATTGATGTAGTTTGGATGGAAAAAATCTACTTTGTGCGTTCAGTTGGGTGTTGGGTGGAATTTTTTTGGTGTGTTTTGGGGTTTTGTTCCCTTGTTTGTATTCATTCTTAGCTGTTTAGTTCTCCAGGTTCTTTGAGGCTAAGGGGCAGGATTTCTCTTGGTCTTTCCTTTCTGGAATACTTTGGACCTTATACCAAACAGAACTTTTGCCTTGTTACAGATATGAACAATGACCATAGTTAACAAGCCAAAATCTTCAAAGTCTAAAAAATCTTCCTCAAGACGGTCTGACAAATCTATGAAACCCCGTACTAAAAAAATGACGTCTCGCACTGCAAGTTTGGGCCGGGTACCTCCTACAGAAGATCCAAACAAAGTCTCTGTGGACAAAGGTCCTGGGGGGCATATTTATTGTAGATCATCTCAAAAATCAAAGCCTTTTGCCCAAAGAGATCTAGGTAAGTGTCTTTTGTCCTCCCTTCTTTTTGTCTAAAACAAAACCAACGTGGAAGCAGATTTTAGTTGTTGCATTGCTATAAAATGGGACTGCAGCAAATCAAGAGTTCAGCCACAGACTTCAATTCTGTGCACCCCCTAAGGCAGCTGCAGGGAGAGGTGTTGCAGAATTTGGGTTTATCTATTTACAGTTGATTTGTAAAGTATTTTTTATTTATGTAAAATCAAATAAGGGGAGCTTTTCCTAATGCATGGATGTACCTAGATCTCTTCTATTCTGGAGAGAAAAGTACATTTTACCATGTCTATTCATGGCTTCCATTATTCACAAGTCTTTGAATAAGAACACTGCCCAGGAAGAGATCTGATATCTGTGGGGTTACTTTTTGTGCTGCTTACTTGTTTGTCTGTCTGGTTTTTCTTACTGCATAACCACAAGTGTAAGTTTGTGGTTTAAGTTACGCTAAGGGAAAAACCAATAATTTAATTAAGAGATTAAAGGATGTAGAGATAAAGAAATCGGGTATTAAAATCAGAATGTTAGTTTGTGTCTTTATTAGAAGAATTAAAACAGATGAATAAACTGTTGTCCAAGAGAGAGTGTTGACTAGCAAATTCACGTGGCAGTGTGAAAGCTGTGCATCATGTGTGGCTGTGTTTTGGAGTAGAGCTGGTACTTCAGGCTGCTCCTGCAGAATCCTACTTTTTCAATACCCTCTTAAAAAAAACCCAGTACAACTCTATTTGAAACACAAATTTCTTGCAGTTGTTAATGATGGGATTGCTCCGCCACAAAGAATTCTTTTTCCACCTGAGAAAATCTGTATGGACTGGCAACAAACTCAAAGTGTTGGAGTTGGACTGCAGAACCTCGGCAACACTTGTTTCCTTAATTCTACTCTCCAGTGTTTGACCTACACGCCTCCTCTTGCCAATTACATGCTTTCACTTGAGCACACCAAGTCATGTGAGTATTTTCTGACACTGTAAATCTGTTGGACAGCTCCAGAGGTGAAAGAAAAATGGGGTTCTATGAAGAAAATTCTTAGCTGTCCTATTCTGCCTGTAGAAGCAGTTTTGGAATGAGATCTTCAAGGTCTTTTCCAGCCTAAGTGGTTCTATGATTTTGCTAACAGGAAGCTCAGAATTATAGGAGGCATATAAAGTGAATTTGTTAATTTAATGTGCCACAATAAAACTTAAAGAAAAGATGATTTCTTGCTTCATGTGAATAATGAAGTGCATTGTAAAGTGAGGTATTTGATGAACATTTGGCATTTGGGTTTCCTGCTGGTAGAAAGGTGATAAAATTTAGGATGTTGGCATTGAAGATTCTTAGTCCTCACAGCTGAGATACTGCATTTCAATAATACTGTGAGAAATTACATGTTCAATGTTGACCCATTAAAAAACCCAGACATTCTAGAAAGCACTACAAGCTAACCTTTTATAGACTCAAATAGAAATTTGGGGGGGACTGTATTGAAATTTAGGCTGATTTTCTTCTAAATAATTAAGTTTATATTTTTTAAAGCCTTGAATTTGTGTTCTTTGAATTTTGTTTTTACACTTGACTTTATTAAGCCTAGGGGAGTTTCTTTTTATATCCATAAATGTAGAGTTATTTCCTAAGGCAGCCCTATGCTTTCTAGTCTGATATCTCAATATGTATTCCTAGAAGTTTGATTGTGTTTTATTCCCATATATAAAAATTATTTCAGTTAAGAATCATGGAATCATTGGAAGGAACCTTCAAAATTATTTAGTTCCAATCCTCTACCATGGGCAGGGGCACCTTCCAGTGTGAATATTCCAGGCCAGGGTGGAGGGGGTTTTGAGCAGCCTGGTCTGTGATTTAAGGAGTTTTATTCTGTACAATTCTCCATAATAAAATGCCACAAAACTGTTGGGATATTGACACCTTAGGAGAAGGGAATGTACCACAGAGAGTGGACATTGCCCCCACAGCTTAGATTATTATTGTTTTGGGGTGGGTTTTCCTTTTAGCAATGTGTGTTTGACTAGAATGGGATGCTTTCTTCTTTCACCAGGTCATGTAGAAGGATTCTGTATGATGTGCACAATGGAAAGTCACATCAACCAGGTCCTGTGTTGCTCTAATAATGCTATCAAACCTACATCTGTTATCAATGGCCTTAAAAGTAAGTAGTTTGATATAGGCTTTTTGGTTTTTTTTTTTTAATTTTACAGTGAGTTATTTGATGCATGTAAATAATTGTGCTACTTTAAAGAAGAGGTATTTTAGAAATGTGTGTTTTCTTTCATTCTATAAGAAATAAATATATTATAACCTTCTTATTTATTAGGAATAGGAAAACATTTCCATTTTGGCAGTCAAGAGGATGCACATGAATTCTTATGCTTCACTGTTGATGCTTTACAGAAAGCTTGCTTGAATGGAAGCACCAAGTAAGCATAAAATAATTACATTTAAATCTTTCCTAGCCCCTCTCACTATTTTATTTACTATCATGAATTAAAATCTGTGTCCTTGGTTTTCATAAAACCATAAATTGTTTGAGAAATTAACTGTGTGCTTTCAGTCTTCTGAGGTCTGACTCTAATTTATTTCCAGATTAGACAGATCTTCTCAAGCCACCACACTTATTTATCAAATATTTGGAGGATATCTAAGATCTCGAGGTACTTTTTTTAAAAATTTACTGTCTTTCAAACTGATCTGTGTCTTTTTGTCTGTTTGTAGCAAAGGAGTTTGTAGTTTGACTAAAATAATGTGTATTAATAATTTAAATTCATGCAGTTAGTCTCATTCAAGTGATGTTAAGCATTTGTATTTTGATTCCAGTAAAGTGCTTGAACTGCAAAGCAGTGTCGGACACGTACGAGCCATTTCTCGACGTTACTTTGGATATAAAGGTAAGAATGTGTGTGAGCGTGGGCTGAGATGTGTAAAGACTTGTAGAGCTGTGTAAAATAAAGTCATTTTGCTTAGAAACTGATCTTGTTGAAGCAAAACAGCTTGGTAGTGGATGGTGGTGGATTGGACTGTGTTGTTCTGTGGAAGCCATGGAAATGCTCTCCATGTTTGGATTGGATTTAAGCTGGAAAAATAATAATTATGGCTACACAAACAATGATATAATCAATTATTCTACTTCAATATACATCTATTGTTAGACTGATGGGTTTGATTGATCTCATTATTGATGCCAAGCCATACCACAGATACTGTCTGGCACTGCAAAATTTATTTATTTTGAAGTGGGATCATTTTGAAATGAGGTAAATACTCAGAACTCTGTTTCTGTCTCCTCCTTCACAGTGTTTGCTGGTTCACAGTAGGCCACTTAAGTATAAACTAGCAAGGCTTTCTAGTAAAGTGCTTGTAAATGCTTGAAATTTTGCAGTTTTGTGACTTAGTGTTCTACTTTCTTTCTACTCATGCAGGCAGTTACATCTGTCACCAGAGCTCTAGAACAATTTGTGAAACCGGAACAGCTGGATGGTGAAAATAGCTATAAGTGTAGCAAGTAAGATTACTATTAATTACACCTTAATCCAAGAGACATGTTCAATGCAGTGCATGACTTGGAGGATGAGTTATCTCTTGACTTTGTTTAGCAATAAGACAGAGATGGCTTGCTGTTTCATTCAGTTTTGTTTACATAACTAGTATCATGAAATCATTCAAAGCTTGGGAAATAAGGCACTTGTTCTTAAATTTTTATATTTCTGTTTGAATATTTGGAAATACATTATGAGAATTGTATTGCTCACATTGGGCTTGTCTTCCTAATACTGTCTGTGCTGGGCCTTGTCAGCCTTGCTGAGTGTGAAGCTGCACACTAAACACTCGTGGCCAGAAGTTAAAAGGCATGTCCAACAAGTGGTGAGCTGGAGCCCAGGGATATGGACAAGGATCTGGGGTGGGAGGCAACACCAGCTTAGTCACACACAAACCCAGAAGTTTAGTCTTTTTGCGAGTTTGAAAAGAAAGGTTTGGGTATGTACAGTGTCATTTCCATTGCTGACAACTGTTATATTAGTTTTCAGTTTCTTTTTTGTTTTCTACCATTATTTTTTCTAATAAGAATTACTACTGCCTGAGACCTTCATCTCTAAATACAAGTTTCAGAATTTTATAAACCACTTCTTTTTTTTTTTTTACATTATTCTGGGTGGCTCTCTTATTTTTTTCATTGGCTTTCTCCATCAGTTTGGAATCCTGTACTTTGTATTTTGACATCAGTTTTAAAAGAGACTGTTAAATCCTTTCTGTTTGTTACTGAGCAGTACTTTTCTTGACAATGTGAAGTGACATGTTTCAGTCTTTGTGCTGATGGTTGCATTTCAGGACTTAGTCTGTACCTCCTTTGAGTGTGCAGCGAAACCAACAAAATTAACAATTTTGTTTTGAAGGACTGCAGAGGGTTTCAGTCTTTCCAGGCAACCTCAGTACAAGAAAACTCAATATTGTCTGCCTCTTGCAGAATGGCTGTTTCCTTCCAGTGATTTCTTTACATTTTTTACTGCCTTACCTTTTTGACATTAGAAAGATACATCTTCAGGCATTTATTTGGCTATCAAGAGATAAGGTCCTAAATCCTTTGTTCTGTGGAGCTGTCTCTAATATCCTGCTCCATTCACTCTATTAACAAAGCTGAAATGCAGTTTATGGATTTAAGAAAAGATCTGACACATTATACAAGCAAAATACCATTCAAATAGCATAAGCACGTGTGAGAAATGAAAACTTGTTTCACTTCTGAGTGAGAAAAGAATATAATGTTAAAAACATGTCTGTGCTTGTTTTAAAGGTGTAAAAAGATGGTTCCAGCATCAAAGAGATACACGATACATCGCTCTTCCAATGTTCTCACAATATCACTGAAAAGATTTGCAAATTTTACAGGTGGAAAGATCAACAAGGTATGTTTGCAGCTGGAATGCTGCTTTATTTTCTTGGAATGGGCATTTCCCAAAGATGAATACTCATTTTAAAGTTGTTCACATTTCAGGCAGTAGCTATAGTGTAAGAGAAGTTGGTATAACAACTTAGCAACTGTGGCTCTTTGTTTCTTTTTTAATACTTAGAGTTCCTATGTGACCATACTTTCCCCTTAAAGAGCTAATTCTGTGGAAAATAGCTCCCTGCAGCTTAAGTTATTAAATGTTGTTTCCTAGAACAGGAATTTTTCAAGTGAATTGAAAAATATATTTATATAGTCCCAGCCTATGTCTTTTTCAGGCTGTTCCTTGAAATATTTCAGGATAACTTTTGAATCTTCTTTGTCTTTGTTTAGGATGTAAAATACCCTGAATATTTGGATCTTCGAGCATATATGTCCCAATCCATTGGAGAACCCCTCATCTATGCTTTGTATGCAGTTCTTGTACATAGTGGCTTCAACTGTAATGCTGGACACTATCTCTGCTTCATAAAGGTAGAGATCAGCTCAGCTTCTAACAGGATAAAATTTGTGCTGGCAAAGAAATTAAAATGTTTTTGGTAACCACTGGTTTTAGGGGAAAACATTGCATCATGTGCTTTGTTTGCTTTGTTTTGGTATGCTTTGTTCTGCAGTGCTCTGTCTGTGATGTCCTTTGGAACACATGCAGTTCATCTGAAGATATTCTGTCTTTGTTTGCAGGCTGGTAATGGACTTTGGTACCGAATGAATGATGCCTCAGTGGAGCTTTCTGATATCAAAACAGTTCTCAATCAGCAAGCTTACGTACTTTTTTATATCAGGTAATAACACCAGACGTGCTCAGAACATTTTTATTGTCAAGTTGCTGATACTTCTCTTGTTTTGAAGTCTTTTCATTCTAGGAAAGTATTTATATTTGTATACTTCTGTCTAAGTGGAAATTCCCTGTGTCATTTATTACCTTTCATTGCTTGACCTTAAACTTCTGCACTTGGGTACACTGCTTTCTATCTGCTCACTGTAGCTGGCCAGTTTAGGAAAGAGGAGAAATCATGGCCATAGATGGGTGAGGTGGAATCATTGCTCTGGAAAGGACAGTCCTTGTAGGAAGACCATTATCTTCAGTTTGTAGGCCTGCCTTAATCTTCCAGATGTGTCTTGCATGTCGTATTCAGTGTTGCTGAGATTATGGGATGGGTTTAGTCCAGGAGCAGGCTGAAGGAAGAGCTCTGAGCTAAGGTGCCCCTCTGTCCCCAGGCGCTACGACCTGACGCTGGGGGAGCGAGCGTTCTACCTGCCCGCGCCCTCCTACCCCCGCTCCTTCCTGGGCCAGCGCGGGGCCAGCAGCAAGCAGCCTGCGTTCATGGGACCACGGCTTCCTCCTCACATGATTAAGGTAATTGGAGGGGGATAACAGCACCAGGTTTTGGTGTAGGGTGGGGTTTTTTAAGTTTTATTTTCCCTTCCACACTGCAGGTTTCTTCACAGCCCTCGTGCTAGAGCCAGAGTTACTCAAACAGTGGCTAATCTTTAATTGTGCAGCCATGCCACTGTTACGTTACCCTTCCAGCTCAGCTTTCTAAAGCTTGAGAGCTGTGCTCTCGAGACAATTTAAGTCATCTATTAATGCCTAAATAATTTAAATTTAAAAAGTAGTCTATTAATGCCTAAGTAATTTAAATTTAAAAAGTAAATATCTGCCCCGTTCCTATCGGTGTTACTTTAGTTGAGACAGTGATAGACTACAAATTGGTTTGTTCCTGAGTACTAGCAGAAATATTCCAGTGCTGTCAGGGAGGAAAAGAAATATATTTTTTAATAGCATTATTCAATGTTGAGTTCTTTGGGTGGGTGTCAAACTGATACTCATTTGATACCAAAGGCAGGATTTACACACACCCGTTATGCGTGCATGTCCAAGGTGGACAGGAGGTGAGGTGGGAGGGAGGTGAGGTTTCTTCTTAGCTATCGAGGCAATCTGTAGAACTCTTTAGTATGAGAATTTAATGTTGTGAAACTTCCTGTGCTGCGTGATTGAACATGTCCATCTTACAATCTCTTCAAATCCAGAGTTCAAATCGTTTAAATGGAAATGGACCCTTAAAAGAGGATCCCAGTACTGTTGGTGTTGCTGTAAAAAGGCCGTCTTCAGCTCCACCAACAGCTTGTGTTCAAAACTGGGCCATTTCCAGGCCCTCAATGACAGACCCTTCCAAAACCCAGAAGATCACCATCAGTATTCACAACAAGCTGCCCACCCGGCAGGCGGTGCCGCAGGCGGAGTGTCCGAGCAGCGCTGTGGAGGAGGAGGATCTGAAGCCCCTTCCTTCAGCCACAATTACAAACTCTTCTGCAGCAGAGCCTACCTCAAACCTCTCCACAGTGTCAGTTGCTACTAATGTCTCCAAGCAGGAGGTTCCTGATGAAATCTTTGTTGAGCCAGCAGTGAATGGAAACCCCAAGCTGTGTTCTGATAGCATGGTCCCCTACGGGGCAGAGCCTTCAGGAAAAGCCGAGGAGTCGAAGGGCTTGTTCAAAAGGCATTGCAACGTCATATCTTCCAATGGGATTCTGATTGGGAAGGTGGTCCGTACATTGCATAATTCCCATTCAGCCTGTCAGAATGCTGAAGAGAGATCCCAGCATGAGCTGCCAAAAATTGATTCCCTAAATGGTGCTATTAGTTTAGATAATGAATATAAAGAAAATGGACTGAAACTTGATGATTCCACTTGCCAAGTCCAACCCGTTAAACCTTCTGAGATTTTCTTCTCTAAAGCGAATGGAGTGCTTGAAGCGGTGAGTTACATTTGTTCATCTGCACTTCCTCACCTATGATATATTTCATATTCATGGGCACTACAATGTGGAATACCAAGAAAACACAGCACAGATTTCATTCTAACCCTTTGAATTTGCAGAGCTGAGCTAACATATGACATATGTCAGCATACGAGAAGTTTGGGGAGATAATACTTCATAATTTTCATAAAATACATTTTTGGGAGGAGGGGGATGACGTGTCAAGTGGGAGTAGTGCAGGTATCTCCGTGATCTTCTGTAACATCTAATGTTGAAAGTTTGTCAGCAGTAGTTTTCTACTAGAAATAGCTTTTTCTTTCTCTTTGTTAACCTCTGTGTTTTAATTGTAGATGCCTAAAGCTTTGTCACCAGATCCTCAAGGTATCTTAGAATCTCTTACGTACAGCCAGTTGAGCAGCTTGTCAGAGGAAAAGAGGTAAAATGATTAAAGTACACTGATTAAAACAAGATTTCATAGAAGTCTATTACTATTTTACCTATCTTTAGTAATACTTGAGAGATTTACATCAGTACAGAAAATTCCACACTGTACATCTGGTATTGCAAACATCAGCGTTGGGCACACATTATTCTGATACTAAATACAGGCAGATGCCTCCTGTAAAACTTTCACAGGATGTTTTTACATTTTTCTTCCATTGTCTGGAATACTTTTTCTATTCTCTTTCCCTTTATTGCATCTTAGGATGAGTGAATGTAAATTCCCACAATCTGCTCTCCCACTTGGGAGAATGGGAAATCTGTATGTTTACCTTTTTTCTAACTGGGTGAAGAGCAAATACAGTTGTTCTGGCTATTGATAAGATTCAGAGCTGCAAGTGGAAGGAGTTGGATGTGTTGGGGATGGGTTTTCTAAGGCAAGACCTGCAGAACTGAGAGAAGAAAACTTTCCATGGGAGCTGAGGAAGGTGTAAGAGTTGTTTTCTAAAGTCAATGTCTTTCAGAGTTTTGCATTAGCTACTTTTTTTTTTAGGAGATTTTACTCCTAACATCTTTTAGATGGACTTATTCAAGTTAAAAATATGTTTTTATTTTTGTGCAGTGTCTCTGGACCTCAGAAGTCTTCTGACAATGATGGAGTTACGGATACTGTAGTGATGGAAGCACTGTTTGCCTATGAAGAATCCAGGAAGGTTCCTTCCAATTTTAGCTGTGAGGTTGAGAAACTTTTTACTCAATCAGATTCTGAAACCATTTTTACCAAAGAAGTTGCTGAAAGTATTATAACAAAAGCTGATAATCCACATCTCAATATCAATGGTCAGCACAAGGTTAGGAAAAAATCCTTGGATACTGAAGGTGAATTCCTTGGGCAGTGTGAGTCTGAAGACATCAGAGATAAAGACAAACTAAGAAGATCAAAAGAACCTGAACTCATTTCAAAAGAAAATCCTCTGTACATCAAAGGATCTCCTGAGAGCAAAGAGAAATTAGGGCAAATTTCCTCTATAAAGCCTGACATTGAATGTAGTTCTAAAAAACTTGCTTCTCTAGATATTACAGATAAATGCCAAGATACAAAGGACATTTCTAATAACTATGTAGAGGTACCACCCGTTAATGACTCTTCTATTACAAAGCTGGATAAAGTATTGGAAAGTCAATTTTCTAGAGCAGATGAGGGACTGAGTAATAAAATATGTGAAGATGATGATAAACATATGAAAAAAAATAAGAAAAAAATCCATGACTCTAAAAGAACTGACAAAGAGCACTACCGGAGGAAGAGAGAGAACTCGGACACCGAGGAGAAGGAGAGGCAAACCAGAAACAAACCAGACGATCATTCCCACAGGAGGAGGAGCTCTCACAGCATGGAAACAAACAAGCAAAGCCGTCACAAGCAGGAGTACTGCAGTGAGAGCAAGTACAGATCCTCCCACAACGAAAGAAACAGTCCCAGTAATGGCAGGAGCTCAGGAAAATACTCTCGTTACAGATCCCGAAGCAGAGAAAGGACAGATGCAGACAGGAATAGGTATTATTATTCCAAAGGAGACAGACCTTGGATTAGAGAAAGATACTATCAGGATGAACCACGGAGATGGGAAAAATGCAGGTACTACAATGATTATTATTCCTCCCATGGAACCAGGGATGGTAGGGAGAGGAGGTCCTCTCATTGCGATAAAGACTATGACAAATTGAGCCAAGCCTACAGCAGGTCACACAAGGATTATCATTGCAAAAGCAGATGGGCTCACAGCACACTCTCCCGAGAGGAGGATGTGCATCACTTCAGCAGCCACAGAGCAAACTTCCACCACTGTTCAGTACCTCAGCAGCACTCGGAAAAATACTCCCGTGAAAGGCACGCGCTGCCACCAGTGTCAGCTCACTCCAGTTTTGAGGACTCTTCCCGGGAAAACGAAAAAGAGAGACTAAGAAATAGCAAAAGAAAATACTCCCACCAAGAAGAAAGTGGAAGTGACATAGAAAAGAAATGCCGGAAGACAGATGACCAAAGAATCAAAAAGTATAAGAAGGTCAAGAAGAAAAAGAAGTCCAAAGATAAACATCGAGAGAAGGATTACAAGTAAGCAAGGATTCCAGCATAATCAGCAATTTTTTCCTAATTATTTTCTGGGTATTTCTCATGTCTGCCTTTTTTTCATTGTTTCTAAGTAACTTATCTGTCATAATGTGACGGGATCATGTGATTAGGTTGGCCAAGAGAAGATAGGAAAGATGTTGCTGAATTGTGTTAGAACACTAGAGCTGGACAATGTAGACAGAATAACATCTGCACACCGTTCTTGATTAGGTTACAATTTTAATTTTTTATTCTTTTTTTAATTCCCCATATGCCTGTTAACAATTTGTGTACAAACCACGACCTCTTGTCCTTCATTCTGAGGGCTTAAGATTGCTGCATCTAAATAAACTTAGATATGCAGAAAGTACCACAAAGTAGCAGACACTCTGCAAGTCGTCACCTGTGGTAAATAAATAACATTTCATACATACATCAAGTGCCACATCTGTTTTTCTATTTTTAACTTGCATGTTTCCTTCAGACTTTATGATTTGGATTGCTCTGTGCTCCACTTTGACAATGACAATCGCAAACATAAGAAAAAGAAGAAAAAGAAGAAGCACGACAGGAAACTGAAAGACTTATTGGAATATTTAGATCCTCATTTCCAGAAGAAAACATGGGAGAAGAAGGAAGAATCCCGTCCTCCAGATGACCATTTATGTGAGCAATACAGAAACCAGGGCAGTAAACAACCCTACAAGGAAGAGAAGCCTTCTGGTGCAGGTGACAGCAAGAAATACAGCTCCATGGCATCCACTGAGTATGTCAGAGGTAAGGCCCTGGGATGTTGGCAGGACTTCTGGCTGTTCATAACCATCTTTAAATGCCTGGGTGATCAAATCCCTGGCTTTTATCACAGCTTCCAAACAGTACTGTGGCAGGGGATTGGAAGTAGAAGATCTTTAAGATCCCTTCCAACCCAAACCATTCCATGATTTAAATAAAATACTACAAACAGTGCTGGTTGCTCACTCAGAATAACAGGAGTTGGTGATAATACTAAATATTGTTGGTCCAGGTGTAGTTCTGCCTTCCCCTAAGCACAGCTGTCAAACCTCCAGAGGACACTTGACAGTTTAACACCCTGGAGAGTGTTAAATTCCTGCTATTGTTTTATTCAGTTGTGGGGTTTTTCTGTTAGTATAGGCTTAACAATACATAGAAGTGGGCTGAGGAAACAGCTCTATCCAAATTTTTGATACTTGAAAATGTCTGTCTGGTGCTTCTTACAAAAAACCCCAAATTATGAATTTGTGTGCCTGACTAAATTTACACTGAGCTCTCAGCTGTTGCTCGTCATAATCTCAACTTGGGCTCGCAGTAGATAAATTAATTGGTTTAAATTAATTAGCTCTAAAATTATGCAATGAAGATGATTGCACACTGCAACAAATTCAACATCTAAAATCAAACTTGACAACATTTCCCATGAAATTTTTGCTGAAGTGTTTATTATAGAAATAAAACCTTATTAAATGCCTGTTATCTGACATAAACCAGTTCCAGTTACTGATCTAGTTTAATAGAAAACCAAAACAATCCCCTATCTTATACTTACTTTATAAGTAAATAAGAGTAAACTACTTACTTTATAAGTAAACTTACTTAATACAAGTAAAGTAATTCCTGAAGAAGACAGCTCACTGTCCAAAAGCAAGTTTCATTGTTAAATTCTCTACATTTTATACCTACTCACGGTTTAAGAATTGGGTTAATGGTCAGTGACAGTCCTGTTCATTTCTAGTCGTGCTGAAACTGTCAATATAGCACACAAAACAAAAAAAAAATGGAGAAGTTTAATCTTGAAATTCTGGAAAATTAAAATCCCTTTCATGGGGTTTCCACACTTAGGCAAATTGCCACAATTAGTGCACTGAATTCTTGCACTGAAAAGTTTGCTCAAGGCAAAGGAGAAGCACATTTGTGGAAAACTTTTCTATTTTAAGACTCAGATGACCAAAAGTTCTAAAGATAGCAAGGAGGGAAAGCTGATTGTTCACCCATTATTCTTTAATGAGAAAAATTAGGAACTGAATTGAGGTCTTTCAAATCCTAATGTTGTAAAAGGAGACTTCTTTTATGATGCTCATGTCCAAAATAACCCTTATTGCACGAAAAGGGTCTGTTCTAGCTGACAAATCAGGAACTAAACAGAGTAAAAATGCTTGTCCTCAGTAGTGGTTTGGCCTTGGTGATTCTGTGGCCAGCAGGTGGCAAACTCGGGTTTTCCAAAGCAGGTTTAGTGAGGAATTCCATGTTCTGCATCTCCTTGATCAGGGCAGGGCACTGAAGCTGCTGGGCCGTGCAGGGAAGGAGAAGGACTGAACAACACCAGGGGGAGACCAGGGCTGGCAAAAGCAGTTTAAGTCTTGAGAATTTTGGTATTTCCTCAAGTCCGTGGATGTTAATTAGCTCCATCTTCTGGAATGTCAGTTGGTTTTTTTTAAGTGGGTCTCAAGTAGTATTCCTTGTTGGATGCAAGCTGCTTTCAAGAGAGGCCACTTTGGCTGTGTTTTTAGAGTGCTGAATGTCTCAAGGCAGGGACAGGTGAGGAACCACTGAGGAATTGTGAGGTTGTGCCTTTTCACCCAACTCCTGTTATTTTCAATCAATTAATAAGGATGAAAACAGCTAGTGATAAATTGTTTTTTGAGAAGAGTTTGTACAGGAGGGGGGAAGGAGCAGCTTTGAAGCAGTTCTTTCCTACATTCCTACATGTTCTCTCCAGCAAGTTTGTGAAGGCTCTGCCTTTGTGGCTACAATTTGGTCAGCCTGACCACAAGATTGTTACTAAAACAATGATGCTTTCTAGGCAAAGCTTCAATTGCATTTGATTCAGCCAAGGTCCAGCACTTGCTGTTAAAGCAGGTGGCTCTGTCCTAAGGCTCTGTACAGTTCTGCAGCCTTAGCCTAGAACTGGGGTGCAGTTGGATCCTGTCCTGAGGGAGCAGATGGAGCTGGGGCAGCTTTGAGCCTTGTCTTTTAGAAATCAAGCCCCTGAGACAGTTTAATGTTAAATGTCACAGCAGGACTGACCTTGTTTCCTTTTGCCTTTCAGAGGTGGAGCTGACTGATGAAAGCCTTCAATACTCAGACTGAACCCACCACCAACCCCAAGGACTTCTGACCACCACCCCCAGCAACCCTTCACCTTCCAAACCAACAACTTCTCATCATCAAAACCAACGACTTCTTACCTTCAACGACTTCTTACCTTCAAACCTGACATTACCGATAGTGACCATCAAAACTTAAGATTTATTATCAATTACCATCAAGACAAAAATCCAGTCATAAGTGGTGCTTAACATTTCTGTACAGAATTTTACCATATAAGAACTTTTTTTTAGTTTTTAACTTGAGACTTTCTTTTTTAAAATATACTTCTAATCCAAAAGGGTGAAAACTTTTTACAACTGCTGAACATTGTAAATTACCACATAAATATCTCACTGAGCTGAGATAATGCCCTGGAATAGACCATCTCAAATGCTGCTTAATTACAGACTCAGGTTGACTTTATGTTATTCATGTAATGTTACTCCAAGTTAAGACATCTGGTGCAAGAGCGACCAGGAATTATAAAAGTTGCAACTGACAGTCTGTATATTTAATTTAAAGACTTATTTAAAACTTCACAAGTTTTGCAAGAGCTTCATTTTTTTTTTTCTGTGGTCTGACACTAGAAACTAATTTACTTCACATTTGAGTTATATTCAAGATCTGAAGAAAATCTTCTGGTTTTCGACATTGTGAAACAACAAATATGCAGTTCTGAATGTATCTCTCAAGACTATTTGTATATTGTTCCATATGTTTTTATTACATTTTCTTAATATACTGTCATTTGTCTTAAGTCTCAGTTGTCTGTTTTGTCTCTCTAAAGTGTCTAGTTACAGACAAATTCATACTGTGATTTTTATTTTTATTATTAAATGCTATCAAACTGTGATGCACTTATTATTCACTGGTCCTGCATCAGGAGATGAGTGGGGAACCTGTATTAAATACAGTTCATCTGAATAATCTGTCTGGTTTATACAAGCTGTGTTGTTCAGAGATATCTAAAGTTTGATCTTTGTTTTTTTAAAGATAAAAAGCACTTGCCCCACTGTAAATATATAGCATGTAAAATTTATATAGTATATAAATACAGCAAAGTTAAAATGGATTTTTACTTGAGTTTTACTTGAGTTATTTAACATGCACTGTGTCATGGGAGCTGACAGCTGTCAGAGTGTGTTTGACACTTGAGAAGTCACATCTTCCTCTCAGAGTAGGGGAGAAGATGCTGTTGGTGTGAGCCAGAGAAGATCAGGAACTGGGACTGCAGCTGCCTAGACAAGGATGCTGAAGGCTTCTCCTTTGAACTTAAAGCTTCCCCAACCAGGCATCAGGCTGGGAGCTCAGCAGGAGCTTGGTATTGTGTATGACAAAAAAAGACAAACCCACAAAACCAAAACTAACAGAAAAAAAAAGCAAAAAAGGGCAAGGTTAATGTCTCACTAAATAGTTAAAAGTAGTCTTTTGGTACCTGGAGAACACCATAAAGCCAAAGCATAATGTACCTGCATAATGTTCCTATGGCAACAGTTCTGTGACTTACATAAAGTAACATGGCAAAGTAACCAACATTCCTGTCCTGTATCTGGCTTTTTTTTCCTCTTTTGTCCTCTGGCTCCAAGATTTGGTGTCTTGTCCTTTGTCTGTGTTGTTGCTGTGCCTCCCTTCGGAGCCCCACAGGCAGCAGCTGCCCCAAGTGGCTCTGGAGCAGGGAGGGCAGTGGTGACACTGCCCCAGAGCTGTGGAGCAGCAGCACCTGTTTCTAATTGCTAATTGAGGAAACTAATTAATCTACTCCAGGAGCAGAGATCCGCTTCCCCCCCCTCACATCTGACAAACTCCTGGCAGGGAACTGACAAAATAAAATACCTCAATTTAGGGTGGCTCTCAAGGGAAACCAGCTTTTACTGGAGTCACACTCACGTGGTAACACACTTTACTGAAACATTTTGCAGTTGAAGGGTTTTTTCTCTGAAAAAATTAAACCTGATAATTTGAATTACTGTGCCTAAGGGTAGGGAAAAGAGGCCTTTTACTTACAAGAGCAGTTGTAAAATTAAACCTTAACCTCTTAAGAGTCAGCTATTGCCTCCCATGTATTCCTGGTAAATGAGGAGACAGGACAGTTTCACACTTTATTTTTGAGAAAATTGACAGATTTAAGCAACAAGTCTTAATGATAAATGAAAACATTAATATTGCAGTGGCTTTACATAAGAACATCACCGTTATAACAATGATTGATACAGAATATTTGTCATGCAGATCACTTGTATACACGAAGTAATACTCATATCAATACATACCTGTACAGTATTTACATTTTATATTTAAACTCTAGCTAGAAACATTTTCCAAGAAAATATAGAAATGAAACTGGTAAGCCACAAGTCTTAATTTGTAGTATCTGGTCTACAACAGACCTAGCTTTTCCAGCAAGCATATCTACATAGATATGTAATAAATCTTAAAAATATGCAGTTTTTTAATATATGAAGCATTATAAATGCTGCTCACTTTATAAAGGTTCAGTTTTGTACCAGTTTAAAATGGTTCAAAATGCTAAGTGATGCAGAGCTTATTTTGTCAGAATATTGTAAAATTTAAGTCAGTCCAGCTGAGCTTAAGTTTTGTGTACAGTTCCCTCCCAGCTGCACTGGCACCATGGCTCTCACTGCCCTGCAGCTGGAGAGGGCAGGGTCAAAAGCAAAGAGCTCAGGAATTCCTCACGTTTCAGTGCCACAGGAAGGGAGAATCTGTTGTCCCCAGAGGACTTTCCCTCAGCATGGCCAAACTGTAACAGATCCTGCTTTAGGCCACCGAGCAGCCACTTTCAGTAGCCACCCCTGGACTTGAAGCCCAATAAAAAAGGGAAAGGTTGAGAGATTTTTCTTCACTCTCGTGGATAGTACCTGATATGGCCAAAATTTTCACAAGCCACTTTGTTTTACTGGCCCCGTGGCCAGTGGAAATTTTGGGCCAGTTTCACTCCCTGTTAATACTGTTACAAAGAACACTTGAAATCAAATATTAACACACACAAAAACGCTATTCCATTAGCTTTGGTAAATTAAATAGATACATCGAGCACCACAAGTAGCTGTTTAAGAAGTTGCATTTCAATGCTAAGAAATAAAATATTTCCTGCTATAATATCCTCAGTTACATGTTACTCTAAATAATTATTTCTGCCGGATATAAGAACTTCAAACTAAATACAGCAAATGAACTGTCAAGGCCTTTCCTTCATGCTTCTAGGCAGACATCCTCACCTGGTTAAATAAATAGGTTTCCTCAAAGGTGGTATTTCAGAAAATAAAACTTGATAGAAAAGTGCTTCATGGCTTATTAATGCTTTTGTAATCTCACATTTCTCCAGAAATACTGTATTTGCTGCCTTTCACCTTTATGCTCACTAGTACCACTGATTTGGCTTGTCACTATTTGCATTACAAATCTACTTGTCCAAAGCTAAGACTTGATGTAGGCAGTGCTTGAAAACAAAATGTCACTGCAGAACAGAAGACTCAAAACAAGTGCTGGCAGCAGCTCCATCATTGTGCTGCTTTGCAAACACAGGACACACAACTTAATTATTTCTATAAAGAGTTTAAATGTGCTCCATTAAGAAAAGATATCCCCACACTGACACTTACTCAAGGATTCTACCTCCTCTGGCTGAGTTTTACTCCTTTGGAAGCACTAAGATTTAAACATTCACCCAAGCAATTCCACACACCCTGGGGAAAATCTAAAATGTAGGAAAATTTACTTTGTTCTTTTCCTCTCAGCCTCTTTTGCAAACATGCAATAAAGCAAAACACTCACAAGGCTGACACTCCATGCAAAACAAGGCAAATCAGTAAGACAGAACAGTGAAACAGACTCTCCCTTACAGTTCAAAGGAGATTTCAGACAGATCAACTTGGTAAGTCGGTGGGTTTGCCAGTGCAGCACATCTCCTCACAACAGAGGCAAAGGTGCTCCTGTAACCAACCAGCAAAGCTGCTTGAACATTTTGGGTCTCCAACACATTCACTGGCACAGTTGGCACGGCTCAGGTTCAACAAGTTTGGGAAAAACTGAGTAGTAAAGAAGCAATAGAGTCAAAACCTCCCACTTTTTGCCCCCGTTGTGGAATTAGGGGCTTTACCTTAAGAGCAATATGTGTGCTATCAACAGAAAAGCACTGGAGTAAAATCTGCTGCAGCAGTTGCTGTGCTCCTGAAAGATCCAGCAGTAGGACCACAGAAAGATCTTCACAGGTTTCAAAACCAGAGACACACACCTATGGGGAAGTCTAGCTGCACCAGGCAATCAATACTTTATTTTTTAGTAAAAATGTCTATTTTTTTTTTCAATTCCAACTGCTGTAGCACAAATCTGAAAATCACCTTTAAGAATGCAATAAAAATACTGAACTTGTATAAACTTGCACGAACTCTCTATGTCCAAAGTTTGTTATCAAGCAAAGGAATGAATCCTGCTTGCTTAACTCTCCAGGGCTGCATCTCACAGGGACAGTTCACCTTCCTGGCTTTTCCCTTTAAAAACATTGAATGCATGTGAAATTACCTGGGGGTGTTTTCACATGCAAGGCCTGAAATCACACAAGCCCTGTCATCTCTCCTTTAGTTGCAACTTAGTGTTAATCAAACTACAGCATCTCAAGCATAAGGAGGATGTTACTATATAAAAAGCAGATTAAACCAGTCATTAAACCTTAGTGTTTGTTGTGAGTGTATGAGCAGGCAGGAACGAGCTTCAGCCAACTGGCAAAGGCCAGACCACATCTGGTACTTGATGTCATGGCCACAGTCTCACACCTCTGCTGCTGGGCCCTGCCTGTATTTCAGTGCACACTGACCAAGCCTCTGGCACCACGAGGTACCTGCTGAGCTGCCAGTCACTGTGGTTCTGAAGGAAAGCTATTTCCATAAGGTAGGAGAGGAATCCTGAATGAAAGCTGCACTCAGCTGTTGCTGTGAAACACACACGACTGAAAACTGCCATTGGGACTGTGAGGTTTCTGCTTACAGGAAAATCCAGTGCCAGATCATGCTGTGCTCCACTCTTGGTGCTGCACTTAAGTGAGAACTCAAAGTCTTATAATAACTCCTTTTATGGAAAATGTGCTCAGGTAACAGGTAAGGACATTTTAGTGTTAGCCCTGTACCTCCTTCCCTCCCAGCCCAAGTAAACTGGAGTTGTCACTGATGGAAGTGAAAACAAGGCTTCCATGTGTTCAGTTGAATTAAGTTCCAATATAATAATTCTCTGGGATTTGAAGCTTACTTCAAATTATATATCAATAACTATTTACCCTGAAAAGTTCTGCCAAGTGTTTATGCCATAGTAAAATGTGTATGTGTATATATATATATATATATATATATATATATATGTTTATATATATATAAAATTTACAGTCGTCTTCATTTAGTTTGTCCAATTTCAGAACAGTATGCTCAGTTATAGGTTGATGCAGGTCTACAAGTTGCTGTTCATGTTCTATTTCTTATTTGCAATTCTTCTTTTCCTTGTTGCCAGCATATCATAAAAGGGATCCCTGCTGATACTTGCTCTGGAAGAGAAAAAAAGAAATCATCAGTTTGGTTAACAAATACCTGTTAACTATTTCAATAGTTGTGAAAACTAAAGCTTTTGTTCTCTCTTCCTTGTGGCTGACTCCACACTCTTAAGATAGATGGCTGACTTCTAAGCACCACAATTATTTCTTTAGCACAAGGTTTTATTCCACCGTGATTAGTTCAGAGCTCACACCTTCACATCTTGACTATTATCTGTTTAAGTGTGGGTCTGCTTAGAAACCTTCCAAAGTCAAGCTGTGGAAGTTTAAAGCTGTATGTGAACATGCTTAAGATACATGTCACTAAAGTTAATTACTGGGTAAGGATCCAATAGAATTAGGTTTAAAGACAATTCACACAAGATTTTACATTTGCATAGAACAATAAATCCATATTCTCCTCATTTGAGTTAGCAGCAGTGTTTCCTTAGGACCACACAGTAACAGATTTGTATCTTGATCCATCAACCCCACAGAGCTCACTGTTAGTCCTCCAGGACATTGCCACATCAGAGTTCCTCCAACAAGTTACAACAAATTCTCTTCGTATCATACTCTGAAAAGAGCTTACACTTCATTTCTGAAAGACATTTAAGGCTTTAAACTCACTTGATGGATTTAATCCACTCCTCCTTCTCCTCTGGGGTGGGAGCAGATATTCTGTACACGACATGGTTGCCTTCCACCACTCTACCGTCAGCTTCGGTTTTACACGCTTTGATGACCTGACCTTTATGACTGGGGTTGTAGAGCTCAAAGCAGTTCTGGAGGGTAGAAATGAAGTAATAAATTTAAAAGAACAAAACAAAACTGAAAAATAAATTCATTTAACAGTACAATTAAGTTCCATATGGTTTACTCATCTTAATTTAAAAAAATAAGTATGAAACTGTCTTACTGGTTTTCTAGGGTCTTCGACTTCTCTTATGCTAAGATTTTCTAATGGAATAATTCCTCTAGGTTCTTTGTCCTAAAAAATTAGGAAAATATCACATTGTCAGCTACTTACAAATCTTGATTACAAAGAAAATTCACCATGATATATACTCACTGTTGTGTATTCAAAGTAATACAGGCAATTATCAGTCAGAATAAACCATCTCCGTTTCCATGTTTTTACTCTTCCCCCTACAAACAAAAGGTATTCCAGAATTAAACATGTGCTGCTGTCAGGGCTTCAACAATGGGCAACGAAACAATTAAATTCTGCTTATTTTTCAAAATATGGTTTAATTGCTTAATGGTAAATGGATCAGGCACAGATGAGTGAGGTTAAAAGAGCAGTTACTGCAACTTGACTTGTCCCAAGGCAGCATCAACTATGGAGGTGCATCAGCCACAAGAGCCATGGGCAACAGTGAGTGGCCAGACCTGCTCCCTCTGTCCAGGCCCTTACATGTGTTCATTGCACCAAAAATACCAGCTCTGCTCAGTGCTGGACACTGCCCTTGCTGCCAGGCTGTGAGCGAGGCCAGCCCTGGGCTGCTCTGACACCCACAGCTGCCCACACCAGCAGCAGCTGCAGAACCAGCAACTGCATCCCTGCAACAGGAGAAACCCCCTGAACAGCTTGTCCTGGGCAAGGAAAGGGTCCCATTAATAAAATTAAGGGCATTTTATCACCTTCCTGTCACTCCACTCATCAGCAAAGATGTGATTAGAATCTGTCTTTACTTTCAGATTTAATATCAAGTGTGTAAGGTGCTCAGAAACATTAACAGAACAAATACAATGTGTAGTCAATGAGGAGCAAATCCTGTGCCAAAATATACCATAAGTATATGGTATATAATTTGTCATCTTTCAGTATTTTATAAACATCTTCTCTTCATGGGTTAATATATCATTGAGTATACTTGACAGAAGAAATAGCTACTGCTCCAAAAATGCCAATTTTTCCTTCATTAACAGTTTAGATAACAGCAACCACAGAGCTCCTCTTCCTCACACCTGCTAACATCACCCTGCAGGGAACAGTTTCTTTTTAGAAACAACAGCATTGCTCTGGCCCTCAGTTGTTTTTCTGCCAATGGCTGCTTCAGAACACACTTTGCTTCCCACATTACATTATTTTAAAATTAATTTCCAAGAAAGACAATTGTAGATAGAGCATGCATATGTTATTAAAGGTTTAGATCCACCATAGTTATCTGACTTCAGGATTATGTCACCACCTGTGCATCATCCATTCAGCAGTGATTTAATTTCATTAAGCCAACATTTCAAAAGAGTTGATCTTGCTACTGAACACCTGTGCATAAAAGAGCACCATTAATACACACAAGATACCCAGTTTAATCCAAGTCATATAATCAAATTTAAGATATAGGCAAAATTTTTTGATCTTTTTGTTCTGCTTAAGATAGCAGGGTTTTTGTTTAATACAGAAATTAAAGAACAATTCTAGGGATATCATGACATTTCTTGATATTTGCATTGCAGACCAAGTATGTTGCATGTTGTACCTTCCTTTTGCTGTTTTTCACAACCTCCACAATAACCCAGTGCTAACACACTGCAACATTCAATGTACTCAACAGACTTGATGTTTCCACCAGATGCACTCATATCTTAAGAAAAATTTAATCTGCAAGCAGGTGTGGTGAAATAAGTGAAGGCAAAAAAGTGCAGGATGCAGAAGCCGTGACACAATGAATGGTTGAGTGAACTGGAGACAGTGAGGGAAGAACTGAATTTTAGTACAACCACTGTGACAGATCCTTCAGTAAACACTGCAGAGATGTTCAAACTGGCACGTAAGTCACTAGAAAAATTCCTCGTGACCTTGACCGAGAGCTGGCTCAGGTATCAGGAAGTGTTTGGGTTGAAGGATGAACTGCAGCCCAGTGGAATGGCAGGGCCGAGCCCCACGGGCCGGGCGCTCCCCGCGGCTGCACAACGTGACTCGCTCTCACACCGCCCAGCACCGACTGCCAGCGCTTCCCGTCACCTTCTGCTCTCCAAGGTTACCAGATTGACATCACTTCACATGTTTATGACCCTAAAACACCCTGTTTTTCAGGCTAACAGGTAACAGCAGCTATCAGAGGTCATGGCTTTTCCAGGGCTAGTAGGAAAATGATTCAGGAGGAGAGAGAATGAATCCGACAGGGAAAGAGGTTACTATCACAGAGCAGACTGAAGTGAACAAAGGCATTTCTCATTAACTGTGATATCATGTCAAAACACAATAAAAAAAGCAGTAATAACCATATATTTAAAAGAAGACCTGTTTATAATTTAAAAAAGAAACAACAGACCTAAAACACACACTCCCAGAAAAATATGAATTGCCAAGCAGTAAAGAGCAGTTGAGTTTGCTGAATGTTTTCCTGACAACATCCACTCTCTCTGGAAAAGCCAGATTTCTCAAACCTGAAACCTTCTGTAATCATGCTGCAGTTTTGAGGAAGCTTTTGTCATGAAACACCACCCAGTTCCAGGGAAGTCACAAAGAAGATTATGTATTTCCATCAACATCCCTCTTACTGCTCTCTTCTCCGAAAACAGCCAGTAGCTCACTGGGTTACAGCACTCATGGGAGTCACAGAAATAGACCTTAAGTCCCTGCTCCACCAAGCTATCAGTTACTCTTCCAAAGAGGGAAAAAAAAAAAAAAAAGTGGGGAAAAAAAAAAAAAAAAGAAAGCAGGCAGGATTTTTTGGTGGGACAAGGAACTACTCTCACTTATAAGTCTGTCTCCCCATCCCAATACTGAGTTTCAGCTGTCAACAGCACAGAAACTCTAATAAAAATCAAAATGTAATCTGTACTAATCAAATTTGCAGGGTCACCACATCACACGTGTTTAATGTGCCTTTCCAATGGGCTGCAGCTCAAGCAGGTGGCTGATAAGGCACTGTGGCCTGTAAACTGCACATGAGATTAATAGGTAAAAACACGTGATAGCAGAACATTCTTGTCCTTGGCTGAGATTGCTGTAGGCTCACAAAACAACAGAGGGTTTAGTGCCATACTTCATCTCTTATTGCAGCTCCCAGCCTTTTAAAGATTAAGACTGGAAGGAATCAAGTTAGTAGGAGAGGATCAAGAACACCAGAGTATGAATCCATAAACATTTACAGAAATGGAGAGATAAGTGACATACTTCTGAAAGATCATGCTGATTAGAAAAAAGCACAGACATCTCAAATAATGAAATATAGAAGCACAGTACCTTCCACAGTAGGTGGAAATGTAAGTAAACTACAAGAAAAGGCTACAAGGCAAAATGTACAGAGACAGGAACAGAAATCCTCTTCACCTTTGTAACTCAACATAGGATTTTTTTTTTAAACTCTGGGCAAAGTACAAACAAGGTAAAAGAAACCATCTATAATAAAGGGAAAAATAACTGGCAATGACTTGGGAAACATTATTCTCCAAAGTAAAAAAGGCCTTAAGGCTAAAGGCAGCATGGATCTAAAGTCAAAAGTTCTACTCAAATCTTCAAGTCATTTATATAAATAAGTTTTAGAGCTGAGAGATGCACACACCAAAAATGTATTTTTTTCTCCTGAGTTCATTTAGATAGCACCAGACAGAACAGACTCAGCAACTACACAGCTGGTTGGCTCAAAGTTTGGGTTTCTTTTAAAAAGCATTTTCCCTTGACCACAGCACTGATTGCCTCAACCTGGAAGAGCCTCAGTCCCCACAAGAGCCAAGCAGGTACAGGAAGGCCCTGGTTTCCTGATGAACCAGCCCTGTTCTCTCAGCCCAGATTAGGGAGGAGAAACAACATCCTCCCAAGGACAGATGTGCTGGAACAAGCACCGCTGGCGGGACAGGCCCGGATGTGAAGCTTCTGGACCTTCTCCAAGCACTCTGTAACCGCCTGACTGGCAGAAAAAATTAACACACTCATGTGTCTGGCTGAAATCATTTCCTCTCCAGTTTGGGGGAATAATGTCAAAGTTTCCCTCTAACTAGAAGAAAATATTACACAAACGAAGCAATTGGCCAAGAGAAGCTGTTTAAGGCAAGGAAACTCCTTCCTGGCAAAACAGTTCTAACTTGGGCACTGGCACTAGCAAAGAGAACACAGGCAATAATTTCAAAATACTTTAGAGTGGATGGCAGAAAATTTCATGGTATTTACACCACCCATTATGCAGAAAAATCTGAAGGCTCACAGTGTGTCAAGCTGCTCCAAGGAGGACTCACCAGCACTCAGCAGCTTTCAGTTTTTAACTTGCTGCATTCATTTTCATTACACTATGCTTCAAACGATGCAGAACTGAATGATAATTTTGGCCTACCAAGATAAAGATGTCTATTTAAAGGCACTGGCTAAGTCTAGATAGATAAAACCAGAATTGCTGTCTGGCTGCCAGGTTTGGCACCCGGACTTAATGCAGTCACCTCTGAACAATTCAGAGCAGCAAACTCTCCAAAAGCCTTCTGTAACCTCCCAGCCTTCTAAAACCCAGAAAAGTCTCTTGGACAGATGAATTTTACCATGTATTAAAGTTTTGCAATATCTATCTTCTGCCCAGAGAAAAATCAATACAGTAAGGGATGGAATACTAAAAAAAGGGGCACAACTAAATAAATGGGAAGAGCTGACTATGAGAAACACCAGATACAATGTACTGTCTTGATATACTCAGAGTCTGCAAGTAGTCTTAGTCATGTTTATAGTTTTTATATAAAGACTTTCTCTTTCAACTTCTATGTTTTATCACAACTGAGCACTTAAACCCTCATACAGGAGTTTGTCTCCTTAGCATTTCAACAATACGCAAGTTTTTAGTATCAGAAGCTTCTAGAACTGAAGGAAACCACACCCATTTCACAAGAAGTGCTTCCCAAAAGAAAGGACTGTAAAAATGCATATTGTGGACTGAGACAGCACTCTCAACATACAGATTAAGACTCCTAGCAAATAGGAAACTTGAAGGAGAGGAAAGAAGTAAAATTAAAAAAAAAAAGAAAAAAAAGAAATACTGTCAGGTTTATTTCTGGTCACTGCATCTAAACTAGCAGTGTATTAGTCTGTACCAGTCTGGGTCTGTGGAAAAAATGCAGTCATTGACAGAAGCCCAGCTTCAGGCATTCCCAGGCTGATTCACCAGAGGCTTCTGGACACGTTTCATTTCTTTATTCAAATAACCCTCATCCCGTGGGAGTGTTACGTGTAACACCCTTCTGCTTCACACACCCTTTTACTACTGGGTTTTCTGTGCACTCTGCCTCATCTGCATCCTACACACTGAAGACTCAGACAGAGTTTTCAGTCCCGACCTGTGGTTTATTGACTTTGCACCACAGACAGACTGTGCAGAAGTTCCTGGCAGCTCTCACTTACTTTCAGTCATCGCTTCCTCAATTTCTTTGTTCCTCTATTTTTTATTAGAGCTCTTTTAAGGGCAGTTTCTTCCACAGAAGATGTTGTCACTCCTCTACGCACACTCACACTCGCCTGCACTCCCATTATGTGTAAGTTCATGAGGGAGCTCTGGCAGCAGCACCAGGCACAGCCTAGCCTTGCACTCGACCTCGTCTCCAAGAAGCACATTCCACCTACAGCAGCTTGAAAGGCTTTTCTGTTAACCATCATCTCATGCTACCAAATGGAGAAAAGCTGCAAGGTCATGTTTGACACTGTGCTAGCTGAGCCAATACAGGTCAAAAAGCAAGAGCTTTGCTTCTTTGTAGTTAGAAAGGAGCTCCACAGCATCTGTAGCACAGAGGTCAGAATTTGACATTGGGGAGCATGTGAATGAATTCCAAATGCTTCCATTTCCTTCCAGCACAAGCATGACCACCAAGTTCCAGGTGCAATCAGCACTGTGGCCTATGGCTCTATCCAGGCTCTGCTTTCACCATCCTCCCCATGTGCAGCCCAGCACACATCAATTTCCACACTTGAGTCACCATTCTCCAAGTGCAAAGTTCCTTCCACTTCAACACATTAAAGTGGCCAACAACTGTCTCTAGGGAAGTATGTGCTGGAATTTAAAGTTAAAAATTTATTGTTTTGAAAACAACCCCTAAAATAAAGTGTCAGTCTCCTTTATACAGGGAAAAAAAAATCCCTAAGGCCAAGCAAAAAAGTGAATCCCATCAACTTTACAAGTCTGTAAAAATAAAGGCATCTTACAGTGCCAGGAGACTGAACTACCTGAGGTTTCTGCAACCCTAAATTTGAAGCTCCTTTAAAACTCTGTTAAATAAGCTAAATGTTTAAATAAGCTAAATATTTTTAAAGGAAAACAGGAAAGCAGGAAAAAGAACAGCTTTTATAAATATGTAGTTCAAATGTAATCAATCTTTCAATAATCTATTATCATTGACTAACAAGTAACAAAAACACTCTGAAGCTTCATGACAGAGTAAGACGTTGTTTACTCTCAGCAGAGATTACTCTTCCCTTGTTATGTTCTTCCATGAATGACAAAAGTGTGCTGAAGTCATCCTTATTTTTCTGCTTTGCATGTAAATGCTTTCTTCTTTTGCAGAACACACCAGCATGTGAGTTAGACACTGACATGCCAGTCCCTCAGAGCACCACTGATGACACTGTTAGTGACACTGAGTGAAAAAGGAAAATGCTACAACGAATCTGATTTAAAAAACAAAAGAAAAAAAGAAAAAGCCAGGAGGAAGTAGGAAGAAAATAAAAGAATGAGCAACTGAAGAAGAGGGGACTGGAGAGCAATCAGATACGTACCTCCTAATGCAGAATAAGCAGAGACAGCCAGTCACAGAACAGAAAGGTGATAGGTCATAGGCCATAAGGAAAACAAGAAGGCACATTTAAACCACTCATTAAAAAATCATAGCCAAAACCAAACCAAGAGAAACTCACAAATAATATGGAAAAATAAAGACATACAAAAATAACTATTTGAGGAGAAATCCTTTTTTTGTACACAGAAAACTGTGTTGAAACATCACACAGTTTTCTGAAATGACCTTATGGAGACTCAGTTGTTATTTATCAGTCACAGCATGTGGTAAATACCATGTGGTGTTTCCTTTTTGTCGACGAGTTTTTATTTCTCAGATCTCAGAAATAAAACTCCGAGGTTTGAACCTGATTGCTAATTTGGGTATGCAAAATAAGAAGTAACAACCCTCAGACGTAAAGGAGCTACTTATTTTGGTTGATACATTTTTAAATACAAAGTGAAACCTGTTACCTTCACAAGAAAGCAGGAAGACACGGAGCAGCAAACATGCTAACAATGAACAAACATACAGCAGCAGAACTGCCCTTGTGACTAACCTAATTTCAGCAGCCAACCTTCTCTATCTGGATTAAAAAATGTATGCGTTAGATCATTTCCATCATCCTCTGGAATTTTAAATGGCTCATTCTTAATACTTTCATATAAATTCTAGAAAAATAAAAGAGGAAAAAGACCTCATTAATAAATGTCTTAACAGAAAATGCAACCAGGATATCTTACTGCTTCTCAGACTATTAGTATAAAAACACAGGAAATATTGTCCATAAAATTCTGGACCACCCCCTGTCTGTCTTTGTTTACTACTTTGATCAAGTTTGATTTTAAACTACTTCATCTACACAAGCCTCTCTTCGGTACAAATTTCTTAAGCACTCCTAGCAATGACATTTTTATTGTAACTTCAGCATTTAGTATTTTGAAGGTTACAAGATCAGTTTTATTTAGCACAAGTTTTGCCAAATGAATCTGGCTTTTCATAAAATGGTGTAGCCCATAACACTGTCTTACAGTTACTTTTACTGATTTCTCAAGGAGGGAGCTCCATAAGACGTGAGAAAAATGAGAGGCAATAAAGAAAAAAATCATTTTTACTATTTTTTCTGGTAGAAATGCTACTTTTTTTTCATAAGCAGCCAATTCCACAAGAATTTTGCCATAAGCAAACTACTGAGAGATACACAGAGCATTTTCTCTGAAACAGCCTGTTCTCAACAAAAGGTTGGATATAGGCAGAACTAGCTCAAAGTAGCTGTGAATAACAAAAAATGCTTCTTTCAGCTACTCAAATGGTTACACATGCTAGAAAATGTTCTTTTGCCCTCCCTTGACAAATCTGCCTGAGAACTGTTGTACGCACTTTTAAGTCTGCTATTAAAAACACAAAGCCAGGCTTTGTCCTACCCAGCCCAACCTACCCTTAGCAATTCCTCTGGAAGGTCTCCACCTTCATTAATTCCACGATTCATGGAGATAAACCTCTCCACTGTGGGTTTATCTCGCACATTGTGGTTGTGCAGGCTGGTGTTCAACATAATGATGGCAAAGGAAAGCACGTAACATGTATCTGAAATCAGATTGGAAAAATGGTTTAATCTTCCCATGTGTTGTGTGTACAAACCTGTAAAATTAGTATACAGCTCATCCTGACTGATAAAGAAAGAGAAGCAGTCAAAAAATCCTGAACACTGTACATAAAAGTATAAAATCTTTAAATAAACCCAAGAAGAAAAAAATTCAAATAAATTTTATTTACAATTCAAATAAAAAACAAGTATAAGAAAAACTGTATGGGAATCCAAAAAAATTTAAACTCTTATGCTTATTGCTATCACCCTAAATTCACATTTCACTTGAAACGCTTAAGTGTTGGGCAAAATGTTCTCTGCACAGATTTTGCCTAAATCATAGTGGGGGATGCTATAATAAACCTGGTCCATCAGCCTCCTCCTACTCAAAGTACTTCCAAAGCTCTCTCCAAAGAAAAAGAATTGTCTCTTCAAAGCAATATTCTGACTGCATTTAAAAAGACTGAAAATGACATTGACTCAGTTCCTTGGCATACAGGAGGTAGCTAGCACTGCTGGATAATATCAGAAGATGACAAAGGAAATCTTATCATGCCTTTTGACATGGTTATGATTATAGTAAATTCTCCCAGAATTCAAGTACAAGATTCTGTGTAAGAAAAAGCAGGATGAAAACTTGCTACAGAGAGGGAAAATGTGCCTGCATCTTCAGCAGTTTGTTTTCAGTAGCTATTTTCCTCTCTAGCTGTTACAGACCCGCTTTACACCAACCTTTTCCCATCCTATCTGTTCCTTAAGTGATCAAGAGCAATCTATTTGTGTATACAGCTAAACAGAACAGCAATGCCAGAGCATTCTGTGCAGTTCTGTGATGTTTTATAAATGAAAATGCATTCTGACCAAAAGCTTGCACCTCCTGGATTAGTGGGTCACACTCTCATTCCTCAGGTATTTCTCATTTCACACATTATTTTATCCCTAACTTCCAACTGGCCACTATCTCTCTGCCTCAGATGCAGAAGAACACACACACACACATATATAAAAATAAAAATTATATTTGGATCATGCAAGAACTTAAGAACTCCTGTGGTTTCCTGTGACTGACCTGTAGACTGGAAGACTCCTGGGTTACAAAGGCAATAGCGTGAAGCAAAAGCTTCCATCATACGGTCAATTTTTTGAGCCTCTCCTGGGAGTCTGAAGCTCCACAGAAACTGCCTACAAAAGGGAAGAATAGTTATTAGACTCATTCCAGTATTTATAGATCAGGTTTTTATTACAAATAATCCGAAACAAACAGAAAAGGAAAAAAAACCCAGCATTGTCTATATAGAATGTCCTAGAAATATGTTCTCAATCTCTCAACACACAAGTCAGGAGCTATTATAAAGCAACATGCACAGATGGCTAGCCCAGTAACTCAGCCAGCAACACTGCATGCTATCAGGCAAGATAATATGGCAGTTCATATTCTGAGGCTCTCTTTTTTCCAGACTAGTAAACAATTTTCTGTATGCATCCCATTTTTGCCATGAGAATGCTACGGGGGGAAAAAATGAGTTCAATCCTCCCTGGGTTTCCTGGCTACAAAAAGCAATGAACAGTCAGCTAGACTTTATTCACAATGTAAAAAGACACATCATACAAAATATTTCTGGTGTAAAGAGAGAGAAACAAGGAATACAGAAAGAATTAACATATTTACTTAAATTCATATAAAACCTTCTAAAAAAGGTAACAACAAGAAGAAAACCCCACTGCTTAGAGAGGTGCTGCCTGTCTACTGTAAGCTCACCCTACAAGAATCAGACCTAGGCCTTAAAAAGAACAACTTATGTCATCATTTCAGTAATTCTGTGATATATGCAGCAGATCTTGCTGCTGCTTAGCAGCATAAACTGAAATACAGAGTTTACTTTTGTAACTTATTATTTCTACATAGAGGTACACTGGAATGCATACAGGACAGAAGTCTTCAGAAATTTATTTTGGCACATTGTGGCACTAAAACATTCCAATGAATTTCATCATTTATTCTTTTATCTCTTAGCAAAAGAATTATCGGAATTAAACCAGGATCTAAACCAGCAAAGTTACATGCTCTGCCATGCAAAACAAGTTCTCAGTATTCCCTGTACATTGGATGCCACTATAACAACCATTTATTCCTGTCTTCACTGGTTTTCATTTTAGGACATCATATTCAAGGGTCACAGGCCATCTTTAGCTTGTCAGCTCTATGTACTATCTTTTACTCACCTCGTGCAAGGTTCCAACCCAGATCACGAATTTTGTAAGCTACCAAAATACAAACATTTAATAGTAGCAGCTGCTAAGGAAGAATAAAGTCAAACCTAACATCAAACTGGGTAAAAGAGACAGGAATACGAAGCTTCCCATACAAGCTTCAGCAGCCACAGAAAAGGTTTCTTTGGCCCAAGCCTCAGGCAGCTCAAGTTATCATCACCACATCACTCAACCATAGCAAAGCTGTTCTGACTCCACATCACAAGGCACTGCACCAGAAACAAAGATCACATGGACATTTCCATTTATCTGGTGTCAGGAGGGAGTCACTTGGGGCAAAAAAACAGGCAGAACTGTCTAAGTCAACCTAATTTGATCAATCTGTTACGGATTTTCACCAAGATGAGAAGGGATCACACAAGGTCACTGTATGAAAGCATCCCAGATAAATCATGGGAATTGTTCATGTAGCAAGGGAAGAAAACAAACTAAGATATCACACTTTCTTTCACATGACAAGTGGGAAACTGAGGCAAACAGAAGGAAATCACTTGTTTCAAAGTTTACCTCTCTGTGATTGAACATAATCAGTGAGAGCATGGATCAGTGGATTTCCCCCCCTCCCTGCCCAGAAGGACAAGGTGAGGCAGAGTAAAAGGAGGAAGAAAATTACTTAAATAAAGAGTTTCTTTCTTTTTTAGCCTATCTCTGTGTTAAGATATAAAACAGGTCTTCAAATGTCCACATATGGCAGGCAAACTGAGGATTAAGAGCTGTTTTAGTTGTTTGTATTTGAAAATAACCTGAAATAACCAGGAGTTTTCACCCTCAAGGGCAGCACACACACAAGCCATCAGAAGGGTTAAACAGAGCTGTCTCTGCTCACTTGCACAGTAATTTGTACAGCAGTGCTGAGCTGTAGAGCAGCTTTCTGACAAATAAATCAACACAGTGACTCATATAAACATGCAATTTGATAGAGGAAGCTCAAGTCAAAAAACAGAAAGAATTTACTCACCTTAAGGCTTGTACAAGATTGAGATCAGCGAACTCATGGAGTTCAACAAAAGCCTGAAGAACTTTAATATTAAATTCATCTCTGTGAAAGACAAAAATAGAAATAGACAATTACAATTCTGACCTTTAAAGACTTGTTAGTTATCTCGATTTGCCTCTGAAAATAAATAAGGAAATAAACACTCACACTGATCAAATAAAGCCATCAGAAATAATCTACATATTTATTTGAAAGGTATTTTCATATTTCACACTAGTACTTCACCCATTTTTGCTGGTAGGTTAGCAAAAGCCAGTACATTTGAACTTATTCTTGAACTGCTTATTTAAATGACCTAAAAATAGTCTTGCCTTCTTTGCTTCACATTTATTATTACTGTACTGTACTTCACATTTATTATTACTGTACCTCCTTGACATAGGAGGATACCTGAGAAATTTAATCAGTAAAAAGCCTTTTGCAGAAATTGCCATGAATTCTTAAAGCAATGGTTAATGTAAGACTAATTTCTCTAGCCATACAACATACAATTAACAAACTATCTTTTTTCCACTCTAAGAACAGAAATTATTGAAGCAGTATCTTAATTTATATGCAAAGATAAGAAACAGAAATGCTTCTATTGACTGCATCCAAGAAAAAGAACAGCTTCTGAAAAGAGCTGCTTAGCATGTACTGTACTCTTACTCCATTCCCAAGAACTGGTAGAACAAAGTTAACTAAAATCAGAAGTTTTGAATGGGCTTCCTCTCACCCATCTCTTATATGCAAATCATGAGCCAAATTATGCTTGTTTGGTACAAGGCTGTTTAAATTTAAAACTAACAATTAAACATGTAATGAACACAAAACTATGTGGATGGACAGAACTTGGCCCACACCATCACTGAGTTCCTGTGCCAGAAGAATAAAGGTTTATAATCCTCAGGGTGTGCTTTGAATACCTCACCAAGACAGAATGTTGCATATCAGCCTCCACCCAAAAATAGAAAGGTGTGCACCCACCAGGAATTACCTGCTGCTCTGCTGACTACCTGCACAGTCAGACTAACCTGCAACTCAGGAGTAAACACCTCAAAACCAACTGTTCATTCATTAGCATCTTCCTACATTGTTTACAGAAAAACACTCCAGTTCTCTCAGCAAATCCAAGCAATTCTCATCAAATTAACAATGCACAATTCAACTGGGCAACTGCTTTTCAATGAGGTGGCATGAGAATGTAATAAAAGAGAGCACTCCAGAGAGGTTTGTTTTTACTTAAAACTAATAATAAATTTTGTTTATAGGCATGCAGTACTTGTGCTGGGTACACCTCCAAAGACACAAGACAAATAATAAAATGCTCCAGGAAGCCACTTAAAAAGAGAATTGAAGATTTACCCACATAGAAAGAAATCATAAGTCTTTTTTTAGGATGCAATTAATCCCTTATTTATTATAATTTTTGCTATATTTTTAAGTGTTACCTTATTCCATTTCACCATTCATTTTTTTCAGCTTGCTGAGTGCTTTAAGACTTTGAAAGTCACTAATATAGATTCTATCTCTTTATGGCAGAATGCTATACAAATATTTCAGTCTGCTGACTAACCTGGTCTTGTCTTCAGCTATATTTAGCTAGAATACAGAAGTAATTTATGATGGGCCCCTGAGAGGGGATGGCAAAGCAGGAGAGAATGTCCTCAGACATAATTCTGTTGTATAAAAACTGTTGACATGTCTACATATTCTGCATAGAGACTTCATAACAAAGATCTATTTTCAAAATTCTCATATTACAGTAAAAACTTTGACTGAACCTATGAAAGCCAAGAGGAAATTGCTGAGCAAAAACCACGCTGTTGCTGCTGGAACCAGACTGAAGAGTGTCTCAAAAGGGACCTGCCACAACCCAGCACCACAGGAGCACATCCTAAATGAGTCACCTCTGAGAGCTCCCTAGGTGGCACTGAACGTGTGCCAGCACGTACACACACACACTCCAACCCACTGCACTGCTGCCTCTCTCAGCTGCCTTTTAAAAATCAATTCCTGGGTTACACAGCAATGGAAGTCATTTGCATTCTGACTGTGTTTTGCAACAGCGTGCATAAATATGCACAGTGCATGTTGATTGTACCAGGACTGATAAGGACAGGGTGCAGCTGCCCTTGGAGACACCTGCTTAGCAATGGGACGTGTGTGTGCAGGGAAGTGACAACACCAAAACCTGCTGGAACTACTGTCCCAGGAAATACCTGTTTTAGTAAGTAATTTCTTTACAGTCCAATTATTACTAACTGTAAATCACTCCTCCTCTGGACACAGTACTAAGAGTTACCAGGAGTGTTGCAACACAACTCTCAGACATTCCAAAAGCTCATGGTACTGAATTCTGCACTACAGACAAACGTTTTGGTTTACTCAAAATACTAAATTATAGTTCATTACATATCATTCCATGATGTACCCACTTAAAAATAACAACCTAACACAATACTGCAGCAGTTTTACATCCCCACTGTAGCTTTTATGGATCTCTGAGAACTGGAGCAGCTCTCTCCTGCAGCCTGTGAAGGGGAAGGGAACTAGCCAAAACCTGTGAAAGTGCTTTGCAAGCTCAAGATCAAAGTTCCAATATTTTTACTTTACCTTTCACCGAGGTAATCTCCAATTACCGTTTTATTTAATCCTTCTCCTTTATAAAGGAACTGTGCAATGTCTTCTGCAGTGTTGTGCAAGAGGTCATTTTCTATCAGAAACTGTATTCCCTAGGAAGAGCAATTCCAAAGGAAAAGGAATGTTATGTCTTCTTGCACAAGCATTTAAGTAAATATCACTCATAATATTTGGTATTAATATACTGACACAGACATACACACAGCACATTAAGAGTTACATTACCTACAGAATTTTATTTCTTTTAATAAAATGGTCAACAAATGTTTTTCAGTTAGATAAGCAATATTTAGTACTGGTTTTAAGATGAAAATGAACACACATTTTTAAGGCTAGAAGTACTAGGTGGCAGTTTGAATCCCTAAACCCTCAATATTTTATTTGAAAGATCAAATATTAATTGAATAATGACTGCACATTGCTCTTTGGAGCTAATGTGTGAGCTGGCCTGTTCCCAACATTGCATCAATGTCTGCAGAGCCGTAATCTGCAAAATCATATAATGAAGAGGTACATAGAAACTACTTAATTACCAGCATGACACAAAATCAAGCATCTGGTATAATCTACAAACTGCAACCCAATACATCAAGCCACTACTTGCAGCAGGAAGTCACAGCTGAAGATACTGAAACCGGTTTAAAAGGGTTGATGCTGACATTGGGATTATCAGTGAATTCTGGTTGTGCTGGAACTAAACTATTCACAAAGGACTGGAGCTACACTACTCACAAAGGGCTGCTCAGTCAGCTGCTACCAAAGGCAGGTGGAGAGTCTTACCCTGTCCCTCAGAGGGTACTTGATCAAGCCCCAGGACTCCTACTCCTCCATAAATTACTGCCCTACAACTGGCACACGCCAGGGAAGCCCAGAGACTTCTCTGGAAAGTGGCAAAGAAAGGAGACTAAGAGTTACACAGAGATTATGGCAAGGATGGCAGGGATGTTGTTCTGACACTGAGCAGGTCATGCAGAGATGACCATCCTCTGTACAGCCCACAGACCCCAGCACAGATGCTGCTACTCCTGATCTCTTCCAACTCTAACAACAGGCTGATCTAAAGTAGAAATGGAAACTTTAAGTAGCCTTAATGTCTTGGATTCCAAATATATACAAAAGAGGTTATTAAATTATTACAAATATCCTCTACTAGACTATTTCATAATTTCAAGAATACTAGTTTTTCAGTTTCTGCAAGTGGAGTATTATTTATTTCATTACAACTGAAAAAATCCCATTTTTTTAATATAGCATAGATGGCCCTCTAGTAACATTCAAAAGCATTATTATCATTCTGTTTGATTAATTCAAGTTTTTAATAATGAAATGGTTAGCTGCTTGACAAAAAAAGGTCAGTTTTCTGACCTAATTTAACAGGGAAAGTAAACTGTGATGTTATAAAGCTTGAAGCTTTTTTTAGAAAGTCTGGAATGTAATTCTCTCAGAACAATTTCATCATCATCTGAAAAATTTCCATGCCAGGCTGGCACTCTGACAACTTAATATTTTGATAAGTTATTTCACAACAGACGTGATTGCTTTGCAAAGAATATATCCATTATATCTTGAACCAGAAATTGCTGAGCTTTCCTCAAAACTGATCCCTTCAAAGCTTATTTGTACAATATTTGACTACAAAACATAGTGCTTTTTCCCAGCCCAAGTTATACAAAAAGCTTTCATCTCTAAAAATACAAGAAGATCTTTCCTCTGATATCAGAAACAGCAGATTCCCTTGGTTCAACACCTGGACCATATTATTCATGCTTGGTATAAACAGACTGATCTGAATAGGTTTTTTGAAATTGTACAAGTTACTGATAATGGACATGACCTGAAGTACTGAAAACAAATTTCTGTGCACAGAAGCAGATACCTTCCCATACTGAAAAAAATCAATTTAATTTTCCTTTTCCTGATTTTTTTTTAAATTATTCCTAAGATGTTAAAGAACCAGAAGTCAAACAGACAGGAAAAGTAATTTGTCTGGGACAACAACTTCAGTGTCTGGAATAAATGGCAAAATAGGCCAAGCAAACCCCCACCTCCTACACTATCTTTTGTCTTGATGCAAATTTTCTTTCTGTAGACTGACAGGAGACAGATGACAGCTGTACTAGTTTAACTTACCCACACAAAACTCATTGCTACAGACATTTTCAATATTCACTACAAATATTGCATGGATTTATTTTTTATTTTACACCACTGCAATGAAATCTGCTTTGAATTTCATCTCTTTTCCAGTAACTCAATTATAAATTTTGCAGTTATTTAAACCCTGCCTTTGTCCCAGAGAATTCCTTTCCTGGGCCCAACACAGGCAGTACCAATTTCAGCACAGCCAATTTCCAGCACAACTTTGTCTCTGCACAGGGATTCTTGAAGTGTTTTACAAACTTCACCATTACAGCCCTTCCCACAGGAGCTCACCAAACCCAAACTCCCAGGTAGAACATCCTGGAAGTACATAAACACACCTATTTTCAGAGGGGGCAAGGGAGAACTGCTCTACACACACACATCCATGTGGAATGGTCTTCAAATAGAAGTGATAAAAGAAAATTACCTCACTGTGCTCCTGCTAATATGAAAACATGAGACCTCTGCTACCTGGTTTTAAAGGAAGAAACTTGGTGGGTTCAACTCAAGCATTATTACCCCAGTTCTCTGGCATTCCTAAATCCAGAGAGCATCTTCCCTCCTGTTTCTGAATGAAAAGCACCCTTTTCCCAGTGAACCCCAGGTAGCTTTTCCCAGCACCAAAGGATGTGTACATCCCTCAGCTGCCTGGAACTTAATGCAGCAGCTGCAAGCAACACCACCACCCAGCTTTAGAGCAGACAGCTTCTGCAGCCAGCACTAAGCACAGGCATTATTAAGAAATTGCTACTCTGAGTCTGTTCACCACATTTAAATTATGTTACAGTAGCAATGTGGCCACAGTATCTATTTATAGAAATAATTTCATCCAGCAAGAACCGTAACAAAAAATAGTTAATGCTGGAATGAAAGCATCTGACATCATCCTGTGACTTCGCCACAAACTTCTAGGACTTGAAAGAGCTGGAGGACCACAGGAAACTACCAGGATATTTGGGGGCATTCTGCCCTCAAAAGAACAGAAGTTAAGCAGTCACCAAAGTGGAAAATAAAAATAAAAGACATGGCCAGCATTTTAGAAAGGGTTCTTGTACTTGAGAATTTCTGGCAAACTGGAAACAGTTCGAAGAACAGAAGCCACACTGTACTTGGAACATTTCAGAAAAGCCACCAAAATGTAACTGAATTCAATACAATTGCAAAGAAAACATGTCAAGAACACAGAAAAACAAATGCTAAATAATTTCCAAGAAGACCTTAAAGAATACTCTTCAGAAATTCAAAATAGAATCTCAATTACAAACAATAGAGGACAATAAAACAAAGCAAGGAAGATGAAATATGAAAAACAAAGGCAAAAGGTCAAATATGTCAAAGAAGCTCTTTTAAACATTGCAGGGGAAGTCTGTAAGAGAATGTGCAGGTCCCCAAATTCTCCAGAAAATTCACAACTATTTAGGAAACAGAGAGGCACTGCAGAAAGAACTGCATTACTTCTTGGCTACATGCAGAGCAGACTCCTTGAAACTGGTAACCAAGCTTGTACAAGTCAGACAGGTACACATCTATATGTACACATGTATGTACAAAAATACAGATGTTCACACATGCCTTTCAGAAACAGACTTTAGATATCCAAATATAAAATCTGTATGAAAACAAGAAGTATAGCAAAGGTATTTTGAAAGACAAAATAGGAGAGCATTAAAGAAAAAGAAGTATGGCCTCACTAACAACCACACATGAAAAAAAAATTCATTATATTTGACATATCAACATAGAACACCTCTGTCAGGTACAAAGCAAGCCAGGCCAATCAATACCTGGCATATTTGGTTGTTGATAAGTAACCTCCTCTATATCAAGGGTTTGTTTAAGTGAAAGAAGCACACAGCTGGCACCTGACCTGATGGCTGCTTCCAATTTAACCCTCTGCTCAGTGTGTTACAGGACATGCAAGTAAGGCCTGTGAGCTTACATTATCTGAAATATTTCTTTAAAAAGCCATAGAAGTATTTGTCATAGAACATACTACAAGCAGAAACTTGATTTCTGACAAGGGAAAAAAATTCTTTACCTTCTTAGGGTCCATGTTGAATTTCTTCCTTCCCATGGCTATTTGCTTATTTCTTTGTGTAGTTTTGCTACATATGGAGAGAATGGACAAACAACAAGCACTTACCAGTCACTCTTTTACAAAAAGACTTCTAGATGAGCTTTTCATTTGTTGTGGCTACTTTGTATTTTCTACTACAAAATTAAGACATTCACTTTTCAAAATGGAGAAAATTATGATACTAGTTTCAACTCCTTTAAGGAACTGCAGCTTCAGAGACCCATATCCTTATCAACTGGACAGTAAAATATTACACTCTATCCAACATATTCTCTAGTCAAACAAATGACACACCTGCATGGGATAAAGTCAGGCTTTATAACAGACTAAATAAAGGTAATCCATCATTTGTTTAGCATGGGAAAGGTATTTTTACTTGCTGTTCCTGGAAGACCTGTTCCAAGGTCTTACTGAATCATGTCCAGATGTTGGCATTACTTACCTTTCTTCTACACTAGTCAGATTATCAATTTCAGTCATGACCTCAGCAATTTCAAATTTTAATCTCTGTAAAAGAAGGAAGGACAATACATTAACCTACATTAGAACATCTTTTGAAATCATCTATCATGTAATAATATGATCTAATAGGTTTTATTTTCTAATATTTGTTATTTACCTGAAGAAAAGTGAACAATCTTAGGGCTTCCTTAGGTATTTAAAGATTTTATCACAACTGAATTATTTAAACACATGAACCTGCACTCTCATTGAGTGCTTGTCCACAGCACCAAGACCAAGCTGCCATTATGAATTAATAAGATTTCTTTACCCACATTTCTCACTCTCTCCTATCCTGGATGCCAATCTGCTGTTTAATGAGTTAAATAAAATGTGGACATCTGCACATACTGCATTACATAAATTCAGAAGCCAATCTTTTTTAAAGCACACGTATGATGCATAAATCCTGCTCACTATTAGAAGTATTTTGTTTAAGTCATTTATATGCTTTTAGAACCATTACCTGAAATTCATATTTAGGTCTGCAGCTTAGGTCTGTAACTTAATCTACTGAAGGAGTCTTCTAGGGACATTTACAGTAAATCAATTACCTCAATATCATCAATCAGTTCTTTTTTCCTGCGACGGATATTTAAAAGCTCTTCTCTTTCTTCCATGGAGAGGTCATCAGGCACTGGAATGAAGCAAAAGGTACAATTTTTTAGCATTTGTATTTCAGCATTTGATACCTTATCATCACACATAAAACTTGTATTAAACTGATTAGGAAAAATAAGCTTATATGAAACATCAGGACATTTCTTTTACATCATTTTCAGGAAAAAAAAACCAAAACAAATCAAAGCAAACAACATAAATGAAATCTAAATCTAATATATTTGTAATCTGCTTTATAAAAATCCTAAGTAAGGAAACTGAATGAATGACTATGGACAGAATCTCTCTTTCAAAAGAAAAACAGACAACTAAAGGAATCTTGTTATCATATGATGTGGCAAGATTTGGTTCTACAGCTTAATTCAGCCAAACTCAAGTTGGATATAATTCTATTACATCAGTAACATACCAAAATTCTTCATGTAAATTAATTATGATTCAGAAGATATGACTATCTTCCAGGGAAAAAAGCCAAAGAATAGCCACTGCTATCCACAAGATGTGGATCCTGGTGCTGCTTCAGACATCCCCTAATGCCAGCAGTGCCCCTTCATTTGGCTGCTTTGGAGAGAAAGATGCAACCCAACACAGACCTAACACCAAATACCTCCCAGCAGTAGGACACACAAATACAGCAGCAGAATCAGTAATCTAACACAAACATGGGCCTTGCATAACATCTTCTAGGTGAGTCTGTAGTATTTAAGTCAAGTTTAGGTCTCTCCTTGGCCATGCCAGATGAAATATATGACCCTGCTGATAAATATCAGTTGCTACTGAGGATGCAAATATGTGTCTGTCACTCATCCTACCCTCACCCTATGTCTCACAACCAGCAAAGACCAAAAATCATCAGCATAAAACCACTGCTCTTCTTGAACCATCAGATGTTCCCCAGCAAGAAACTTCTCTGGACAGAGATTACCTCAGCTCATTTGTACAGCACTAGACACCAACTACAAATATTCACCTCCTGTGCAATGATCCTGCAATAACAGTTCTAATATTACTCACTTTCTTGGAAATAGCTCCTTAATTATAGAACAGCTTTTCCTTCCAGCTCAGTAAAATGGAACAACAAAAGTAATTAATAAGGTATGTAAGAGCAACACACAACAAATGCAGTCATTTGGGATGGTCAAGGCCACTGGTTTATGTCCTATACACATAACAGACTGTAGCAACAGGACTACAAAGAAAAGTTCAGCTTGAGAAGAGAGTTTTAAACACACATTTGGAACAGAGCTTCTGTTCAAATCCTAATAATGAAATATATTGATTATTTCAACATCCACTGGTTAAGCTCCTTTCCTTTTAGGATCCAAATCATAACGAACTCCAAATGGCGACAGACCTTGTTAGACAAGAAGTAATTATGGCAAATGATTTCATTTAGCTACTCCAGATACAAACATGATTAAATTACTTTCAGTTTAGGAAATGACAGTCTTCTGTTGAACAAATACCAGACTTCAATATGTTTACCTGCTTATTCTCCTCATCAGAAAGCAGCCCACTCCTAAAAATCTCTTGCATGTGAATAGGGGTAGGATTCTTTTTGCATCAAACCTTATAAACACATGTCCCTACATTACATCTTTGTCTTACACGTTTACTCCAAGATCCTATACCACAGAGAATTAATGACTACACACACACTATGTACATAAATACACCACAAATATTCCAACTAGTTATCTGCCAAAAAAAAAATAATACTGCTACCTAATGTTGATTATAAAAAAGGCAAACCATATATTATCACTCTCTTAGTTAGGAAGCACACTCTGAGATCCTTAAAGCATTTCTGCAGTATTGTAGATGAAATTACACTGCAGCTTTGCAGAAGCAGTACTAGTAAGAGATGCTAAATTTTAACTCTTTGCTGAAGCAATACATTTTGGTACCTCTCACCTTCACTGGAAATACTAATCAAACCTCAAAGAGAAAGTAATCTTGAAGCAGTAACTATTTAGAACTCATAGATGGTGTTGCTTTTTCTTCAAGCTGAGTTACAAAACCTCTGGATTAGCCACTGCCACGAGCCCTTCCCAAATCTGCACACCAGTGAGTGGTACTGCAGTTTCTTCTCCCCTACTCTACCATGCAGTGAAGGCTCCTTGGGACAGGTTTGGAATATCTGGAACAACTGAAATTGCTTTTTTGGAATCAACACGAATTGTAACAGTTTTCTATGCTCAAGCAACCCACAAAAAAAAGAGAAATCAAACACCTCAGTGTTTTCCTACAGCACCCAAATACTGTCTGCTGTATTTTCCTTTCCTCTGATCACAGGCACAGCAGAGACAAGCCTCACAGTATAATTAATGATGCTGTTAGACAGAAAGGAAAAAAGCTAAATGGAGTCAGACCACATTTTGCATTAGGGAACAACATCAAGTATTTAGCTGCCACATACTAGACAAGCACTCTGCTGGAAAAGAAGATTCTGCACTTGAAGAGGACTTATATAAAAGTGGACATTAATGCAACATCTTTAAACAACGGTATTTAAATATCAGAGCCAAAATATTTCAGTATCTTTTGACAAGAGTAAAAGAGTCAGGATATAACTGAGTGGGAGTTACAGTACTGCTCAACCTCTAGAAACTCTGGGTATAGACAGTATTTTTCTTCCCCTCACACTATCAGCACAGAGGGATGTGTGACTCACCAGGACCACTCCCAAGTGCACTGTCCTGTACCCACATGAACTGGCCTCTGTGTGATTCTAAAGATGTTTGCCTCATTATCATCCTTCTACTGGTCTCTATCACTGCCTCTCTCCTCCAGTGCTGCTCTTTATGCTGCAGAAAACGTGTCAGTGGGAAACTCAATGCACCAAAAAAAAGTTTCTGAAGAGATTTCATGTGGCATTACAGCCTGGAAGGTGTCTGCTCCAGGAGGCTGCGGGACTTTATAGCTACTGTACCTGCTGTTTCAACTCTGTGTCTTAAAACAAAGGCTAACTGTATTTCTAGATTTCAATTAAGGCTTTTGAAATATTAACATAGGAGGGTAACACACAATGCTAGATTAAAACATCTTCACAGTCCCAAGCAAACACTGCAGGTACATGGTAAGAGATGATCTGCTCTGGCAAGACCCCTCCCAAGGGACCCTTTTGCCCCCAGCAAACACTTCTTTTTCAACCCTGTGTTCACATAATCCTCCATACAAAATAACTCATGGAGCACGTATTATGCGTTAGTTCGGTAAAACAAATTTTCTAGCTGTCCTCTCTGAGTCACTTCTGGGTTGTTTTTTTTTTTCTTTCACCAATCTAAACACAAAGCAGACAGGATGGGAGGAGTTAGCATGAACATTTAAATACTAAAAAAGAACAAAAGCATTTCAGTACAGTGAACAAGCCACAGCTGCAGCATTCTTTCATGCTATCTTCTAATCTTTAAATAAAGACAATGTTCTAATGTAAGTCATTTCTGTGAAATCTTTTAGCTTACAGGGAGAGCATTTCCTTTTTCTAGAACTTCAGACCTTCAGGTACTACTAAAGAGAAAGTCAATATACTACTGATATTTTATTAATGAAGAATACAGTTATTGAAAATACAAATCATATTCTTGGCCAAACAGAAAGAAACACACAACACCATATATGTTGCAATACTACTCCTACTACCAACAGAAAAAAACACAGAAAAATATTTCATATATTCCAACTTGGCCCATAGAATTTAATTCCTGTAACTGAACTATATGTACTTAAATGTACATCTGTAATGCAACACTTAATGGAACACACTTTTAACACAGTTCTGTTTACTACACCATGCTAGGGAAAACAAACAAACTGCATCTCAGCACAGAAATCAGTGTATTGTGCATCAGCTGTGATGTCGCTTGGTTAAGTAATTCTCCACTATGGACAGCTCAAGCACAATATCCAAAGAAGAACATTATCCCACAACTCTCAACATTAAGCATTTTTGAGCTAGCAAGTACCAAAAAACTCAAAATTTTAAGAGATTAAGAAAGAACTACAAGAGATCAGCTTGCAAAGAAAGTTCCCACAGGTTAGTGAAAACCAGGAACAAATCCCATAATAGGAAACAGAAACCCAGTACTTTCCAAGTCCATGGTCATGATACTGTCCTCTTTCTCAGTAGCAAAATTTAAATCTTTTCCAACTCTCCAGCAATAAGAAGCAAACTCCTGTGTTTAAATTCACTCATTAGCCTTTTGATTGCCAGTCACCAGCCAAAGTCTAAAGCAACCTCACTTGACCCCTTCAACTGACTGCAGAGTTCAGTCTCTCAGGAGGACACAGTAAAATATCCACAACCAGCAGAAAGCAAACATCTAACAATATCTAACACAGACAAAACTTACATAACCCCACTTACAATGCAATACAACACCCTGACTCTCTTTGCTCAGCTAACTTCTTAGTTTGATAAAGATAAACATTTTCCTTCTTCTGTGTCAGTCACAAATTAGTGGCCTTCAATATTTGCATTCCAAGCAAAAAACAATTAGATGGAATTTAATTTTGCTGCAGTTGAAACATCTTGCAAGTGTAAAGATATTTACACAATGCAAGGCTTTAAACTAAACAAACCTTTCCTTACTCAGACACAAAATGAGTAGACATGTTTCTTCTGGCCTTTAAAATAATATACATTCATCTCTGAGAACAAATCTGATTGTCTCAGAACATTTGCCTCAACGGATATTCTCAGGCTGTTCTCTCTTCCTTTCCCCCTACATGTTCCCTTTCTTAAAACTCGATTACAGGAACATTTTCCAGCTTTCAGACAAGATGTATAAACAATGCTCCAACCACTTCTGGCTATTAAAAATTCCATAGAAGTTTTCGTAGGAGGACATCCTTCTGAATAGCAGAAACAAACTGTATCTACACTAAATTCCACCAGTAAAACCAGCTGGATTTGGCTGCTCCCTGAACTACCTTACTATGTGAATCTGCTATTTAGCACTGCTGAGCATGTTCCAGCATAGGAGCAATGATACTTCCATTAAGGGGGGGAAATAATCCTGTACACAATATCCTTTCACACACAAAAAAATCACCAGTTGGTGGTATGAGGAATCTAGGACCGAATCCATGGCTTGCAGAGTTATTTTGAGTTTTCAATCACAAGGGACTCTGTGGCCAGAAATCACATTAGTGGCCAAACCCAGAAGAGAACCTCCAACGCACATCCATCATTTGCATTGTTTAGCTGTTGGAAATCACACCATCACAAGATGTTCCTGAAAACATTTCTTTTCTTTAGGATAAGTGCATACTTTGCAGGAAAGTTACAGTAAAGATATTATCATTTGGTGCTTCTAATAATAGGGGGGGGAAACCCTAAAAATATGAATATTATTACCACATAAAAATACATTTTCAGGATTTTAGAGAAAATTGTTTCCCTCTGACCTACTACACCTTCGAGATTTTTTTCCTTTCACTTCTGCTGCAAAGCAGGTTTATTATATCAGTGGTACATACTTGTGTAGTTCTTTTTTAAACAGACAACAGCATAAAAATTGGAAATATGAAATACATTTATTGTTCCATATAGAAAAAGCCCAGCAGGGTGACAGTACCATCAAGCGTGAAATCATCTCTTGTAAAAAAACAAACAGTATTTCTTATAGTCCACAAGAACTACTTCAAATAAGGCAAGACTAGGTTTGTGTTCTGGCCAGAAACAGCCCTACATAATTTGTTAATCTGTTAGTTTCTCTAGTCAAGCAGAAAGCAGGCAGCTGCAAAACTGCAAAATCAGGGTCCAGATAACACTGATCTGAAAGGAAGGAAAATTTTACCTGCCTCCCAAAAACCATCTTACTTCAGATATCCCAACTGACATGCCCTGCCATGGTACCTGCAGAGGTTTCTGTCTATGGAGTACAAAAGGCAGAGGAGTCAGCAGCAAGAGCAGATGTGTTTTACAGACTGTGAGCAGAGAACACGAGCACCAACAGCTGTGCAGGGGAACAGGACTGGAGAGGCTTCCCAGAGCTCTCGCATGAGCTGCTAATCCTGCCCGGGAGCCATGAGCTGCCCTTCTTAGCGGTACCACAGCACAGAGGTGCTTCCCAGCAACTTCCCATCCTCACCTTCCTCCACACATATACCCACTGAAACAGATACAGACAGATATACTCCACAGAAACTGCAGAGGCACCTCCCTTGCTTTTTAGCTCCTCATTAGGCCTCTAACACAGATACTGGCCATTAGAAAGCAGGGTGCGTTTAAGTTAATAAGTTTGTTTTTTTTTTACTGTCCGTGCTCTTTATTTTCATGAGCAGGCAGTGTTGAAGGTCATGATTATATTATACTGACCTCCTTTAATTCAATAGTGTGTCTTATTTCAACGTTTTTATGTACTTCCATTAGGAAACCAAATGTTTTGCAGCAACTAAATGAAAGAACCACTTTCAATCACATAAAGGAGCATCACTTGCGGAGAAAGAAGAAAAAACACACAGGGACAAGGTCTGAGCAAGATTTCACAGGTAATGAGTTGGCTCCTCTATGTGTCCCTTCACTGCTTTGCCATTCAGTGCCTGGACCCTGTTGTTTCTGAGTTGTTTCTTTCCCCAGTTCAGCAGGACAAATGGTTTCACCAAGGGACCACAGAATTGCCCAAGACAACAAAACAGGCACAGCAGAAACTCCTGGCAGCACAAAGGTACAGGGGACAGCAAGCCCCTTGAGGTCAGCCAGTCCTAAAACCAGCTTAGCTCAGCCCCAAAACCCCACCCTTACAGGCTGTATTCTCTAAATACTAAAAGTAGTTCAACCTGATATTAATAATAGATAAGCTTGGATTTCCTTTCAGAAGCATTTTTCTTTTGAAGTCACTCCACTCTTGCTTCAAATCAGAAGATGCTTCTAGGCCAACGTTTCTTTCTAAAATATGTAAATACAAATTACTGAATATGAAAAGAAAGCTGAGTTTAACTTAACATTTTAAGTCTCTTACCCAAATACATTAATACTTGCATTAATAATATAAAGTGTTAAAATATGCATATCCATGCATATTTAAGAAGTGCTGAAAAATTTTATGCCAGCTAATGTGGAAATTAAAAAAGGAGATGCTGGCCACACTGTAGGGGTGTGTGTTTCAGAGAGGGCCATGAACAGATTAGCACAGATACAGGAAATACTATCCAACATAATATGTGCCTTCACCAGCATCAGTTACCAATTACTATTCAGGAATTCTGGTGAATCACCATTCTGATTTCAGTGTTACAGCTCCACACTGTCACATTATCACATCTTAACATCACAGTCCTCTTCCAACATGGAAAACAGTAACGTTGAAGTAATGTGGGACAAATGCAATGCTGTGCTGTGCCAAGCACTGTAAGTAAAAATGCACAGTCTTGTATTGTCCTGCTGCCTTAGGGACAGTGGGGCCATCTATACTGCCTTAAAATTCTCTTACTCTGCTTTCAGCTTTTTAACAAAATGATTGCATCTGATTTCTTTTCTGTACAGCAAATAATGAGGGAGGGTGATCAGAGTCAGCTTTGTGTAGTAATACCACCATTATAAATACAGATATCAATCCTCCAAAACAAAGTGGCCTCAAGCTTTTTCTTTACATTGCATCAAACCAACAAAATACTGTCAAACAGAAACAATTTTTTCCCCCCCTCCTCATTATGTATGCTGCAAGGCAGAATCTCACAGATAAATAATTTCAGGAAAGCTCAGTAATAGTTTTCTCCTTGTGGAGCATTTGTATGTGCAAAACTGGAGAAACAAATGGGGAACTTAGGTAGTGCCATAGCTGAAATCAAACGAATTTTCTCTGATGTTTGCATTTGAAAGCCTTTGCTTACAGTACATTTTATTTATAGTATGCATTAACACAAATTTAGTCTTTACAGAGTGGAAGTCTGCAAATTCTGAATTTCTTTAGTACACTTTCATGGCAAGATTCAGGTCACAAAAAAATTTAGCACCCCCTGAGGAAGAGGATGATCCAGCAATAACACATGGGGAGACCATGGATAACAGCTGATAGCACATTATGTATCCACTGGCAATGCAGAACAACAGCCACTTTTCAAGTGGGAGTCTTGGGAAGGAAATCAGGGCTCCCCCTCAACACTATATAGGAGGTGAAAGGAACAGATCACCATGCCAACTATGCACAGCATAGCTAAGTGTCACATTAGAGATATCATGTCTTTAGCTGAAACCCTTCATTCACTACAGAGCAAAGAAAGGGCAGCAAAAGAGCAGTGGATTTTGCTTGCCTGCAGCAAAAAGAGAAAATTCTGAAATTTAAATGTGTAGATGCAATAGCTTTTCACAAGTAAGACCTTTTAAGCCACACAACAGAAGCAGGATATGCCTTTTAACTTGGGGCATTTCTGGTTTTGCCTAACACAACTGCAGGGTATTACTAGACAGAATTATACAAAGAACTGGATGGAAAAGACTGGATGGTCCCATGACCAATTTCTATGACAGCACAGCTCACTTCTGATTGAGCCAAGCATACAGGCAATACTGACAGAAATTTAAAAATACTTTATTTTTAAGCTACTCTTCAGATGACCAGCACAGGAGAGTGGCTTGCTCAGACTGCTGATGGAAAATGGAGGGAACAAGTGGGAACCCATACAGATTGGGAAGCTGGACAGCCTGAAGTACTGCAGCCACTGCTCAGGATTTGGTTCTGTGGTCACTTCAGTGCTTTTGGGATGACTCCCAGCAGCACTGCAGAGTGTGAGGCAAAGCTTAAACTACTGACAGGAAAAGAGCAAATACTCCTCTGTCAACTTCTTTTCCTTGTCAGTCAGGAGAGGACTTTTCCTCCCAACCATCCCAAGGAGTATGTGTGGATGAAAAGGAAAGCAGGGACACTTCATCTCCCACGGGTACATGACTTCCAGTAGTCCCTGTGAACAACTGGTCTAACCAGACATGTCCTGCTGCCAATCTAGACTTCTTTCATCTCCAGCATCCAAGCAACTCAGACCAAGAAAGGGGCAAATCCTTCTGAAAGCAGAGGTCATTTCATCACATTCTGCGTGAGGAAGAAGCAAACAAAAACACTGATTCCTTTGGCTTTTGAAATGGTATGAGAAGGAAAACAGAATAAGACTGTAGCAACATGTTTCAGCTTTACCCTTACAGAAGGGCTGTGTTTCCCCAGCCATCCAGAGTTACTGGGAAGAGGAAGTGGTTGGCTGGCAGGTACCTACATTTTTTCCTAGGACAGATCTTGGAAAATAGACTTGAAAAGCAAACACACCAGAGTTGTAGCAGACATTCCTGTCAGATCCATTTCGAGGAGTAGCCTGGAAAATTGACAGGAATGCTTCTGAGCAGCTGCAGGGGGGTCCTGGAGCCCAGACCCTGTGGTCAGCCGCCAGCAATACCCCAGATCCTGCTCAATATTCAGGCACAGCTCATCAGACCTACCGTGTTCCCAGCAAAACAGCTGGGCTCAGACAGGCTTTCTGTCACAAATTTCCAGTAACATCTCCTCTTGGCAATAAGGGATCTGCTCACAGCACTGCACTCATCAGTGAGGAGCATTAGCCGTTACTTGGGATTGCCGGCTGTTTCTAAAGCACGCAATCCAATTTTCAGAAAAAAGCAAGGCAAAGTTGATTTTTCCCCTTCCCCCTTCCTGCCTGACACAGTTCTGGAGTTAGATTTCAGAACAGTATTTATTGCAGAAGCTTTCTATTTATTCATTTTCCAAGATCGGTTGCACAGTGAAGGAGGTGGAGCCACGGAGGGATTTGAAAGCAATCTTCCTTCCCTGAGGAATGTCTCCAAAGGCAGCTATGGAGTGCCACACAGGACTGCTCATCTATCAAGTAACTGCTTGAGCAGCATTCATATTCACCCAAAAGAAGACTCCAGAATGCACAACTCTGTGCACAATGTGATGTCTGACGTTGTGTAAGCCTTTGAAATTCCTGCAGTCTCCTCCAAAAAAAGTAACCGTGGTACCTGCTATGGAAACCACTGAGCTCTAGTACTTGGAGAGAAATGCACTACAGCTAATACAGTACCTTGCTGCTTGGCTATCTCAGGCCTGAAAGGCTCCAGTTTCTTACTGTTACATCAACAGGCCCATTGGTCACATTGCCTGAAGTCTGAGAGGGCACAGAGAGAGTCAGGAATTTACTCACAGATTTGTTGGTAAAGGAATAGCAAAGCTTCATTTAAGACTGTGAAACATTTTCAGATTCCTCAGAAAAGAGTACACACAGCTTTTGTGAATTGTTGGTTGCCATCATACCATGAAACAATTATCTTGACAGGTCACTAATTCAGATATAAAAGAGGTTTTTATCTGGCCCACTGATAACAAGTCTGTTGGATGGATCCACTTACCGTAAGGTCAAACCCCTGGTCTCTCATTCTTTCCTTGGCAAAAGCCCATCAGCAGTCATACCAAATCTGCCTCACCATGCTTCCAAAATAGAGCACATTCAATATCTGCTGAAATTCTTCTAAGTACAGACATAAGTTATATGTTACAAAAAGAAAGGTTTTTCATACTCCAGGCAGACCTCCTGGCATTCTGATCAAAAACTCATTTGAATAAATACACTATTCCTATTTAAACTTTCCCCAACTGTTTCAACTAAATCTGCTGAAATATTACATTGCCCTTTCTAAGCTGTTTTCTCTGCCCCTTACTGGCAAATTCCTGCATTCCTTCCAGAGATCAGTGAAAAATAATCTGAACACATAATCTTTTGTACTTTATTTTCAAGTAACTAAGTCATTTTTCTCAGCTAAGTACCTAACAAGAAAAAAAAAATCATATCCATACAACTTCAAAGATCTAAGCAATTTAGTTGTATTACTCTCAGCGTCTCTGAGACTCAGCATTTTCCCTGAAAATGTAAGCAACTAACTGGGATTTTACCCTCAATCTTGTTTTTAAGTCTACCAGCTCCCACTGCTCCTAATAATAAACATTTTTTCTAAGATTTCCACTTCATCCTGTCATGCTCAAATACTAAGTATTTTTGTTGACTAGGAAACAATTAAGTAGGACTACATGTTTAGTTCTGTGACCCCCTCAACATAGCACAAAAGGTAACAATAAAAAATATCACTTCCTAAATGGGTAAAACCTAGAGGAGCAAATCCTGATTTTTCACCTGCACATACCAGTTCCATTGACAGTGTGGTCAGATGTAGCCTCTGCTAAACACCTTTCCAAAGAGGTAGTGCCTTCAGAGCAGGGCTCTACCTGCACAAGCTTTCATTATATAAAGACAAACTTTGTGTAAGACCGAAAAAAATCTGACTCACATTAACATACTTGCAATTATCCTAAATTTGCCTTAGGGCAGCCAGAAATACCAAGCTATAACTTCTGTTAAGCAGTCTGCAGCAACAGTGTCTGCAGCTCCACTGACACAGCTGACATACTGAGCAGTGGGAAAACCTCCTAGTGCAGTTCAGAAATTCTTCTGTGTATCACAGACACAGACAATGCAGCAGTGAGTACAAACCACCTGGAGAACACCATCCACAGGTAAACTCCTGATTGATTAAATGAACACTGAAAGAAGTGGTTGGTAATAAAAGAAGTGGCACTATTAAGCCTAGATTTTGTTTCCAATAATTCTGACATACATCTACACAGACAGCAGTCTACAGTCCACTTGATAATCATACAAAAACTACTTCTAAAAGATTCTTCAATCATAGCATCTATTCTACATTTTTAAATGTCTTAATAAAGTGTATCTTGAAACTTTGTTGAAGCATTTGAAGCTCAACCAGAACACCTAAGTGCCATACTTAACTGATCCTGCAGATGTTTAATCAGGATCTCCAAATGTCCAGAAGCTGCTTCTGAAAAATTACATTCTGGTCCTTTACAGAAGAAAGGTCAACAAAAATAAATTATAACAACTTTTAATCAGGCTACTAAATTCCATTAGATCTGCAAGTATTTTGTCACAAAGTTTTCAACTGATAAAACAACTGGAAGCATCCAATTTTTCTTTTTTTAAATTCTTCCACATTCTTTGTACCTCAAAGCAATGTCTTAACATACACTGAAGAACCTCAAAGCACAATTGATTACAAACTAACTATGAAAGTCCAGCCATCCTGCATTATCCTAGCTAACAACTTATGAAAATATAACCTTACCATAAATTTTCCATTTTAAATGCCAAATTGGTCACTAATGAAATCTAGAAATACTTTATACTGATTTAATGATGATGTACAAGCTTTCACTGAACCCTGCAGCATGCAACTTTGCACGGCACACATAATATGCTCGTACTAAATAGATGACATATTTTCCATTAGAAACAGCAGCAATGGAAAATGACAACTTATACAGACCCACAGAATATAATCACAACATTGTTCACTAATGCCTGCCACCACTGTTAACTCTATCCCAGAAAGTCTCGAGAGGAAGCTAGATACAGTACCAGAAGCTGATGAACTTCCAGCTGTAAGGGGGTGGGAGAGAAAGGAAGCAGACTGATTAGTTGAATAGATTTATTGTAAGCACATATTCTATGCTAAAACCCTGTATCTGCTTCAACATACACTTTTTGGAGTCATTTGACTGTTCACAATTCAAATACAGGAAAATGCTATCAGACTAACATGTGTTTGTTCAGCAGGAAGCCCTTTATTCAAAATGTAAAACGAGGTAGTGAAAAGCCAAAACTTGGCTAGAATTGTTGTACTATTATTTCTCCAATGTGAGAAGGACCTTTTGATGTTCTCCCATCACATTAGAAAAATCAGATCTCCTAAGTCCATATGAGCTCCAGAGAAAAACACAATACAGTAATAGTTGCAGTGCAGTGTTCTCTCCCTCTCCAAGATGCAAGACATAATCATACTACTTTCTTCAACTTAGCTGGCAGATTTTATTCTCAAGCCACAAATATTTTCTTCATTTTCCTTACAGTGTGTCATGAATACAGCCAAAACATCCTAAAGCAAATCTGTAAGCCAAGTTTCTCATTCTAGTTGCTGTATTTTAATGGTCTTTGACATTGGCAGAGTCTACATAAAACCAATTTTGCAAAATGCACTGGAAGTTGATCTGCACTTCAAGAAAACAATTAACTGAGATTCCTTTAGGCTCTTCACAATTCACATAAAGAACACAGCCTTTAAAAATTGGAAGAACTCTGACTACCATTCTTACTAATCAAGAATAAAATGTAGTACTGGTTATTTAATCCCTGCAAATGTCAAAAAAAAAAAAAAGGTAAAGCAAATTATTTGCATGGTATTAATTTAAAATATTGTATGCAAAAGGAGGACATCACAGATGTTTTTGCATAGCAATTGGTTTGTGTTAGAAGTGTTCTGCCTTCTAAGCACAGAATTTGTCCACATTTCACTTCCACTCTGAAGCCAGAGATCAGCTCCTCAGCTCAGGAAGGAAAATAAGTTGTTGCTGCTGTTCTGTTGTAGCGCTGAGGGGCAAAATGCCAGGCTATCCCATAGCCAACAGACCCACTACAAATCTTCATCCTTTCTTTTTTCTTTTTCCTCAAAAAATATTTAATATTAACAGCCAATTACAGCACATGGAAAGAAATGCAGAATCCAGGTTATGCTTGAGACAGTAATTATGTTTTAAAATTCATGTTACTGTCAGTATTGATGGATATAACTTACAATATTTGAAGTATCTTTCAGTCAATCAGGACTTATAATTTGTATACTATTGTTATTAAACTTCTTAAATTAGAGTAGTGTAATTACAAACTGATTGAGTAATGACAGTCAAAATTAAAGGCTTGGAGTAACAGTAAAAGAACTCTGAAATTCAGGCTGCTATTTGATGGACTCCCTTAGCAAGTTAAGTTCAGAATGAAGATTTGGAAAGGAAGTAGATACCTAAAAGACAGAGTTGGAAGCACCAAATAAACCAAAGGCAAACCAAATTCTATAGAAATATATTATGCTTCTCCCCTTCTTACATCCTTAGGATCTGTAAAACAAAAACCAGCAAAACACAGCATAAGTGAAATTAATAAAACCAAACCTGTTGATCTACTCCATGTTGTAGCATTATATACTGCATCAATACTGTAAAAAAAGTAAAGAGACTAAAAACCTTGTACCATGAATGAGAAAACAGAATCTTCTTCCATTAAGTAATTTGAAAGAACAGGCACCTTCCCATTCCAACCAGTTCACTTCATTTCTGTTTAAAAAATTAACCAAAAACCCTGAAACGACTTAAAGTCTACAGCAAAATCTGAAGGCGTTTAAGTATTTCAGGATGGGATTTATGGCAGAGCTCTGAAATGGATACTCCTAGTTCCTGTTGCTTTTACTGGAATACTTTTATGGAGAGTCACTTTTTTCCCACCCTACCCTTTTCCTTTACTGAATTTCCACACAATAACTTAGATCTGACCATCACCGGACATCTGAACAACAATAAAAAAAGTTACAGCTGGGTCCTGTATTAGTCCCAGCTGCACTGGATCTTTGGCTGCCTTCAGAAAACAAGACAGCCAATAGGAAAACAGTAGGAGAATTTCTTTTAGCAGCTTACCTTCAAATAAACTGGTTTTTCGTATGCTACTACAACAAACTATTTCACTACTCAATGTAAAAGGTGTTATTCTTCCTATTTTTTACCTAATTTCAAAAAAAAAATTAAATTAAAATAAATTAAAACTTCCTTCTTCAAAAACTTTTACTACGAAATGCCAGAAAATAATCATCTCCATATGCTCTTTCAAGTCTAACATACCACAACGGATTGATCTGCCAAGTCCACCCACCCACAGACTCTATAAACTTGAGAGTATTATTTGTATTTAATTTGGATTACCAATTTCACCCAACCTTTCCCCTTCATAACATAAGTTACTTTTCTAAGCTTACTTACTCAGGTAGAAGATACAAAAGGAAAATAAGTTTTCAGCTAAATAAGAACAATACCATAATGTATACTCTCTTTACTTTGAGTATCAGTGAATTCACAGTGGAAAGACTTGAACCAGTCTTTTTTTTTATGTTTGCTCTTATAAAATATCACCTAATCTTTTAAAACATTCATGTGATACTATGTCATTTATTGGTACAAGACCAAGACTAAAAACACTGCAGTCTTTCCAGCTTACATTGCACAAAATGAGAGTGAAGAAAGTTACATGTATTCTTATTAAAAAAAAAAAAAATCACTGGGAGTGGGGAAGCTTCCGCTCAGATATTTAAAAAAAGAAAGTTACTATATTTAATGCACAAAAATCCACTTCCTATAGCCAAAAAAATAATCAAATCCATATGCTCCATTCATCTATGCTTGCTGAAACATGTACAGCAAACTGAAATGTCAGCTGCCTAGAAAGGCTGATCACACATAATACACAGAATACAGGCTTTAGACTCAGCCTGAGATTCCCACAATTCTGAGATTGCAGAATTAATCAGCAACATCTACACAAAGAATAAACTACTCCCATATACCTGGAACTTTTTAATCTCTCCTTTCTGTGACTACAAATGTTTTCCTAGACACAAGAGCCAATTCCTTAAACTTTGACTAGCCTTGGCTACCAGTATCAACTTCCACTTACGAAATGGTTAATCTGCAAACAGCAAATCAAGGATGACAGCAGCACAACTGATAAGAGATGGTGGGAACACGTGTACAGATACTCTCCCTGTCCCCAGATGAATGTTGGATGCTGCTTTAAAATGCTGCTACTACATGATACGATAGTTTTAATGACTAAAAGGGTATGGTAGGTCAGAACAGCAGAAGAGGAAGTTAAATAAAAAGTCTATAAAGTAATACAGTTGCTTTTGAGTCAATGAACATACACTTCCATAATAAGGACTACTCATTTATGCATTTACATGACAGATATCAAATGCAAAGTGAGTTTTCCCCAATTAGTATACACTGGGTTTACTAAATGAAGATTATAGCAAGGATTATTTCAACTCAGTAAAGGTTCTTGAAGGCAAACAAAGTGCTTGTTTTGGGTGGCTACCAAGCAGAACCCTTTCAGTTAAAAGAAAAGCCATTTAAAAAATTGAACCAAAAATTAAAAAAAATTTAAAGGGAGAACCACAAAGCAGTAGAGAGGTGTCCATTCATCTACCCCACGCAGTGAAGTCCAGAGATCCATTCACAGATCTGCTACAATGGCCCATCAGCAGGCAGGGTTTGCACACAGCAGCTCCTGCCTGAATCAGAGCCAGAGGAGCACTGCACATGCACAAGAGAGGGGCCAGGTCCTTCTGGTCTCTCAAGAAAGACTGAGAATGGTCCTGTGCAGGATCCAGCCCTGTACTGTATACACGAGGAGTTTCATGGTCAGAGAACATATCTGACTTGCAAAGTTATTCCCCAGGAGTGGAGTTTCTCCTTAACAGAGCCACCATCTCTTCTTACAGCCACTGTGGTTTAACCTCAACTTCCTGGGAAAACAACTTTCCTCCACATCCCCTGGCTGGGCAGCTACAACAGCAGAACAAAAATATGCAGCAGCTTTACAAATTCAAAGATTTCATTTGCAAGTGGTCGAAGCTATACTCAGAGTACAGGGCCTGGTGGGAAAATTCCTCCTCGGTGCAACAGAATGACTGGGCAGGAAGTTCATTAGGACAAACCTACTTGAGTAAGAAAGACAAAAAAGAAAAAAACTTACTTGGAATCCAACTGCTGAATATAAGAAACACTGCCTCAAGCAACCACAATTCCTTATTTTTTAGTTACTAATGCAACTACAAATACCCTTTTTGAGAATTCCCCCTCCCTTGTAAGTAAGGCAATGGGATTTGTTTATGTCAGAATTTGACTCTACAGACAACACTGATTGTGAGCTAAACAAGGACCTTATTAAGGAACATGATATCTACAGTACATGAAAGCAAAAATGTAACAGCAAATAGACTCTTGAATACTTGGAATTCAACAAGAAAACAGCATCAATGGTATTTTGCAATATGAATCAGATATTAAAACAAAAATAATTAAAATCTGCATTCTAGAAGTTACGCTAATGAGGCAGTTGTATAAAAACCTTAGAGGTGACTCATGAAGAGATTATATCTCACAGCTCCTCTTAGAGAAAACAGTGTGAGGCAGCTCCCTTACTTGCATATGCTAATTTTTTCAGCATTTTTTTGTGCATGCATGTGTGTGAGAACAAGAGTGAGCACAAGAGACATTGGCCACATTTGTTTTCCTACCCATCAGCTCCTTCTGCCAAAGTACACCTTGCACAGCACTCAATTTCCATCTCATTTGACTAAGCAGAAGATGTTTCTACAAGCTGTGTGAGAACTAGCAGCTGGATAGAAGAGCCACCAAAACTAATTCCCACAGTAACTGTTAGCTTCTTCCATACCCTGAGATAGATCAGCAGACTCACAGTTCATAATTTTCACATAGCTTTTTTGTTTTCTTAAGACACTCAACATATTTCATCTAAAAAAATCAACACTGGTTTCTCCTTTTTTTATTAAGAACTTACATTAAAAAATCCAACCAACCCCTTGGGCATGACAGCAAAAGCTAGATCTGAATTCAGATTCAACCTTCGCAAATGGACCAATCTTAGATTCTTGTTGAAGAATTTTCTTATGGAATTCAGAAGAATTGTTAGTAAAACCAATAAAATCTATCCTCATTGGGACACTTTCCATTATGCTGCTAAATAACATAATCAGTTTCAGTTCTTCTATACACCTGGCATAAGATAACTTTTTTATAATAAACACCTGAAAATGAGGCTAATCACACTAAGAATGCCAAGCTGTTGAAAAATTAAATCAAAACACCTTCAAATCCTAGATGAGATTATGATTTAGATTTCCCAAGGTTCCAGCATGCAACATTTCCTGTTAACTCCATGTGATCCTACTGAATTTGTCAAACACATTTTTTTCCCTAGAAAATAGTAGATAACATTAGTGTTTGCCTTTCAACATGTCAACTTTGACTGGAAAACCTACCCACTTATATCATACCTATTTAAAAGCACATACCAGAAATTGAATGAAATTGTGGAAGTAGCTATGCATCACTTTATTTTCCTTAAATAAAACTTTGTATTAGCAAATAATGTGCTTAAAGAACCTCAGAAAGTAATGAAATAAATGTGACACAGATGTTCACCAAAAAAAAAGAAAAAAAAGGAAGAGAGAGAGAGAACAAGAATGTTTTTACTTCATAGCAACCAAATAGGTCAAGCTATTTCCTTCTTCAGGCAAATCTCAGAGGACTACAGAACACATGGTTTTCTACCAGATTTCGTACGTCTATCCCACTAAGAGGAAACACTGCTGTCCAAAAAAATTTGCAATACTAAGTTTTCCCATGAAGTTGTTGAAATTAAAAGAAGGAAGTCATATGCAATTAAAACCCATTTGCTAGATGTTAAAATTATACAAATGGCATAAATAAATAGACCTTTACTACCTCATTTATACACCTTTCCTGTACAATATATTGCTCAAAAATAATGCACTGTGAAGAAGTCGGAAATGCCAACAGCACATCTGTTCACACAACTTCTCTTTTGCTTTTATAAAACAAAGTAAAACACCACGTGTTCTTCACTTCCCTGGGATCCCTGCCTCACAGTTCTATACACTGACAGGTTTTCCCAACAATCCAGCTGCTAAGGATTTATTTTTATCCTCTGTGAATGAAGCACATGGTCATTAGGTCCAAGCTCCTCACTAAAATTAGTGCAAATCTTTTGTACAAGCTTAAGTACTTGTGAACTGCAGGGAGACAAAATGAACAAGAAATCATTAAATATCACATTACTTTAAAAAGAAGGAAAAAATCCATACAGATTCACTCAATTGCCACAAAATGCTAACCTGTCTCCTGGCTGGTCCCATGTAGAAGTCTACAGAAAATGTGATCCCATAACCAGATTAAATCTATTTGTGCATTGAAACGGGAAAATTAACATTGCATAGGAGACCATATCTTATTTCTAAGTATGTCAATATTCTTCCATTGGCCTTTCACTGCCATTTTTATCACAACTGCTCTACAGACTATTTTTTTACGAAGCAATAAATTACAACATCTCACTATATACTTGTCAATAACCACTGGGGATGCCAGCATGTGTCCAAAGACATCAAAAAGAGGAAGTGGGTGGAAACAACATTAAGAGCTGTTTCAGACTCATTAAGCTTAAGATGACAATTACGCAATCTTAAGATGTCAAACAAGCCAACATTTTAGCTGGGACAGATGGTTCTGGATCCAGAGCACACAGAGTATATACTGTGAATCACCAGTTTAATACGATAGTTCCACTCTTATTTGCAAATTTGCTTATCCAGAAACAAGATGTAGAGAGGAAGAGAGTGTTAAAGCAAGAACAGGGTCCTGCTAATCTTCACCAAAAAAGTTGGCAGTAGAAAGATCATCTTCCAAAGTAAGGCAGGAGGAGGAGGAGAGAACTTCTTCAAAGAAGTGGAAAAAAAACAAAACCCACAAGATTTCAAAAAGAAAAATATAGTAAACAGTACTAGAGGCAGCTGGCAGTACAAAGAGGAGGAAGAGAATGTACTGAGTACAAGAGGTCAGGACAAGTGTGGAAAGGACCTAGGATAAACCTCAAGGAGATACTCTGAATTCAGAGAGTGACTGCAAACAGCTCGTTCAATGACTTCCAACAAGGAAGAGAGAGACGAGTGATAGCTCAAACATTGGCCTTGGAGTCAAAGATGGGGTATATAAAGAATCAGACTAAACCATTTTTGCACTGGGAGGGAAAAGAATGGAGCAAAAGATTGCAGCAGGTAGGATGGAGCTACAGTTTAAGTGAAACATTTTTAAGCTTTTCAAACTGTTATTGGACTAGGAAAAGAGACTTATAGGACAAAAAGATGGCAAGTAGAATTGGAGAATGGTTTGGGATAAAAGGGACCTCAAACCTCTTTTGATTCTACTCTCCTGCCACAGCCAGGGACACCTTCCACTATCCCAGGTTGCTCCAAGCACCATCCGGCCTGGCCTTGGACACTGCCAGGGATGGGACAGCCTCCACTTCTCTAGGAAATCTGAGCCAGTGTCTCACCACACTCATAACGAAGAATCTCCTCTTAAAATCTAATCTAAATCCACCCTCTTTCAGTTTAAAGCCCTTACCCCTTGTCCTAACACCACACACCCTTGTACAAGGAAGAAAATTGAGGAAAGTAAATTTTTTTATTTTCCCTTGAAATAGCATTCAAAATCCTAAAAAGAAAGAAGAAGAAGCAATAAATATGATGGGATTGAAAAAATTGATGTGAACTGCAGAATATATCTTGAAAATCACTGTGCTGTCTCACCTACTGCATCTCTTCAATTGGAAAAAGCTCTTGAACTCCCGTATTAAAAGATTGCAATATCCATTTGGTAACAGTGGCCCATGGGGTACCCACTTTCATGTGCTATTACTGTGATTCCCAGCCCTTGTTCTGCAAAATACACTCAGCTCCTGCCTGTAAATCCTACAGCTTTCTTTCCCAGCTGCAACAGTACAGAGGCTGTTACAGGCACACTGCTCCCCTAAATCCATGGCATGCCTGCATTGCTGAGCATGTCACCAAATACCATTATATAACAATACATCCAGTTTGGCAACTGACCACCTCTGGAAACTCTATCAGCAAAAATTTCACATTTTCTTCCAAGTCACAGCTAAAAATATCAAACATTGAGCTAAGAAAAACTTAACAAGTTACTGCAATTAACATGCATATTTTCTGATACCACCAAAAATAACTAAGATGTACAACATAATTGATAGTACTTTATTATGACATTTTTTACTGCAGTGATAACAGATTAAATGGTTTTGGGCTAAAAATTAAGATCCTACTGAGCTGACAGGTAATCCTAAGAAATATGAGATTAGTTAAGCATGAAGAAATATCTATTTGGCAAACAAGAGACTAAGCATGCAGCTCTGCTGGCTGGCAAAAGAACACAAAAAACTAAATTACATAAACAGACTATCTCTCTATCGGCTCTTTTTCACTCCCAAGAACCAAGCTTAGTGGTCAATCCAATACTCAGGTGCATTTTTATATTCTTGGGATTTCCCCAGAGTGCTATCTAAAATGACAAGCCCTCCTCTGAAGGACTTTTGAGACAACTTTTATTTAAAATTACTGGTACAAGTTATCCACTTTGATGAGAAGGGAGTGAAACCTACTTAATGTTCTTCTGCACTAAAACACATTTGTTTACAATGAAAGAAACTCATAAAATAAGAAAACATGCAGAATTAGTCTTAAATGCAAAGCAAATGTCTATAACCATGAGGAGGCCTCACAGCTTCTGGTATCTTTAAGGTTTACCTTTGAAAGGTATTACAACGTGGAAAGGAGAGATGAGGCCGCTCATTTAAATATACATTTTTAATCAATTTTAAAACTTTTTTGTAAGAAAAATCAGGATCATTTGTTACATTTAACAGCTTTTACCTATAAGTAGGTAACTGTTTTGCCTTGCAGAAGAACAGAAGTCATCCAATAAGTCTGGTTTGGCAGCAAATCCACTCTCCTGAGTCCTCTGTGCGACGATCTGGTCTCTTGGTGCCTCTCCTAATGAAGGACTGTCTACATTCTGTCCTCATCACAGAACCAACGTGCTACCTGGCACCACTGCTGGCAAACACAGCCAGCAACTAACAGAGCTTGGCAACCCAACTGCTCTATCCCAGAAGAGCTTTGACATTCAGAAACAAAGCACAGAGTTTGGGGAACAGTAGGGAAACCTCAATGCCATAATTAGTGCTATAATTTGGTCTATTTATCAAGTGGAAGCAGGACTTCAACCTTCTGGCATGTGTGTTTAGAGCCCTTTGTAGAGGCAGTATAAAACAAACATACAGAAGCTGGTAAGTACCCAACCTTGCAGGCTTTTTCTAGAGGAATGACACAGAATTGAATGGGGGGCACTGAAGAGCTGCTGGATGACTAGAGTCAAATTCAGAAAACAAACAGGAGCTCTATCCTGTGCCTGCAGCACTGACTGTTTATACATTTTGACCTTTCACAGAGGATCACTCGCTCACTGTGTGACCACACCAAGAGCACCATTGAACGCGAGGGTCCCAGCCACTGGCACCACCACCACCTGACTGTGAGCCTGTGAGAAAAGCCACTCAAATCACACAAGATGTAGTTTTAAACCAAGTGAGGAGAGGGAGGAGGAGAAATTTCCTGCACTAAGCAAACCACAGAGATATTTTAATCAGGACACAAAAGCAAGTTGAGCCAAACACCAACTGACTCGGATCATATCGCATCAATAATCCATGCACAGAGCCTCTGCTGAAATCAATGGGAGGCTTGTGTGGAAGTGGATTGTATAACATAAAGACACGGCCCTGTTTAGGGCTCCACACACAAAAGAAAAGGAGGTACTGAGAACAATCCCCTTAATTAGCATTTCTCTTCCATCGAGTGTTTCTAAAATAATCAATTCTAACTTTACACAGCTCTGTTTTCATTCACAGTTTTTATCAGAGGTGGTAAAACAACTGACCCCATTTGACAAATAAGAGAACTGAAGCATAGGATGCAAATCAAAGTGATGAGCAGCGCAGCAGGCAGAGCTGAACTGGGAATAGCAGCTTACCTTCTGAATCACACTTTAATGTCCTAGATATTTACATGCTTATCTAGTTCAAGTCTCTAATTAGGGTGACTCTGTGCAGCCCTTAAATAATTTTGTATACTTCCCAAAGTACCTGTGCAGAGAGATAAGCTTAGCTGTAAGAGTTTCCCATTCAATAATGTCAATTTTATGAGGATTTAGAATGTCCTGCAGAAGTTCAAAACACTGAGCTGCCCTGGTCAGGCTCCAAAGGGAGTCTCATTGCTCAGGTATCACAAGTCTCATTACTCAACACCAATAAAGAGTTTTAAAACAGGCTGTCAAATCCACACGTTTCCTGTCATTAAAGAAAAAAAAAAAGGGAAAAAAACCCAAACAAAATAACAACTTGCCAATTCATTAGCTAGAAGCAACCTAACTAATCCTGGTGTTCCAAACTGACAACAATCCCTAAGAAGAAGTGAGACTGGGTCTCTATTCAAAAATAAAGTGCAACACTTACAAGAAGTCAGAGTAAAATATCGTATACACCAATTGCAAAACCAAACTCCAGTCTTGTCTGTGACTGCTTTACAACAATACACTATACTGTATTTTGCCCCCAAAAAGCAACGTGTTTATTAAAGTGATATTAGCTTCACTTGCATGCTAGAGGTACAAATCAGGCTTCACATATAGAATCAGCATTTAGCTAAATGCAGACTGTGTCATCCCCAGGTTCTGAGTATTTGTCCTCCTATGCAAATCCAACTTTGAAATGCTTAACATCTTATAGAAGATCAATTCAGCAACATGTCCACTTTCTAGTTTACATTTTGCATGTTATTAAGTACTATATTACACAGGGTTAGTAGAGATAACAAGCATGTTCATTTCCCTTTAGAGATGCAAGTCCATAATACTGTGAAAATAACATATTTTGAGTTAAATGAGCTTTCTGCTCTTTACAATTACAGTGTTCAATTGCTTTGAATAATAACTTTTCAGGACTGGCTCGCTTTGTTTTTTGCTTTCCTTTTTCAGATTTTTTTTTTTAAGAGTTAAGTCTATCACTGTCAAAAAAAGCAGAAATGCCTGCTGAGAAATGGCCACATTTCCAACCCACTGCTTGAAGAATTATTTTTCTGATTCATCACAGCATTATTTTTTCAACTTGTCAAAACAAACACCACACCCTCTTGATTTCCGAGTTCTGGGTAATTATATTTAGAATTAGCAAGTAGCACACAACTATTAATCATACAATGCTTAGCCCTTACTTTACCTATTTAGAGATCAGCCAATGCATTCAAAGGCCGCCTGTTTAGCATCTGGTTTAAGATATACCCTCATGGCTCCATTCCGCACCACCAGGGCACAGACGGGCACAGACACACTGAATACAGGGCAGGCCATGCCGTCGATCCCTCTGCCCCAGGGCAGGATCAGCTCCTGCTCAGCCACCATTATCGCTGATGATACACAAGAACTGGTTATTTCAGGCAGCAGCTTTACACACGCACTCACAAAACACATTATAAATTACAGGAGGGAAGCGTGTGGCACGTCTGCAGTACCTTAAACTGGGGCAGCGCGCAAGCCGGTCTCCGAAAGATAAAAAATACAAATAAAAGCTTCCCCAACGTGCGAGTCCGGATTTTCTAAAAGTAGTATCTAGTAAGGTTAACGCCGCTGCCTTTGGAAACAGTTCACCTTGTTTAAACTGGCTGAACCACCCCGTGATTATCACCGAGCCTCCATTAAGATGACACACACAAACAGAGCCCTCGCAGAGCTCAATTACTCTTTGCTCCGCTCCTACACCCCCAGACGCGTACTTTTTCATACTCTGCCCCTTCCCCTCTCGCAGCGGAGGAGCAGCTGCAGCAGCGAGAACGGGGCTGTCACGGCGGCGGGGCCGGGACCCGCCTGCCCTGCCCTGCCGCCCCGGGAGCGCCCGGACCCGCCGCGCCCCCGCCAGACCCTGCCCGGGCGCGGGACACAGAGCCCCCATTGTGGCCCGACCCCCCGCCCTGCCGCCCGGGCACTGCTCGGTAGCGCCGACACAGCGGCTCGGCTCGGGGGCGCCGGGCGGGACGGGGCAGCACCGGCGGCAGGGGCCGCGGCCGCAGCAGCTCCCGGGGGCTCCTGCCGTCCTGCCGCCCGCAGCGCCGGCTGAGGGGCCGCGTTCCCCCCGCACGAGCCCCGCACTCACCGCCGCCACCTCCGCCACCCTCTTCGTCCATGTTGGGACCGCGGGCAAGGCGCTCCGCGGCGGCCGCGGCTCAGGGAGGCCCGGGGCTCGTTCCACTCGCTCGGCGCCTCGCGGCCGCTCCTGCTCCTTCTCTTTCTCCTTCTTCTCTTCTTCTTCCTTCTCCGCTGCTACTACCGCCGCCGCTCTCTGCTGCTGCGCTCCGCAGTCCCGTCCCTCCCCGCCCAACCCAACCTCAGCCCCGGCAGCCACCACCGCCTCGGCCCAGCCGCCCGCCCCTCTCATGTGACCCGCGGAGGGGAGGCGGCCCCGCCCGGCCCCTCCGCCGCCACCCCCGCGCCGCAGGGTCGCGGCCAGCGCAGCGCTGCCCGTCCCCCTCAGCGGCCCGGCCGAGCCCCGCTGCGGAGCGGAGCCTCCCGCCTGCCCTTTGCGGTGTTCCCTCCCCGGCGGGTCCCGCACTTCGCTGAGGCCCCTAAACCGACTTGCCCGGGGGCTGTCGGGGGTCAGCCGGGCGGTTGGGAGCGAGAGGAGTCTGGGCCGAGTCACTTGGGCTCGTGCCGGCCGAGGTCGTGTTTTGGGGTCTGCAAGAGCCAGAAAATGTCTGCGGAGCCCCTGACTATTTTGTGGAGGTCTAAAGACTCTTTTGGGAATTATAAAGGGGAGCGGGAGGAGCCTGGAAGGTGAGGGCTGAGATGGCCTGAAGCACTGTAGTGAAGGGGGACGAGGTGGGTTGAAGTCTCTGGAAAAGAGCCCGAGACATCTGATGTTTCTGCATGCTTTCTGCTGGTTCTCGCTTGCTCCTGGTTCTTTTGTCCAGTGCTGGGTGCTCCCCTTGCCACAGGGGTCATGGGGAGCCTGGTGTAGAAATGGGACTGTGCCCCATGGGCGATGCAGGGGTTTGTGTTGGTGAGCATTGTCTCTGTGGGTAACAGAAAGGACTCCTGCTTACTGCCCTAGGAGCCAGAGCATCTGTGGCATTTCTTTAGTCTTCAGTAAAGATCTTCAGTGAGTTACCTACCATGGGAGTCGGGATATCAGCAGCCTCCAGAGTCTGTAAAGGTAAGCTGAAGTGTACTGGCACACATCACTCTTCCTTCCTTCCTTCCTTCCTTCCTTCCTTGGCACCGCCCCTTATTATTTTTTAAAAACCGTTCGTGTCAAAATTTTATTCAGAAAGGAAGCTGTGGGAGGAAAAGGTCAGCCAACAGGAAAATATCGGGGTTTTCATTTTCCTTTTGCAGGCTGGCATGGGACAGAGCACCGTCTAGGAAGCTGTGTCAGGAGCACTCACCTCTTGACACGGCTGCTAATAGGTGGTTATTACAGCCCATTTTGCTGAGAGCTGAGGTTTGCCTCTGACAGCTGCTCTGGTGATAAAGTGTTTTACCTCATCTAAAAATCATAAACCTGTAAAATACTCCTCTTTATCTTTCATATTTGAAATTAAATATTGTTACAAGTTTAGTAAGTTAGTTATAAAAAGGATATGATTACATAAAACAGAAGCATCACCTTGGTAAGAGATTTATTTTGAAATTATGTCTATAAAGTGCCATTAAAGGATGGTTTAAAATAAGTCTTAGTGCAGATGAACTGACAGTGGGCTCTGAATATTTTTGCACACTGAGCAAACTGTTCATTTACATTAGTGGGGAATCTGGTTCATGAGAAAAATTCTAATTTTATAATCAATCACAGATTGTTTGCTGTCATTTAATTTATGCTGTTTTACACCTTTATATAAAGTATATGTTTTTATGTTTTCCTTCCTTCCTTCCTTCCCTCCCCCCCTCCCTCCCTCCCCCCCCGAAATAAAAAAGGCTTATCACTCATTCTAATAGCAGGGGAGAGTGAAGTGTGGAGACCAGTCCTCCTCCCACCCATTCAGTGCAAAAGTCCTGTTGACTGCATAAAAGCAAAACTAGTTTTAAAACTCTCCAAATTAATAGCAAAGTGAAAAATTATTTTGTGATGCAAGGAAGATATGAAAAATGTCTGTCCTAGTTACAAGTGACCAGTTGCAGTATTTAATAGAAACTCCTTGGTGAAATCCAATTCCAAACTCATGAGGTATGGAAAAGGCTCTTTATTATACCTTCAGTATTAATTTGAATAGGGAAATTTGCAGTGTTTTGCTGAATATATAGCTTTCTGTGTTGGAACTCTGGAATATATGTCATTTAATACCTTCCCAAGAAGAATCTGTTCTTTCCAGTCCTGCTTTAGTAGGATGACTTATTAATGATACATAGTGCAAAAGAGTACTGAAATTATAGTGTTCTCTCCAAGGCCTTTGTGTGTCTTTGAAAGGATGGCAGATATTCCTTAAAACATTTTCATTCATGCTGTGTATATCATAAATACAGTTACTTTTGCATGGGCCTGATCCTACAAGTGTTCTAAACATAAAACTTACATCTGTGTACAAGGTGCTTTAGTGGACAAAGCTGTTCAATTTGTAGGTTAGAGGTGTCACAGAAACTTTTAAGATCAAACCTTTCACCCTGTTGCCTCATTTTCCTGTGTATAAAGTAAAGCTCATGTCTGGCTGTAAACCTAACTAGGTCAGGAGTAGATTTGTTTGAAAATGTGTAAAATCAAGTGAAGAATTACAGTCACAGTTCCACATTGTAGCTATAGCAGTTCTGCCATAGCAGAACTCCTCCCTGGTTTTTGGCAGTTCAACAGTAACACCACTATCATGAAGTATGGGATAGTTCCTTACCAACAAAGATGCCAGGAGCAATACAGGTTACAATCTCAGCAAATTCCAAGACAGACTCCAATAATTTATTTCCTCCTCATGTGAATAACTTTTTTTGCATCTACTTTGTTTTCTGGAATTTTGATCATTCTTCTGGTTTGAAGTACATATGAATTTTAATTTTTTTCTTCATATTATTGAGACTTTCAATCAACAGTTTTCTCAGGATTGCATGATTTTTTTTTTCCTTCTTGCAGTATCTTCTATAGTCTTAGGTCTGTTTTTACCACCAGTATGTTTTGTAAGTTTCATATCCACAAGTCTAACCTTCTGTGTTGGAAGAACTTTCTAGGCTGTCATTCATGTAAATAATAGTCTAATAGAAGGTCTTTTAGTGGAAAATTGGGCTTTCTCCAAACCTGCTGTTGGCAGGGTTGATTCCTCAATGATAAATGTCGTTACTTGCTGAATTTTCAGGTAATATACTTTGTCTTCTTTTTTTTTCCTGTGCCTCTTTGGATAGTTCAGTAACTGTTCTGATTCAGATTCCACTAAGAAGTAATTTATCATGTCATTTTTCATTTTAAGAGTTGAGGAGCACATCTGTTATGGCATTTGTCCCTATACAGAGAGTCAGTGAAGACAACTGAAACCCTTACATCACATTTTTGTGGTCTATAAAGCTCATTAAATATTAAGCTATTCCTTTGGGTTTCAGTTTGAACCAGATTCCAAGAGCAGTGAATGAAAATAAAAATTTTACGATTATAGATTTCATAAAGTTTTTATTTCTAATCAAAAGCATGAGCTATGAGGATGTTCATAGTAGCATTGTATTCAAGTGTAAGACATAAAATTCGGAATTTTCTCAATGCAGAAAGAAATAAAGTAACTCTTGGGCCATCAGACTGGATGTCAGTATCAGCCACAGGGAGATGGAATAATGCTCCTTACTGTTGGAAGGAAGGCTCACCTCCATGCAGGTACTCCTGTTTCTTGTGTAGGCAAGACATCACTCATTTGCAAGTCTGGCTTAGTGTGATTTCTGTTGGATCTGTGAGATGGATAGTTACCCTGGAGGAAAACAGTTCATCTTAGAGACATGAACATCTGTGCAGTCTTAATAATACATTCTTAGAGAATATAGATCTATACCAAAAATACAGATTCATCTTAAACAATACAGGTGTTGTGCAGTGTTTTATAATCTAGAATTAATTGGTTGATTTTGCAGCTTGCTCACATGAATGGCTCACGTTTAGGAAAATGGTGCAAGCATTACATTTCCTAAAACATCATCTTGTTGACAGAATCACTGTCATTGATACCCAGCCACTGTATTAAAGAATACTTTTGTTTCAAATCTAGACAGTCAAACAGTTGTTATTTTTTAAGAAGCATTGCCAAATAGTTTCCATTCAGGAAAGTCTTAGACCATCAGCATGTCCCTTTTCCCCCTATTTTTTGGGGTTTTTTTTTTAATTTCTCAGTACTTGAATAATCTGATATTCTTAAACCCCTCAGGCAAACTCTTTGACTTCCTCTGCCTGGCAGATGGGTTTTAGCCTTGTATTGTTTCTTAAAATGTTTATGTTGTCACACTGATCATATTTTTGTCAGCTGGAAAAACATTTTTGTAGAAAATCCTGTTTGCTGGTTGTCTCAAAGGTTTTAAAAGTGCTTGTACCTTTCATTTAGTCCAAAAAAATTTTACATGCAGGTATTTTATATTGCTTTGGGGAACATCAAAGCTAAAGCTTAGCAAGTCAAACATCTTTTATGAATGGTGCTTTTTTGTATGGATAGGAAGCTAGATCCATTAAAATAGTCAAAACCCCCAAGAATAAAGATATGTCCCTTCTAAAAATTTTGCAGGGGTTTCTCTCAGATTAACTTTGCAATCATATCCTGAATTTTATTTGCAGTTATTTTCCTATTCTTAACACATTTGAGGGTTTGTGGGTTTTTTAAGATTTCTAAATGAGCTTTATCTACCCCTAGCATCAAATATTACTGGTTTTGGAAGGCAGTGGTTGTTTCCATTGTGTAACACTGATAGGGCCACTTGTGAGTCATTGAGGAAAAAACACCAGAATGTCCCAGTGAGGAAAACAAAATGCATCAAAAATTGCAAAGATCCATCACCTCTGTAATTCTTCTGATCTGAAATACACTTTGCATTAGAACTTGTTCTACCTGTATTAATTATGCACAGTACTAGACACAAGCAGGATGCTTTCTAGCATGAAAGCTGGGCCTAAAATAACAGAAAAAGAGGACTTGGATTCAAAGAACATGGGCTGAAACAGATCATGAATGGAATTTTGCATGAAGCTGGAGAGGGTTTTTCTATCCCAGGAAAGTGTAAGAACTTGATGTAAATTAACTCTCGAAGGAGTTTGTGCTGATTAAGGCCAGACTGTTCCCACCCTGAGAAGTAGCCACAGTCTGAATTCCCCTCTGCTGGCTAAGTCCAGCTTGGCAGGGTTAGATGTATTCTCACATCCCACTGTCCAGTCTCAGCAAGGCCTGGGAATTTAAAATTCCTGATTCATCCTACAGTGGGAGCCTCAGCTGGGCTGCAAACCAAGCGTGAGTCCTGCTCTGGCTGCGTGCACGTGCCAGCAGCTGATGGATGGGAGCCCCCATGGTTCCTTCTCCTGCCTGAAGAAGCCTCCTCAGCCAAGGCCCAGTGTACCAGGGCTGGCATCCCCTGGCACAGGTGGCAGCCAAGTGACAAGCTGAACTTGTTGATGACAGACAGTGTTAGAAGGGTCACACCAGGTGCTCTTGTTGATTCACCAGTGAGTGAAATGCAATGGCATATCTCCACATGAGCTGGCTCAAATCTTGCTGCTGGCTAAGTCAGCAGTGCACAAATCTGGGTTTAATAAATATGGAACCATAAATTCAGACAGGGGCAGGAACTGGCAACTAATGATTTTGACTTATTGTGGCCTCTGAGCTGTTTGTGCAGCTGTTCATGAAGCCATGCTATAAATCAAATCACTCAATCCAGATTTTTAAAGTTCTGTCTAATCATTTTTAACCAGAATTATTCCATTGAAATCATTAAATTCATGCTCTGGACCCACAAACAGTTGCATTGGCACAACTGCAGCACTGGTAGACTGTGACACACAGATGGTGTGGAAAGAAGGAAGGGAGGCTGCTGGATGGTAAGTTTGTCTGTGGGGACAATATCCCTGTGTAATTATAACCTTACTCTGAACCACAGACTCTCCAGTAATTTCACTTTCTGATCCCTCATGCTCAGCCCTTCTCAAACCGAGCCTATACTCAGGCTTACATGCTAGTTACATCTCATCTGTGCAATCCTAGATCATCTAATGGTAATAAATTGAACAAGATTAAATGTGAACATGTATTTGCATTTCTCTTAGTGAGCTATGAGTTTAGACCAAGCTTTATCCAGGCTTTTTACTGGCAGCAGGGAGACAGATGTTATCAACTCTAACATAAAACCATCAGGAGGAAAACCACTCACCAGTCCTTGTTTTTGAGGGTTTTGGGTTTTAAATAATTTTGTACTGCCAAGTTGAATTTGTACAAAGAATTTCATGCCACATTGCCATCCAAAAATTAAATTTATTGCATCATGAAATTGCAGTTATATACTGCTGAGAGTAGGCTTTCAGCTTCTCTCATAGGTTATTTTTGAATATACCTGTTGAGTCTAGGGAAAGGGGATGATTCTTTGTTAAAAGGTGATGTGTAATATTTTAAATTCTTATTGTCTCTAGCCAAGAAAGGTCCCCATTTATTACAGATGTTGCAGTTAGAAATAAACAAATGGGTCTTAGGCAGAAAAACATTACTTAAATCCTTACCCTCTCATGGTTATATGTGCTGTTTTATACCTTTCATATCCTCGCAGATGTAAGAATAATCCCATACACATCTATACCAAATAAAAAGGTTTTGGCGTTTTCTTACCATAACTGAATTGTACTTCCAATTTAAAAAGCAGATCCTCACCTTAATTGCCTTTCCCCTGCTGTATTTCTCTTTATAGTCTTAAAGAAAGAAAAACTTTTCTCTAGGCACAAGAAGATGTTAAGCAAGGGAGAGTCGAAGTTAAAACTTGGCAAGAGCTAAAACAAAGAATTTTTCCAAGGAAATGGAGGAGACAGGTCAAATTAATTCCTTATGTAACTCCATTTACCTCAGAACAGTTACAGGAAGGATGAATTTGGTACCTTATACCTCTGTGGTCAGAAAAAGATTTCTGTGATCTCAATCAGCACAGTATAAAATAATAATTCTTGAGAAACAGAATTGTAATTTAAGTCTGGTGAACTGGCCTTGTTATTTTTAGTCTATTAATATGATTGTAAAACAACAATACGTCTGCAGAACAACAAAAAAAAAGTCTTCATAAAAAGATTAGTGCATGATGATTTGTAGCTTACATCCTTGGTAACATTTTTTTGTGGGAAAGAGGAATTCATGACAGACTGCTAAAATGGGTAGTGACAGCAGAGACAGCTTCTCTTTCTTGTATGTTCCAGAAGCTTTTCTCCAGTTTGCCACATTGCAAGTTCAACTTTTTCCCTCCAATCTCATCCTTCTCCTAACTCAAATTCTCCCTTCCCTCAAGACTGATTGGCTTCCACTGTGTGTGCAGGGGCCTCTGTGGCTTCTCTTGACTGATGAGTTTTTTTAGATTTTTCTCCTCAGGCAGAAGTATTCAGCCCCTTGGGACAGATAAAGGAGAGATGTTTAACCTCCACCATAATTTCTTTTCAGATTTTAAATTTCAATATGTTTAAATTTGAGATGCTTTAAAATAATGCAAATTCACTGTGAGAACCCAGCCTTCATCTGCCAATCTGTAGTACTAAAGTGTAGCTGTACCCAGAGATTATTTCCATTTTAAAACCTTATTATGAAACATCATCCTTGCCTCTCCACCCCACTGCCAAATTCAGGAAATACTTTTAATATCAATGTTAAGATCTTTTAATGCAGTAACATTAAAGCATTCATATAGTGTATTAGTGCAATGAAATTTAAGTCAACAGTCTGTCTTTTTTATCCTTAACAACTTGCAACTATCAGTTTTAATGCAGAGGAAAGTGTCTGTGTATACAAGCATATAAAAGATGTGAAAATACAAAGGCATTTATTGAAAACAGACAAAACCAGGAAGATGATAAAATAGCAGAAGGAAGTGGCCTCACATATAAAAACTTTTGCTTTGTATAGCAGAATTTATCACTAAAAGCTCTGGCTGGCAGATTGCCATGCTTTGGACTAAACAAGGAATGTGACATTAAAAAAATTTTGACTTAGTGTACAAAACACAATAGAAACAACAATGTCCTATAAAGTGATTAAATTAAACATTTTTTGTTTCCTTTTAATGTGGATCTTTAAAAGTTTTGTTATATTTTCAAATAGCAGAAATCTTATTTGCACAGATGCAAGCTCTCCTCTTAAGGATGTCTGCATCGATCAGGTGAGCCATTCAGCAGAATATATGAAATTCCCAAATATCCAAATTAAACAATGATGGTGGACCTATATTTTGAAAGCAAATAATTTTATTTCAAAACAGTGGAACTATTAAAGCATATTTTATAAAAAGTTACTCCCTTTACTTTTAATGCACAAAGCTGCTTAAGAAAATGTGTACTGCTCAATGTTTTCACACTGGATAAAGAACATGTTTTTTAAATAGACTTTGTTCTCCATTTCTTTTTAGGTTTGTGGGGAAAAAATTGAAAGCATTAGGGAATAACAGTACAGTTATACCTGAAAGACTTTCACATAGCAGTCTTTGAAATCTGCTGTTGATGGGGAACACTTCAAAAGCATGAGAATCTGGATACTTAGTTCAGTTCTTGTACCAGCTGAGAACAAATGAATTCTTTTCTGCAGGGATGTTCTTCCCCCTGGCCTGCATTCTGCTGTTCCTGCTGGAAGTGGTATCCAGTAGGACATGGATAATGAGCACAGCTGAATTCTCAAGAGTAACAAAACCCTGCCCCTGCTCTTTACTCTGAAAGGCTTTTCCAGAGCTCGGCAGTTAAGGACGACTCCAAACCTGAAAAACAAGATGGCAGGTAACTACAATTAAAACAAACAGATAATTTTTTCAACATCTTAATCACATTTGCAAGATAAATACACTGCCAAGCACTAGTTATGTTCTTAAATATTGTCTCATTCACAGTTAAAACCTTTTCATCTTGTTGGCAGGAGTGGTTACCTCCTCCATACATTAAATCATTCCATGAAGTATTTCTGTATGTTTCTTATATTTGAATCTCCAGTATTCTGATTGTTTCTGTGGAATTTCCATATTTACTCTCTACAAAGTAAAGTTGCCTGGCAGTTCTTTTTCTAGCTGCTGCTTTTTCCTGAAATGGTTTGGACTTTCTGCATAATTTGTACAAAGCATTCTCTTCTATAAATGTAATTTTAATTTTGTTTTAGTAAAGCTGGGATATTCTGATATGAGTTAAAAAGAGATAAATTCTTCATATTCTTAGGCTAAAATAATGAAATGCTGCCTTGAACCTATTAGAAATGAGATAATATTTTTATTAGATTATGAAACTGCAAGTAATGACAGATAAATGCAGATAAATCAGTATTCTTAGAAATCTAAACTGCTAATCAATAAAAGCTGTTACTCCAGAATACTGACATAGGCAGCAGCAATGAATAAAGCAATATCTTTATCACAGTGGGCTTTTGGAAGGTCTGTACTAATTCCAGAGTAACACAAGAGCAAAGAAATATGTGCTTTTACCCTGCTTAATGCAGCACCTACAGCTGCACACTTGGGGTGTGTTTCCATTCTTTCTACTGCCCTTTTAATCATTTATGGACAGCACTTAGGCAGGAATATATCCTTGATCTAAACAAGCAGATATTAATGCATGTGTATGTTTATATTTAAGTGTGTATATGTAGTTACTACATGCAGTCAGGAAAACTACAATTTCATATTTTATGTTAACGAAATGGTCTTTTAGCTCTAGATCACAATATTAGAGGTGTGCTGGGAGCATGATGAGCAAAAGACTCCCTGAATGCTGCTGCAAAGCTGGTTGGACATCCTACCTTGGTTTCAGTCCAGTTTTGAACAGAGGCTTGTCCACTCACATTCACTTGGATAACAGGAACTCTTTGATTTCCTTCAGAGCCCCTTAGTAAAAGTTTAGACACAAACTCCACCTTTGAGTTTGGAGTCTGCCTCCATTGTTAAAACAATGTCTCTTCCCCTTCTGCTAACAATCAACAATTTTTTAACACTTCTGTAGTACTTTACCATGATAACAACAGCAACTTCTTGAGATGTCATTTTACATATATCACTGAATAATTGAATCATAAATAATTGAAACATAATTTTAATATATTTATCTACTACTATTGATCAATAGTAGTAGATAAATATATTAAAATTATGTTCAACTGCAGCAACAACAGCAAGCAAAGTAATACAAGACCCAGCATATCACAAATGAACATTGTGTAGCTGAGAAAGGAAATTAGTACTCCAGGAAATAAAAAAGTTACACTTCCTTATCATAAAAAGCTTTAATAACCTTGTTAACAATTACTTTGAGCAGTTCCTATGAGAATGTCTAAGATTAAAAAGCAGTAGTGAGCTTAAAGCTATGTAAAAAGTCTTATCAAAAGCTGTTATCAATTTAATAATTCAAAGAAAGTAGCAAATGTTACCATTTTATAAACTGGAATTCCTAGGAGATCTCTCTTAGAAGACCATTCCTATGCTATAATTTTAGACATGATGTATTTTATTATTGTAATTGTCAGATGGTAAATTCTGTCTCTTTTTTTCAAGATAATACACTTAAAGATGGCTGTTCTGTGAAGAGTACAGTATTTGGAATGTATGCAATAAATGTCAAGGCCCTTCAGGAACATGATATTGTCTCAGTTGGAATGGCTGGGAAGATTCACATTGACTCTGCTGTGCATGGGGCTGCACTTTTAACCCAAGCCAAATTTAGTGATATTCCCATAAATCACCAAGTCCAAGCATTGTAGCTCAGCTCACACAGGCAGATCCTCAGCTCCAGAGCTCTGATTAAGTCAACAGGGCCAGACATCAGTACTGATCTTGTGTGATTGGATTACAGGATTGGAGCTGTGATTTGTCCTACTGAAACCACTCTAAGGTACTTAAACAGATAAATCCTACTATCACATTTCTTTTCTTATTGATTACACTTTCTGAAATGCAAAAAAACCAAAAAAAAACAAAACAAAACAAAACAAAAACAAAGAAAACCAAAACAACAACAAAACCCCCCCAACCTTGTTTTCTCCACATAGCATTATGATAAGGTGCATGAAGGGCTGGAAGGACAACAGAAATACCTCTAGGGGAATAATAGTAAATGTGTGATTTTCCTTTTCCACAGAAAGGTTGTAAAATATTTGCACTTTTTTTATTTCCTCTGAGCGCATTTCCAGTCCTTAGTTAACCCTACCCTCCCTATGTGATCTGAATTACTTGACAATTTCTATTATAAAGGAAAATTGTGTCAAGGTTGCTTCCTCTCTCAGGTTTTAATTCATACCTTTTCATCCCATGTTTCTGGCAAAAAAAACCTATTGAATTAAACCACTAATATGTTCAAAACACTTTTTTTTAATTGGTTGGTCTTTCTGTTTTTTTTCTCCATGAGTTTATTCCTTGTCTCTCAGGTTTGTGTGTTAGGTTGAGAGGAGTCACCTTGTGTATCTCATTATTTTACCATGGCTGGAATATCTGCTAGGAGGCAGAAGAGCCCTCCCAGGCAGATTACCTGCTGAATTTAACAAACACATGTGAGTAACAAAGATTGACCAGAAATATTGTCACTTATAAAAGCATTCTTTTATACTAACTATAGTAACAATAGCCATATATAAAATGGAATCAAACCTTTGGACAGTGCTGTTTCAATAGAGGCCTTCAAAAAAAAACACTTCCTATGTGATGAAAGAGAAATGCTCAAAAATCCATTCAGGAATACCTACAATTCCTTATGGATACCTAATGAAAATATATTAGAATTAACTGTAAATTGAGCAAGTAGCAAAAAAAGCTTGATGAACTGACTGGGACAAAATATCCAGTGATGAAAAGCTCTGCAGACTTGTGCTTGCCAGCACTGGCAAGTAAGTAGTTTTGCTAAATAGAAGGAAAGCAGAAGATACAGCTATCAACTGCAAACGAATGATTATAAACCAGAAAGAAAATGTGAGGAAGAGCTCTGAAAATTATGATTGACAGTGACAACACAGACCAGACAGCTTTTATTTTAAGCAACAGATTGTTGGGAACATACACAGTATATCAAAGTGAAGGACTTGAAACCTGCTGTAGTCTGTACAGATGTTCTCACTCAGAAAGCAGCTAGAGGGAACAGAAGATAAAAGAAGGCTGTCCAACTTCAAAAAAGGTTTGAATTTTCATTCTGTTTTGACAAGTTTTTATGCTAGTCTCTGATTTTCAGTGTGGTAGAAAATTCAGTATCTACAAACCTGACCTAACGTGAGAAACACCTGAAGGGGTACAAGTGAACCCTTAAGAAGGTGCAATACAATATCATGAAATAGTTTTAGTTGTTTTAGTCTTAAATGCTTTTATATTGAAAAAGACAAAAATTGGAAATGCTCTAACTGTTGTAGCTCTGGAGCAGGTCATACGTGCTTGCAGTCAGCAGTACCTGGAATGCAAGGCTAAGATCTAAGAGGCCATTTAGAAATTCCTGCTGCAGAAAAGATTTTTTTATGATACAAAGCAAGACAGGATTACTGAGTTCAGAAGGGTTATTTGTGAATAACTTCCAGCTAAAGTGATTAAGGGCTTCAGCCACTAGCCCCAGAAAAAAACCAACAAAGAGCATCAAAAACATCCTGCTCGTCATTGCTGCTGGCTTTTTGTTCAGTGAGCAAGAGGTCTGTGTTGGTTTTGGTCCTTTGCACTTGGGGGCACTTTTAACAAAACATAATACTTGAAAGAATTCCAAAATGTGTTTGTTTTCTTTTCTTTTCTTTGAACTAGGAGGTTAAAGATAAATAAAGGAGTATTTTGATATGTCTAAAAAATGCTTGTGATAACAAATAGACAAAGCACTTCCTAACGTTCAAGGCTTACAAGTGCACTTTACAAACATGCCACAGTTCTTGATAGCAAAAACCCCATCCAATACTTATTTTTTTTCATGTAAGACAAAGAACTCCATCCTGTTTTAAAAAATCATCTCTCTAAGAAATGTGAATATCTTCAGCAGAATCTTTGGTACTTGTGTTTGGTTTAAGGTTTTGGGGTTTTTAAATTTAAGCTGTTATATCTGCCAGAAAAAGCAAGAGCCAAGAAACGTACTGAAGAGATAAATGTTGTGATGAGTGTAAATTGCTAAGAAGTTCCTCTGGCAATCTCAGATTTGCAAAGAGGGAATTTGGGCTCCTGTACAGATGAGTTGCTCTTACAGAATTTTACAGTATGAGATGAACAAAGAGACTACCACAAAGTCATAGGCCACCACCTTAAATCTGACTTCAGAGCATTTCAGATCCTAATAGGAAGAGATTGGGATGTGCACAGAGTAGCATGTCTATTTCTGAGTTTATTTGCAGAAGTATTCAGAGTTCCTTAGCACTCTCTATTGCAGGTATCATGCCTAATTATATAAATGTGTGTAAAACTATTGATAAACAATCTGAAAGTGATGACAACATGAGTAATTAAGGCTGTGTCACACCACTGTCACAGTGGGTGGCTGCAACATCATGGACAGAGGTTACAGTTTCCTATTTCAGGATCTGCCATACAAATTCCCAAAGCCATGAGAACCTGCAGTGATGTGCAGGGAGCATTGATAGCACTTTCATAGCCATGGAGGTCTAACCACATGCCAGAACTTTATAGAACTTTATTACGTTTAATATATTCAGTTTTTTCCTCTTTTTTTCTGTTTAAATGCTTCTTTTGAGGGACAATGTGATCTCAGCATTCATCATTAAGAAAAAAGTACACATTAATTTTGTACTCAGAGTATCAGCCTGTTCTTCCGGGCTGCCAATACCAGAGCTGTATTCTTTTCAGAATACAGCTCATAACAATAACATTCTTCCTCAAAACTATCACTTGTGGCAGCAAGGGATCCCCAGACCAAACAAAAACTCAGGCTTTTTGAGTCTAGAATTAAAATGTCACCTGATAGCAGCTTTCAGAAGAGAGATCTCTGAAGGGTGAACAGCTTCTGTTTAAATGTTTTTTAATGTTCAACATTTAGTAGAGGATACATATTTATTCTGCTTCCTTAATGGAAATATTTCATTCAACAGAAACAAAAGCTCTGGCATATCTGTTAATTTCATGGTGATTTTAACTGTGCAGAGAAACACCCAGCAATGTTTATCCTGGATGATGCAGGAGAGTTGCTATGGCCATTATATGTATTTACTATGGTTTACTTTCCCCTTTAAAATGAAGCTATGATGTAAGATTGGAGCTATTTATTTAGGAAATATCTTGGAACTACATTGAAAGCAACTGGCTTGTTAAGGCTTCTCACTAAAATAAAGTGTGTAAAAAAATGCCCATGAATAAATACTGGTGGCTGACATCATTAAACTAGCCTTGAGTTCACATACTAGATTTCCAAGGTCAGGTGGAAGCACTGAGCCCTTTTATCCTCACAGAGGTTTTAAATTTGTTTGGTTTCTGTAAACACACATCTCTCAAATTGTACCTCTGGAAAAACCACTCCCTGTCTGACTTCACTTTGTCAGAAACACAGTCTCTTCAAGTACAATTTATGCAGTGGAAAATTGGAATGAGAAGTACCAAAACTACCTCTTGTCTTTTAAAAAAAAGATTTTTATTTCTGTTTTTAAATAGCTTGACAAAACCCATCCATTGGTACTCTGAGTTCAAATGTAAACAGTTACAATACATTGCTGCTGTGTATTGATTTTGTACATTAACCTATCTGCAGTGACAATCCATAAGACAAGGCAAACTGAAATGCACTGTACCAAGATGTACTAACAATGCCATAACTGAAAATACTCCAAAGACTGATGTGTAACTCCCTCCTGTGGTGTGAGTGAGCAGCTTCACCCTTCACAGCTCCTGGCAGCTAGGGGAGCACTCCCGGGATTCCAAAGTCTCTGTTTAGGTTTCAAGTCTACTATGGAAACTTCTCTCCCAGGTTAAAAGTGTCACAATACAATCGTAAAATACATACAAAGTTGTAAACATCTTTCTCTGGAACAAAAAAATAAATGGTTTGTGCCAGCCTTCTCCACCTCCCACATTGCAATAAAAAACTGATAATAAAAAAAATAGGGCCAAAGACCAAGGCTATAGACTGAAATTGTTCTACAGGGATGACATCACAGTTTACAGGAAGTATTGAGTATCAGCATTGAAAATTAGTCACCATCAAGTAGCAGAACCCATTTTCAAGAAATGGTTTCACTCAACTTCAAGTGATGAATCAGGCACTGAATATTTGATTTCCCTACTTTTAAGAACAAAAGTTTAAATTACATTTTGGTATTATGTTTGATAATAGCTGAAATTGACTACAAACAGAAAATTAAACACTGATACTTTTGCAAGTTGGGGTTTTGACCACTTTTGCTGTCAGGTTTATAGCAATCTTCCATGAAGAAGGAAGGAATTTGCAAAACAGACGATACATATATAGAGATCACACAAATAAAATAGACCTTTTCAAGGCAGATTTTCTTTGTGGAAGTCCCTCTGGTCATTTTCTAAAATGTTTTAGCTTTTAAATTTATTTTATCATTAACAATGAAATAACTATCTTAGTCTGAATCTTGTATCACTACTTCCAAAAATACTAAGATAACTGAGATTTTGGGATGCAGTAGAGGATTAATTTCAAAGTACAATAGGATTTGCTCTTACCAGTGCAGGCTGGTAAAGGATAGCATTATTCTAGCACTTCTGAATTTATTATTCTTGTTTTTACAGTCAGGATATTGATATCTACGACCTTGTAATTTAAGTATGACAGTTGATCATAAATATCAATACTTTCATAGGCAACATTTGGTTCCTTTTAAAGTTCTAGCAAGTGCAGCTCTTCCTTGAGGATTAGAAGCTCTGCAGTCTAAAAAGGGTTCTCCCCCCACCCCCAGTTACTGGCTGTGCATCACAGAAACAAGTGGCAGAACACATTTTATTCTGTGCACTCTTGGGGGAAAAAAAAAAGGTTTCAAAATATTCATGTACTCTTTAATGTACTACTCTTTAATTTTCTGAAAAGTTACACTAAGTTCTAACCTTAATGTGTTTTATAAGCCCCAGATTCTAGCTGCAATTCTCAGCTGTCAGATGTACCACATACTTGAATTAAATATTGGATTTTAATTGATGCAGCTGTTTTGAAGAGAAAACAAGCAGAAATATGTCACACTGACTACATACTGCTCTGTCAGTTATACCACCTGTCATACACTCTAATTAGAGACTATGGACTCTTACATCTCTACATGGTTTCTGTCAATTTGTTGTGCATAATTAATTACAGGACAATGTTTCTGAGGTGGAACAAAATACCAGCATATGATTATGCTGAGAAATTATAGGGAGAGAAATATGTGCATGACCAGGCCATAAAAACAAAAGGAGCAACCTGACAATGAGATTATATATTAGGAGAGTACATACAGGCTTGCTTCTTCCTAAAATTAAATGTGTATACCTACAAGGGGCAAAGGTGGAGAGAAGGAGAAAGGAAGCAAACTTTGGCAAAGTTTAAGAAAGTGCTGTCTTTACAGTCCTAATAATAACTTAAAAAAAAGAGAGAAATAAACCACGAACAAACAACAAACCACCAAACCTCAAACAACAGCAAAACCAAACCCAACACTGAAAAAGCAAAAGGCTAAAAATGTCTACTGCTAGAACTGTCCCCTGTGCAGGATGATGCAGACACAATAGCTGAGATTGCACTGGCTAAAAACCACATGGAGAAGTAACACCACCATCTCTACTGCATTTTGCACTGCAATGTCAGAAAGTAAATAAGCATTTGCATAAGCATCCCAACATCATACTGTGGTAAAACACTTTTTATCTACATGCAGAGCTCTGTGCACACATTTAAAAGTATATTTTCATTTCATAGCAGTACACCACATAGTAAATTTTCACTCAAGTGTAACTAGTAGGAAATTCTCTTAATATTGAGTATTTTCTTATTTCTTTTCTAATGGCAGAAATAAAACTTTGCTATGTAGTGCAGGAAGGATCTGGACACTAATCAATGACATTTCAGATAGCACAAGTTTTTTAATTAGAACTCTGACATTTTGCTTAGAAGTAACCTCTTCCTAGAGAAGGATGAGAGACAAAAATACAGAAATATGAAGGCAACTCTTGGTTGAGTATAAAGGTCCCTTACCCCTACTAAGAATGTTATTTTTCTGTACTGTAATAATCATCTGAGACAGCCCTAACAGCACATTAACTCAGGAAAGTTCTCCACACTGGACATAGTGAAGCCATGAAACTCCACACAGACTGGTTCTTGGCCAAGACACCTTCCATCTTTTGAGATGAGTTAATATCAGAACATCTGTAGGAAGAGAACAGTGGCCTAAACCACATAGTGTTAGATTTATCTATGGTTTCAAAGGATGGATGCCATCCTTCAGGTTCCTTATTCTCCCTCCAGACAGGAAAAGCCATTGAAACATTGCCTCAGTCAGGGCAGGCAGTTCTGTTTGTGCAAGAACAGCGCTTTCAATCCATGGCCTCCCCAGGCTTAAAGTGCAGTCTATCACATGAGATTTTAACATACCAAACTATGCTTTATTTGAATTTTAGAAGGAATGTTCAAGTTAAAATTACCTTTTAGGTTTTAAGCAATAAAATCCAAGGCAAGGAACATAAACTATCTTAAAATGGATTAAATCCACTTATTTAAGTATTCTTTGTATCTTATGGTCAATATACATATAATACACAACAAACATCCATCATTTCACTTGGCTGTATTGTATTTAAAGTGATCCTGTAATAAGTGATGAAAGGCCACACATTCAAACAAGACTTTGCTTAAAACAGGACTGTATTAGCTGGATTGTGATATGTAACACAATTCAATATTTCAAGATCTCCTCCTCCTTAGGCTTGTCATTGATAAGGAGAAAACCCTTGGCACTCTGCTGTACACACATTTAAATTCTAGTTTATTGGTGGTGTCTCTCATGTTTTATTTCCTCCCCTTTGAAATCACCATGAGAAAAAGGTACATTAAAAACTGGTTTTTATGCCTTTAGCTACTCCTCTTGCCTATTAACCTGACAATCTCACCTACAAGTTCTTGTATAGAACTGTGCTTCCCAAAACACGGAGTTCCCAAATGACATACAGCAGAGAATGTTCCAGGCCAAAGCAGTCAGCTGCACAAACAAGGTCTCAAGTAACAACTGCAGGTACAGCTGTGCCAATTGATCCTTTGTACAGCAAGTCCAAGCACTCAAGTTTTGGGTGCAGGACTGTGTTCATGCACATCTAAAGGTAAGGCTCACCATACAGGGAGGGTATGGCTGTACCTGTGGAGCTGCATAGAGATTAATATGGAGTTGCACAACGTTGTCTTTAGCAATCAAGCCAGCTTAAACAGGCTCCAACCCCTCCCAGCCTTCATTCCTCTGCCCTCAGCTCTGCCAAGTGTTTTTTGGGTCAAGATACAAGCAGACAGCAGCTTAACACTGTGACTCCAAGCCACAGACATTTGGGGAAGTGTCTGTTTCTGGTGTTCTGGGATGTCAGATCCACATCACTTCAGAAATCTTGAACCTCTGCAACACCACATGTTAACCTGTGTTAATATCACTCACTGCAAGGCTGATAAATGACAGCAGTGGAGATGGGAGTGGATGGCTTGACTGAGAGGGACCTGCTGCTGTCAGAGTAATTACTTATGATACATAATCCAGTATTATTCTGGGGCTTTCAGTCACTTCGTGACAGGTGATTGCATGGTCAAAAGTCTACAAGTTAAGCAATCATTTAAATGCATATCAGGGAAAAGTTATTTTCTAAATTAAAGTAAGTGGCTTTTCATCTCTTTAGCATCCAAAAGAAAGAACCAATGGGGACAATGAAAATACAATGTATCACAACATAAAAAAGTAATGTGTCTCATTTTCAGCACTCAAATAAGACTTAAAAATTTCAACACTTCTCTCCCTAAGACTGATAATCAGCATCTTATCTTCATTATCAAGGACTTCTCTACACATGTGCTAACAGTTCAATAACCACCAAACTGGAAACTACTGGCTTTTCAGCTAAGTTCAGTTCAAAGTAAATGCAACATCACTTCCTCACTTTCCAAGATGAAGCAAGACCAGCTGGCAAAAGGATACCTAGTGTGTGAACCACTTCACTCCACATTAAGTCCTCACTTTTAAGCCAGAGTCAAGGGGAAGCTGAAAATGCATCCTACCCCACACACCAATACCTCCCTCTTTATGGGAGCCTTTAGAGCACAGTAAGCTGATCTACAGCAACGCCTGTGCTGAGGATTTTGGACATCAAGTTCAAAGTTTGACCTACTGCAGGATGAGTTTCTCCACTAAAGTGCCTCCAGGAGCCTATTCCTCAAAATTCTATTCACCAGCAGCTTTATGGATTCCAGGATTCTTGCCCTGTTCTTTGCAAAGTTCATTATCACAAGCCTACCCCAAAGCCAAAGTCAACAAGCCCAGAAGCTGTTACTGTACTTCAGCAATAGCAATCACTCTTTCAAGGAAAAAGAATTGTTTTAGAAAGTTGTTTACAGTGTCTGTTGTAGCACAATAAAGCTCACAAGGTATTGTTAAATTAGAGCAGTACCATCCTTGGAAAGAACACTGCTGAGAATTATGCTGCATTGAAGATCACCCTCCCAACAGCTTCCAGTTCAAAGTGTTTTAAGGACTGATACATCAATTGCTGTTGGATTCAGAGCAGGAATTCAATTCTACAAGAAACAAGTTTCATTGGAAATGGGTATAAATAGTAGTAGCCAGAACACTCCACTAATACAAACTCTATAGAAAACAAAGGATCTGTGCTAATCAAATTGGGTTCTAGTTTAGTGTTAACAGCAGACCTGCAGAAGTCCAGAGTCTGAAGATGATGAAGTTCTTTACACTCAGATGCAGCTATTCCTTACAAAAAAAAAAGTCCCTATTCTTCCATCAGCCAGTTTAACTAGCAATTATACAACTATAGTTTTTACTTCAGCTAAGTCTCACTAAAACCTGAACTGTAACCTTGTCTCTCTTAATTTCTGCTAATATTAAAAATAGTCGTTATTAAAATCTCAGTACTTTTTTACCTTCACTACTGCATACCAGAGACCTGCTAGTGCAAAAGCTAGCACAGAGATTACTAGCTGTATGATGTGAAAATTATTAGTCACATTTTGTATATTCATAAGCATTTGCTCATATCCAAGTGTTTGCTCTGATGATAAAAGGTTTAAGCAACAAAGGAAAAAACATGGTTTCTGGTTGTTTGAGAGTCCCATAGCAGAGTTGTTCAGAGAGGCAACTGGATTAGAAGAGGAATCAGGAAGTCCACCAAGCTCCAATGCTTTAAAAAATACAAACTGCAATTCATTCTCCTTGCTACTGCTCATTTCTAATTCCAGAAACCACAGGTTTTTATTATACTGCAAATTTCCCAGCCAGAATTGTGCAAAACATACAAAGTTGTCTCCTGGGCAGCCTGAGCTGAAGTCTCCAGAGATGCCACAAGCTTCTTCCAGCCAGCCTGTTACTGAAATGCCACCAATGCAGTGAGAAACCCTATTGAGATTGTCTTTCCCAGAAGAAAAATGCAGATGAAATGAATCCTTCCAAGGAGCAGCTGCACTTGAGTTCGTCCCTGCTGATTCACTGAAGCTCAGAGGCATTTCCTTGCCAACAGGAGACAGAGGTATAGTATTAAAGAGAGAAAAATTCCTGGTGTTATGTAATTCTTGTAAACTGCTACTGTGATTTTGAGAACTGTCCAACATGGAATGCACGTGTGTCAGACGAGCTGCTGGCTTGTGGTGATCTGGGCCATTGTCACATACTTGTTTCTGGGTAAAATCTTCTTTCTGCATAGTCCTAGAGCACACGAGCACAGCTTTGATGCTTCACAGCAGGCTGGATTTGAAGAAGAGTGACTGACTCTAGTTGCAGCATACAGCAGAAGCAGCACACCAAGTCACAAGTCAATGGATCTCAATATGGACCTAAAGAGAAAGAATGCAGGAAGTTATTACAATGATAACCCAGTTTCCTGGTTCCCAGTGTACTGAACCAAAAATAATGAACAATCTTTCACATAAAGAATAACCCAGCTACAGAAAGTAACAGTTGTCCCAATGGATAACTCTCCCTACAGGCTGCTTGAGCACATCCAGAGGGGTAGGAAGTATGCCCAAATACCAGCTGCCCTTCTATAGTTTCAGTTTAATCTGCTACAAGCTCTCTTTTGGTGACAGGCATGAAAGTGAGTCAGCAAAGGAGCAGCCAGAGAGATTGGCTGTGTAACAGCAGCCTTTCCCTTCACCAATAGACATGCAGGCTGGGGCTGATTAGAGGCTTAACATGGAAGGTTAATATTAAAGTAATCCTCCTGTAAACAGAAGTGCAGGCTGAAATCAGACACACAACACTGGAAATCAACAAAAGCTTCCCAGAGGGAACTGGTGAGACTGGCTGCCCCAGCACAGTTAGCGGGTATCAGCTGTAGCACAAAGGAAAGCTGGTGGCATTCCAGGAGAACCATTCTGTACCAACACTGATAACGAGCAAAGGCAAGGCTTCTCCAGCTACCAGGGTTACCAAGCTACGTGTACAACTCCCGGCCATCTGGCTCATTTTCAAGCTTCAGAATTTTAGGGCAAATCGCAACAACAAAAATAGGAGATGCCACATTTTGACCTCTTCTCATTTCAAATTACCTTTTACAAGTAACAAACTCCAACCAGACTTGTTTTTCAACCCTTGGCCACTGGCCAGATGTCAAAATTTTCATTACAGCAATGTTTACGAGGAGAAAGAGTGTCTGATCTTTGGCTGGAACAGATGTTTGTAGCGACAGTGCACAGCCTGTTCCTGCTGCCAGTTAAGTTAAAAGTAAATCTTTTATTTCATCACAAAAACAATGAAACTCCAACCCTACAACAGGTGAAAGCTGTGTTAGAGAGTTACACATTTTGCAGAAACAGGCTCAAAACAGGAGAGATACAAATTAAATCTGAAGCATCTTTTTCATGCAATAACATTGGTATTTAAAAGTGTCTGCCTTTTCCGTACTGCAACTGTTCTTGATTTCAAAAAACCCCAATCAACCGATGAAGGAAATTGTTTTCTCTGCTCCTTACAAGGTGTCAGGACCGTGCTATCAAAGTGCACATATTCACAGTTTATTCCCAGTATTTAAGTCAACTATGGCTTAGGAAAAGGCACAGGACAGCGGCACGTTTGCTGCTATCGCGCAGAGCAAGCAGCACAGCGGGGGACTCGCAGCCGGCCACCGGCAAGGGCAAGGCTCCGGGGCTGCATCCGTGCCCAAGCCAAGCGACACTGCCCCGGTGACCCGGGGCAGGGCACAGCCCCCGCCCCGGCGCACGGACGGGCACTCCTTCGGGGGCGCTCCACCGTTATTCGGGGAAGCGGCCGCGAACCGCCCCCGGGCCCGGCCGGTGACACCGGGACACGAGCCCGGCCTGGTCCCGCCGCCCCCGCCCACCTGCAGCCGCACGTTGAGCATCATGGAGGCGACGATGTAGAGGTAGGGGAAGTTGATGCGGAGCTTCCAGGCCAGGTCGAAGAAGATGAGGAGGGTCCTGGTGAGCCCCTTGCAGAACACGCCGTAGGACCTGGCCGCGGCCGACTGGGAGAGCCTGGCAGCGAGTGCGGACAGAGCCGCCGCCATAAACCCGCCCCCGCTCCCGCGGCCGCGCCGCGCCCGGGCGCCGCCGCCGCCTCCCCGCGCTGCGCGTGCCCGCCGGGCGGGGCGCGCGGCCGCGCGTCAGCACCGCGCGTGCGCCGGCCGGGCCGGGCCGGGCTGCCGCAGCGCGCGGCTCTGCTGGCTGCGCATGCGCGGAGGGCGGGCGGGGCGGGGCCGTTGGAGCGGGAGCGGCCCCGCCCTCACGCGCCGCCCCTCGGCCCGGCTCCGGTGTCGGTGTCGGTGTCGGTGTCGGTGTGGGTGTGGGTGTGGGTGTGGTGCTGGGAGCGCACGTGGGCTCGTGGGTCAGCACGGCGATCATCGAGTCCCGCTGCTGGCCCTGCACAGAGCACTCCCCAAGAGTCCCGCTATGGGCCTGAGAGCGTTGTCCGGACACTCCTTGAACTCTTGTCAGGTTTGGTGCTGTGACCGCTTCCCCGGGGAGTCCGTTCCAGCCCCGCCTCCCTCTTGGGGCATGGCCTGCTGCCGATAGCCAGCCTTAACCTCCCCTGGGTTACCGTGACTCAACCCGTTTTGTGAGGGCATGACCCAGGTGTAGAGCTGCTCAGTGACACCTGCACTGATGGATGCACAGAATCATAGAAGGGTTTGGCTTGGAAGGACCTTTCAGGCCACCCAGTTCCACCCCCTGCCCTGGGCAGGGACACCTTCCACTGTCCCAGGATGCTCCAAGGCCCATCCAGCCTGGCCTTGGACACTGCCAGGGCTGAGACAGCCACAGATTCTCTGGCAGCCTGTGCCAGGCCTCACCTCCCTCACATGGGGGAATTTTCTCCTAACATCTAAACCCACCCTCTTTCAGTGTGAAATGTCAGTGACGGTTTCTGGGTTTGGGTGCATTTTTTTTGTTATTTTGTTGTTTACACAGCCATGTGATGAATTCAGTGAGCCAGCTACTGTCACAAGAAAATGCTTGCTTTGCCTTTCAAGCCAATATTTAAGTTACATAATTAATTTAAAATACACTGTTCAGGTCTGGGTTACACACAAGATTTTAAAACCATTTTGCAAACATTTCCTAGGAAGGTCTTTGAGATAAATTGCCATCATGACATTTTTCAAGTTGGCAAAAATGTCCCAACAGATGAACAGTTGACCAATATAATTTTTGGCCCCTTTTTTTTTTTTTTGCCCTAGAACTGTTCTTTACAGTTTCCATTCAATCAACTTTCAATAACTGAAATGAAACAGAAAAATCAATGCATTGACCTAAACTTCTTATAAAACACTTATTTTATTGACAGAATCAAGCTGATGTATAGAGAAAGAATAATTCCAGGGCAGGACATTTAGCAGCTTTCCATTTTCCAATTACCAATTGGAAAACCATGTAGGATACACAAGGGTTAAACCAGGAAGCAGATTAACTTTATATTTACCAGTAGATGTCTGCCAGTCTCATTAGTTCTGGTTCATGTTGCACATTGCAACAGATGTGACATAGTATCGATTCTAAAATCTTCATTAAGAGTAAATTACTTTCTACACAAAAATAGGCAATATAATTACTTAATTAGATCATAATAACAAGTTAGCATCAGTAATTTTTTCATTAAATAGTGAGATTGATAAAACACTCTTTAGCTTTCCAACAAAGAAATTAGCAGATAATGCAACTGAATACCAATTGAAGACATTTACCAGATTTTGTCACACGAAGATTTGGAAATTAGCTAATTATTTTGATAGTGAAACTAAACCTCAAAGGCATCCCACACTTCCTTTTTTGATTTCAGCTCTGTCATGGTGGTAAAATCATTTTCAATTTAGCTAAAACACTGATTACTTTATTATGCAGAAGTCCAAAACTATTGACGTGCAATTTGCAGCTGATGCCTGCAGAGATCATTTTCCATCACTTTAATGCCATCATCTCACTTTTGCTTCTCAACCCTGACTTGTGTTTTTCTGTTGCATCAGAGAACATCTTTATCTTCTCTAAACTGTTTGTGTTCTCTTTCATTTATAATAATTCAAATTAACCAAGTGCCAGCAGTAAGCAGAAATACCCAAAAATACCCAGCTGCATCTCTTAGTAAAACTGAAGGTGGTTGATATATGTCACTGTTAGCCTGGAGTGTTTTAGAAACAGAACAATTTGTTAATTTTAATATTTAGGAAGTGGGGAATAAATCAAACACCTTATTTTGAGAAGTTTTTCCTCTTCACCAAAATTGTAACTTAGCAGCTTACCAGTATAAAATCACCGGAGGAAAAAACACTGTTGGTTTTCCTACAATTTGTATATTCTATTTATGCTAAAATAAGCTATTTTGTATTTATTTATTATATCTATTACTCTTTAAAGTTCTTCAGAACTTCCACAAATGGTCACAGTGAGTAATAGACTCCAGAATATATCATCACTTTTTAACAATTGTCTTATTTCTGTTTCAAGGGTTGACCATGCTATATGATGAAACCCTGATTTGAATTCTGGCTTTGATCTCATGTGCTATTTGAAGCTGACTGGTTTTAGTCTTGCTCTCCACTGCAAGAGAAGCTGTTCAGTTGGGATGTGAGTCACAGCTGTGCAGCATGACAGGAGGAAGTAGGCTTCTTCCCATTCCATCTGTTCTCAGACAAACCAACCACAGAAGGTTTGGTCCTTTTTTAGGTCCTAGCTCTGCTGAAGTCCATAAGCTTGTCTGCAAGTCTGGAGCAAAACAAACACTAAATCTTTCTTAGGAAATCAGAGGCCACATCACAGCTTGTACCTTTTGGTTTTATTCATGTGAAAAATGACAGGACAATGGAAGGCAGCAAAACTAGTAATACCAAATGGGCTTATGTCATGGTTAGACCTTTATACCCTTTTTCTTGCTATTTTAAGGCTCATTTCTGTGAAATGCTTGATGTCAAGATAGAAGTTGAGGGGCACTTGCAGCTTACATGCCTGTGTGTTTCAGCAATGCCTCACCTCAGGGCATGATGTGATGCCTATAAAAGGCTTATTCCCATATTTCTGCTGAGGGAGTTACAGCAATAAAAAACTGAAGAGACACAGAGAGGTCTCAGGTCCTTGTTTATAAATATATAATGATGCCTCTATTCCAAAAAGCTCACAGCCATATACAGGGATTACTGTGTGTAGTCCCATGGCCTTCCACAACAGTTGAAGCACTGTCTGTTACTGCTTGCTAAACCTGAGGGTAGACATCAGTGAATGCAGAGCCTTATGTGGTTTTGTAACTGAAATTCCTGACAGAAGAGAGATTGCTCACAAGCTACCTAAAGAAAATACAGGACTTGTTTCTGTTTTATTCATATACCAGAGAAATCATCTATGCTAGAATCACATGAATGGGATGCATTTATTTTACAATGCTTTATTAATAATGTAAAGATTTACATACTAACATTTGATTTTTATGCTCCTTGAATCTGTTCTTTCTGATGCAGCAAATGCTGACATTTAAAAGTTGTGGTTCCTTTTTTATTGCTGGCTTTGGTTCCTCTAGAGCAGACTGACTGCTATATTTGAACAGTGTACATATCACATGCAAGTACAGGGTTTTTTCAACACTCAGGAAGCTAATCATGCCAAAACTGTTTGCCTGGAATATCTATCCATTACTTGTGGATTAGAATATTTTCTAACATTAATTTTCTGTCATGGTACTTCCCTGAGTTCAGTGAAGATACTCGGAATTTTCTCCACAGCAATAGTGTCACTTTCCCCAATTAAAAATATGTGGTCCATTACCTTGACAAGGAGGTATCAACTAAAGAACTCAAATATCATTAAGCAAAAAACGTTGGAGTCTCAGGCAACTGTTAGGTGAGAAGCTTTAAGTGATAGCTACTGTCCAAACAGCTGGAATAAGTACTACTTTAAAAACAAGAGGGCAGAGGGGCTCAGAGAGTGACAGGCCAGAAAGATGGATAACACCACAGGTGGAACTAGAGCCCAGAAAGGAATTTTGGATGCTCACTGCTGTCTAACATTTACTTCTTTCTACCAGTTACTATGTGCCGAATACATCATTAAATACCTGACTTTTGCCACCAACTCAAATTAGGGTCAAGCCTCAATTACAATTCTTACAGACAATTATATCAGCTATTTTAAGTGAAAAAGCATCTGGAAACCCCATTTTCTCCAATAAGGTCTCTCTGTTTTGTGTGAGGTTTGGGGGTTTTGCTTTTGATTTTAATAGAAATTATCTAAAGAAAGAAGTGTACAATATGCTGAAGTTTTTATTCCACCCTCTGACACTTCACACTTTTGCTTCACATAAAATTGGCTTTTGCACTTTAGTCCAAGCCCCAGTTTCCAGTGATTGTGAATTCCAGTTACAGCTTTTCACCCTAAACCAGTTTTTCCATTATTGTTTAGAACAGAAGGTTACTTTTGACCTCAGAATTGTACATGCTGTGTCCTGCAGGCAAGTGAACAGAACCACTGTCAGCTGGAGGTGTCATCTGTGAGTAAGGGAGCACACCTATGAATCACTGCCAGGTGTTCTGCTTGTTTCCCTGTACAAAGTGTACACTGGCCCTTCTCTACTTCTCTGTGGCTTCATTCATGAGCTGTCAGTTACAGAGCACAGTAATAGCTGGGGATGAAAGATACTACAAAAGTGCCAATAATTATTGTCTCTGTAATGTTGATAGTCTGTGTCATGGTGAGTAGAACTTTCTGGGATTGCATCAGCGTGATTACCCTGCCACTCCCCATCCACAAAGGAGAATAATCCTCCCTCAGTGCCAGCACACACACAATACACACATTCAGGCAGTGTCCCAAACAATCTTAAATAATGATTTCTTCTCGTTGTCTAAGAAAAAGGCTTTCAACAACAATTGTAATGGTGAGAGAAGACAAGGTGATAGATGATGGAATAATATTAAGACTGATCTAAGCCTCAGCTGCATGATTCATGATTTTATCAGAGGTGTGGAAAGATTTATAATGGGTTATTGTCACTGCCATTCATTATTTTCTTCCATCCTGCTCCTCTGTGAGGTGCATTTGAAACTATTCTGTATACAACTCAGCACTGCAGTCATATGTATCAAACTGAGAATTCTTCTAAGAAGTTGTCTGCTATTAACTTCACTCCATTGCCCTATGTTTCATCCTGTAAGTTTCCATGTTGCTCTCTCTTCTCACTCTCAGGGGAAAATCCATACCTGCAAAATGTTGAGTATTGGTTGCATGATGTAAGTTATCTTTTTCTCTTTAAAAACAAACACACCGAATACTAGGTGAATCAAAAAAGATGAAAGAATAAAACAAAATGTAGCTGAAATACAGTAAAGTTTCACAATAGAATAGTTATTGCATCATGTGTTTTAAGGAGCATACACACAATTGTCTGCCAGGACAAATAAAGCTACTGTAAAAGAGATATCAGCTACCATTTCAAATGCAAAATTTTTTTAAATTCCAAAGGCTTTTTTTATAACATTTGAGGAAATAAATATTTACAAATATATGGAGGAAAATTGTCTAAATATGTTGCCATTATCATCATCTACCCAAACTGTAATATTATTCTTAATGACTAACAGTAAGTATTTTTGTAGGTATTTTCTAATGTTATCAATTATGTACCAAATTCAGTATAAATTTGTCAATTTAAAACCTATTTAAACCATGCCCTCTGTTTTAATTTAAGTAATTTCTGACAGTGCAAAACAATTGATCCCAAAACAATAGGGTGGAGGAGCACTGAGAAGAACATATGTAAAAAGATAATGCTTTTCTCATGACAGGATCATAAAACAATTAGTATTGAAGTGTTTTGTCTGTTACAGCCTTCATCCTTTTCTTTGTGTGTTATTTTGTAATTATATTGTAAATGCTGCTGTACCTCTTTTTCATAGAAAAAGCTCTAATCGTCCCTCTGTTATACACTGGATAAAAAAAGAACCAGTGAAGGAAGAGATAGGTGGTGGAAAATCAGGAGGAGTTTTATGTATCCCTGGAATTCTCCCATGTCCTGGGTCTGACATCAGTCGGACACTGGTGGTGCTGCCCTGTTCCTGTGCAGGATCTCCGAGGCCCCGGGGGCTGCTGCAGCAGCCGGGAGCAGCAGGAGCGCCGTGACCCTGCCCACACCTCCCTTCCGCAGCTCCCTCCTGCAGCGGCACAGGCTTGGCTTTAAAGCTACTGAACTTACATGGCAACTCATTTCAGGTTCCATCTGTGTGAGGGAACACGCACATGCAAGTGTTGCAAAAATAGCCTTTAGGTTCACAGTGGTAGGATTTCCTCTCTGATGGAAATTATCTGAGAATTATTTCTGCTCAATGAAAGAAAAATGAAAGGGAGTAACGGTCTTGGAATGCTGTCCACAGATGAAGCTGCATTGTGTGGTATCAAAATAACTTAGAAATGTTCTGAAATTATGAGGTGATCAAATCACTGGAAAACCACCCCTGAGGGTGGTTTCATTCATCCTCACTTTGCAGGAACAGTGTGTGCATGGGTCCTCTCCTCACACTTTCTACCAGGAGCAGATGGCAACGCAAACAAAGGGAACAGTGCTTCTGTGCTTCAGCCCAACCAGGACATGCTCTGGCAAGTAGAGCTATGGCAAGAACTAATTGTAGAAATTAAGACTATTGGGATCATCAGACCTGCTCTGCTTGACTTCTGCTTCACTATTTCATGGAAATAACTGGTTTGCTTGATCAAAAAAGGAAACCCAAAGCTCTGTGAGGCCTGACAGTCCCTGGGTTCTCCCGTCTTGTGAAGGCTGGACACGCACTGCTCTGATCTAAAACTTGCCAGCACAATTAACAATGTCACACACAACGAGACAACGAGAGGAGGGAGGATGGTATCAAGATCCATGGATAAAGAGAAACAATCTGGCTGTGCAGTGGTGGTGCAGTGAGAGAGGTGGTCCCAAGGCAGGTGCCTGGCTGGGGAAAGTGGGCACTTGCCCACAGCAATAGAGGGGGAACGTTGGGGTGACCCGAGTTACACGTGCTCAGTACGTCTGTGGGGTAAACATACTAACGTGCCTCAAGAGATGCCGAGAATGAGGTTGCTGCATGATGGGTGCCAGGTGGGATAGACGGGATATATGGTGTCAAAGGCAGCTCTATGTTCGACGGCGACTTGTTACACACGACGGGCCTGCTGTGGGACGATGCCCAGCCCGCTGTCCCTGACCGGGTTGCGAGCTTCTGCCAGCAGTGCCAGCGCTCAGAAGGGCTCCGCCTGAATACACCATGCACGGATCAAAGGCCGGGGCTGTGCTACTGACCCAGTACTGGAGTGGAGCTCCGGCCCTCCGCCCGCTCCCGCCCCAGCCGAGGCACCGCCCGCGAGGCGGCCCCGGCGCGGCCCGGCCCGGCCGGATGTGAGCGCGGCGCCGCTTCCTGCGCCCGCAGTCCGCCCTCTCCCTCCCCGCCTTGGGTGGTGCCGCTGCCTCGTCCCTGCTCCCGGCTCAGGGCGGAGGCGGCCGCCGCTCCTTGCTCCGCTCAGCAGCAGCCCCGATGCAGGCCATCAAGTGTGTGGTGGTGGGCGACGGGTAAGTCCGAGGGACCCTCGGCCGGGCCCGGCCCTGAGCCGCTCCGCAGGCCCTGGGGGTGTCGGGCCGCGGGGCGGGAGCGGCTCCCGGGCCCCGCCGCGGGGTGTGGGCGATCCCGGCACGGGGCGCGGGCGCGGCCCGGCCCGGCCGTCCTGAGGGAGCGGGGCTGGCTGGGGCCGCAGCCGGAGCCGGGCTGTGGCGAGCGGGCGGCCGGGGGCGGGTGGGTGGCGGCCGCGGCTTCCTGCTGCTGCCGGGCGGGGAGGGAAGCGCGGGCACGGCGGGGCCGGGGAGCGGGGTGTGCAGGGGTCGGCAGCCCGGGCGCGTCTCCGAGCCGAGCCCCGCATCGCCGCGGGGCCGGGACCGGGGCCGTGCTGGTGGCTGAGTGTTTCGCCTTGGTGCGGGCAGAAGCGGCCGCCGTGAATGAACAGGGTGTGCTGGGCTGTCCGGGCAGGCCGGGCCGCGTCCGTGCACTGCCACTGCTTGCTGGTGTTCTTTCATCACTGAAGTAGTCCAAGTGTATTAAAATAATTACTGTGGTTTTAATTATATTAGGAAATTAATATTGATTTGAAATACTTTTTTGTGAAAGTAACCAACTTACTGCCGTTTAAGATCTTGATTTTTGACATCTGACTTTTGCAGTAAAACTGAGTGAAATGGGCTCAACTCTATACAGATCATAAATGCTTTTGGGCAGAAACTGGTTTTTTGCCTGCAGACATCTGGTCTTGTAAGGCTCCTGTCTAAAGGAGAATGATAGGCCCTTGAAATACAAATAGTTAATGATATTTAATGATATACTTGTCTGTAAAGAGCAGTTACACCTACAGGATCTTAATATGGTGTTACTTATATGTGAAACAAGTTGGGGATGCTTTTCAGAATTGAGTTAACTCATAAGTTTAGCAATTGGATTTCACTGTGAGGAGTGCTGGAATTGAGAAAAGAGTTTGTGTTTGGTATTTTTGAATATTCTCCACAATACCATTCTGCTCATCTCAGAGGGATTCTCTCTCTTCCTGCATGTCAGAGCTCAGGGGAACATCCCAGTCCAGCTGGAAAACAAGACTTGTCTTATGCACTTTGAGTTGGTTTTGTTTTTTTTTTTTTAAGAGAAACAAAAATCCTAGTGTAGACTGAGCATAATTGGTATCACAGCAAACTTCTGTAGATTACAGAGGAGTGAAGTGTAGCTAAATGGACTCAGTACAGTGGTCTGTAATTTCACATGGTGCCTTATTTTTTAAGTTATTTGTGTGTGTTTGGGGAGGTTGTTGATTTGTTTTTAAAGATGTAGAATCCCTAAAAAGGCAGCAAAGTATGGCTGAAAGATAAACCTTACAGTGTGCCAAATTTGTTTTGAATCACTACGTGTGATTTGGAGCCATATGAATATGAAAATGGTATCTCAGTAAATCATTGTCGTAGTATAATTCTTTGATGCCAGATAGGATAACTGTGGACTGCTCTTATTGCTTATATTGAATTTAAACCCAACAAAATTGCTTTTCTACTCTCTCTCTCTCTCTATATATATATATCTATATCTATATATCTATATCTGTATATGTATATATGTTTGGTTTTTAAAAAATCCATCTGAACTCTGTATTTACAATGCTGTAAATAAATGTGATGCATCATGTTTGGGTGGGGATAAGATTCAGTCTACTTCCTCGTATAGAAGTGAGAACTCAGCACAAACCAGCTGTATAATGTTCAATAATTCATTCAACAGAACAGTTTGGTCATTTGCTTTGTAATCCTTCTTCCTAGCATTTCTGTTGTTCTCTGTCTTGGAAATGTAGGTGGTGTAGTTCTACCTGACTTTTGTACATATGTGTGAACAAAATACAGTAATTTAATTTATTTTCCTTCCTCTTTAGTTAGAAACAAATCTTTCTTAAGATTCTTTTCAGGTACTGTTGCTCATTTCTGGTAGCTTTGTATCATTCTCTGTTCACTGTTTTTAAAATACATTTAACTATTTGTCTTTCTTTGTGCTGTTGCTGCTTCAAGAGCTCCAGCATTGCAGGTATTCTAGGAAACGTCTTGTTTGGCTTAGATAAGGCCAAAGCTTTAGTGTTCCTGTAAAACAATGCAGGTTAAAGATTTGCTTATGTAATATAAAACTTGGGTATTGTTTTACCTACCCTCCACAAAGATCTGCTAGGAACAAAAATAAACAAAGCTTTAGAAGTACCTGTGGTTATTTTTCTAATTTGTTAATGAGTAGGCTGTTTCTCATATGTAAGTCGCTTTTTGTTCTTAGAGTTTTCACTCGTGTATGTTTGGACAACTAACTTGACTGGGAAAGGGTGGCATGTGTGCTAGTTTGGGCTATCATATTTCCCCCTTGTTTTTTTTTATTTTGCTGTGGGGATTGTGTGGGGGAAAATAAATGACAACTGTTGCTTTGAGCTGTCATGATAGAGAGTAGGAGGAATGTGCAGGACAGATGAAGAGCAGCCGCTGGAGTAACTGCAGGAGTTGCTGTTGATTGACACTGGAGAAAAAGCATTGGTGGAAGTTATTTTTAGCAGCTTTTGTTTTCACTCCAAAAAGGCAGCTGTTCAGTGGTACAAAACCTTCGGTTATGTTGTGTAATGTTAGGAGAAGTTCTGTGTTTGGGAGAAATTACCAATTACTAGATGACACAGAAGTTGTTGCCCTTCATGCTCTTTTGTTGTAGGCAATTTTTAATTGTGGAAATGCTGTAAGAGCAATAATTTAGGAGTTCTTGTTTGGAATTCTGCTTGATCTGAGGCCTTTGTCTGCTAAAGCTGTGCTTTTTTTTGTGTGTATTTGCTTTGATGGCTGGGGAGAAGGGGAGGGATGTATAAGGTAATTGGCTTCTTACTGAGTGTAATGCAGTGTTTGTGTGAGACAGTGAACACCTCAGATCCCTCCCGTGCCATCTGGAGAAAGTGCACTGACGTGAGCTTTGGTAACTTGTGTTACTGAAAATGTTCTTTAAAAAGCAGTTGTTTTCTAAGTTCTGAAGAGCCTGTTTGGGAGAGGGTGTGGCACATTGAGTAATAGAGCTTATCTGAGAGCTGGATGTAGCTAAAGCTCCCGCAGCAGCAGTACTGAACTCTTGATCCCAGGGTGGTACTAGAGAAATCTCAGCTGCTCTTTAGTGTCTGAGCAAAGACCTGCGCATCATGTCTGTCAGAGGGGTAGGTCATGTGCATCAGAGAAAGAAAGAAATGGCACAAGCAAAGCTTTTTATGAAGGTTACCACCTGTTTGCAGGTAAAACATGGCTCCAAGGAGCTCTACTACAGTGGGGAAATGTTATAAAACTTGTTAGCATAAGTAAAGAGAAGATGCGTTTTGTGCTTAGGAATGAATACATATGTGGTTGTATGTGGTTATACATGTGTGGTAATACATTGATTCCTGGGTGCTACTCAGAATCAAAAAGGGACTCAGTGCTGTCTTTTGTTAAGGTAGTTTTGTTAAGCATTTAAAGCTGGATTTCTGCAGGCCATGTTTTTAATGACAGTCAAATGTTGCTAGGTTCATTTATGTAATAGTGGGTGGACAGAGCTGTGATTAAGTAGTTGCTAGAAATCTTATGACTAATCTTGGTGTTATTTTAGATTCTTAGTCTCAGCCTTTATGTTTAAGGATTTAAACTTTGCCAAACAGTTGGAATTCTCTTTAGGGGAGTGCTTTATTACAGAAATTAGTAGTCTAAAAAAGTTGATAAAGTACTTAGAGGATGTACTTTATAAAGGTAGGCATTAGTGTTTATTTTTAAGACTGGTGACCATAATGATCTGATTCGTGTGGCAGTGGGCCAGAAGACAAGGAAGGCAGGAAACCTGGATGGAGTACGTCTGAAAGGGGGCTGTTGAACGTGTTTTTTCTTGTTTAAATGGCTCTGGCTGATTGGTGCTGCAGAAACACACTGCAGGCACTTCTGAACGTGGAATGAAATCTCTCACCACCTTCCTGTGCTGTTCTGATTAGCCAGAGCAGACTTGGGAGTTTCAGTGCAAGGCAGGCAAAGGAGCCTGGATGCACAGAATAATTCTCGACCTGCTGCTGAAAATGTTGAGTTCAACATTAATTTGTTGGAAGCTCAAATTACCTGTAATGACCTTACTGGAAGCTGAAGTGTCAGCCCAGACAGGTTCCAGAGGCGTGAGAATGTGTTGTCTCTGTGCCTCAAGAGATTTCCCAGAGCATTTGGCTGTTGCTCTGCTTGGGATCCTGAAGGTTTTCCCACCTGTCCTTTGTGAGCTGGCCCAGCACAGCCGGCTGTGTGGTGTTGTGAGAGCAGCTCAGCAGCACATCCCAACTGATCTAACTCATCAGCAGGCAGCCAAAATAGCAAGTTGTCCTTATGGGGGAGGAATAACTTTCCTTAACTCCCTGTTCTGGCTTGTTGGAGTTAGTTCAGGAGCTAAGATGGGATCTCCTCTTTGACAGCTGTTAAACAGGTATCTGCGTGGTGAACTGCTCCGGAATTGTTTCCCACACAAATCTTTTTTTTAAGGGCAAATCCATCTACTTTTGAGCACAAGTATATCTCAGACCTTTTACAACGAGGGAATGTTCAGAGATTGTTCTTAATGAGAACAGAATTAAATGCCTCCTTTCAAGATGTCATTATAACTTGTTAAAGAGAGTGTGTGCTGAAAGGAGAAAACCCTCAGTCTGTGTGAGGGGCTGGTGTCTTAGAAGCAGGTGAGAAAACCAGGGTGGGAAACTGCCTGAAATGATCAGAGTTGCAGCAGATAGAGTGTTATGGCAGGTATTAGCTAAGAAACATAAGGCAAATTACAATTAAAAATGGATGTGTGGAACAAAATCCCAAATAATTTTGCACGCTGAAGTGTCTCTTCAGTAGCTCAGGCATTTCAGGTGATGTCAGAAGCTGCTGTCAAATACCTTCTGGGGCTAATGCTGTGAGGAACTGCTTAAAGTTGAATGGAGAGACTTTTTTAGTTAGAGGTTGAGCCATGACTTACAGATATGACAAAGCTCAAATTCACTGGTGAAGGATTTAGTTCAGGAGGCTCATGAGTCAAACCTCATACTGATGACACGATTACCATAGGTGCAGCAAGGTTTCAAAGCTACTGCTGACTGGCTTTGAGCAAATCGCTGTGGTGATAAAACATCTGCAAGGCAATGCAGTTTTCCCTGCCCAGGAGCAGGAAGGGGGATTGGGCTGGGAGGCTGGCTGGCAGCATCCCTGGAATCTCTCACAGGGTCAAGGGATTATGCACTGCAAGTGGGAAGCCTGCAAGGGAACCAGTCGGCAGTGTGACATTCTTTGCAGATACTATTTTAAAAAGAGAAATAAGGCCCAGTTTCAAGTTATCCAACACTTAATTGAAACTGTAACAAAAATTGAATGCTGTCATTAATCAAATGTTTGACTCCAGATAAGATGTGGGGGGGAGGGTAGAGAGGTTACGAGCTGGCTGCCAGAGTTTTGAAGGAATCCTGGAACAGAGCCTTGTCCTGCCCCCATTTGAGGCTCTTGTGAATTAGATCAGTAGGAAGAGGTTTGCTGTTCCAAGTTTTCCAATCCTGGAATGTAATTTATCTTTAAATCAGTTAATGAAATGTTTGAGTAGTGGGTGAACGCATGTGGGGAGTCACTTTGTAATAGCAGTAAATAATATGAGTTATCATTTGCATTCATTCCTTAAATACTCCAAAGTAATGATGTGTTGAGAAATTATCCTTTTCAAGCTTTCTTTAACTTCACTTATATGCAAGTATACAATTTTCTGGAAAAGATAAGAGTTTTGGAATTGTGTAAGGGTATTTGGAAATACTTCTCAGTTTCTTTTTAATTTCAGAGAGCTGGAAGAAGGCCACCTTTCTGAGTATTCAGTCAGATGACTAGGAGATATTAGTGGTCTAATTAACACATGTGGGGTTTTTGTGACTAAAAATTAATGAAATTTGGTGATTTATCACTTCACAAAATGGATGTTTATACTAGGTGTCTTTTCATTGCCAGTAATTTTAAAGCTGCAGTCTGTCAGCTGTTTTCCTGTACAGTAGTGATTGGAGATGTTCAGTTGTCCTTAGGTGTCTGGATGTAATTAGTTTTCTTCGCCCTACAGGAATATTATTTCTTGTTATTCAAGATGAATGTGTTTTACATGTGAACTTTTTCTTTCTTTGCAGTGCTGTAGGTAAAACATGCCTACTCATCAGTTACACAACCAATGCATTTCCTGGAGAGTATATACCCACGGTGTAAGTACTTGTAAAATCCAGAGAACTCATTCCTGTCAGCTTCCCAGTGCCTGCTGCCATTCCAGATTCCGTAACTGAATTGTTTGATTTGGCTGCAAGCACCCCTCAGGTGTGTGTGAGGAACACTTTGAGCTTTTACTGTAGCACAGTCACACCAGTGTGTGCTGATGGTCCCTCAGTTTTGGCTCTCTGTGCCCTCCGGGCCTGGCTGATTAGGGACCAACATTTGCTAACATTTTACCAGATGTTGTTCTCTTCCAAAATAGTGTCGTGTGTTTCTGTCTCTAATGTCATTCATAATAAGCAGTCCCAAGGCTGAACAGCTTGTAAAACATTATATCATAGTCAGAAATAGTTGTCTTACATGGCTGGTGATTTTTTGTTTATTTGTTCCTTCCACTTTTTGTGCTACTGCCAATCCTGTGCTAAGCCAGCCACGGCTTTTTGGCTCCTCAGGCGAGACTGTGGAGACTCATTTATTCTTCCCCTTTTCTTTCACATAAGGATTTGTCAGTATCAGTATTAGTGCAGTTCTCTTTTCCAGGGCCTGCTGGATGTGTTTTATACATGTACAGCTTCTTTGCCCTTTTCAGATGTCTCTGTATTTTCATCTGGCTATGCTGTTCTCCTGAAGTACTGATGAGTTTTTTCAGACAACAAAATACTTTCTAATGAGGTTTATAGATGACTTTTGTTACCTGTCCAAGGCCTTGTTGCCTTAGTTACACCTGTTTCCTCTTTTTTGGTCTTAAATTCGAATTTTTGCATTACAATGTCTTGTGCTCCCAGTGAATTTAAAACCTTTGCACCCACAGCAGTGATGAGATAAAAACGATGCCTCCACTGGCCCCTGGTTATGAGCTTTGATATTTCATTGGAGGGGGTTTTGATTAGCAGGATTAATTAGCTTTTTTCTTACCTACTGTTGTCATTAAGGATTTCTTGGTTGTTGCTTCTGTATCTTCTGTTCTAAATTTCCCACCACGAGACAGATTAACTTGCTGAATGTCCCACTAAGACTGGAAAGTGCTTGTGAAGTACATCACCTGCTTTCCTGTACTCACTGGGATTAACAATTCCTTTGGAAGAGCCATGACAGATCACTTCTGCTCAGACTGGACCAAGTCTGTTGTGTATAACTTTTTATTCCATTACCCAATGTCACGCTTGTTATTTGAAGAACAACTTTACTGTCTCTGGGGAGCTGACGGATGCAATGAAAATGTTCCCTTCCCCAGTTTTCCCAGTTTTTTCCCTCTATGAGGGAAAAATCCTTGGGTACCTTATTTTACTGCAAGCTAATGCAGCTAACTCTCTCTTTATTTTTAGTTTTGACAACTACTCTGCCAATGTAATGGTTGATGGAAAACCAGTCAACCTGGGTTTGTGGGACACAGCTGGACAAGAGGACTATGACAGACTACGTCCACTCTCCTACCCGCAAACAGTAAGAGCTGCAGGGTGAAACCAAGAGCAGGCTCTACAGCCTTGTCTAACATAAAGCATTTTTCTTTTTGAACATAAGGCCAACATTGTCACACCTGGAGTTGTATTTATTAGTAACAGTGACCACTTCCATTTCTTGTGCTGTAGCTGTAATGTATAATCTCTGGGGTGTGTGCAGTTGTTAAAAAGTTAAAATTTGCATGCCCGATGTATTTGTGTGCACTGGTACTTGCTGGGTTTTGTGTAGTCGCAGCCTCAAAATTGTCTAGAACGCTTGATTTAAAATAAAAAAAAACTACCCCGAAACTAGCTCAAAAAATCCCGGTAAATAGTCCCATCAGCTAGTCCATTGGTTTTAAGGTTAGCATGCCTGCCAAAGGCAGGGTTTGTTTTTGGTGTTAGGCGATGTTTGGCTGCAACCTGACACTGTCACTGCTAAGCACTTGATATTGTTTAGTCTGTGTGAAGATGTTCTACATGTGAAAGAGGCAGCACTGAATGAAGAGATTATTGGTATTGACAGAGGCTGTGGTGTCCCAGCTTTCCAATGCACTTGAGCCCGTGGTTATTTTATTGCTTGCTGCAGTTGTGCTGTGACATCGATACAAATGTGCTTCTGTCTTCCCTGTGGCAAACTGGTTAAGTCCTGCCTCCATCCTGCATCTTTCCGTGTTCAAGGAAAACACTGAAGTGATCTGCTTTGCTTTCTTCTTTCCAGTGTGACTTCAGCTACAGTTAATCTTTGTAAAGGTGCTTTTGAATCTGTTTAGAGCAGTGGTAATTTGCAGGGTTTTTTTGGTACTGATTACTCTTGCTGTTGACTGTCAAATATATGTTAAATGCTAGTAATGTAAAATGTAAAATTATTTCACTCTGCAGCATAACTGCTCTTGAATAATGTGAATCTTATTTAAGGAGCTCTGGTGCTATTTTCAGTAATCTTTCCTTAATTCACTGCTCACTAACTTACAGTCATTAGGCTTCCCCATCAGTTATGATCCACAAAATTGATATGAATTTGCCAGTTGTGGGCAACTATAGTTGAAATGTCAGAAATATCTGTCTATTTTAGAAGGAGAGAGAATGGAAAGCTGTTTTTCTCTAATACTTAGATATTTATAGGATACTTAAAACTTCAGTTTTGCTTAGCATCATAAAAATATTTTCCAAAAAGTAGAAGTAAGTATATTGAAAGATCTTTAGTAGGAACAGAATGTCTGTGACAAAGGAACAGAATGCACATACATGTCTTCAGCCTGCCAAAGTAACTTTGTGTTTCTGGCAGACTGCAAAATAATTCCTTGTCTAAGCATCCTAGGGAAAAAGTGTTGTCTGTGCAAGGATGTATACCTGTTCAGTACAGTTGTATTTGGAGTACTTTCAGTTATTTGGATGGGTTTTTTGCAGCAGAAAATGAAATGGGGCTGTAAGTCTTCAAGTTCTTGTGAAGAAGTCTTCAGATTTCAGACTTGTGCAGTATCAAAGATTCATCACCCCCACAAAACTCAGAAAAAGCACTGAGGAAGAGAACAGTGGTGCTGACGAAACCTGACTTTTTTTAGGATCTGTGTTCAGCCTCTTTTCCTTCAGTGTGCTATTTAAAACTCAGCCCTTGCATGTTCTCATGGCTCTCCTTTCCCTTTTTGTGCACCTGAAGGATGTTTTGGGCAAGGTGAAAGCAGCAGGTGTTGGTTACTTGGGCAGTGTGTGCTGAGATCAGTGACCCAGCAGTTAACAGCTGGTAACTTCACAGTGAGGGCTTGGCATTAATTTGTATCTTTTTCTCCTTATTCATATTTTTATTTATTCCTTAAAATATACAGGAATTTAATATCTTTTCCTTAATGCATGTGAAATCTACTATTTCCAAATATTTGGGGAAGGAAAACCTTGGGACAGAAAAGGTGCTCACGTCTGTTTCCTCAGGAGACCAAACCAAAGAGAAATTGTTAGTTGGGTGCTTTTCGGGAGAGGTTTGATCTTGCAGGTTTCCCCTGACAGTGCAGAACTGGTTTCTGGGGAAGGCTGGTGTCTGCTCTGGGTGCAGCTGGTTGTGCTGAATTACAGGGCAGCGTCTCTCTTAAGAAGAAAATCCTCCTTGAGAATATCTGTGAGCAGAAATTGCTGACTGAAAACATTTTCCCTTAAATCCATTTGAGGAGTAACTTTATCTCCTGCTGTTACTAGGTTGGAGGAACCAATGGTAAGAATATATCTTCCAGTCTGACAGATCAACCTATTGCCGTATGTAAAACTTTAAATAAACTTCAGTTCCAAGTTCTGTCATCTTGTCTTCCCTATGATAGTGATAAATTGGCCCCTATTTTTTGAACAAATACTTTTCTTGGAACTATCAAATTGCTAGATCTAAGAACTCTGTTACCAAATTTATGTGAGTTGCTAAGATTAAGTATTTTTTTGAAAACAAATAGCTTTTCCTGCTAGTGTGCAAGACACCTGAGATCTTCCAGTAATTCCTTGCGGTTACACCAAATCTTTGGATCTCTGGAGCTAGTGGAGGAGAGAATCTCCTCAAGTGCAGCCCTTGAGTCCCCATGAACCAGCAGAATTGGAAAACAGAAGTAGTGGCCATAGTATCACATTATTTGATGTTGTTTCTTTCTTCTTCTGGGACGCTGCTGCGGAAACTTGTTTGGGTGATGCATGAACAACTGGGTTGCAAGTGCTTAGCAGTGAGATGTCAGCTGCTGACCTAACAAAATGCCTTGAAATGCAGCACAATCAACTAACACTCTGCAATGCCTGATTCTGTAGCACGTTTGGTACTGCAAGAAGTACGGATGCAGAGGTAGGATGGGGAGAGTTGGGCTTGTTTGGGAGACACCGACTGAGTTGGGGTCATACAGCAAGTTTACATCAACACAGATGGAGGAAATGAGTGTTGGGGTTATTCTGAATGCCTGCAGACCTGGAGCGTGTCATCTGTGAAACCTGAATTGTATCCTGTGGTTACTATCAACACATGCTCTGAAATGGTTTTACCTGCTCTTACGTAGAATCTTTTGCCGTCAGTTAAAAAGCAAGATGTGCAAGATCCCTTTTTTTCTGCTTTCTCATTATTTAGAAAGGAAAGGGAGGAACTTTGAGACTTTTGTTCCCTTTTCAATCCTAATTTGGTGATAGAGAAGTTCTAAATCTTTTTTTACTGGCATTCAGTAGGAGTGAAGTTCTGTAAGAAGTTCAACAAGCTGCTTTTGATTTGGAAGCAGTAATTGTAGAAATTCTTGCATAAATTTTTTTTTTAAATTTCACCGTTGAAATTGGCCTTCGCAATTTAAGACTACTTTTGAGTTGTGTATTAACAGGTAACACTTTGCAACATCCTATGCTGATGAGGTCAATGAAGAAGAAATGACATTTAGGGGGAAAAACCCTTGAAAGGCATTATTGGTGTCCTAGTTGCTGGCTACTGCAATAGCTGATTCTAAATTTGACTGCAATCTATTTGTTATTTTCCCCCCCTTTCTCTCTGGCTGCTTGTAGCTGCCTGGGAATGGATTTCCCACTGGGAAGGCTGCCTCTGATTATCATGTGCAACTGTATTGCTGACCTTGCCTTTTGCAAGTGTGGTGGAGCTGGCAGTGTCAAGGAGATACTGATGATATTGGCCTGTTCACGACACTGTACAGTGGCTTCTCTCTTGGGCTGACTCTGTCACCTTGTTTTGTAGGATGTCTTCTTAATCTGCTTTTCCCTCGTGAGCCCAGCTTCCTTTGAAAATGTCCGTGCTAAGGTAAGGACGAGCTGGTACCGTTTTATTTCTGAATGTTCATCATACTGTTCACTTACAGCAGAGTTTGGAAAATATTAGGTGCTTTTTTTTTAATTGTTTTTCCCACAGGCCCCATGAAATGCAGTTTGGAAAAGCAGAAATCCATTTGCCTAACTTGTGAGTCATGGAAGTTCAGGGCACATGACACACTTAAGTACGAATTGTTTCTTGATGTGTTGATAACAGTAATTTAAGTATTCAGCCAGCAAGGTGCTGAGATCACAAACAGGAGCTTTCCTTTTAGTACAGTTTGAAAAAAAAAAAGAGCTTTAAAACAAATGCATGTAAAAATTGGGTACTTGTTCCTTGCATCAGCCATCCTTCTGCACGTGCTCTGTAACTGGGAATATTTCGTGTCCTCAGACAGCTCAGCTGCACAAGGAGGTGTCTCCATGGGCAAGGGTAGGTCAGGGCATTTCTGGTGTGTGAGGAAAATACAGCCCTTAATGGGCTACATTTTTAAAGTATATGGGAATAGCTGTTGGCTTCATTGACAGTGATGTGCCCTTTTCTAATCCTGCCCTGATGGGATCTGGGTGCTCCCTCTGTTCCAACTGACCCAAAGTGAAGGACTGGGAGCTTTTCAGCTGTGATGTTCCAGGGCCTCCAGGGAACTTGGCCCCCACACAGGAGACCCCATTTTTTATTTGTCTTTTTCAGTGGTATCCTGAGGTGCGGCACCACTGTCCCAACACGCCCATCATCCTCGTGGGCACCAAACTGGACCTGCGGGATGACAAGGACACCATAGAAAAGCTGAAGGAGAAGAAGCTGACTCCCATCACCTACCCACAGGGCCTTGCCATGGCAAAAGAGATCGGTATGGCAGCGGCGGGGTTACTGTTGGCTGGATCTAGGCTGTGTTTGTGGCAGACCTTGTACCTTAATTAAATGGAATGCCTGGCTTTTGTTGTGGAGCCGGCTGGGAGCGGTGCTGCTGGAGCTGTGCAAAGCTGCTCTGTAACTGTGTCTCTGCTTCCCCCAGGCGCAGTGAAATATCTCGAATGCTCAGCACTTACGCAGCGAGGCCTCAAGACAGTGTTTGATGAAGCCATCCGAGCAGTGCTGTGCCCCCCTCCTGTAAAGAAGAGGAAGAGAAAATGTCTGCTGCTGTAAACTCACCCTCCCCCAGCCCATCGACCCTGTGCTTTGCTCAAACAATGGAGCATTCACATGCCAATTTTTTCTGTTATAAATTAGTTCTCTTCCATCAGTTCTTCAACCAATTGACAATTTCATGGTTTCATTTGTTTAAAGTATGACCCTTACCTTGCATCCTTCTAAGAGCAAACTCCTGAAAAGACACACCTATGTAAAGCCTTATTTTTAAAATCCTCTTCTTGCTCAATTAAATGTTGCCAAACTATCTGCTGAACTAAGTCGCATTGTTGTGCTACAAACACTAAGCACTAAACTGTTTTTTAAAGATTCTTCTTGAAAATGACTCTAATTTCTGGTAGGAAATGCAAAATCTCTTTCTAGTTTTTCACAGTAAGTAACAGTACCGGGGAATTAGCAGAACATTGCGCTCTAATGTTTTATTCTGAACTGTTTTCCCAGCACAGCCGTTGCCTCGTGGTGCATCCAGCACCCATCTCTGGCAATGACTGACACGCCTGAGTCACAGTGTAAATGCTTTATCATTGGTAAGGGCTTGGTTGCAATCTAGTTCTTGCTGCTGTGATTGGAAAATTAACTATTCTTACTGAAGTGTATCTAGTCCTTTTGACAGCGTTGTATTGTGATGAATAAATGGAATATTGGGTTGGATCCGGAGATAGTGCCAGACAGTATTTTGACACTGTACAGCTGACTTACACTACACTGCCAGAGTAGCTCAGCAACCATTTTCCCAGAGGTGCAGTAGTGGAGAGAGGTTGGTGTTCATGGGTAAATTCCTTTGAATTTCAAGTAGGGCATTCATGGTAGGTACAATTCTGAATCAGTCATTCCCACTTTTATGTAGTAAATGCTTTTCTTGTAGAATCTCTTCTTATTGAGCAATATAACTTGTATTTTAAAACCTTCTGATTGATAGAAGTTTGCTTTTTTTTTCTTTTTTTTTTAGAGTAGAATGTTCAAGCATATCTTCATTTTCCTGTTATTTCTGACCCAGTAAGTTATGCTTTCTGAGGAGCTTTTAGTCTATTAACTAGGTGTAAAAATCATGTGAAGCAGCTTTACACATTTTAGTAATTTTTATATTTTAAACCTCTGTAACTGACAAACCTTTCAACCATCACTGTTTGCAAGGTCCCCCCACCGTAACATGACTAATGCAGCCAAGTGTTCTTTCTGTCACTCCATGTGCAGCAGCGATCGCGTAACGGTAACTTGGGTCTGTGAGGTTCTGTAATTAGTGCTCATGTTCTGTACCTTCCAAAGTGGCAGGAATATGATGTTGACCTACACCCTTTCAACCACTAAAGCAAAATTTAAAAATAAAAGTTGCAAAATTGTGAAGTTTTTACATTGATCTTTTGCTAATGCAATTGGCAGTATGTTTTGCATGTATGACTTAATAAATCCTTGAATCATAAGTGTGGTAGTGTTTGAGTTTCTGAGCAAGTGTCTCATTCCTGTGCCACTCTGAGCACATTCTTGTTCTGTGCCAGCAGCCCTGTGTGCACGTGTCTCCTCAGGGCCTGTGTGCAAAGCCCAGGCTGGCAGTGGTCCCCTGAGAACCCAAACTAAACACAGCACTTGGCAACAGCTCTGCAGAGGCCTTGCCCTCTCAGTGTAGTTGTTACAGCTCCTGCTGCTGCTTGTGCAGTGCCTTAAAGCTACTGGCAGTGGGGGGCAGGTTCTCTGTTCCACTCCCCTCTATGCAAACAGAAATCCCCTTCCTCTGAACCAGTCACAGTTTGTGCTTAAATGGCCCAGATTTCAGGCTTTTATTTAAAGCCCTGCTCTGTGTGTTGCCTCCCATCCTCCAGAGTGGCTGCACCCAAGGCTGGGGCCCTGGAACCCCACAGGCCCCAAAAGCAGCACAGTCCCTCCTGCTGACCTCACTGCTCTGACAGCCAGCACTGGTACCTGTCATTGCACAGGAGCCAAGGTTTTATTTCATTTTGTTTCCATATCGACTATCACAGCAGGAACATCCACACAGTTAATTCTCAACCACATCATATTTTACTTACATCAATTTCTTTTAAATAAATGCTGCTGAGCCTTAAAAGGAAAAAAAAATTAAAATAGTTACACACTAGAAACAAGGAATCCACTTTTTAAAAATCATTACAACTGGTTACACATTCTTGGCAGAATCAGAGTGGTGCTCAGTAGCTGGAGCTAGAGCAGGTGACCAACACGATGCCAGGGCCTGAATGTTATTTTTTTTTTTCCTTCTCATGAAGTAGTTTTAGTTTAAAATCAATAAACACAATGATGTAGATCAACACATACAAAAGACGGGTAGATTAAAGAATATTGCACATGTATATCCAAGCAGCATTTAACCACAACAAGCCCTCCCCTGCAACCCTGGGATCCCAGCACAATCTGTAAGAAAAAATAGTGCAATCACTGAGCCTGCCCTGCCCAGCCCTGCCCAGCCTGAGCCGGGCTCACTCACCCTGCAGCCCTGAGCTGCAGCCCCTGGGCTCTGCCACGGCCCAGGCAGCCAGGGAGGGACGTGGGAGCAGAAGTGGAGCTGCAGGTGGGGGATGAGCTCTGGCAAGGCTCTGCTCTGCCACGTGGCCACATGGTTCTCACCCACATTCACTTTGGTCAAGCGTTCAGCTGCTGTGCCAGCACACAGGCTCGGCTGGAGCTCCTCATGCTGATCCCTTCTGGAAAAGCCCAGCCTTCAGCACAGAGCCACAATCTGTGCTTTCACCAGCACAACATTCCCCGAGTGCTGCAGAGGCAAGGGCACTAAGACCCTTTTTCATTTTATGCAATGTGAGAAAAGTACTGAAATCCACTTAAGCATGAAAGTGGAATGTGTCCTGAATACCTGAAACCTGCAGAAAAGCCCCCAGGTCATCCTCGAGCTGTGGTTATACTGCACTGGGGCTGTACTCTCGTGTTTGACAAGACAGACACGATCCATGTTCCTGAGACAAACTGTTCAGAGCTTTGAGCACAACATCTGGCATGTGGTCTGTGATCATCTTGGGACTTATTAAAATGCTGCTGAAGACGGTTTCGTTTGACCATCTTGCTGTGTATTTGATATCTGAAGAACACAACCTAGGGAAAAAACACACCACAAATACAATGGCCCTGTCAGAACTGGAACAGGCAACCTGGAGGCTCTGGACACGGCTGAGGGAGGAACTGGAACCCTCTCACAGCAGCAGGTGGGATCCCAGAGAGCTGCAGGTCTGCCCTACAGCAAACAGCTGGAATTGCTGCCATGAAGTGTCCCTGAGGGCAGAGCTGCACCACATTACACTGTGCTTTAACAGGGAAAGAAGCCATCATAGATTCAAATAATTCTGCTCCCAAAAACACAGAATAGAGCCTAAACAAGGAGGGGGAGGGCACTGAACACTGCACATTCACGTGGTTAATGTCAAATTTAACACACATATATCAGGGAATAAAGCACAGTGGGGTATCAATAGGATACCAGGCAATAAATGTAATGCTACACATAGGATGCACCAGTCTGTAAAATTCAATCCCAAATACATGATGGGGGCTCTGGTGTGCTAGGCCTACTTAGAAAAACTCCCATTATTAACTGCTGTGCTATGGAGTAAAAGAAATTAAAAGAAATTAGCTCAATAAAGCAGAAGAGCAGCCATTGGGAAAACCTGCCCAGGTCAGAAGTGTTCAAGTATCTAACTTGTAAAACCAGTATTAAAATTGTTAGAAATTAAATATGTGAAGCTTAAACAAAATATTGATCTACTGAATGGGAGGAAAGAAGTGAATTTCTTCTCCAGTCCTTTTCTTTCCTCTCTGTAAGAGGCAATTTCTCTTTTCTTCTGTAAGATAGTCTTGTGCAAGTTAAAAATGCTCTGATTTCTGTTTCAGAACATGAGAGGCTATCAGGGCCTCCCTGACTTCTGGGCTGTTTCAGGTTGCTTTGTCTAAAAAAATCCAACATCAACAAAAAAAACCACAAAAAAAGCCCTGAACACAACACTGCCCCAACAAAGCCACAATCCTCACCCTTCCAGCAGTTTCAGCTTTCTGGTGTTTTTGTTTCAGTTTCCTGCATCCACAGAAAAGTAGCAAGTGACAGGAAAAACTACAGACGAGGTGGGCACACATTGGGTACTGGGGCAGCTGCAGCTCTCCAGCCGGCTGGGGCAGCACTACAGGCAGTATTGCACCTCCTCCTAATCACCAGCACTCAGGGGACTGCTCAGTCATGAGGAATTGTTACCACTCCACCTCTACCTGGACACTGCAGATCTGCAGTCTCAGGCAGAAATTGCCACCTGGCAAAGCTGAACTTGCCAAGTTTGGGTTTAAAGTCCTCACTTCAGTAGCTGAAATAAAAGGGCAGGATAAGGCATAGAGAGAACAGTGTCCAGGGCTTGAAGTGAAACAGAAGCTGGGAGACACAGAATAGAAACTGAACACTGGGCAATGTGCAATAACCAAAACTGGGTGCTGGAGATGCACAGAGCTGGAAACGTGCACTTTGAAAGAGACAAGGAGCTGTAAGTGGACTTCAGGGAGACAGGAGAGTGGTATCCATCATTCCACTTACCTCCTAGAGCTGCATTCTTCAACAACATGGATAATCTTTCCAGGCAGATACAGATGAGGATACTGAGGGGGTGAATTCAAGTGTGGCTCCTCCTCAAGGGCGTTGTACGAAGGCGACCGATGAACCATTAAACTCTCCTCGGCCAGGAGGGGCTGGGTCAGGGCATCCTGGTTCCTCCCATCCAGCTCTGTTGGGAAATCATCAGGATCTCCTCCAAACACCTCATACCAACACCCCCGCAGCAAAATCTGGTACTGAAATCAGAGAGAACAGTTCACTTGAAGTTTGGCATCCCTTCAAGTAACTTATTCTAGTTGTGTGCTTGCACACACTTCCTCTGAAAATACAATTAAAAGATTAAAAATTACTTTATGCACGTGCTCCCCAAATTTTGTTTGGTAATGATCTCCTTTCCGAATTTTCCCCACAGTAACAATTATTTCAGCAGTATGGATCCTTAGCCTCCAGTAATGCTACAGAAAACATTACCATCTTTACCAGCTGAATTACTCCATGTGGATTCTTGCTCTGCAGGTTTAACTTTTCTTGCACCTGGAACTTCTAACTGTCCATTACCTAATTCTGTATTTACAACGTCACACAGACCCTCTGCTCATCCCTAGGACTACAGGGAAATCTTGGGGCATGGCAGATTCAAACTCAGATGTTCAAAAATGGCAGTTCTGAATCTTTAAGCCACACCTCTGTACCTCCAGTACCATCCTGCCTGACACCACCTGATCCATCACATTCAAAACTGGTTCCCACTAACAGTAAAAAGAGGTAAAGAATTAACACTGTAACAGAAATATTTGCTTCCAAATTAATTCTGACAGTAAAATATAAGTAAAATCAACAATTTGCTTACCTACTGGAAGTAGTTATTACATTATTAAAGTAAGTAATCTCACTAACTTTTCGTAATTTTAGCTGTTTGGGGTTTTTTTCCCATTTTTGTTTTTCAATAGTTTCCTTTTATCAGCAAAACTAGCAAACAGATAATTTCAGGCCTTTGATGTTGTAAACCAGTGTACTGGGAGTCTTACTGAATCCTAATCTCCAACATCACAACTTTACAGGATAGGAGAGTAACACAAATGTCACTGAATTAAATGCAAACAATTTTGTTCTGAAACACAATCGTAACTCAGTTTTAAGATGAAAAATAGACACACCAGCAGTCACTGCATTAAATTTGAGGCTTAACCCAGGTAACAATTCCACAATTTTAACCAGGAACTGCATTTGGTTACCTTGGGCCTGTTGCAGTTTGCCACAATTCTCACTATTCTTCTCTTTAAATCCTCCATGTTGGGCATACTTAACCTGTTTAAACACACAGAACAAAGTAAAGCAAAGCCTCCTATTGTCTACTATCAAACACATCTCCAAGTATCAATTTAAAAGTATTTTCATCTCACCTTGCAACAAGGTCTTTTCCAACAATGACTGAAACAATGAAGTGCTTAGTGTAATCTGCAAGTGATTTGCTTAAAAAAAAGAAAAAAAAAAGAAAAAAACGGTTTAGATACACTAAGGAGATAAGCACACTTTAGTCTTAGGATGATCATTATAATTCAGTAGAAATACAAGCAGTGGCAGCACCATTTCCAGTCAGTGCCTTAGTGGGCATTCAGATCTTCTTGCTGAAGGTGACAGAGTAACTTCAGTGCTGACTCTAAGGGTGTGTGGATGTCCAACAGACCAAGGCAGACAAGTCAGGTGAGTATTTTTCTGGAACAGTTATTTTAAACTTTATTTGTACTGCCTGACAGAATTCCCCAGAGGTGTTTCATTCTGTAACACTCTGCCAAGAACTTGACTGTAACTCCAGATGGAGCAAATGAATTTGAGTGGAGAACATACAAACTCTTCCCACAGTCAGCACAGAGCTAGTAGCTAACACACCTGGCAGCTGCCTTGACTTTTCCAGCTCAGACACAGAACCAAGCAACAGAAGCCTCTCACCTTAAGAGCCCTCCTGGGGGAGAGAAGGCGTAACACCTCAGCATGGGGAAGGAGTTCCTGAGCATGATGGCCAAGATAGATGCTGTCCCACCACCCAAACTGTGACCAACTATCACAAGTTTATATTCCTGCAGATAGAAAGACAAACTTAGATGGACACAGAAAAAGCTGTGGGTAATTTTTAAATCAAATTATTTGGAGGGTAACTTACTGGGGCAATTGTGAAAGCCTGGTTTAATATTCCATCATTTATTAGTTTTCGATAGATGTAATTTGCAGCTTGAGTTATTCCCTACAAGAGAGCAGTTCAGGTTAGAAGGGTGTCTCTAATCTGAGGTGTGACACATGTGTAGTTTAAATACAACACCATCACAGAAAAACAACTTTTGCAAAGCTGGTCTTCTCTCTGACATCCTCCTGACAGAGGTCTGGTTATAACCAAGAGGTCTCTATGTATTGCATGTACGGGTTAAAAAGGTTTGGGGATATTTCATAAGGACATTAAGTATGACAAGGGGATTATTAAAAACTCTACCTTGCAGTGCCAGGGGCAGCGTTTGATGCACCAAACACTGAAATAATGCATGCAATCCATGACAAGGAGAACATTCTTCTGTTTAACTAAGGATCCCAGGTGTTTTTAGCTTGCTACTGCTGAGCTGACCTACAAAGAGCCACAGGCTGCACACACACACACACCTTATGCACAAACCCATTCTCCAGGACCTCCTCCAGAGTCAGGTCTTCACAGTCTGCTGACAGATCAGTGAGAATGTCCTGTGAACAAAGCCTTGGTCAGAGCTCCCTGCAGGGCTGTGTGGCTCCTGGGCCGTGCTCTGCTGCTCACCCCTGTCACAGGGACATCACCAGCTGGCTGCCAGCTGTGTGAGCAGCACAACACATCCCACCACACACCACCAACCCCAGCAAACACACAGCAAGCACAGCTCCAGGCCTGGCAACTATTTCCAACTGCAGACACCCCATTATGGATGCACCTCCACTCACAGTGACTTGGAATTACCCCTGCCTGTCCTCCCCTCACTCTTCCAGTAGCACAGAGAATATTTCCCATCCAAGGGCAAGCGGGGGGCTTACAACTTAAACCTGGGTGACTCATACCTGTGAGTGAGTTATTTTAACATGTGCCAGCCTAACACAATTTCCTCTGGGTACCAGGAGTTCACTCATTTCTACAAAGCTAGTTATTGATATCAGATGAATGATACCTCAAAAGACAAAGTTCCTCTCACAGCGACCACAATAGCTTCTTTTTTGTGATCCAAAGCAACAAAAAATGGAATCTCATAGATCTGGAGGAGAAAAATGTAATCAGCAAAGACACCAACATTTTATAAGGGCAAGCATTTAAAAGGGCAAGCTCTTATTGAGCTCCATACTGTACTATGGAAAGAAGCTGAATTGGTCCCTTATTTGGTTAGTCTAAGTGCCTTTTTTAAGTACTGAGACAGATTTATATCAATGGCTTTGTGGCTGTTCTGTTAGATTAGAAAAGGAATACACACTGAATGTTTTCTTTTGGTTTTGCATCTTACACTTCATAAATGCTGAAGGCAAACTAGACCCTTCATCCCTTGCTTTCCCTGAATTCATCACTACAGGCTGCCCAAAGCCTGTCCAGATTGTTTACCTTGTTATGAAAGCTGATATGAATGAAGTCTCTGTACTGCAGTCCTGTTATTTTTAGGATGGATCCAAAGTGAAAGTTATGACGATCACCACCCGTTATTTCAGAATCTGTTGGTCTATTTCTGCAACTAACAAACACAGAAGAGAAAAACTTTCATGTTCCAATTTGTCAGGTTTCCTTTCAAGGAATCAAACTCAGTTAAATTTGCAGAGGGCCTACTGCCAGGAATCAAAAGTGCTTTCTTTTTGCAATAGCACCAGTAAACATTCTGATGCAAGATGTTACCTCTGCCTTGTTACAGGACCACTGGCAGAGCAAAGAGTGCAGTAAGAAAAGAATTCTTAACATTACAAGCCACTGAGAGAAAATACAAACAAGGAAAAAGGAAATTCAAACAAAAATTTGCACAGCAATCTGATCTCATGTTTTATCCACAGTATTATGTGATAATTTTTTTTCCAAGTGATTTCAGTAAATCATGTGGATATTTCATATCAGTAATTACAAAAATTATTCTTCTAGTCACAAATGCCAGTGGTCACATACAGTAATCCTATCCAGCAATATGCAGAATTTCTTACTGACCATAAACATTTCTGAGTGAAGGGGTCAAAAGGAACAAAAAGGAGGCTGGAGGGACAGGGAGCTTCTGCTAATTCCTTAGGACAGAGAAAATTACTGATACACTTCTGTTCCTATATGTAAATCTGTGCCCAAAAGGAACCTCTAAAAGGCCTCATTTTAAAACATGTTTCATTTAATCTGAATTCTTCCTCTGTCATTTTACTAAATTTATTTTTTTTATCTCAATCACAAACTTTTCCCATGAAAAAAAACCCCAATCTGTTTGAGGGTGGAAAGGCACTGGAATTTTGTTTCTCTGAATTTCTGAAAGATAACTCCAGCAGCCAGGATCATGTACACCCAAGAGTGATATAATTTGATGCAACAAAAATACTGCTATTGTAACTATTTTATTTCTGCTAAGACTTGTTAAATAGAAGGCAGCTGCGTGTTTTTAAGCTCTGAGGTCAAACCTACCAGTCACCATTGAGCTTACAGAGTGCAGTATATGGGTTGGTGTACACGTAGTAGGGCCAGCCATAGGCAGCTGCAGCAAACAGCATGTAGTGAGCAGCATTCTCCAGCTCAACATCCAAATCATCAGTCTGGAGGCACACAGGGAAAGAAAAGGAAGCAGAGAAAGGGAGGAAGTTATGTTAGGCAGCCTCAGAATAAAACTGAACACAGGCTAGTGAAAATCAAGGCATTGTGAAATACACACTACCCCAAAGGAAAACCTCAAGGTCTAAGAGGAACTAAAAATAGCCACCTGTATTTCAGGAAAAAGTCTGTGTTTACTGATGTAGCTACACAGCTCAAGGATCTTGAAAAGCTCTCACTGAGTCAGTTTCTTCCAATGCTGATACGTTGATAAGCTCAATGCTGAAAACAACATTCACTGCAAATATCCTACCTAAGGATGTCCAAGGGAAGGCTGGAGAGTCTGCAGCAGAGCTCTCTGGAACAGAGCACAGCCCCATCACACTGGCTGCATTCCAAAGGAACTTGACAGAGTTCCTTTTAAAGGAAAGGAACCAGGAACTCCGGAGTTCCTGGTTAAAGTAAAACTACATACACCTATGAAACACAGGCTAAAAGGAGGGGAAAAATTTACAAAGGCACTTTTTCACTGAAAATCAGCAAAAACCAGTTAGGAAACTAACCTGTCACTTGAAAGCATTTAAAAGATGCTATTCTTGCTTCTTACCTTATCTGGGTATTTGCAGCAGACATACAGCCCACAATACATACTAGAAGATTACCTTCTCAGTAGTATGGAAACAGTATCAAATATTCATTCTCCCTCTGTTCCCTTTCTCTCCCAACTGTTCATCAATGATCAAATGACCTAAATGGTTCCTTTTTTGCATTTAACTCCTCATTTGAAGTTCTACTCATGCAAAAGCAGAAAAATGTTTTTGACCACAAACTTATTGTTTTCACTGCATTTATTAGTAATGTACATTGTTATGAATTTTACTGCAGTGTTTAATTTTATTAAAAGAATAAACAAAACAAAGAAAACAAACCCTCTCCAGAAAGAAGTGCATTTCAATTTGACCTGGCACCATTTCCCAGAACAATGACACCAGAGGCTGCACCAACCCCATCTTACCACGAGAGATGATGGAGAATGGCACAGGACTTCTTCAGGCTCTTTGGGGCAATTTTCCATTTTATCTTGTTCTTGATGGAGCAGAATCAAACCAGCTGCTATGTCACTTGGCACCAGATCAGTGTCCTGCACAAAGACACAGAAGACCCTGTAGAACCATGCCACACCTCCATGCCAAACTCCAGAGACAAAGCAAGGCTCTTACTGAGAAGTAGCTGCGGAAGAGCTCGGCGATGCTGGTGAAGGCCACCCGGTGGTCGTCGTCCTGCACGATGCAGCAGCACAGCAGCCTGATCCTCTTCTCCCACACCCTGGTGGCAGAGCTCTTCACGTTGTACAGCAGCTGCCCCGACTGGCTGCTCTCCAGGTTGCGGCTCACACCGTCGGGCAGGTAGAACGTCTTCTTCCCCCCGAGGGGGTCAAAGACAATGACAACTCCAATGACAGTAAAGATGATGATAATCCAGCTGCCAGACAGGAAGGAGTGGGATACCAGACTCTGAAACCAGACACTTCTGACAAGTGTGCAAGAAATCCCAACTACATTTCTTGGCAGACTGAAACCGAAGCTGGGTATGGAATTCTGCATGGAGACCTCTTGCTGCTGTGCTGAGGCTGCAGCTCTTTGGACTGTGCTTGCAATACTCTGGAACCAGAACATGGCTGCTGGCTCAGTTCACACAGGGCACCAAACCTGGAACCACAGCCCAGTGCTTTGGAAGTAGCAGCTCCATTTTTCACTACCAGCTAAGTGACCAGGTTACTACTCTCTTCATATTTATCCCGTTTTCTACACTCCCATTGCCCCTCTTATCCTTTCTGACCTTCACCTCCTTTCCTTCACTGCAGGACACACTTTCTTTCCCAAGTTAAGCAGCTTTTTTACGGAAGGATACCAACTCATTTTCCCTTTCCCATACACTGCCAAGCTCGGATTTGTGGGGAGGCACCTTTACCTTGCAATAACTGTCCCAATGACACCATTTATGACAGTCTTCTCACACTGCACGCTGTTGTCTGACACCCACACAGCTCCTACAACAGCCCAGATGAATTCAGGGAAATAGAGAAGCAGGCGAGTATAAAGTATTTTGGGAAGTGATTTTCTTGGGCCCGGATTAGAAATTGTTCCTGAAATTAGAGAGAGAATTTAAAACAAGAACTGCTCACGAATGCACCTCAAGTACATAAAATCCTACCTGGAAATATGAACTTTCTGGGCTTCACAGAAAGTAAGAAACTTAAGTGAAACTATCAAGTTCTTTCATACCAATGGAAAGCTATCATTGAAGCTAAGAAAAACAAGAGTGGATTTATATCTGTGATTCTTAGAATCTACTCTACTAAAACCACAAACAACTCTAGCCAGAGACAGTTCTGCACTGAACTTGAGGCAGCAGTGCTGTGCCCCACATAAGCCAGAGCTGCATCCAGGAGCACTGGCTCCCCTGCAGCTCCTCATGACTCCTGGGGCCTGCTTTTATTATTCCATTTAGCTTTTAGCTGGTTAATATTTCATTTTCAGATCCTATTCTGTTGGGCTACTATGAAGTTTTTTTACTGGACTTACTAAATAATAATAGGAGAACAAAAGCAAGACCATTACCAGGTCAAATACTTCTCAGGCTATTTTCTGTATTGTTAATTTACTAATAACCTCTTAGTTTCAGCACTCTAAGGCAATAAAAAAGGGAGTAACTTTTGGCCAGCTCATCTCTTAAACCAATCTGCTGATCCCAGGATAATGGGTAGTGGGGTGTGAGTATTCAGGTGTAGACAAGTGATTTGTAAAGGCTGCAGAACAAAAACAACCTTGGGAACGGTTCCAATAACAAAGCTGTGGTTCACGCCCAGTGATAAAGCCCTTTCAAAAGCCCTCGATCCAGAGGTTGCTTTTTCCCATTCCCAGGTTGCAGCCTGTCCTGCAGCAGTGTGGATGCTTACACACTCAATCAGATGGAACTGTCCTTCCTCTAAACAACTTTTCCTTTCTCATGCCACCCCCAGGGTGTGAGGGCTCCAGGCAGGTTCCCTGCTGGCATCACTGATCCTCAGGACAGCACAAGGGCTGGTGCAAAACCGAGCACACCCAAACCCACGCACTCCAGCCTCAATCCAACACACCTCACCCCTTGTTTTCCTGGAAATTCAGCCTCAGAATTACTCAATTTCTCAGTTACAATGGCCTTGCAGCTGTACTTTCATACTGAACAAGGTTCTTTCATCACTGCTATTTACAGTTACATCCCTCACCTCTGCAGCTTTGGTTAGACCTGGTGCTAACAACACCAAGGCCATGGGTTTGACCCTTGAATGGCCCATTCACTTAAGAGCTGGACTCAATGATGCTTGTGGGTCCCTTCCAACCCAGAATATTCTGTGAAAGTTTGATATAAACATCACAGAATGTGATCTGGCCAGATGTGATCTGGCTGATCTTACATCCCCTCCTCTGGAAACTCTAGGAAAACCAGTGGCCAGAGTCAAGCCAGGATCATCATCCACACCTCTGCTCTGTCATAGTTTCTCTTCATGCACTCTTAAAATTGCTTAAATGGAAAGAAGTAGAAATACTTATTTACAGAAGCATAAATACTTATTTTCAGCGAGTCAAGAGAACCAATATATTAGAAACTGTCGAGTCTCATCTGTTACTCCAGAGACCACACACATATTTCAAATTAATCTTCTTAACATTACTTCAGTGATCAGGTGCCTCACCAGAAAAAAGCTTTCCTAGCAATTTTAATCCAAAATGAACCTTTTCTACACTGCAGTCCTTACTTCTGTCCAGCTACTCATTTCAAGTTGTGGTCCTGCTCTATTTAACAGTACTCAATGTCACTTTTATTATGACATTTATACAATTCACTTTTCAGTGTGTTTTTCCCCAGGCAGCCCACTGCAGCTAAGGGATTTTCACAAGATATGACTAAACCTACCTATGCAAGACAGAACTAACAGGATACTCCAAATGATTCTGGACACACTACCCTAATTCCTGTCAGAGAGGTGGAGCAGTGTTACATCAGAGGTCACACACAGATAGTTTTCAGGATGTTCTGATGGCAATGAAATATTAGCTGAACTAAGCTGTTGCATCTATTCATTATGTTAGATTCCAGACTAACAAAGGTAATACTATTAAAGCAAATATGTTAATGCTGTTGGAGTTTTTCAAGTCTGACTACCATTAAAACATTTCAATTTTTGGTAGGTTTTATGTCAGCTTCGGATTAAAAACAGACATCTATTACAATCCTACCAGATAAACACAAAACATCATTATTAACCATTTACCTTGCATACTGACGTATACAAGAGCACATAACGCACATATTATGGAAGCCAGAAGAATGATGAGGCCGAGCAGGTAGCTGTGCAGCAATCCTCCTCCGGGACAGTTAAACTGCCCCTTGTGAACCGTGTAAAGGACAAAAATCCCAATCCACCTGCCGGGAAGGGAGATAAAAACAGTTACAGCAGGAAGGGAGAAGTGCCTGCTGCGAGGCGATCACCTCATCGATAGTGGTCGCCTTAATGAAAGCACTGCACAAAGATTAACAGCACGGGACCTGTTACATAAGGGAAGTGTCGGGATGAAACCACTACACGAACACTCAGAAGGAATTACAATTCCGCCGAGTGTACACGGAGCCACAGTCCCCCTGCCCGGCGCTATCACTGCCTCCCCCGGAGCCCGAACCAGCGCGGCTGGCGGACACAAAGCAGTCTCGGTGTTCATTACGAAACCAGCCGAGCGCTACTCGCGGATTAAGCCCAGCGGGTGAGGGCGGCCCGGAGCGGAGCGGCAGCGCGGGCACCGCGCCGTGCGCCTGTGCACCGACCCCGAGCTGTGCCAGGGTCCCACAGCGCCCGGGCCGCGGGCACCGCTCGTCCCGCCGCTGAGCGGCCGGGCCGGCGGGCAGCGGCCCCGGAGCGTGCCTTACCACACCAGCCTGACGAACAGCTCGAAGGCTCCCGGGAGCACGAAGTCGTCGCTGCCGATGGCCCAGCGCCGGCCGAACAACACGAGCCCCGGCATCCTGCGGGTCCCGCCGCCGCCGCTCCCTCAGGGCCCAGTCCCGCACGCCCCCCGCCCCCCCCCCCGCCCTCAGGCCTCACCGCCCGCCGGGGCGGGCACGACCTCACGGTGCCGTGACGTCACGGTGCCTACTCCGCCCTGCGGGTATCGCCCCGCCCCGATAGGGCGGTACCGCGCACGCGCCTGGCGGGAGCCCCGCCCCATCCAGGGGCGCACGCGCGAGGCGCCGGGAAGGGCGGTGGTTCCCAGGGCGCGTGCGCAGTGCGATCCCCAGCGGGCAGGGCAGACCCGCCGGGCGGGTTGGACCCGTGACGTCACTGCCCAGTGACATCACACTGCCCGGAAGACAGGCTCCAATAGGGCCGCTGAATGACGTCAGAGCGCGAGGCCGAAAAAATGAAAAAACCCCGATATGTTTTCACCATTTCATAAAGTGTTTATTGAGGATGGTAACACAGGATAAATCATGCAACAGCTCAGTAAAAAAAGGGAATCATTTAAAGGATGAAGAATGGTAACTGGTGCTGCTGATTCTGAAAAGTTTATAAAAAAAATATTAATTGTCCAAAAGTGACATCGAAAACCACTTGAAGCTGAACATGGAAGTTGCTTATAAAGCATTCATTAATAAGAAAATGTAGATATTGTTTAAAATGATCACCCACAGATTTCTGTAATCAACAACTTACACGTCTCCCTTTCCCACAGCTGTAATGGTGGAGCAGGGCTGGACATCCAAGATATTTAACCTTCTCTTCCTGAACAAACACAGTCACAAACATTTCCCACTAATTAACACAATCGCATCTCTTACCCCTCACAACCTGGGCTGCCAAGTGCTTTCATTTTTGGGATTACCTTCCCAGACATCATGGCAGACCAGAAAGAGCCAGTCCTTGTGGCCTCAAGTGATTTCCTCACTGCCCTCTTGCCATCAGTCTGTTTTAGAAGGGGAACAACTTCAAAATGTGACTGTTCCCCTTCTAGCACCAGCATATATTTTGAATAAGGAACTCCATGTCAGCAGATGGCACAAAGACTGGGCACCAGCACATCACATCAAACATCGGTGGCTTCAGATTTAGAGTTGACATATATTCGCCTTTTGGAAAAAAAATAAATATAGTGGAATGAAAACTGAATCAAAGGGAAAGAACAGATGACTACCATCCATCAAGGATGCACATATTTGTGCACTGAAAAAAAAAAAAGAAAAAAAAAATCAGTCATTTCAAAGAAAATCTTGAAAATTAAAAAAACGTTTGCACTTGTTCCTGGTCATAAACAATCTCACAAAAATCTCACTTTTGGAACTATTCCAATTGAAACCATACACTGAATTTATTAATACAGTATAAGTTTCTTTATGTAAAAAATCTTTATACATAGTAATAAAAAAGATAAAGGCAAGATGCATCAAACAGAAATCTGCTGGTTGTTTTTCCTCCGTTCTTACAGAGCCGCTGATGACTACCTGCACTATAAAGAGCTGTGTTTCTGACTTTCTGTCTCAAGCATCTTCACCTTTGCTTGTGATAAGGATTGTTCTGTCCAAGCATCCAACAGGACAGATGCTGGTGATGTTTTGGCACTTACGCTGGCAAACTGAGCTTCTTTCCCTTGAGAACTGCAAGGAGGAGTGGGAAAGAAAACAGTCAGCAAAACAAAGTTGTGATGCAGGAGAAGCACACACTGCTAAAATGTCACAGGGACCAAAACCTTCCACACCAAATGGGTCCACTGCAGACAGTCCTCCTGGGCTGCCTCTCTTCAATACATACTGGTAAAACCAGAAGTAACAAATCTAACCTTGCCCTCCCTGTGGCACCCTGGAGTTCCCCCTTTTCACCCACATAGGGCACACTAGCTCCCCACCACAGCCTCTTTAGACTTATGATTAAAATAACACAGCTTTGTGGTTACATGATGGAAACTTTCAACTCTTGGTGGTATTTAAACCACTGAGAAAGGTGCCTGTAAGCACAGGATCAACATGTAACAGTGTACATGGTCAGGGGAAGCAGGAGGATCATGCTTATCCATGGAAGGCGACAGCAATATATATTTAGCCATACTTAAGTTTTTCCAAAAGTTCATCAGACCATTTATATATTTATGTTCTACCCATACCCCCCAAAAATCCTCAGAAATGCCCCACACCAGCTGAAAGTGTACTCAATAAATGAAGGGTATTTCAGAACTAATTTGCACACAGAATTAACGAGCTCGTAATGCTGATGTAGCAGACCCCTATGAACCTGTTAACTGCTTCATTCCACAACCTGAAGCTGGAAGTCACTGTATTACTTACCTTTTGTAACATACAAATAGAAGAAGTCACAGTACAGAACGGTCTGGACCACACCAGCAACAACAGCTATGAGGTCAAAAAATCCCTCAAAGTAGTAGCGCCAAATCCAGTTGACTAAGTACAAGGCACGGTACAGACCCAAGAAGAAAAGATAGTGAGTAGTGATGGTCTCTGCTTCCCCAGTTTTGCTGATCATAAAAAGTTGAGGGAGAATAGCAACCGATTCAAGATAGATGGAGAAGGTCCACAGTATCTGAAAGAAGAAAACCACAGGTATATCAAGCTGTCTTACTGATAACAGCAGGACAGAAAATATTTGACTTGGCTCAGCTTTTCACTCTCTAACAATGTTATGGATGGATGAATACCTATCCATACAGGTCCAGTATTTTGGCAAACTTTCCCTGGTACAGGAAAAGGTCAGTGAAAGCTTCATAATCAACCAGAGGATGGGAGGAGGGAACTCTCCTGGCAGACAGAAGACTCTCCAAATCAGCTCTCTGCTGAGCTGGCACACACAGGTTTACTTGTGAAGGAACTTGTGTGCATCCAGTTCACACTACCATGAAATGCAGCTTACAGAGAAAGCTGCAGGGAAGATGAAGTCCCTTCCCCTGCTTAATGTTCTTCCATTTTTTATCTATTTGTTTAGAGAATGAATTAACACAGAACAAAATTTAAAATATGTCTCAAACTGTTGCAATTCAAATTCCCTAACTCTAATAAATTCATTCAACCCCAATATAATAATGCAGCTCAGTCCATGTAAAACAAGCATTTAAAGTTACTCTCAACTTTGTAGGAAAAAATTACCTGTTTGAACTTCCTATGTTTACATTTTAATATAATTTTTCTGCAATTAAACACATAGCTGCATTTTAAATATAATGCAATTCTTTTTTATAGTCTAGACCATTTGCAATTCTATAGAATTTAAGCAGTAGTATAATTCCTTTTGTTTTCACAAGGTGGCACCAACTATTCACAAACTGCATTCCTGGGGATTTCTTTAAGAAAGAGAACAAAAGGAATTCTGAATTAATACAGTCACAGAGTGTACTGGGAAAAACACAGTTTTCTGCTTAATAAAATAATCTATGCTGATAACAGTGCTGGTCTCCTGAGGTGCCTTAAATTTGCACAGACATCTGCACCACACAGATTCATTGAGGAAAGGATTAGCCTGAACCTATTAAACAGAGACACCCTTCAACCATTCACTTGTCAGGCTAAAAATGTTCATCCTCACATTCTAAATAATTCAGAAAAAAAAAAAAAAAAAAAAAAATCTCCTGCCCACAGTCAACTCACCTCCAGTGGAGAGAAGTCATGATTGACAAGGAAAGAGAGCCCACCAACAGGAACTATCAGGAACTCCACTCGGAAGGTGTCATGGTTTCCATCATAGGTGGCCTTGAACTTCATGTAGATCAGGTACACGGTGGCGTACGAGCAAGCGATGTAGATAAGCTGAGGGCAAGGAAAGAAACAACCCCAAAACAATCCACAGAGGTTCCAGGATTAAATCACACTCCCTGAACAAGCACTAAGATGAGTAAGAGTGGTCTTTTTTGATTCTATGTATTCTTTACGTGGTTTTGCAGGATGTTGGTGGTGCTTAACTTTTGTCAGCAGAGTAATAATTCAAAATGAGCCATTCTGGGCCCTACTGGCTTTGTTGCTCTAAAGGCATCACATGCCCTTGGCTGAAGTGACTGCCCAATGGTGAAGACCCTTTCCAGAACTAAGAAAGTGACTGGGGAAGGGATACATGTTCTGCAAGTGCAGGGGAAGCACTGGCCCCAAACATTTAGGTTAAAAATGTGCAGGTGCATACACACAATAACAATGGAAGGGGCCTTTCTACATTCAGAAAGCCCAGCATGGTGTGGCTCGTGTGGCAATTAAAAAAATACTCAATAAGCCCCATTCAGAAAACCATTTAACATATCACAAGTAAGCTGATTTGCTTTGGACCTTTAAACATCTCTAAAATCTGAAGAGTGGCAACTGGACACTGTTCTTTACCAACCAAGAGGCCCCAAAACCTACGAGACTGAGAGCAGCAATGAAGCAGAATTCAATCTGAGCTGATGCCTAACCATTTTGAAAGGTTATGGCACAGAAGACTTTATAGCTACTCCCTGTGGAATAAGCAAAAAGCTTCATTTTACAGGTGAGAAAACAGAACTAGAGAAAATCTAAGACCTTCTAAAGGTCAATCTGCCATCATCAGGACTGAGCTCATTGTCCTGGAGTCAACACAGTACAGCAGACTAGCCAAATATTTTAGCTTCTGCCACTTTCAGCACAAAGATTAAATGTTCCTAATCATTTATCACATTAAAAAGGGTTCTTTGCAACACAGAAATAACAGATTAAAAATTCAACTGTTTGCAGATGCTATTACTCACTAAATGCTCTGCTCACAGACAAAATCCTACAAATACTGTATTAAGGAGCTCAGAATCCAAAGGCTCTGCTACATGAGCACCCCAGCTGAGTGGAGATAAAGAACCAGAGGACAGGATACAGGGAACCTTTACTATGGGTGTAAACAAATCACAGCAGGTATGGTCATAGAAAACACTAAAAGTGTGAATGAATCCAAATTCCTAACATTACAAACTTAATCTCAAGAATTTCAACTCTCAACTTCTCAGCTGAAGTTCTCTCAAGTTCTCAACTGTTCTCAACAACTGTGTAACATTATATACTCCTACATATACATATAAAAATATAACACAAAGTTGTGTTGGGACACTCCAGCAGCTTCATCTTGACCCTACAATAATGGGCTGAAAAGACAATTATATCCATCAGTTTCTATGCAGTAACCTTTGAAACTGTAATAGAGGCTACCACTTTGAAAGTTAATATTTCCACATTTCTTTCTTTTCTGGTTAGGAGGGCTGCAGAACAAAGATGTGCTCATGGCCCTGAATCACAACCAATAAATAAATAAATGGCAAAAAACCCCTACCTTCTCCTTTGGTGCACCTAATGGTAACTTCCAATCAGAAATTAAATATGGAAAAAGTTTCTGTTTCAAGAATATTTTATTTAATCCACAGCTCTTCATCTATACTGTTAATAATAAAACTTAAGCATCCACATTTCACTTGCAGGAAAACAAGTGTGAGTTTATGAGACAATATTTTATTTTACAGTATTATTTCCCTAATTTATCCATCAATTTTGTGTTATTGATTATGTTAGTCTTTCCTCTTGGCAGAGTTATACTACCCTCTAAATTAAAGCTGAAAAGCATCAAGAAAATCCAAAAATAAAGGAATTGGATTAAAAAAACATAAACTTAACTGCCCTCGCCCAGACCACTGTTTTGTTTTCTTGTACCCAGCACCAGAAATTGCAGGAATGAGTAAGTAAAAAACTCAAATTCAGGCTCACTGGCATTCAGTGGGCAAGTGACAGGGGTATAACTCACAGAAGCTACATTCCTTAAAGCTTACTCATGTCAAATTTTCATCAGCCTCTGACCAGACAGTAGCTGCAATTCTGGCAGTGCACTCTGAATACTAATTTACCTTGTAGTGAATAAAAGGAGATTTACTTGAGCTTTAATGTCTCAAATGAGAAATACAGTTTATTTGAACCATTTTTCCAAAAGCTTGTACTTTCAATAACCAAAATGACATTTGTTCTAAATGTCACAGTCCTGATATAAACAGTTTTAAAAAACTGCATGTATATTGCAGAAAAGAAGTAGGATTTTGAGTCCATCTTCCACACTCTTTATCCAAAGCCCATCTAGGGCTTTGGTGCAGTGAGCCATTAAAAATGGCTTTTATTAATGGCATTATGCCATTATGCACTCTGCAGCATGCAGCCTCACTAGCTTTTCTAACTCTTCAGCATACTCTACCTTCATAGATGTGTTATACAATGAAATGAATGAAGTGAAGAGGTCCAGGTAACGGGTAGTGAAGACCAGTGCAAACAGAAGCTGGCTTTTCCCAGAAATACCTAAAGTGATAAAGGAAATAATTAATCATTCAGAAAGCGATGAGGTGCTTTGCAACATTTGATGACCAGGATGAGAAAGGATAAATCCTTTATTTTTAAGCAGGTTGATCACAAAATTAGGACAAAATCCAAGTTCCCAAGCTGTACATCTAAGCCCATCTAGCTCAGTAGTGTGAACATAAGTTACTCTGTACTGGAAGAGGTGCTGGCACTACACAAGGTTTAGAATTTACTCACAGCAGGTAGTGTCATCTCCAAAAATATCACCTGCAAGCTATCTGTTCTGTATTATCACTGGGCAAGGCTGCATTAGCTTTCAGTTCTCAGAGTGCTGTCACATGCCTCAGTACAATCTTTAGATGCTGAATAGCTGGAAAGGTACAAGGGCAATACTGAACAGACCCAGTGACAAGCAGAAGGTAAGATGGCACCAATAATGGGATTTTAGAGGAATACATAGATTTTAAAACATAAGGCAATTCAATTCACAGACTCAATTGGCCACATGGTGAGAAAAACATCAAACAATCAAACCCACATGTTATTATGTACGAAAACAAAACTTTAAAAAGGAAGAGAAGTGAGATAAAATGTCAGACATCTACACTGCACCTTCAAAGCAACTTTCGATTCTAGGTCAAAGCCCCAATGTCAAAATGTTTGTTTGTACTTAACTTCAGGCACTAGAGCACAGTTAGAAGCATAAAAGCTTTGCACAGTCAGTCACTAAAAGCTTCTGAAAGCTGAGGTGAAGCATCACTCCATAATACTGATGTGGTGGTGTGTCACAGCAGGGGGACAAAACAACCTACTCTGTGCCTCTATCTTGTTATTCCAATTATTCTTGTTTTCAGTCATCCAGGGCGAAAATAATTGAATCTGTTCAGCTAAGCATGCAAGTCTTCTTCAAAAAACAAGAGGGAAAAATACTCTGTAGGAGAGGCTGAAAATCCTTGTCCCTTTATACAGAGATATTTCTAGAAAGACTTTTATTAACAGCACCATAAAGCAATTAGGAGAAGGCAATCTGCTATGGCTATTGAAGTCCTTTCTCACTCCAGCTTAAGGAACATGGAATAAACTGCTCCAGATGAAGGAATTTAACCTATGAAGTACAAGAATGGCTGAAACAGTAACAATTAGAAAGGGATGTGTTTGCAGATTTCATATGTGAAATGTCTGCAAGGTGAGCCTGATGGGCCACCTACAGAACAGCCCAAGTACAGCACAGGGAACATAAACCATCTCAAAACCTGCAGGCTGTAAAGCTGTAAAGCACAAACTGCAAGTATCACACACAAAACACACCACCCCCACAAAAAAACAAAACAAAACAAAACCCCCACAAACAAGCTACCTCCCAAAGTTTAGGGAAAAAAACTGCATTTGACATTTCCTGAACTACAACCACATTGCACAGACAGCTGAAGCAGCGCTCTGGGCTCATCCCAGGTGTCCTTGTGGGCATCACAACTTGCCAATAAAACCTCCCAGCAAGCAAAGCTATCCTAAGGTCAGAACCCACAGGACAAAGAAATCCACCTGGACATATTACAGAACAGCGTGATACTACAGAGTATAATTAGGCTAAATTATTTAGCATGCTATTTTCTTTTAGCAAATAACTGGGAACAGAAAAAAAAAAAAAAAAACAAACCAAAAACCAACCAACACATAAGGGACATTAATTATTGATAACAACTATACATTTGGATCTGGATATACTGTCATAAATACGTATAATATACTTGACAAATTCTTCTAAGCCATGGCCAATCTTACCTCCTCAACCCCAAAGCTGTAATTTTTATTAAGGCTTTCATATACTCTCACTGATTTTTGAATCTTTAGAATAGTTGTGAAATCCTGAAACCTACCCTAGACCCAAGATTAAACTAATTTTCAAGTAAAGTAGGCTAGACTAGACTAGGCAAGGTTTAAATTGTAAACCAAAGGCCTATGAAGGGACGGGAGAAACATCTATACTCCAAACAAAAACAGGGAGAGGGAACAGGTAAACACAGCAGTTGTACCACTCTGTGCATTTTAAAACTTTAGGAAATGTATCAATGTAAGCCTCACAGCACTGACCCCAGCTCACCACTGGCAACTGCAATGCACTGAGGTTACAATGATGCCATTCTCATCCTTCCTCCTCTCCTTTTACTTCCACAAATATTACTTAGTTCTTGAACTAAAAAAAAAGGTTTTATTTCTTCTTCCAAAGCTCTGGGCTCAAATTTGGAAAAGCCAAACCTCTCCATTTTGTTTCATCCTCACACATGGAAAAACTCCTTTAACTTCTGCACTCCAGCTTGGCTGAAAGCCATAGCATGAAACTTTAATTCAGGTGATTTTCACAGCCAGGTAGGAGGGCAGAGCTGAAATTGTAGTCCTTTCTTATCAACTTCATTTTGCTGTGGTGAGTCAGGTAAGGAATAACAGGCAGGAGCAGAGGCACTGAGCTGTGCAGTGTGCACAGCACTTACCAACTACGAACTGCACATCACAGCCATAAAACCTACAAACAAAAATTCTTCTAAGGAAGGTCAGCCCATACTTTGCCATGGAAACTTCACAGACTTTTAAAAATAAAATAGTTCAGTTCTGTACCACATCACAGACAGAACCACAACTCCTTTGGTTCTGTTAATAAGTACCAGCATTAAGACTCCTGTGCTTCCAATTTAAAAATCCAACCTAATTTTAAAGACAAATTTTCTAACTGAGAAAGAGAATACTTTCCTTCAGAGAGGAAAAAAAATTCAAAGCTACCTAAAGCAGCAATTTTTGTGAAAATACAGACAAATTAGCAGCAGCCTATGGCAAAGTACTGTCAGAAGTCTTCATCTTAGCATACTATCTCGTCCACAATAGACACATAAAATTGAGATACAGCTACATTACCTAGCAAAAGTACTACACATTTACTATCTATAGCACTTTTTTAGAGTATACAGCATATAATTGGACAGCACTGCAACCGCAGGTCACCTTTAACACTTGATAAATGGCACCAAGAAAGGCAAATCAATTTTCAGGCAGTAATTTGCACTGCAAACAACCTAATTTGACTTGAAATGGGTAAGAAAACACAGTCTGAACAGGACAATGTTTGAAAGCACAGGATTCCTCAAGTCTCATGAATTTCCTAATTATGACATGATGTCGATAATGGAGTTACCTATTACATTCTCCATGGCTCTTCCTAATGATTTTTGAACTGTTATTTTGAGTGGCAAACATTTTTCCAAATTCTAAATTTGGAAACTCAAATAACCAGACATGCAAAAAATTGTTTCCCTGCCAGCGCTAAAATTCTGAAGTCAAGATTTGATTTGCTTTCCCCTGATCTTTTCAAACTATTGACTAAGTAAGAAAAAAAAAAAAAGTTTCTCAAACACAGAAAACACAGACTGCTTCAAAATGCAGATGAGCCTAGCCTTACCTATCTTCTTCAATTAGAGATGTCACTTCTTAAGAAAGAAAATGGGGACTATGGGTCTTCAAAAAACAGCAGGTTGCAGCAGAGGTGCACAGGCTATCTCCCTCATTTCCAGCTGCTTTACCGGCCTCTGAGTTCTCCTGGAACAAAGGCCTCAGACACACACAGATGCAACCAGAAGAGAGGAGTCGGCACCATGTGGTTTGCCAGCTCTCCATGGATCACAGCCTGCAGTTCAGCCAGCAGTTAGAAGCCCTTCTTTATTTTCAAAGACTCTACTGCTTCAAAAGTGCATGGTTAAAGTAGCAGCTGGTTTGCCTGTGTTTCCTTAGTCACCAATAACCACGAGGTAAAAGTTTATTTGATTTATTAATCTAATAGCCATACAATGTAAATAAATGGCAGAAAGCCCTCTAATAAGTGGCTCTCCGCAGCTGCTTAACATTAATTGGTAACTACTTAAGGTTATTGTCGTGCATGACTTTACAAACATATGCAAATGTATATTTACAACAGTTTCATCAACAGAAACCTCAAGTGACAACAATGAACCACTAGGAAGAACAGAATAGAGCCCCAAAAATAAAATTCTTTGCTTGTGATCCTTTGAGGTATGCATGTTCTTCTCACTATAGACAAACTTGCTAGGCCTCAAACACCAATCTCACAACAGCGACACAAATCTGGATTTACTCCTGAGGACTCAGGCAGAACTAGAAGACACCAAAGAAACAACCCTGACAAACACATTTATGCTTTCTTTTTTTATTTTTCTCAGGAAAATGAATTAAGCAAATATTTTTACTGAAGGAGTTCATGCATGTATGTTTGTGTCCAGGGAAAGGGGAGAGTTGTATCACCTATGTGATACAGGCCTGTTTTTACTTTTCTGTCTTGGAGAAAGCTGTACCAATGCTTGGTGTGAGGCTGCTTTCTTATGAATAAACCCCTACTAGTAGAGATTCTCATTCACAATTGGCTTAAGGAAAGCAACATCAGACTACTTTTTAAGCAGAAAGATAGGCCCAGGTCACATTGTACTATACTGTGTAAATAACCTCACATCCAAAGGTCACTTAAGAATCTCTTGGCTCAAACCCTATCTGAATTTCAGCCTTGCAATAGAATTTCATCTTTCTTTCTACAGACATAAAACCACATTCAGCTTTTAGATCATTAACCCTCCTGCTGTTAATAACCTCAACTGCATTTCTTGAACACAAGACAAAGCTCTACTCAAGAGCTGGAGGAGGCAAGGCCCTCTCCTGCCAGACCCAGGCAGGATTCCTGCGATGCACTAGAGCCTGAGCCAGGTAAGTTCATCAGGAAGGTGCTCTTGTGCTCCATGACCTCAGGAACAATAGTTCTGCACTACCACTGCATGTGGGCAATGGAGTCACTTGCTCGACCTCTTTTGTAAAGTTAAGAACCCTTTTTACTTTAAGTCTGTTTAAAGCCAAAGCTATTAGTTTACTTATTAAAAAACAAAACTATTCATTTACTCTTTTTTTTTTCCTGTGCTACCAAGTGATCAGCTGGTGATTTGACATGACAACATACAGAACCTGTACTTCCTCTTACCTGTAGTGTAAATCTCTTTCATTTCCCCATTCTCAGTTATTTCAGGTTACAACCTAAACTAATTCTTCACTCTTTTAACTGAAAGCTTTACAGATACATCTGTTCAACAGTGCTAACCCGGTATTTGAATAGTATTATCAACACGGCAAACTGATTTCAAGAACAATCGCCCTCACTAAAGAAGGAGAAGCTCACTGGAGAGAAGGCAAAGTCAAGCTCACAGTCAAACTCCCGTGCACAACAAAAGCGATCCACGTAACACACACTGCAAGGAAATGCCCATTTTGAATGACAACAGCTCCCAGTTTTCTGAAAGAAATCAGCTACGCTGCAGTTATGGGAATTGCCTGCAATTCCCTGCAACCACCACACCGTACACCGAAGGGAGAAAGCGAACCACGGCACCAGGAATTGGAGCACGCCCGTCGCGAACGGGGGGGAAGCGGCAGCGGGGGGCGGCGGAGCGGGGTTCGGCCGGGACCCGGCGCGGCTCCCGCTGCCACGTCACACAGGCCCGCGGCTCCCGCCGGGAATCTCCCTCCTACCGCTTCCTACTGCGGGCTGAGGGCCGACAGCAAACCCGCCACCAGCCCGAACACTGCTCAATTCCTGCACAAAAGCGAAGGAGAGGGGGAGAGTGAGGCCGCCGCGGAGGGAAGGGGAGAACGGGGAAACTTCAGAGGTTGCGAACCGCGAGTCAACGGCGGCCGGCGCTGCACCAAACCGCGGACACCGGCGGCCAGGGGGCCGGGCGCGGCCAGGGCAAGCGAGGGAAGGGATGGAGGGACGGAGGGATGAAGGGGGGGCGGCTGCTCCCCCCCGCTCGCCCTCCAAACCGGCCTCCCCATTCATTCGCCTGCCGCCGGGCAGTTACGTAAGGAAGGAGCGACCCTCCCGGACACAGCCGGAGCGGCGGAGCACAGGGATTAAAGTACAAATAATGGCAACCACAACACCTTTCAGGGAAACGCAGCTCCCGCCGGCGCACCCCCACCCCGGAGCGGGGTTCCGCCTCCTCCTTCCCCCTCTCCCGGCTGCTCACCCGCTCCGCCAGCGCTGCATTTGGAGGGGGCCGAGTCGCAGGGAGGTCAGAAGGAGGGCAGAGCCCCCTACCTTGCGCGAAAGGGAGAGACCGTCCCTTCTCACCTGACCGGGCCGAGTTCTGCCCGCCCGCCCCGGGGGCCCTCGGGGGCGCCCCAGCGGGGTCAATTCCCTCCCCGCCTTTCCCCGCTTCACCAGGGCCGCCTCCCGGGCCAGTGAGACAGGCGGGACCCCCCCGCCGCCCCGGCTCGCTGGGCTCTCCCCGGGGCGCGGCCCTGCGGGGACGATCGCAGCACCCCGCGGCGAGTTCGGGGCTATGCCGCCCGGCCCCGGCGGGGCTCCCGCGGGGCTCTGCGGCCCGGAGCCACCCGGCCAGTCCCGCCCCGCGGCCTCCGCACGCACCCGCGCAGGAGCGGCTCTTCCAGATCTTGAGCAGCAGGATGATGATGGCCGCCAGGTGGGACAGGTCCCCGGTGAGGCGGAAGATGTTCATGGCGGCGGCAGAGGCGGCGGCGCAGCCGGAGCCGGGGAGCGAAGATGGCGCAAGCTCAGCGGGCACCGAGCGACGTGGCCCGGGGACGTGGCCAGGCAGCCCCGCGCCGGTGCACGCCGGGAAGCGGGGGGAGCGCCCGCCCCGCCCCGCGCCGCCCTCACGGCGGGGCCGCCCCGGCAGCCGCGGGCTCGGGCGCGGAGGGGAGCGGCCGGGGGACACAGCCCTTGGGGCGGCCGAGAGGCTGATCTGTATATACAGATACAAGAGGGAATATAATATATATTCTACTATACGTATATTTTATTATGTTTTGGAGGCCAACAGTATGAAAATCTACATCAGCTACTAGAGGGAGTCTAGCAGAGGCCATAAAGGTGATGAGCGTCTCTCTTAGGAGAGACTATGAGGGCTGGGCCTTGTTAGTCTGGAGAAGAGAAGACCGAGGGGGGATCTCCTCAATACATATAAATACCTCAAAGGTGGGTGTCAAGAGCGTCACAGAATCTGGAATTCCCACAGAATGGTTTGGGTGAGAAGGGTACTTGTATCTCCTTCCACCCCCTGCAGTGGGCAGGGATGCCACTCACTGGACCAGGGTACTCAGGACCCTATCCAGCCTGGCCTGGAACACTGCCAGGGATGGAGCAGCCACAGCTTCTCTGGGCAGCCTGTGCCAGGATGGGGCTGACGCTTTTCCATGGTGCCCAGTGACAAGACAAGGAACAATGGCCATTAACTGAAACACAAGAAGTTTCACCTCAACACAAGGAAGAATTTTTTTTATGTTGAGGGCCACAGAACACTGGGACAGGACTGGGCAGTCAGGGATTCTCCCTCCTTGGAGACATTCCAAACCCTCCTGGACACACTCCTGTGTCACTGCTCCAGGTGACCCTGCCTTGGCAGGAAGGTTGGACTGGGTGATCTCCAGATGTCCCTTCCAACACTAACAATTCCGTGATTCTGTGTAAACATCCAAGAAAAAAAAAAAAGGCAATTATTTCTTCAATAATCATGCCTTGAGAGGCAGCACACTGCCTCTTCAGAGTCCTTGATCCCTAAAACAGGACATGACCAGCAAAGTTCAGTGGGCAGTTCAAAAGAGGCATCTTCTCTTAATAACTCTCCAATGTTCTCTGTAAAAAAACCCAACAATCCACAAAACAACAAAGAAAATTAGGAATAGCTGCCCAGGAATAGGATTTCCAGTGGCTGTAGAAATCGGGTAACAGCTTGTTCCAGGTAAACAGTGGTGCTTGGCTGGGTAGCTCATTTCTTTAAAATCTCTTGGTTTACATTGTTTCACAGCCTGTTTGAGGAAATAGTGTAAGGACTTTACTGTTACAGAATTATACACTGAAAAGTTCCCACAGCAGAAGGTTATGGACTATTTGAAATTTAAGAAAAGGATCCTAACTACAATATTTTAATTCTCCTGTTTAAAATGTGGCACAAACATTGAAATCTTTAGAGAGTTTACATAATCCCGAGAAGGGAAAACTGATTAGTACATGCTATGGCGTTTATCTTTTTTAGTAAGTACCCACTGTGTGACAAAACCAAATTTACTTATTTTCAGAGATTAGAAATCAAAGCCTGCCCTCTTACAATACTGTGTTTACAAGTACAGCAGTACAACTCCTTGACAAGCTCCCTAGTGTCTTTTACTATGTCCTAAGAGAAAAGGTTGGATGTTGCATTTGAAAAGTTTTATAGATCTGAACTCTAACAGAATAATTATTTTAAACAGATACTGAATAATTTTGGCATCAAATAATGTTTGCCATAACCACCAGTGAGTTGTCTACTTGAGGATACGTGTTAAAAACCCAAATATAGTACTGGGAGAATTTGTACTGAAGAGGACAGCATTTGGCAGAACTCCCCAAATCTGTGGTACCGACTGCAACAGGAGGGGAGAAAGTGCAAATTCGTAACTACAACATCAGCAGCTGCAGTGCTGAGGCACTTCCATCACTGCAGACACATGAGAGGTCTGGACACAGAGCACTGGCTGGACCAGCCTGTTTGACATAGGCTTGATTGAAATGTGAGCAGCTAATATGTGAGATCTCAACAATTCTGAAAGGCTGAATACTGAAATAAAAGTAGCTAATAAAAACATTGACAGATGCATATCTGGAATCTATTTAATAGATACATTAAAGGCAGAGAGCTGACATCCATTCTCTCAACTCCTGCTCAGTTCATGCAGTTCATATTCAGAACTTGTTTGTGATCTAAGTTGTTTTCTGACATCTGATTAAATGTTGAAACATGTCAGGCCCCAATTAAACATGACCTAGGGCAGTTTCAGCTTGTGCATCAAACCAATGTGATTTTAACTACAGCAATGGCTATTCTTTGATCAATCAATACAGTTCACTTCCATATACAATGGTTAAAAAATTATCAAGGAAAGCAGTACCAGAAAATATTCCCCTGTTGTATCTGTGACAGATTAGCATTTTCCACTTTTTCATATTTCTCCTACAGAAATTTACTTTCGTCTTCTCTCCTTTTCTCTTTGTCCCTCAAAGAGAAATTTATAGATATTGAGATGTTAAGTATTTGTAAGGGTAATCTTCCAGTTAATACTTCAATGTTCAGTCACTTGGACTCTGAGCTCTGAACATGCCTGGGTTCCTGCATCATCAGGGCAAGAAAATCCTCTCATTAATCCGGATTGAAAAAGCAGACTGATGCTGAACAGAAAGGGGCAGATGGACATTGGCTGCTTTCTACTCATTGCAGAAAAAAATGTAATACATTTTGTGGCTATTTTTGGGTACAAATAAAGAACCAGATGTGAACTTTGATAAAAATATCCTATGGTGCAAAACTCCTACATGTCCTGATGCCAGCCAAGGTCCAGTGGGGTCTTTGAGGCACTCTCATAACTTCTGTGTAAGGACTAGGTAGAAAGATATGGAAAGATGGCCTGATAATGGATCACAGTCTTAACTAAAATATGAAATTATGGATACCTGGATAGCACACAGGTCTGTTTTGCTTTTTGACAAGTTTGTTATTTATCTGCACTTTCCAACAGTATTGTGTATAACACAGAAAATACTCTTTCTGAGGACCAATTCCAAATGTTCTGGGGTACCAATAAAAGAAATTTAACTTACAGTGGAGTTTTTGTTTATTCTTTGCAGACCTGTCTTTTCTATCCAGTTTCCCTCCTGCCTTACTGGAAAAGGAAGTCAGATCCCTCCCTTCCAACAGCACTGGAGTAAACAGTCCCTAAGGCTGTCCCACATCATACGGCATGGATGAGAATATTTCACTAATCAGGGCTATAAGGTTCTTAGCTCTCCTCATCCCATGCATAGAGATCTTGTTTAAAAAAAAACCATAAAACAACCTAAAACACACACACCAAAAAACCTCACAAACTTATCAAAAGCATGTAAATATTTTCACTGAAATAAATAGACACCATTGCTTAAAGTTGTGTACCAGCCTGGAATATCAACCTTTTTAGAGAAAAGAAAAAAAAAAGGAAGAGATTATTTGAAATTTGATATTTACTTCTAAAGAGAACAGAGTATGACAGGGGAACGAGGTACTGCTGTTTGCTGGCTGTTCCTCGACTGCCATGGGGAAATTGGCAGTGCCCACTGGGAAGCAGTGTGTGATATCTATAACAACACAGCAGGAGCCAGAATACAACGGTGCACTATGGCCAGGGACCTGCTCAAGTGACACATTCCAGCTGACTGCTGATTCCTTGCTTCTTTCTGGGCGTCACTGGAGTGAGTCAGGCCTCTCCCTCAGCCCCAGGTGTGTTTGGCTGGCATACCTTGAGCAATGTCTCACATCTGCTCCAAGTTGGGGGCAGCCAGTGGGACTCTGACAAGGTCCCAGCCTAATATGATGGGGCTGCAATTTGTGTTACTGGAAAGTAAATGAGGGGGTGATGATCCCTAGGCACAGCAGTGAAGTGAGAAGCTAAATCTGCCATAATGAAGTATGTAATTGCCTCTGGAATATTTGAACAGATTATACAGAGGCATAAAGGGCTTCTTAAAATTAAGGAAGGATGCCTTTTTTGTTTTTTTTTTCAAACAGTATCTTTAGAGCCTCACACTAAGGAGTTGGTTAGCTCTAATGTGACAGATTGAGATCACTGGAAGTCAAACATTCCATGCACTGTACAAAACCTGACAACAGCCAGAATGCCAGCTTTAACAGGGGCACTCTTCAGATATTGTGGATGGGTAGTTGTTTTCTTCCTTTCGGAGATTTAGAGATACAGCAGATGCACCATTTACCTCAGTACCAGGTCACAGAGATATTTTCATATTTTCTCTCCTGCTGATCCAGAATCAGTAGCCCTTTTCTCTTTTCTAAATACAATTCTGAACATAAAGATATCAGGCACTGAAATAATAAACCAACAACAGTATTTCTTCCCATTTGTTAACTCCTGAAGGATCCTACATTCAGTCACAGGAATGAAATGCCTCCTCTCACATTCTGCTGGGCAGGGTCACCTGTCACAGGGCTCAAAGCACTCAGAGGAGCCAGGCCTACACCAGAGTTGTGACTGTCAGCAGCTGGAGGTTGTATGTGCACCCCACATGATGTGTGGCACTGCCCAGCAACCATCAGAAGGGTCACAAGTGGAGAGGAGTGCTGCAGTTCTCACAATAAGCAGATACAATTATTATCATGGTCTATATTCAACAGCAGATTTATGCACAAATCGGTATTTTTTTCCTCAAAGATCTAAAAAGAGAACTAAAAAGAATGTAGGAGAAATTAAGCTTGGTTTAAATAAATGTTACCCACATCTACAAAGAGCAACATTTCTTTAAGAATCAAATCTTTATACCACATTTCTCTGTAGTATATTCTTCCCCAAAATCCTGATCATGCAAAAAGAGAGGGACTGTGAGACACGTTTCCCATGAATGCATTCCAGTGTAAGTGATCACGTGCATGTTGTATGCAATGCACATCTGCAGAGGGGACAGATGCCTGCACTGAGGGGTTCTGGGGTTTGTTCCATGGAAGTAAAGTGTACATGTTTCAGTTTCCTCTGGCAGCGTGCAGGATTGTGAATGGATGGCAGGTCACACACACAGATTACATACCGTGCATACTTGTGCTCTCTATGCCTTTCTCCCTTTTCCATCTATTCTTCCCATAGAAATTCAGTTTCAACAGTTTTGATGGAAGTGTCTAATGAATCACAGATTTTGTAGAATGGGCTTTTCCATCAGTGACCTTTACAAGAGGGACACTGGCAGGAGTAAAATTGCTTTTCTACAATTCTTGCCATCCAAAATGCTCATGACCCAAACGGCATTTGCAATCTCACAGTGAAATCAGTACAACATTAAGTCAGTGCTCCACATTTACCCCTCCTACACAACTCTCGTAAGAACTAGATAAGCCCTTGACCAAACGTAAGTGCAATGCCAAAGTTCTTAATGTAATTATTAATTTAATAAAATATATAAATAATCAAGCAGTTGAGCTATTTAAAAGCACTTGTGCTTGAAAGAAATTATAGCACAGATGGCACCAAACAAAGAACTCACTCCTGCTCCAATTAAAAGCTAAACCGTGACTCACATAATTGCAAACAGAATCACTCCCAGGTATATTGACAGAAGAAGATCACTTTCAACTCATACAGACTTTTGAAGGGCTTGGTAGAGCTAAGTCACGTATCTGACCCAAGCAGCTGAACTGGAAATGCTGACTGTCTTCTTGACATGAAAACACTCTCCTGCATCTTCGGAAGTGCACACACAATTCAAGTCAGGCAATTTCTAGAAATCAAAAAACCTTTTAGCACTTTCACATCTGTGTGAGGCAGAACTTTCTAATGTGAAAACACACATAAATCTTTAAAATGCATTTGATCCACTTGGTTTTAGTGGACATTTGCATGTATTTGCTGGGATTAATAAAACAAACTTCTTTCTATTTAAATATATGTCTCAATCTCTTGTTCACACGCAGAAAAGCAAACACAGCTGGAGAAGCTAGAATCTTACCGTGAGGATTAGAGAAAAAAGTGCCAGGCAGTTTGCAGCAATCATAATTCTTTGCTAATAAAATGCAGAACTAAAGCATGTAGTATTATCTATAACATCATGTCACACTTGCCAGGGTTAGTTATAGGCAGAGGCAGTTCCCAAAGCAGCAGATTGCTGAAGGGGGAAGAGGGAAAGGAGGGGGTGAGAAATGGCTCTCACTGCCTGCTTTGCCAGTAACAAAGCTCTGAGAATCAAGCTAGCCCCTGCTAACATTACAGAATATATGGGACTGTGGTGGAACTGTTACTCCCAACTGCAGCAAGAGCTCACATGCACCTTGCCCCAGCAGCAGCTGGGCTCTTCCCTCCAGCTCTCCCTCCCTCACACTCCTATTGCTTACCCACCTGAGAAAAAGTTCAATTCTACTTTCAGGGCTGAGAAGCCAGATGTAATGTTTGCCATAAAGAAATACAAATTACAGTTTGAAGGACATTTGCTACAGTACAGCCCTGAAAGAAAAAGCTAAACTTTTCAGTCCATGCATTGCCTTTTTTAGTCTAGAAAACATAAGACTTTTGCAATGGCAAAATGGAAAACTGTGCCAATAGTTCATGGTCTAGAATCATGTTGAACAACATCAAAATGTATGTTCACATGAAGAGGATTTTTAATACACTTTTTTTCTCCCATTGTTTAAAATATTGAGAAGCTAATTACTGAGAAATATTGAGGCATGAGAAGCTAATATTAGACACTTAAATCATATGCTGATAAAACACAGGAAAATATCTATGGTTTATAATTATGAGAAATTCCTTTTTCTAGGTCTTATGGAAAATACTGGATTGACAGTCCTAGTAGTGCATAGGCCCAGTGAACAGTTTCCCCTTACTATCCTCACTTCAACCCCACCTGGAGGGAAAGGACTGTCTCTTGATGAACATAACCAGGTTTCCATGGTGCATTTTGTCACATGAAATACTCATAGTATTGCCAATGCCCCCAGTGTCAACAGTTCTGTATTGAATACAAACAGTCATGGGGAAACTACATTTTGTAGAGGTGCTTAAATTCTAAGAGCCTGTTATCACTTCTTGTCTGAGCAGGATTTAAAGCAGCAGCTCCAAGATGAAGCTTTTTTATTGCAACAGCAGTAACTTTTAGTGCAGCTTCTACTACACCACACAGAAGGATAGCCCCTCTCCAGGGAATGTACACTTGAAGTAAAAGAAAACCCAACAAAAGAACACAAGAGTGTGACCAAATTAGCCCTTATAAAAAGCACTGGGTATCAGACATCAGCCTCCAAATAACAGTCCCCTGCCACCTCTCCCCCCTATAATTCAAGTTCCTACCTAACACACAATCCTATTTTTCAGTGATTTTCTCATGAGACACATAAGGCATTTCCAGTTTTTAAACTCGAAGTATTTGCAGGGATATTGTGTTACTTGTTAATGGTAAAGCTATGGAAAGGAGACAGTTCTCATAATGATGGCAGATGAGGGTCTTGCTTGTAAGAATTTAACCACTCTGCACTCAGAATTCTCAGAGCCTCTTGATTCTACTGTTCAAGCTGAGCTGACACTCTTTTATCTCTAGCATCTCTGTTGTAAGCTCCAGGACACTGAAAATCAAAGCAAAGAAAAACATTAAATCTTTTGACAGGCCTTGCTTTGCAATCTTAAAGACTAAGTAGAACATTTAAGCATTTACTTTGCTTAGCTGGAATCTAAACTTCAAGCCCACCAGTGCTCTTATTAAATATTAGCCTGTCAAAATGTTAAAATCCAGTGAAAGTTAATGGCAATACTCTACTAAATAGAATTGTCTGTGGAATAAAATCTTATAAATAGCCTGGAACGGGCAAAACACAAAGTAAAACCAAGAACATGTTCCAAATAACAATGCAATAATTGATTGGTGTTATATGGAGTTTTAAATATACCTTTGTTATGTTTGACTTTACAATAAAGATAAGATAAAATGTTTTCCCTTTGATTAGATTCAGAGATAGTCTAACCAAGGTACAAGACACCTTTGTAATACTGAAAAATTATTCAAGAATTGTTATCTTTGTGTTCAAAGCAGGAAGAGGATCCCACAGGCCTTCTTCCCTGTTACAGGTGATCTGTGCTTCTGCTATAAAGTTACCTCTAAATGAAAATATAACTTACCTCAAGCTCAATCCTTGAGGGTTCAGAAAGGCAGGTGCAGTGTAAACACAGCACACAGCCAGATGCCAAAGCCACTCAAACAAGGAGCACCTGGAAAGCAGAAGGTTTTATTTCTTAGTGTCATGCTACAGCTCAGGCCTAGAAGTCTTATCTACACCACCCCAAAGAGGTGCAGCAAATTGCAGCAATTAAATCCTCGTTACATTCAGCTCTCCAGAGATGTCATTTCCAGTTTAACATACACAGCTCCGAAGAGAAGCATTTCATAGGGAGACAGGAACAATGGACAAGAAGCTCAACAACTCAGGTGATCTTTACCCGGAAAACTCCTCCCTTTGGCAGACCTCCAGAAGGAACAGGTCATATGTGAGAGGAAGCTGGGCTAAGAGCACTTCCCAGGTGCTTCTGGGAAGGTCTGCTCTAATTCCAGCAAGGGCATCATAGCAATTTAGTTGCCCTTACTTCTATTTCAGCACTTCAGCTTCCCTCTCTCTCCTCCAACAGCTTATGTCTTGCTGGTGTCACTGGAAACAACAATATTTGCTGTCTGATAGGGAAAAATTCTCACATTGTCTTGATTATGTGCAGACTCTCTCACTGTAACACATCCATTGACATTGCCCAGTATAAACTGAAATATGAAGAAGTAAAAGATTAAACTACTGAAGTATAGGTACTAATAGGCTTTATTTCCAAATAGGATGGGAATAGCAGGAAAAATTCAATGGCCCTACAATCTGGATAAAGATGCTAACCCACCCCAGTACTACCTTCTTTCCCACTTGCAGCTCTGCAAACAACATTCTGCTGCACATAAAGGTTCTGACCTGAAGGTCCAGAGATGGAGACCCTTGCCTTACATTTAGGCAAAGAATATGGGAAAGAAGGAGAGGGAAAAGCTCACTGTTTCAGACAACCTTTTACACAAGCTAGTGCTTAGCACAGCGTAGTGCTACTAGACAGCTGCTAATGCCATCTGACAGTCTTCCTCCATTACCTCTTGCTGTGGGTAAATCCAGCATCCTCCTGGCTGTTTGTCTGGGTCAGGCATGTGATTTGAGGCACGACTGTAGAAGTTGATTAGTAAATTCACTGTAACTCACCCTCAGAATAGAGGCCTGACCCTGGTGCATGCTGTGAGACCTCACACCCCACTGGTGTGTGTCCCTCCCCTAGGCAGGAGCAGGCAGGACTCCACTCACCGCTGGGAGCTGGGCTTTGTCCCTCCTGGGGAGATCCTGCCGTGCTCTGTGTCCCTGGGCTGCTGCTCCTGGCTCCATCCAGAGCCAGCCCCAGGCTCTGGAGCTGTGCTGCATCCAGGTGCTCCCGCTGCCATCCTGTCACCATGGCGGCGTTCTCAGGGCCCAGGTTTGCTATTTGCTCTGGGGACAATGCCTGAGAGGAACAAAAGACAGAAAAATTGGCTTAGGCTGTCAATTATAGAAGGCAGGTAAGGAATCAGAAGTCAGCACTGCCTTGCATTTGGAATGAGGGACATTAGCCTTCAACACTGTGTTGCTATAAAAGAGCTCAACAGAGCTTAAAAGAATCCTCTGTATTCATTTACTTCCCTGACCACTCATCTATCTGTCACCTTTCTCTTTGATGCTGGAAGCTGACAGCTTGAGAAGCTTTCTATGCCAGCACTGTATTGTACACTTCTTCAATATATTGTTGGAGTTTAATTTTCCAGCCATTTCTTTTCTGATTTGTTCAAAGACTGATGGTATTGTGCAACCTTTTGTGTTTTCATTTATTTCCTCTTATTTCTGCTCCCAAGCAACCTCACTTGAACTTACATTTGACCTTTGATTATAGTTAGCAGTAGAGCAATGAGATGAAAAGACCCCATGCTTTAATCTTATTATTCAATTTTCTCTTTTAGATTGAAAATCTCCCCAGTTTGTTCATATTAAATTTAAAAATTAAACATGGCAATCATAATCTTACAGTAATTATACTATATCATATAACAATTAAGCAGTTTGTAAAGCCTGCATTATTGAGCAGGCTGGTTTGCTTTAATTCTAGTTAACATTCTGCAGTCACAAGCATTTTAACCCTCCTACACAACAAGCCTTTTTTCTTGCAACAATTCTGCACCCAGGTTCTGCTTTGGAAAGACAAAATTCTCCTTGCAAGTAGGTCAGATGATGGAGCAAACCCTTGCCCATTTTTCATTGTCTACCAAATGGTGTGCTGATTTAAACTCAGCAAACTCATGGAAATGCCTACAGGTTCAGACATTTTGAACTGAACATCTTCTTAACTCACTTGAAGTCCATAATACAATGTAATTTTTCATAAATCAAAATCTGAATAATTTATACAGCTGCAAAATGAGGCCATAAAAAACCTGTGTAAAACCAAAGTCTTCTTTGAATCTTTCAAATACAGAAAACTCTTCCAAAGAGGTACCCTGCTTTTTGTTAATCACTTTTTGTAGTATCATTACTACTCTTACTAAAAAAAATGTTGTTTGTTAGAAATTCTACAAGATGAGATAGAGCTGTTTTGCAAAGAAATAGTTTCTGTAATGACATTTTAGGCTTATCTGAACTGTCAGTGGTACTGTGCACAGTTAGTGCTCAAGGAGGTTTTTATGGGAGCTGACACAGTTAACTCTCTGTTTAGCTCAACTGTCCATAAGTACATTGCTTGCCTGAGCATCTGAAAGAGACCAGCCCAGGCAGAGTATTAATCTTGTCACTAAGTCAAAGAAAGTCAGGGGCAATGATCTCTGGATCCCTGTTCTAATTTCTGGTCCACATTCAGGACTGCTGTAATTAGATGTGTAATTCCTTTCTGATCTGTATCTGCCTGCACAATCTGTTTTTCAGAGCTAACTTGGGAGAATGGTGCCAGATTTTAGGTTAATAAAACAGCTCTTGCACAGTCAGCAGAGAACTCTGTAGCTATTACAGCATCCTTGCAAATGTTAATAAACAAGAGACAAAAATTCAGATCTGAATCAAATACTGGAAGATACAGTGTCCATTCCCTGTTTTGTGATACTTGCTATTTCTTTGGGATGCATTCTGAAGGATGAATAAAGCTTGTCTAGCATATTTCATGGGAATCACAAATACAGATGATACAGCTGAAAGTTAATGTTCCAGTGTTCCAGATCCTTCATAGTCTCTCACTTTACAGACCATAGAAAATTTTTTCCAAAACCCAAAACCTATAAATCAGTGCTGCAGTTTATTTATACCAGAGTAAAAACAACAGAAATTTACTAACTTCTTCAGTAATCAAGCTCTTACTTGGAAAATTTCAGGAGGTATATGTCTTACTGCTGATGGCTGGAAATATGGCATCAAGCTTTTATCAAAAGCTTTTAATTCATCCTCATTCAAACCACCTAAAAAACCCACATAATAGAAACAAAACTCAATTAATGTTATTTTTATTACATTTATTTTTAAGGTAATATAAACTTTAAGCACTTATAAAAATATATATAATAAATGGTTTATTCGAGGGTGTTATATAGAGAGATACTGGTTCTGTTTTGTATCTTTCATTATATTTCAGCATTACAAATCCTCTGACCTTAGCCATTGACATGGAAAGTACTCTACCTGAATTACTTTATCTTGGAAAAGTAAATTATAAAAGCCCATAAAATCATAAGCAATGTTATCAGGGAATGCTCATTCACAGTCTCTTCTGATCTATGGTTAGGGAGCATAATCATGCAATGGCACTGACTTCTTCAGCACTTAGGTGGTTACGGTGGGGAATCATTGCCACAGGCATTGGGGATGCTAAAAATTATGAGGTTCAATGTGCAGTTAAATGATAACAGGGAAACAAATCCAGGAACAAAACTGGGAGTGAGCAGTGGCTCAGGAGGTCTCAGAGGCTGCAAGAGCACTCTGGAGAAGTACCACCCCAGGCCAGTCCTGCCCTTGTGCTCTTCCCTGGGCAGCCCATTCTTTCCAGGCAGGATTCCTGGGCAGCCAGAGCTCAGCTCCTCCCATTACAGCCTGGTTCACAAAGAATCACTGGGTCTGGAATCCTGATAGGTTTTGCCCTCCTTGATTTACCCTTTCCAGTTTACAGGACCCGAGTAACTTCAGGCTGTGCTTCCCAAGGTCAGTTTGAGCAGATATTCAGAACCTTACAGAGAACCCCACGACTTTTCCTTAGTGCTTCTGAAATTGCTAGAATCTGTCCCTGCAGGTGACTCCCCTCTGGAAGAAATGTCTTTTGCCAGTCTCCAAAAATCCCCAGCTAGGTGAACTCATCTCTTAATAGCAATGCTTCACAACCATCACCATCTGGAGCTGTAGCTTTGTTACCTGCTATAGTACCAATTTCCTGTAAAACAGAGCCATTCCAGCTGGTAGCAGCACCAAACACAGATTCTGTCATCATCTTAAACTGCCTCAGAACAGGGGTGCTACAAAACAACAGGCCAATTCTTGCAATTGCAGCACTGCAAAAGGCAACAAGGTCATCATTACAATCTGCATTTACATGGAGTACTGAATGGGCCTGGAATATACTTAAGCCTGCTGTAAGAAGACTGTAAAGCCCATTTTCAATTTAAAATATATGTGCACAAATTGCATACAAATATTTCAGGTTTTAAGCAAAACCCTGTACTTCTTGATGCAATACTTAAATGGTGGGACATAAATGGCAGAGGAAAACTATAAAAGAACATGTCTTAAACAACTGCTGCATGCTTTCTGCTTTTCTAAAAGCATTTAAAATATAAAATGGTGTCCTTTAGGCTCTGCAAATCTTAATGGAACAAAAATGGCACAATAAATTTTATCAATAGAGTTACTAATAAATATTTCATTAGATATAAAATGCAGTACCTGAATTCAGCAGTCCTTATGGATGTGATTTCTGTGGAGTTCAAAGCACAGAGAACAGCTCCTAATCCAACTAAATCAAAACTTTTTAATGTGCTGATGGTCTGGCCAGAGTCGTCTAGAAAACCTTGTAAAATAGCTCTTGCCTACAAAAGCAGTAAGATAGTATGCATGAACAGTGTAAATAGAATTGAAAGATTTGTTACTAGATGATTAAAATCTTACCAGAAGCTATGGAGCACAAATATATATCCTGAGTCTCCCCAGTGTATGGTCATGGCCTTCAGGAGGAGCACTGTCACCACCTACATGTGACACTAAACCAGGGCACTGTTACCCTACCACTTGCTAAATGCAAACGGTGTGAAAACACTCAGTACTTCTTCTGCCAGGTCACAGGGAAAGCCTTTACCACAAGAAATGATGCTGGATTGCCTCACAGAGTCAGTTAAATTGCTACAAGAAAACATTAAATACCTAAGGGAATCAATATGTAATTTTATTATTTTTAATACTCAGGATGACTTGTCTTATTTGAGGGCCATACATGAGTGGTGACCTGTGTCAAGGATTAATTTTCAGATATGAATGGGATATTGGTACCAAAGTGCCTTTGCAAGCCAAAGTACTTTCGGATGGTGCTCATTTTAAACTAATCCTTTAAAAACTGAGCCCATCTCAAGCATGTCACCAAGGTATCCTCCAAAGCCAGTGAAAGAAACAATCATCTTCCAAGATTTCCTAATCTATCCACAATGCTGAGCTTCAAATAACTAGCTTAACTAGCTGCCAAAGTTTTAAGACAACTGAAATTCAGCAGGATGAATCTCTTTTAACTTACTATGCTTACTGACAGCAGGAAACCTCAAAAGCAAACTGGGTTTGTATAAAATCCTCCTAAGTGCCTCCTTCTTATGGTGCCCTTCAGAACATGAATCTATCAAACAGATTTCTGATATTCTTCCAGAACTGCCACCATGCCAGCCTCTGTGCAGCCACAGAGCCCTGATGGGCCACAAAGTCAGAAATATGCTGCCAATTGCATATATAAATAAAAGGTTTTAACTCTTATTATGAAAGTCTCATTGATCTAACTAGAAGTTGTTCAAGGAAAGGAACATGAGAGGAGTCTATGTGCTAATAAAGGCCTTCTAGGGCAATGGATGCTGGGGTTGGGGCACAGTACCTATTCTGTGATTGTGCTTAGGAAGGACTAGTACTCCTAGCAGTAGTGTCTATTCCAGGGACAGTGTGAGAGGAGCTGCTCACCTCCTTCCACTGCTTAGTGGACAAGTGCTAAAGAACACACTCATCCCCACTCCAATTAACAGTGATTGATGCTGTCTTGCCCACCTCCCCAAGGAAGCCCCAGCCAGCAGACACCAGGGCTGACCTATGTGGCCACTTTCACAGCTGCAGAAAAGCAGCAGGAGTAGTGTGGGTCTCTGGATCTATTTTCTAGGCAATTCCAGGGCTTGAGTCCCAAAGGGCATGTATCCAGAGCCTTTCACCAGGAGTACATTCAGTACCTCACTCACTCACCTGGGTAAGAGTCCACCCTGGTTGCTGACTAAGAGCAGAGACGGTGTCGATGGAGCTCAGGTCCAGCTCTGTGATTTCCTGTGCAGTGAGTGCCAGAGCAATGCGGCCCAGGGAGATGATTTGGTAACTCCTCCAGTCTGGCAGCAACCCCCAAACCTTTAGATGACAGTCAATAATATCTGTTAGGTCATTATGACTCTTCCTCTATATACACCATTCTCAAATCCCTTGGTTCAAAAGCCCTAAAACCTGAATATTCCTTTTTGCATACAAAAGGCAGAGCTTAGGTATTGTGAAGGTTTTTGAGGTTCTATACCAATAACGATTAGTTCATCTAAAAATACTGCACTTTTTACAGCTTGGACTCATTGATGAGTCAGAATAGGAATTGCTGGAAGTGTGGCTGTAGGAGCAAAACCACTAAGAACAATAAAAATGGGAATCTGTGCCTAGATCCACACTGTTATACTGCCAAGAAAGCAGCACCTGCACTACCCAGGCTTCTTCCCAGCTGCAATCACCCAGGGGACTGATTTTAAGTTCCTTTTGTGACCAATCACCCTGGCTCAGTCACTGACAAGGAAAGACAAAGTAGAGAATCAAGTCATACAGACAACCAGTTCCTAAAGTCCTGATTTCTAGATTGTGTTCATACAATGTTAAAACAAAAAAAAAGAATTTAAAGTGTTTGTACAGATACAGTTAAATTTGTAAAGCTTTCTAAAAAACCCAAAGAAATAAGCAGGGGCTCTTCTAAACCAGCACCAATGTATTTAAACTGACAACTTCCCCTGCTTTTAGCTTTATTTGTGATAAAGTTACAGTGATTGAAAAGCTGTCACTGAGCAGCCTGAAGGAAATTTTGGTATAAGGAAAAGTTCTGCCTGAGTAAAGAATAATAAAAGTCCATCAAGAGCTGAATTTTCAGAGGCCAGAACTGTCAATTACACTTTCTTGACAATGGTAGAAGACTATAGACAGTGGTCAGTATCTCCCTGGATGTGGCCAATTGCCTTTACAGAAAAAGACACTGGGTTTTGGCTGGAGGAAGTGACTTGAACAAGCCAGGCACGCATTTTAAAAAATGTTCACTTTAAAGCTCTCATGTACTTCAGCAACTCTGCTTTGTGTCAGTGAATATATGACAGGTTTCTAGTATAACATCATGCTGCTAACTCCACCTAGAAAATTAAAACTAAAAGCCCAGGGCTGGGCTACCACCTGAGTCAGAAAAATATTTACTCCGTTTTTGACATAGCTACAATTTAAGTTTTGTTCAAAAAGTTAGAAAGGACAAAGCTAATAGGGACTTGCTGAAGAGCATCTCTGCAGATGCCTACAAAATAGTGTTTGCACCATCAGATAGACATGGAGCTGTACAATCTCCAGAAAATATAAAAATAGAGCTCAGGAATCTGGATGTCTGAAATGAAGTACTCCTTACACAGAGCTGCAGGCTCTCTGCTCTGCACATCCAGCACAGAGCAGCCTCAGCTGCCAGGCTGCTTTTCCCAGCTATGACCCTCAGGTTAAGGATTTGTTTAAGAGATGCATTGCTGGATTTGTACCTCCCAACTGAGTTTCCACTAGATCTTTTATGCTGGTTTTACAATGTCATAAAGGGTCTAAGTCTGGGAAACTTCAATCTTTTCTATTCAAGCAAATAGATAGTAAAAAGCATTAGCCCAATTTTAAAGCTTTTAATTCTCTAGCTTAAGAGATATATTAAACACATGCAGGCAAAAATGCCAAGTGTCTGTTTCCTGATCTAGGCCATAAAGTACAGAATTTGAAGTACTTCATAAATAGTATTATCTGACAGGGCTGGGTGAAATCTCAGGCAGAAGGATATAAATAACACAACACATGAAACTGAAACCACTCCTTTGTCCTCATTCACCTAGAACTACAGATCCATAGAGCTGTCACTGCTGCAGAGCTGGGAGACCTTCCACTTACAAGTGAGCTAAGCTTCTTACTTTCATTAAGACACAATCTGATAACTAGACTTTTTGAATTAGTTTGGAACAATGAGTAGTTCAGGCTTAATGAAACCTTTAATCAAAGATGTTAATAACATAACAGCATCTATGCATATCATTTCAAAGAGCTTTGCCTGTATTGTCTCATTTCTCATGCTTCATGCTCAGTGTTAACACCACATTGCAATTTGAAATTAATATATAGGAAGTCTTCTTTGTCTAGCAGAAATCTGTGCAAACATTCACAGACAGAATATACTGCCATTCAGTGCACTACAGATCTGTGAGTCTTTGGATACAGCAGAAATGTGAGTGTATCAACCTTGTTAGCAATTTCCCTACAACTGATATCCCTCTGTAAGTACACCAGCATATTGCACTGCTGTAAAGAATAGTAGTTTTCACTATGGCAGGTGAGCACTGTTTTTATTTTCTTCTAGGATTACATTTTCCCCCCTTTCCTACCCAGATGTGTCCATGCTGACAGAGGGAAGCTGACTTGGGAAGAATACATTTGCTGCAGTTGTCCTCCTGCAACAAGGTAGCAGAGACACAACTGCAGAGTCACCATCTGCTTTCAGAGATCTGGGCAGTGCCACTTCTCTTCAAGCACCTGCAGTTCCACGGCTTTAAAAGCTGAGCTTCACTGCTAAAAATTGTACAGTTGGCCTTATTTACCCAAAATCCATGGTCAGCTCCACTATTGGCTGCAGCTGCTGGTTTAAGGAGATGCTGCCCAGGCCCATGCTGCTCCCTGCTCCTGCTTTCCTCCAGAGGTCACAGCCCTCAGGTCTCCAAGCCTCCTGCACTCTGTACTGCTTGCTGCCAACTGCAACTGGTAGATGCTTCCCAACCTCATTCTGTCAGAACGGTCTGATGGAACCTAAACAGGACTTCTACATGTTGGATCATTTTGACAGAAGGGGATTACAGAGTAGCCATGCAGAGATGGAAGCAGAGCACAGATAACCTCCAGCAGATGCTGCTGACAGGAAGCTGAAGCCAGGCTGGGGCAGTACCCTCTTCACCTCTGAGTTTTCTGCAACCAGAACAATTTGTCTTACTGCACCCTAAGGCTTTTTCTTGCTGAACTAAAAGTATGTTTGGGAATTTGCCCATTCCCTGGCAGTGCAACCACAAAGCAGCAAGAGGAGGTCACCCCAGGGAGAAGTGCAATGACAACAATAGGCATGGAGCAAAGTCTGACTTCTCTGCCAGCCCACTCTGTCTCAGGCAGGGCTGCTCAGAGCTCTCTTGGTGCCCCAGACCCAGGCAGAGTGCTGACCTGCCCCCAGCACAGTCCCCTGTCCAACTGTGCTCGTGGTAAAGACAGAATGTAGGTGGGATTTTTCCTCCCTAAAATTTCCCACTGATGGGTCTGTCCCTGCCTGTGAGAAGGTGGAAAAAGGAGCTTTATTCAGCCAATGTCTGCCTTTCAGTCAGTTTGGGTTTACCCCACTGTAAGCTATATTTAGCATCCACGTAGACAGTTTAACATGCCAAGCTTAATTCTCTGCAGGGCAATCAGCAGCCCCTAGTACTGCTTGCTGATTTTTCATTTATGAAAGGAAAGTGAGAAGCAAGCAGAAAAGTAATTCGAAAGTAAAACCACTTCACTTTTCCAGCTGCCAATAGCTCAGAACTACTTGTCTGTTGACTCTAAAGCAAGGGCAATAGTCCTCTATCACCACCTCACATTATTTTTCCAATAAACCATAGATATTCTTGTGGCAGTAGTGACATTGACATAGCACAGTTATTTTAGAACTGCATAGTTCAATAACACCAAATCAAATTACAGATTTAATTTTCCTTCACAGACAGGATAGTTACCTGCTTGGCTTTTTCCTTCAAGGCAGTCAGCTGGGAGCTGTTAAAACCTGAGACACCCCCAAGAAGTTCCACATTTTTGTCAAAAGTCCCTGGATCCATGCATTTCAGTTCCTGAACTGACCAAAAGACATTTGCTTCTCCTAATTTAATGATTTCATTTGAAGAAGGAACTCTGGTTCTCAGGCAATCTGAAAAAGGTCAAATAACAAGAGTTTTCATCAAAGAGTCAACAAAATAAATCAAAGCAATATTGATATTTAAGAGAGCAACAGACTATGAAAATGTACTGTTGCTGATGTGATACTGATAAATTAATTATTTTGTAATTGGAGAATTTAAAAAATATTTATATTATTAATGTTCTGGATATAAAACTATCAGTATCTTGCAAGTTTCTTTCAAGTCTAATTCTCTAAAGGCATCAAAATCCAGGCAAGGGCTTGTTCTGAGTTTAAGCCACCATTTGCTGGGAGCCTTGATTCAACAGGAGTGAAATGCAGATGTTGGGATGACCCTGGTGGAAATTCACCAAAAAGAGCCTCAGCTGAATAAACATCACATTCAAACAGTGGATCCAACTCAGCAAGAATGTAACAGACATGAGAGGCCCTTGCACTCTGCAATGCCTGATAGAGATATATGTCTTGTAAGACCTGCCTGACATTTAAACAAGGTGAAGACAAGCTCGATGTGTCAGAGAAGCACGGTGCTTGTTGGTTATGTCAAGCCTGTTGTTAAAATGTCAGGATCTAGAGAGGGCTGTACACTCACCACAGCACTGTTTGGACAGACAAACTGCTTTAAAAATCTTATTTACAGTCAGGTTCCAGGCCTATGCATTATCAAACCATACAGTTTGCATTGTGTGTTTTAACAAATCCTAGTCTTTGTTGACATAATCTACCTCTAATGTTGATGGAAAGCAGAAATAAAAATCCTGATGTGGTTGTTTACTGCTCCCGTTCCTGTCACTAATTTAGGAAAACCTTATTAAATAATTATCTAAACCAAATAATCCCTACATGTCTTTGGATACAGTCATTACCAGTAAAAAGCATGAATTTCACAGATGCTGTGCCTCAGCTAAGCTCCCCCAGATAAATAAATTAAAGTGAGGATGTACAAAGTAGATTTGTACGTGGAAAGGAGGCAGAGGAGGGATTTATTTGCATCAAAGGAAGCTGCAGTAGTGGGTAGAACACTGAAAAGATTGAATCTGTTGAGCAAATGAAAATGCTGCTCAGCTTCCACTGTACCAGCTGATCTTCTGCTCTCCCTTTACCTCCCTCTTGTGAAGCTGCATTGTTTCCCTTTCCCCTGCTGCAGAAGGTCAGCTTTTCTCATGTAAATACTGCCCATCCAGACACAGTGCAGCTCCCTTCCCCAAGTCATGAAAACCTAAGACTAGGTGTCCTTGAAAAAAACCCATTGATTTTATAATTTTTAACACACCAGATACACTGATGCAATTAAAGAGGGAAATACTAATTAGATTTCTGACCTGATGCCACTTTGCTGTTCCTTTTGCTATAGATTTAGCTTGATGAAAAACATATATATATATATATATATACACACACACACACACACACACACACACACACACACACACACACTTTATAACATCTCAGTGCTTGTGGTGAGAAACTGCCACCGCCCTCTGGTAGCATCTCAGACACACAGTTCCCTAGTTTTGCTTTTCATGTTCCATCTTGCCTTAAGCACATTGAAACCTTTGCTTTTAATCTTGATATAGACACAGATGCAAGAACTCTGTCACTGGTAATTGCTGCTGTTATTAACAGTAGCTCACAACTGGTCTGTGAGAAATGCAGAATAGCATTGGTGGCATGAAAAGCTTTAATGCTATTCTGGAGTAATTTTCATAATACCCAATTTTTTAGTGATTTACAAATCAGTAATTAAACTTCACTCCTTACTAAAACCACTGTGTGAGTTGTTTGGAGCTGATGAGATTATGTTTGGTAACAGAAGTTCAATATCATGTTTGGGCTGCAGAAACATTTCCTGGAGTAGCACAAACAATCCTTCCACTTCTTATCTCCCAGATTCCCCCCAGCTGAGCTTGTGCACCCCAAGTGAAGACTGAGGAGCCTCCATGGCCTTGGAACCAAGCTATCCTTTGACAAAGACCCTCAGCTTTGCTGACACTGCTCTTGCATTGCAGGTGAGAGAGCTCTGCAACTGCACTGGACATGAGCTGGGCTGATTAGAGAAGTCTCTGGGATTCATGTAGATCCAGAGGCTTATAAAAAGAACACTTAAGGACACAGGCATACTGAAATACCTGCTGCTGAATCTTCAGTCCTATGGCCCATGTCTAAAGAGACTGGCATGTGATCGGCTGATTTACTTGTTGAAGGAAGGGTGAATCTCACGCACACAGGTGAACTAATCCCCTGCTATTTCACCAGCTCAGTCCTGCTTTTTTTAGAGCCTGATGATTGTGTAATGACTCCTCTGATCAACTGAGGTCATGTTTTGTTTCAGATTATGAAAAAACAACCCTCAGAACTCCCTCCACCTCTCTCTGTCTATGAATATAGATAGCACTGTAAGAGGAAAATTCATTTCCAGAGACAGACAGTCATCATTCAGAGTTCCTGCCATACAAGCAGATGGATTTCCAGGGTGGCTCAGGGCTTGCTGAGAGCTTGAACCTCTATTCTGCTAGGCAGAGAACCAAGGGGGAGATTTTCAAACACAAAGGCAGACAAGATCAAACTCCTTGAATATATTTGGGTCTAAATTCCCATTGGTGCTTTTCAAAAGCTTCCCCCACAGCAGGACTGTTTTCCATGGCACAGGATGGCACAGCTTACAAATTCTGCCTGGGTGAATTTCAGATAAGAGAAAGAACAGGTGTTATTATAATAATAGAATATTGTCAGAATATTTACCTGATATAAAGAAAATGATCCATTTGTCACCAGAGATTCTAATAGATTAGTTTGGTTGCTAATTAAAATACCTTTTAGATGATTACAAACTTTGTCCATTTGGACATGAAAAACAGGGCCACCACTGTCAGATTTAAGAACAGATCAGTCACCATATGCTCATGTCTGGCAAAGGATTAACTATGTGCAATCTTTTGGCACAATGGTAACTTGTCACCTTCACAGGTTTTTAATTCAAGGGGTTTCAATTAGATTACAAAGTAAAAATTTAAAAAATTAAAAATAAACAAACCCCTCTAATTCAAATTATAAATTTTTTTCCTTTGTACACTCAGAAGGATTCCAGGAAATGCTTAATTATTCAATCCTGTAATGAAGATTTCAGCATTTAGTGCATTATACAAACTCTGATGAGCAGCAGAATGAAGACTCTCACTGTTTTATCCTGAAATCTCTAAGTGACTCAATACTTCACTTTTATCTCAGAATGCATTTGATGACAAAGTGAGACAAAGTCTGTTTGAGTTGCACCATCTCAGCCCCAAATGGCAGCACTTGCAGAGGCCCCCAGTGCAATACTGACCAGCTCTGCTGAGAGACAGGAGAATGCTGCCAGTGCTGTTGGAGACAGACTCAAACACAGCTGACAGGAGCTCTTCAGCTGAAGAAACTGGTCCAACTGTCTTTGCTATTTGTAAAATGGTATCTGGGAACTTCAAAAGGAAAGAAAGAATAAATAAGGCTCCTCTCCCTTTTAAAACAAATCAATTTGTAGAGAAAGTCTTGTGCAGACCTTAGCAAGGCAGGGGTTAGTAACAGTTCTGTCTCGTCCCATTGTGCAGATGTTTCAGAAAAGAGTAATTGGCTGCTACTGAAAGGTCATTGGCACACATTTGAGGGGGAAAAAATTATGAACAAAGCAAATTCTGAGTGATTCTCCATCCTGTGTGCCCTCCCAGCTTCTGGCAACACCTGAGCACTGGCTGATTGGCATCTGTGTCCAGCCCCTCCTGGAGCAGTGAGTGCCACCATTTTAATTTGGGCTTCATTTCACTTGTCTTAAATTTGCCAGATAAGTACATGAATTGAGGATAGGGACCCAATTAAATGATGAGATATAACTTTGACCTGTTTGACTTCTTTAGGCTTTTCTGCCCTCTCTCCTCTACCCTGCTAGACACCTTCCCTTCCTTTGAAGAGTCCTATTCTATCTGGTCAATTATAAGCATTATCTCCAGTGGAAAAGCTGCTGACTGTGCTCACATATTTCTGCTGAAGAATGAATCCCTCCTTCCAGTATAGTTTACTCCTCTGCATAAAAAAAAAATAAGATTATATGAACTAAAGAGGGCAGGGAAATTACAAAGTGCAATGCTGAGGCCATCAGATTTTGTTACTTGTGCTATGCTGGCCCCAGGGCAAAGGGCTACATGAGTAAATGCTAATTTGATCAGTATGATCCCATTAATAACAGGATAAGAAACACAACTTTTATGGTTGGAAGGCAGAAGGATGGAGTAAAGAGCACTGCAAGGTGTAAAGTACTAAAAATGAGTCTGCATCACTGTAAGTGCCCCTTTTTTTTCCTATGTGACAATGTACAATTGCCATTGTACACATGCAAGTAATTGTTTATAGTAACATTACTCTCAAGAAGAAATCTCTTTGATGGAGTCAAGAATATGTGAAATATTAACACAGGATTCTTTGACAAAAGAATTACTTACCTAGTTCAGCATTCAGATTACATAATTTAGACTGCATTATGACATTCACAATTCCAAGTTCTAAAATATATGTTAAAAATTACAATTTTTTTAATAAAAGCATACCTTTTCAGCAAGGATGTTTAACTCCTCTTTTGACAGCAGAACTATGAATGGTCCAACATCTAATGTTGTTTCTGCTGTCCAGTTGTTTGAGGAGCTGAAAAAATATTTTGAAAAATTGTATTAATGAAGAACATTACAATAAAAATAATACTAAAACTTCAGTGGTTTTATGATACTTTATCATACAGGAAACACAATTCTATGCCAATGTGATGATTCATTGCTACAAGCATCAGATTGCATTTTCTCTGGACATAGGGCATTAGTGGAACTCACAATATAATCAGAAAAACCCTTCAAATATGGTGATGATGGAGCTCTCCCTCAATAGTCAAGTGTTCTTAGCATTACAGTGTTTGAAAAAGGAGAAATAATTCTTTGAAAGAAAATTTACTATTTTCCATCAGTTCATATTGCAATAGTAGCCTGCAAAATGGTTATCAAAAGAGAAGTAGAAACATCACCCAAATCTGACAAATGTCAGTCAACCCATTTGGTGAGTGACTTAATAAAACACTTAGATAAGTTATTTTCAGCCTGACAGAGCCTACAGAAGAGTTTAGTAAAAAAATATATTACTAGCTCATGTCCCCACAAACAATTTTAATTGCTTTGTTGCTCCACTATGAGGATGTTTAAATATCTTCAAAATTCAATGATATAAAATAACATAAAATCTTATTTAGCACAGTGTGCCACAATTCAATAAAACTGATTTGTATCAAGATCAATGCAGGGATGGGATCTGCTGGAAAATACAGCTATCAGCTATCCTACCACAGCTGACTAGCAGGAAGCTGAACAGCATCTAAGGTGATCAGGTGGATCAAGTGACCAACTTTGGGGTGAAGGGGTGGTTAGAAACTGTGCAACTAGTCTCCCTTTTCAAATGCAAGATACTTCCAAGGGACAATGCAAGAGAGAATCAGTGTATTTTTGCCAGATAGAGGATGGCTTTGTTCTTGGCATGACTGACACCAGTGAGGTTCCATTCGCCCTCCTAATCTGAGTCCTTAGTGACACCCAACACACTGCCCACTCTGCTGCTGCAGATGCTTGAATTTCATATCCCTCTGCTTCTTCTCTGCTCTCTCCTATTGCCACAGGTGCTTGCAGTCTTCTTTACTTGTCTCCTCACACCAGCACAGCAAGTACCCCACTTCCATTTTCCCATTCTTTGCGTTCCTGCACCACCCTCTGCTTGTAACCCCTTTCTCTTGCCAGGCCAGTGAGCCTATTTGCATGCCCCCCCCCTCAAACATTACATTTTCTCTCCTTTTCCTCTGGGACTTAAGTCATTCAGGGTGTCCCTAGGGTTGTATTTTGTTCCACAGTTATCACATTACACACAAGAACAGAAATGTCATTCTAGTGGACAAGAACTTGGGCAGTGACAGAAGCTGCTTTGTGCTGGTTTCACTGCAGTTCATCTGGGCAAAGCAGATGTTTGGTGTTTGCATGGCCTAACTACCAGCATGACCACGGCGGTGTATCCAATACCTTACCCATATAACTGGAGGAGTTTGTATTTAATTTCAATCTTCTGCTCATGGCTGAGCTGTTGGCAAAGTTTGAATTGATGTAGGGCTGCTGCCATTGCCTTCAGGGACATTCTGCCATGTAGAAAGGCTGGAGGTAAGTGGCAGATTAGATTTCCAAGGAGGTCAACATCATATTCATCAGCAATGGAGCTGTTCTGAAACAAGAAGCATTTTCCCTGTTGGCAGACCTAACCTGGGCTCTTGCCCTGTACCACTTAGCTGCATCACAACTCATTTAAGCTGTAAAGAACAAAGACACATCAGTTTGCACTGGCAACTTAATCCACATTTTTTGCTGAGACTGCTTTACATTTTTTGTTTTACCAATCCAACTGTTGATATTTCATAAGCACTTTTCAGAGCTTTCAGTATCCTTTATTCCATACTGAATCACACACAAAGAATGTGACCACCCAGCACCTGCAGAGCTGGTGCTGTTCTGTCTAGCAGCACAGCCCTCACATGGCCCCTTGCAGCAGAGGGGCCCCAAGCTCTTGCTGTTAGAAGGCTGAGCTCTAAGGGGTTTCTCAAGCAGCTGCCAAAACACTGGGGATTACACAGCTGGTACTGTGTGTAAGGACAGGAATAGCCACAGCTACATCAAAGAACTAATTTCCCCTAAAAATTGGTGAGTGCTGCAGCTCCCAGACAGCAGAAATCACAAAATCCTCCTGGTACCATCACCTCTCTCATGGAGCTTCCTGTGCCACAACAGCTCTGCTTGGGCTGGCACTGCTTGGAGCCAGGGGAGCAGCTCCAGGTGCAAACTGGTCAGCTCCAGGCTGTCCTGGCCAGCAATGACATTTCATGAGAACACTTTGGAACATGCATGGAGTCAAGGCAAATTGCTAAGCAAGGTATAAAAAGGTTTGTTTAAGGAGTAAACAATAAAATTAAAACAGTTCATAAATCCCCCAAAAAATACAGATGGATGGGTGAAGAACTCATGTGGTGACTCTCTCCTCCTCCATAGTGTCTCCTCCTATGCTGACCCCTCTCAGCCATACCCACCAAGCACTCCTGTACTTTTTGCAGGACAGCATCCCTTTTGTGAAGGCTTGGGTTCAGAAGGTCCATTCCAGTCTTGCCCACACGTTCAAGGAACGGGACACACAAAGGGCCTGTAACGTACTCCAGGTACTCAGAACTGCAGAAAGAATTCAGGTCTCAGAATGCAAACCTGACCTTCATACACCCACAACCATAGCCATGAAATCTGTGATGACAGAAATATTTAGAGACAAGGCTGGACTTGAACAATCATAGATCAGACAGGGCAAAAAAATTGCCATTAACCCTCACCTTCCTTCAATATCCATCTTCTTCCAGTCCATAAGGACATGAACTGAACTTCAAAAAATGGCTAAGAATTATAAGTAGCTGCAGTGTATGAATGTGCTCTGAGATGCTTTAACATCATATGAAACAGGTTAGAAGCTTCTCCCCTTTCTCTGTTTTATTAGGAGTAATTCTCTGATGAATGAAAAGGGGGGGAGTGGCCTGAGGACCACAAGTCGTTTTAGAGTAGGTTTCCTTTTTATCAAAATCCAAAAATCCTGCCAAATTAAAAAAAGAAATGCTCTTCTCCACACAGAATGGCAAACAACCTTTGCAAATAAAGCCACAGGCCACATGGGCACAGGCCCAGCCTTGCCGGGGTCTGTAGGCAACAGCACCAGTAACTTCTGATGGCCCTGAACAGCCAACATGCAATTGCTGCCAAATAACTGAGTACTGCAGTTTATGGGAAGCCTTGCATTAAAGTCTATTATTATTTTATAGTTGTTAAATACAATAGAGCCTTTTCAAATGGAATATTTTTCTTATTTTTTTCAATTTAAAAATATTCCACAAAAATAAGGGTTCTCAGTCCCTTTTATCCCCTCGAAAGAGAGACAGAAAGAGAAAGTGAGAAAGAGACAAAGAAAGAAAGGAAGGAAGGAATTAACAAATTTTACAATTCAGGAGTTCTCATACATACAAAAGTTATTTTTTTCAAAGGAAAAAGGCTGTCACTGAGAAGTTTCACTAACTTACACAAATGTCTTGCAACACACTGGAATGTTTCCAGCCATACAGAGCAATATGCTTCTGCAGTATCCAGTGGTTTTGTCTTATATATCCACTCTCAAAAAGACCCCTAAACAAATAAGCAAACCTAAACAAAATAAGCCTACCTAGGGGGAAAAGAATCCACCAATGTGACAAAAATGCACCGTACTAGAAGACACAAAGTATTACCAACTTTCACTTGAGACAGATTTTGCCTACAGTCAGTGACAACTTTTGATAAATCACCATTTATTTGAATCATCAGTGTTCTTAGAACTGAAGAGATGATTTGAAAAGTGCTCAGAAGTTAAGATAGACTAAGGTGTAACTCACGGAAGCGCCAGTAAGAGGAAGGGAGGAATGGATGCATTGGAGACTTTCCAAAATTTCCAAGCCAAACAATTAACCTAAAGGCAACAAAATTTTAGGATCTTAAACCTCTAGCAGTTTTGAAGAAGAATAAAAAATATGACTTGTTTATTGCAGCATATACATAAATTAGCATATGTAAGACTGTGCATATCATCTTCAGAGAGCATTTTTATCTGGCTTGTTTTATTTTCTTTTTGTAGACATCTGAGATGAAACATTATATATTTGGGAACATGAGAACATTTGTATGTTTCTGAAACTTCTATGTATTTCCAAACAGATTACTCATGAATTAACAAGTCAGAAGAGCTGCAGGAATTTCTTGCAATTTGTAAGTGACAAATGAAATTGTCAAAATGAAGTATGATAACAGACAAATTCACACATAAAAGATTTAAATAAAAAATGCTAACAGACAAGTTGAGACATACAGGATTCTGAAAAAAAGTCCCAAAAAACCCGAAGACAAAATAGAAATAACCAAATTTTAATCTACCTAATTTGGATATTAGGTAGTATGTTTATGTACAAGAAGTCTTTTTTGTTTGTTTACCTGATATGGAGAAAGCAGATGAAGATTATTTTCAAAGAATTTAAAATTGTTTAAAAATAAGTCTGTGTCCATACTTTCAAAGAGTTGACAAGTTACTCCTTTCACAAGCTGTCCTGTGCTGATAGGAAAGGCGAATTTCAATTTTATGAATATTTAAGCAGGATCTAGTCTTTCCTCCCCACGACCCCATCCTAAGACACAGTTTCTTCACCTCTCCCATTTCCTGTAATTAAAAGGCTCTTGAAAGTAAAAATGCAAACAAATTGAAAAATATCAACTAAGCCTTAAAACACCCAAACCTCTGCAATGCTTTGAGCCTCATTTTGGTTTTGCAGACCCTTTTTAATAAGAAAGGTGAATTATCCTGTATATCCAGGAATGAATAAACATAAGGCAATACTTAACAACCACATATTGTTTACCTCAAAGTTGTTCTCATCACAAAACTAGTCTTAAACCCCATTTCAAAAGAGATACAGTCCATACCTTAGAAGGTCAACAGGATAGTTTTCCTTGGACAGTAATTCATACAGATACAAAGCCTGAAAATAAACCCACCATAATTAAAGGTAACTTTAGTTAATTCACTTTTAAGAGACAATAACTACTGCAAGGTTTTTTGTACTCTGAGCTCTCTTATGTTATCTAAAGGTACTTCTGAGGTCCAGCTTGAGCAACCAAAAGGTTTGGCATCCAGTTTAGCTGAATTTTTTCTTCACAAGACAAGCCATCATTGACTGGCATTATGGGACGATGTTAAAGCTATTCATGGCCCAGAGCCACTGAGAAACTTAGGGCTGAAGGGAGCTCTGGAGATCATCTGATCCAACCTGCCACCTCTCTGGACATTACATGTAAATGTCTAATTTGCAGTACTGGAAAGAGAAAATTTACATGGCAGAAACCTGGGGGTTTAAATTCACCATATTAATGCTTCCTTTTCCATAGCATTGTCTCATAGTGCTGCCTGGGCTCTAAATGCCCTTTGGTGTTCATGTTGAGATATAATTGGGGCAGTTTCTTCCTTTACTTGTGTTCCTTGAACACAAATATATTACACCACTTTTCCAATTCTCCCATCACACGACATTGTAGTGGAATGGGAACTGCACAGCAATTTTTACCTGGCTGCTTCTTAGTTCTTTTTCTTTCAGCACTGCGGAATTATATCCAGTTTGCTTCCATAAACCAGAAAGAGAGACTTCTTTAAAGAAAGCTCCTTGTATGTCTTTAACTGATGAAGAAAAATCTCCAGATGCAGCAATCTAAAAAGAGGAACATAAAAATACATGGCATTTCTGAACTGATGCTTAGATTTACAGGATTTGCCCTTCTTTCTATTCTGTGTAATAGTTCTCTTAAGAGGATAAAGGAAAAACATTACAGTATTAAAACCACAATGAAAACACCAAGAGAGAGCCTTCAAAATACATTTGGTGTTCAGAAAAAAAGCAGTAGAACGATTAACCATTGAGCTAAAGGACATATCTTGGTTTAATTCATGTTCTACAGTTCTACTTATGGTGCTCTCGTGCAGAGAGAACCTGCCACAGACTGGAGTTAATAATCACCTTCCTGAGGATGCCCTGTTGCTGTGCAGGAGATAGGTCAGACAAGTACTGGGACGTTGTGCCTCGAATCATCTGAGCCAGCTCCCTGGGGCTCATGCTGTGCAGTGACCAGGTGCCAATTCCTGTCACCAAAGCACCCATTTGGCTCACATTGTAAAATGATAGAACCTGCAAGGAGGACAGCACAGGCAAACTGGAAGTTTTATTGAGACCAGCAAATGTATTTAAAAGCAAAAGTCAATAAATAAGCAAAGTATTTATTAAGTACTTATATATTTCTTGTCTGGGAATGTATTTTCTATGTCTGTCCATGGAACAAATGCCTGAAGTTCCTCACAAGTTCCTTTTTCTGAAACTTCAACCAGGACCTGATTCCTTGCATTACAGTATATTTGAATATACAGCCCCAGATCTCTGATCATGCAAATTCTGCTTAGGGCAGTGATACAGACAAAATAATATATACAACTGCCAAATCCAAATACTCATTCTCTCTGTTACTAGAGAATTACTCTGGGATGTACAATTTTGCATGCTTTTATTTGATTTAAACAAATTTTCCAGGCCACTAACTAATCTGAATTCTTATACTAAATGTTTCAAAATCTACAGTTATTGCTGAGAAGAAGTCATTTCACTTTTAAAAACAGAAGGTAGGAAAGCTGTTATCAGAGGTACCTTTTCATAAGAGAGATATTTACTGGATAAAATCATAACTTGGCTCTTTGCCCACCCAGAGACTTGGTTTAATGTTGCAACAGCATTATGCACTGCTTCAGGTGACAGAGATTCCAGCTGACTTGAAGTTAGTCCAACCACAGCATCTGACAGAGATCCAAGGGTATCATTCAATGTCTGGTTTTGCATGGCAATGTTCAGGAGTTGAGATTTGAGCTAAATCAAACAAAAAGACCAGATCAGAAATAAAAATCTGCCAAGAACCAATTTCCATTACCACCCAAAACATTAACTGGAATCTCTGGAATAGGCATTGGCAAATATTCACACACTTCATAAAATTTCAAAAATAGAACCACAGTTGTGAAAGGAATATGGAACAGGAATATGAAACAGAATGAGAAAAGAATAAGCACCCAAAATGGCCTTCTGTTCTTTGCATTCTCAAGAATTATTTTCCCTTATTTCTGAAGTCCCAATAACTTTTCACTCATTTCTTTCCTTATTTAAGAAGAACATCTTTCCTCCTCTGTTTATAGGATTCGGTTAGGCAAGAAGAACAAGTGTTGTACACACCTCATGAACCTCGGCCTGGAAACCTCTCAGCTGATTGCATTTAATCATTTGATGAAGTAGAGCCCGGGCCACAGCTGCATCCATCTGTTCCAGGTCATCATAAAAACAAACCAACAAACCCAGCCTATAGAGCAGAAATACATTAGCTCCCTTCTGACAGAAAAGGTGTCACTGTTGGGCAATGGAAACACACCTTGGTACCCTCTCCTTGTGATCACAGCTTGAGCCATTTCTGTTTGTCCTGAGTGCCTCAACCTGCAGTCTTTAAAACTTAGCCTGCAACAGGGGTATGAGAACATGCACTGGCCTTTGTATTCAGCTGAATGCTGCCTGGATTGCTTGTGCTTGAGGATTTACCTGTCCTGGTTCCGTTTGTTCATGGCTGGATTGTCCCAGTTAATGACTCCACTTCCCTCAACAGGATAATTCTGAAAATGATGGAGGGCTATTATTAAGTCTCTAGAAGTGGCTTGCTGAGTTCTTATCTGGTTTGATTGGATGTTTTGAACTCTAAGTCCTGCTTGGATTCCACAAGCAACACAACACATTTGTGTTTCAGAGCAGCAGCTGGGGCACGACAGGGCCTCTTTATCATTTTAGGATTAAACAAAGCCTGCTGTATTTCACATCAAACACAGGACTGGCCAATGGATGGAGACCTGTCCAGTTCAACACTGCTCAGGAAAAAGCACACTGAGGCTCACTGCCCACTTGTGTCAGCACAGCAGTCTGCAAGGCAGGGTTTTGAACTGAGCTCATTTTCCTTCACAGTTCCCATGCCGTAATATTTAAGTCAACATTTCCATTAACCTCTGTAAAGTGCAACCACAGCCATAGTTTTAGGAGAGGAGGAGTCACACCACCATGGGGAAATGCCTGTTGTAGGTGTCCTTCTGGCTTAGACCTTGTGCTTATTTACTGCCTTTACCTGCAGCCCTGCAAAGAAGGAGCTCTGAATTGTGCATCACTATGTCGGGATTTTAAACTTGATAGTGATGGGGATGAACTGGTTTGTAGGAAGCCTGTGTCAATTCCCCATCCCTGTAAACTCTCAGCCTTTCCTTTTATAATTTACAAAGAACAAGAACCTCAAAGATATGGACAAGTCCAGCTTTCCTGCTACAGTCCCTGGTTTTCACAGTTCAGTGAGACAGGCACAGCAGAGTCTGGGCAGTAATGTCCAGATGTGAATCAAATCATCAGTGGACAATGCTGCAGCACTATCACAAACTCAGTCAAATTCTGCAGCACAGAAAAGCTTTTATTTCCTCCAGTCCCTCAACAACAACCTGCCAGCGATATAACAAAACACTGCTTCAGCAGCACATCTGAATTCATGGGAGATCATCAAACCAACATACAAATCAAAGAAACATCTCTAAGAGCATTTTTATAACAAATAATTACATTCTTATGCATTATTGCATAGCCACCAAAAGCTCTTCATCTCCTTTGGGATTAGCAGAAATGAATAACACTACTTCTTAAAAGTAAAAGTGCATTTAAATCAACAGTATGGTTAAAATGAGTAACATAAACTAAGTGTGTCGTAAAAATGGAATATATTAAGGATTATGGAGCATGACATTTCTCTCATCCATGAGAATGTGGCAGCTCTTGTGAGTGACAAAATAATTTTTAAGATTTCTGACATTGAAATTTAGAGCGTGGGCATAACTCTTCTCTCGCTTACTCCTCCGACAAGAGCAATGCTTCATGGCAGTCAGCGAGCTGCACTGCAGTAATGACAGCAGCTCTGAAGCCATAAAGCATATTCTCCATTAGTTTAAAACTCCAAGGTATCCCCCAAGGAGACTACAAATAATTTCAGACAGCATTGTCTTGGGACTAAATACATCCATTGATATGACAATGTAAATGTAAATGTGGAGTGCAGAGCTCTCTCATGCTCGCTGCGTATTTATGAGTAACAGTTTATTTTGGTTTTATATTAGTGGTAAAGTTAGTTCAGTGCAGATTTGACAGCCTTGAAAATTCAGTTTCCTGCTTACACACCTAACATCCAAACATATTTAAGCATGGCTCATCTCCACCCTGCAGGACAAAGAGGACAGGGCAGGCTTTACACTGCTTCACTTTGTGGCTTCTCTGGTGACACCCACGTCAGTTTAAACCCACTTGCAGTCCTGCTGGCAAGAGCTGAGATTTCCTCCTTCAATCCTAACTGTAAAATTATTTCCCCCAAACACCTCCATGTTCTGTGATTCAAGCAGCCAAGACAACTCATGTCCTGCTGTCCCAGTTTATTTTATTGCTCTGTGATGTGATGGAGCTCTGCCTAGGTCCCCCAGATACTGCTGCAGCCTTCCTACAAATGCTACAGGCATCTCCTCACTGTGGAGCAGGAGACAAAGCATTAGCTAATTAGGCACACCTCCAAAAATTCATAAAGTAGCAATTCTTCACTGTTGCTAAACATGGCTGGATTTCAGCCTAGATTTTTCCTCTGGAATGAAAAAGCTGTGCCACGTCATCAATTTCCATTTTCTCCTTAGTTAGTTGTTCCATCCATATACAGCCATAAAAGAAAAAGCAAAAGCAGCCTTGCCTGTAGATAGTTGAAGTGTTCCTCATATCAAACCCTGATGAGTTTATCCTTTCCAGGAGGGCCTGTGCAAGCTCTGGTGTGATATCATACACGGTGTCCAACTGCTTTGTTGCGTTGTCGTAGCTAAGAAACAGTCTGATCTGACCAGCACAAACAAAACCATGCATCAGCACTGTGAGACAATGAATCCTGTAAAGTCTGTCTGACACTCAAAATTAATTGAGCCTGTTCATGTTATAGAGAAAGCAAGAAAATTTGGATAAAACAGTATTTCTGAAGGCAAAGTTGAGAGGGAGATTTGAGTGATTCTCTGCCAAAATGTCATATACTTTGAGGGTCTTCTATCATTGGTCCCTTTCAATAGAAGCCATGGAAGTCTGATACAGATAAATAATTACATGTTAATGACAGGCATTTTAAAATTAAAAAGATGTAAGAATTTTGTAAAGAATACATTTATATTTCTCCTCGGTAGTTTCTCTTTATAATTAATAAATTAGATATATTAAGTTATTTTCATGTTTAAGTTCGCATTTGTGTTCATATTGTTTGTAGCAATAATAAATCCAACCACACTTTGTTACTTACTTCATTGAGACTAATTTTCAGAATTTCTTCTAATGGGAGATGGACCATGTATCTTCCCAAAATCCATAAGCTTTCTGCACTGACCCAAGAAGTTGATTCATTGAACTCTGTTTTGTACAAATAAATACTCACTACAATGTTCAGAAAGTAATTACTTTTCAAATATATTTTACCCAGTATATTGTTATTGTTAAATAATAAAAAATCTGCAAATGAGAAAAATCCTTAGCGGAGTCAGATTCCCTCCATTTGCTACATTTTAGCACCATGCTTTCATGAATCCATACATTTTAAATGAAAATGAAATAGTGTTTCAAGTGTCTCCGATTTTCTCATACAAAAACAATTAATGTTTTATGCTGTCAAAATAGAGAATGGATAAAGTGTGGGACAGGAAAAAATACCCCAAAAGTATTAAATATGGAGCAGTGTTTTTAAATTTCACTTTTCCTAATCAATTGCATTATTTAAGAACATCAGGAAGGCTCGACACGTTATATATCTTATATATTATTATTGATGATGCTAGTTATTTCAGCAATATGCAGTAGCAATAATGGAGAAAATGAAAAACTGTTCAAATACCTACATGGAAATAGGCTGACAAAACCACAAAACACTGCATAACAGTTAAAAAATGGCATTCATTTAGTAACATTCTCCCAAGGATTGAAAATGAAATCAAGATCCAAATATTCCTGAGAAAAAACATTTTTATGGACTCCATGGGTACCCTGAGCCACAAAGACTGTTTTCTCCAGAGTGTTGTCATTTGGATGGCTCCGTGTGTGACACCTCTGAACACATTCCTCAGCAGTGCTGATACTCACAACTCTGTTAAAATAAAATCATCCATGCACTTTGAAGAGTTTCCAGTGCTGGGAAAAAAAACCAGCCTGCATCTATCAGAAGCTGAAGGACTCCATTAAGTGATTTTTTTGAAAACACAGATCTAAGCTCCTTAACTGAGACAAGATGATGATCCCAGCAGACCTGTCAGGCCTGTGTTTTTTAAAGTGATATTACCTCCCATTACCCAAAATATTACGAGAGTTGAAAGACATGACAAGAGAACTAAAGAAAAAAACAGCACCATTTAAGGATGTTGACTGTGGCCTTTAGCAGAAGAGACTTGCAGTTACCAGCCACGGCAGCTGTGATCCCCAAAAACTGATCCCTATCCCAGGTGGTCCCAGAGCTACCCACATACAAAGTGAGGAAATCACCCTCCTGCAGGACTGTTCCTGCACTCTGCTGTGGCCTGGGGAGCGCAGATAAACAGGAGGGAGCTTTAGACTTCCAGTCCAAGTGTGCCTGCCCAAGGCTGATGGTTCACACTGCCACAGCCAGCTGGGAACTAGCCCACACTTGATGCCCCGGGGATTCACCACATCTGTGCTGCTTTTGGCAGGTGAAACAGCAACCAGGGAGGAAAAAGAGGCACAGCAACCCCCAGACCCTCCCAAACTGTGTGATCTTCCATGAATTGAGGGTTCACCAATGCTACAGACACAACTCAAACTATGCTGAGGGATTTTCCCAGGACTGCTGAGTAGCACCAGGCAAATTCTGCATATTTGCTTCCCCAGCAACACACTGCCACTAACATCACCTCACAGCAGTAGCATGAACCTCCTCTCCACAACTTACTGGTTTACTCTGATATTTTGAAATGGCAGGAGACCAAGAGGCAAATTTAGCTCCACTGAAGCAAGTGGGCATTTAACCTTTGATTTCTAGGGAAGGAGGAAGAACACACACACACCTGTAAGTCTAAAATGCTCCCAGGACAGCTGTGCTGGGATGTTCAGTGAAATCCACGCACTAGCTCTGATGTTCAGTGCCCTGCACAGCCCCCTTGTGGAGCCCATCCTGCCTGTCCCAGCTATGGAACAGCTGTTTCAGGCACATTAGCCAGGCAAACAGATGTGGGAAAATGCATCCAAATCAGAATTAATTAACTTTGGTTTTATCATGTCCCTTTGGTGATCGAGTAGGTGCCATGTGCTTTCACAACATCCTGCATTTCTTTTGTGGTTTTAAACAGTGCAGTGGATAATGTATCCCGAGCCAGAGCTGTTTTTCTCATCTGAACAGGAGATCAGAAGAGAACAACAGGCCTTGGCAGAGCACCTGGCCACTGTATCCTATTTCAGACTAAGAAATAGTACAGACAGAAAAGACTGGAGTACAAGAAAAAGACTTCGTGTATAGCTCTGTGCAGAACAGAAGAAGAATCTACTGGTTGCACTTGAAGATCCTGGAGGTCTTTTCCAGCCTTAACAATTGCAGGATTCTACTTTACAAGTTCAAGAACCTTTGGAGAACTATTTGTCAAGAGTAACACGAACATTATATTTACTGTGTTCTGCAGAAAAGGTATTCCAGACAGCTCTCCTACACAGACCTCTGTTAACTGGAGAAACAATTCAATACAATGAGCAGGCCTTTTGCTGAGTGCTTTTCTCTTATGATAAGCAAGAAGAAAACACTTTGCATCATACCACTCATGTTGTAAGATTTCTGTAGAATCTGCTTCATCCAGCCATAGAGAGCTCTCTGAGTGCTTGCTGAGGTTCTGTCATAGAGGTCCTTGAACAATGATGATCTAAGTGATAAACAAGTTTGTTAGCTCACTAATGAGTTAACTATTCATTTTATTTAATGACACAGGGACAAATGATTTTAGAGACAGCATTCTTTACACATATAAAGAAAGCTGTATCTGGAAAACAAACTAAGACCATATAGCAACCTCTTTTTCAATTGCCAGCAAATCCAATATAGCATTGTGTCTGAAAAATAAATGGCTTACAAGTTTCTGAAAGCATCCTCCAGCAGAAGGTTTGGGAGACTCCCAATGACATCAGGTTGGAGATAGTTCACTGCTGACACACGCAGAACCTGGCTCAGGATATCCACACAGTCCAGGGCACTCAGAGCCAGGAAGCATTTATCCAGTGTTACAAGGAACAAGGTCCTGTTTACTCCTGGGCTTTGAAAAATTCTCTCCCTAGTCTTGCCCCAGTCAAGAATAATATTTCCTATTTCCTGCAAGCAACAAAGTGTTAAATCAACATCTCTGATTAATTCCATATATTGCTCATTTTGGGGCCTGACAGAGAGCACTCTACAAAGAATATGATGCTGTTCTCATGAAAAACAGCTGCAAACTACTGGTTGTTTGCATTACTTCAGATAATTCCCTTCTGGCATTGGGTAGAGACCGGCTTGAATTTTTTTACAAAAAAAAATCAAAATGAAAACCAGAAAGATATTTTAAATGGCTGATTAACAAAATTACTAATTTCACCTTCTTTAGCCATCTTGGCTCTCTTTCCAGCCACCAAAAAGAAGACACTCCCTGAGAGTAACTGGCCCTACCTACCTTAGGTGCTACTGTAAGAGAGTGAACTCTTCTCTGGAGATGAGTTTCTCTCCACTGATTGGAGTGAAAATGGAATGACTGACCTTGACTTGAAGCAACTTTTATACAATAAGAGTTAAATAAAATAAGTCTAACCTAAGAGGAGATTAGTCCAATTCAAGCCAGGTTAACTGCAAGGCCTGCACTGTGAGCCCCCCAGTCTGTCCCTTTCCACTTATCTAAACCACTGACAGCAGATTTTCATTTTCACATGTGGAAATTCACTTACAAGATGCTCCTTTTTGCTGTTGAAGAGGTACTTCATTGCAGTTTGGAACTGCTGCTGATCAAGCTGTTGCAATTCAGACAGTAGTTGTCTGGGCTGGTATAAAAGGTTCTTCAGGTAACTTTTTATGGACATCTGAAGTGTAGAAAAATAGGTGTAACATACATAAATTCATACTGCTGTACTTTTACTGCCTGAAAATCTGTGCTCAAGGAGAACTAAGTGCCTAGCTCTGTATTGTCTGTGCTGCCAATGATCAAAATAACTATTCACACAAACTGAAAACAAAAATAATCTAAATGCATTCTGAAAGAGTAATTTTCAAATCCTATTCTTGGCTTCATGAACAAGTCCTCTCGAGGGAGCTTTTTAACAAAGATGCCTCAGTTTCTCACTTCATGAAACAAGAGTAATAAAGCTTTTCTGCTTCACACAGCAGAACTGGGAAAATGAAACTTCTAAAGAGCTAAAAAAGAAGTTTAAAAAATCATCAGGTATCATGTGCATATTACTTAAAAAAGGGAAGGAAATATGCAATTACATGGGAGGAAAAGTCTCTACCAGGTCATAAGCCAAAAATATTCTCTCTTCCATCAAGCTGCATTACCAGTTAACAATCTCATGCCTGTTTTGAAAAATTGAAGGGGAATCTTATCATTGGAACAGAAATAAATTTAAGGCTCATTAGCAGCAGACTGGAGTAAAATCCCTTCTATTTCCTGACAGAATTATTTCAGAATTGGTTTGGAATTTGAGTTGCAATTGTTCTTTACTGCCTTTGCTTAACTTGCATTGCCACCACCAAATATTCACACAGCTCCTTTATGCCTCGGGGTTCAGCCTGCTGAGAACATCAGGCTGCCAATAAACCTGACAAAGGGAAGGGGCAGTGGCAGGAAAATGTAGGTGAGGATGAGCTGTGACAGGGACATGGAGCTTGGGACAGGTTTCAAGCACTGTGGAGCTTCTGGGGATGCCTGAGGCTCAGGGATGGCACAGCTGACACTTCCCTGTTCCAGTGAGTGCAGGGACGAGGGAGGGGCTCAGGTGTGATTAGCTGGTACAGCTCCACTGAAAGCAGCTCATCACTAACCCTCAGCAGCAGGAGGAGGAACAACAACTCCTTCCTTGCATCACTTCCACATCTACAATTTACAAAAACAGCACTGAGAGGAGCTTTAAAAGGGGGAAGCATTTTGTAGGATGCTCTGGAGCCTCTCATTCCATAAAGAGCAGTGTGAACTACAGCCAGCCAAAATCTGGGAGAAACCTGTCATTTTCTGGGGAAACAGCATTTATAGACACTCAGAAACAATTAGCATGAAAAATCCTAATTCCTGGTTTCCATCAGAGGAAAAGCAAAAAAAAAAGTTGTTATTATTTCTGCCTTGAATACTCCTGCAATCTTTGGGGAAAAACACAACCTATTCCTATTTCCTAGTTAGCTGCTACACTGTAGGTATATTAAGTACTTCTATCATTGACCACCTAGCTTTGGCTACAGAGAGAGGTTTAAGTTTTTTTCATTTCTTTTCAAATAAAAATTTTCATGCATCTTAAATGTCACAAACCTGTAGGCTGCTAAGAGTAAACATAACCTCCTGGGCACGAAAATATGCCATGACTTTTGTAAGCAGATCTGCTGTCCAGACATTAGAGCTGTAACAGAAAACAGGATCAAAAATGCCAGTAAAATAATGTAACAAGTTAAATAACAGATTACAAGAGTAAAAAAGAAAAAGGGAAACAAAGAGTGATGCTAACACCATAATGACAAAAGTATTCAGGTTTTTGCCTAGCCAGAGTAATAGCTGATCTGTTTAATGCAATGAAAATACATGGTTCAATGGGGAATGGAAATAATTAGGTTTTTTTTCCATCTAATTCCACAAGAAACTCAATTTTCCAAGGTGCTGCCATTAGTACCATCTCCAAGGCAGTTGCTTTCTGGCACCCCATTATGCCTGTTCTGATCTGCTTGCAGAAAGCACAGGGAGTAACTGCTGCCTTTCCTTCAGCAGAGTCATTAATTTCACTGTGTCTTCCTTACACAGACACTGATTTTCTCAAGATATGTAGGAGTGGAATGGCCTTTGAGATTTATCCAGCTATTTCAGATTTGGACAAAATTTGCAAATAATTAAAAAACCACCAGGGGGTGGAGGATGGGGATGGAGTGAGAATGAAAGAAGGAGGTGGACAGACAGCTGGAACTGCACTTAATTCCTTAAGAAGCCATTTGGACATATGTGAGCCAAGTTAATTATCAAAACTTCTGAAAACTGGAGAAAATATTTATTTTCAGCCTCATTCTATATATTTTTTTTCTTTTTCATGACAAGCAGGTTTTTCCCTGTTAACAGGAAGTACTCTTCCCAGGAGACCTAAATCCAAGTAATCATATATGCCAATTTCATTTCATCCATAATCTTCCAGTTTCTGTGGATATGAAACAGATCATATCTGAAGTGCAAGATAATATTGAAAAATCAAAATGGGGAGAGTAATACATTACCTTTGAAAATAAAGTATATCTAGGAGGGCTGCACATGAAAAATGGAACATAAAAAGTTATGGTGAGATACTGAGTTTTACTTCATTTTAGAAGCATAAGTGGGAACAACTGTGTACATTACCATTCAGATATTTCCCAGCTATTACTTCCTCCTAAGGAAAAATTACAAATATATGTAATAAATTACTATTTTTAGATTATAATATAAAATGTTACCATGTTAAAATGTAGAGAGATCAAATAAAAATACTAACCACAGCCTTGTGTAACAATGGAGGCAAATCTGTAAAAGATTATCCCATTATTAGAAGTTAATTTAATGTTTTATCAGTAAATTGTGTTACACAAAAATACATTTATTGTATGCATTGATTATATATACATATATAATTTATTTGCAAATATTTAATGCAGTTTTAATTAAATTTATTTACAGAAAAACAGTGCGGGGGGGGAAGGCTATTCAATAATAATCAGACTTGGTGAAATTCTTTGCTGGCATAGCTCCATGAAGCTAAGAGAGCAGAAACCATGGTGCCAGTCACTAAACAGCATCTAATTTATTCCACACAGCTTTTTCTGTGCCACAAATACATCCCTCAGACAGGAGTTCTGCTCTTACCTTCAGAGTTCTGACTTTGAGTAATCTTGACATGATTCATTGATATCAACAAGAAACACATCTTCAAAAGTCTGGACATTTCTTCTGGTGTTTTTAGAATAAAAAGATACTTGGACTGAGGAGGAAAATAGGAAGAACAGAGTCAAAATGCAATATTCACCCCAAATTTCATAGCTATAAATCAGAGACAGCCTACACTACGGAGTACAGATAGAGATCAGAACAATCCAAAGCTGCTTGCTCCCAAGTTTTTAATTTAGATCTTTTTCTAGGATAGAGATACACTTTATGCAAACACAAGTCCATGAAGAGTGTGTGTGCACACAGATTTATCTCCCTATAGCAAGTGGCTCATTTGATTTTCTGCCTTGTAGCACCATTTATTTACCAAGTTACACTGCACCTAAATATGACTTCAATGCAGTTTTGTTAAAACAGACAAACAAATCCTTTTAAAATCAGATAAAACAGAAGAGAAATTGAATGAAAAAGGAAATTATAAAGAAGGTTCAAACAAACCCTAAGCTTTTCCCAGCTGGTTAAGCTGCAGTATCACTGCAGACTTGGTCTGGGACCCTCCATTTGCAGATCTCTGAACTCAGGGGTGGGACAGCCTGGCCCTGCTCCCCTGTCCCTGCAGGGTGCTCCAGGCAGGGAGGGGGATGGAGCACTCCCCTTCCCCGCTGCCACATTTGGCAAAAAGGGAGAAAACATCCTTATGATCTTCTGTGGCAGAGGGAAAGTCACACATTTGGGAAACAGACCATGTCACTTCACCTGGACAGATCAAAGCCGTGGTCTTTGTACTCACAAGAAGTGTCCCATCAAAGTTTCACCACCACCACAGACACAGTTGGTGTGGAAAGAGATGTTTTGGTAGCTCTTGCTATCCCTGCTGCCCTGTGCTATGCAGCATGAAATCACTGAAAGGTAAATTGTCTGGAAGGGTAGTAATAGGGTACCCAGAGCTTTTCACTGGGTTGTCACTGAGTGCCACCAGAAAAAAATTGAGTTTCACAGTTGTCCAAAACAAAATTAACATGTTGCTTTTGGTCTAGTTCTTGAAGGACAAGGATACACACAGAGCTAATGCAATGAGGCGTATAGGAAGCAAAGACTGGGCAGGTTTCACTCACACAGGAGTTTCTGCAGCCACATCCCCTCCTCAGCTCTGAGGACAATCAGCTGCTTCAATCCACACTGCAGAGAGGATTTTCTGCCTGGCCCTCTGCTCAGCCTGAGAGCCACCACCCCCACAGGTAAAACAACAAAATAATCTGAGATATTAGATGATGCCTTCATCCACAGATGGCAACTTCTTATGCTGGGATTAGTCCCTGATTTAACAAATGACACACAGGGTCCCATCGGCCGACTTGGCTCTGACCATAAAGAGACTTTGTTAGGTTTTGTCTCCCTTTCCCTCATTTCAAAGGTTTATTTGCAAGACAGTGAATTTCTGCATTTCTTTTTGTTACTGAATTCTGTGCTCTCTCTTTTCCCCCCCCACAAAGTTCTCTGCCACAGCTCGAGTTACAGATCTGAATATTTGATAAATGACACCTTTTTTGGACCGTTTTATCTCATGTACCAAGGCACTCTTTTATAAAAATATCTTTCAACAAGCCTCCAGCAATACCTCAGTCTATTGCAAATACTTCACTCCACTCTTGTAACAGGAGTGATTCAAACTGACAGATGACGAAAAATTTAAACTTTAGACTTCAAGAAGCTATCACCTCTGTCCTGTTCTTACACACACTGAAACCCCTTTCAGTTACTCTTTCGGGAGCACCACAGTCAATGTCTCTCATTCAGATGTATCTGGTTTCCTAGACAATGAACTTACTTGTGTTTGTTTCTGCCTGTGCCCTAAGAATTTTGCAGTATGGTTTGATTACTCTGCATAGGTTAAATCATGCTTCCAATGTCAGTCCCGAATTGTTTATTCCAATTCATTCACTTTGATCAGGGAGTGTATTTTAATTAAAGCAAGCTAACTTAATGCATAAGGAGATTAAATGCTAAGGAAAGTGCTTTTTCATCCTGACTAACTCAAGCGGGCAATCATCAGGGCACAAAAAGGGCTGTGAAAAGCCCTGCCTGGCAAGACAACCTGTAGGAAGAAGTAGTTAATTCTTTGAGTGAAACAGGTCAGTTTGCAGTTCACAGCAACTTCCAGACAGTCCCAAATCCCGCTGTGGGGTTCTCCTGCAGATCCCATCCAGCATTTCCCCGAGATCATTCCTTGCATGCGCTGTGATGAGATTTCTGAGCCTTGCAGGACTGCCCGCTGAAGAGAAGCTCCCAGATTGCCTTCTCCTCTCACTCCCAGAACAGCCACCCTTCCATGTACAGAAATCCTAGACATTTTATCACTCACTCCATGCAGTCGCTGCCTTATCTGAAGCTCGATAACCAGAAAACTGACCTTACAATCACAACTCGTGCTGATAAGCCCTTACACTGCCGGCGCCCACCTTCCCCCGGCACCGGCGCTCTGAGGAAAAGCGCCACATGCATGGGGGAAGCCGCAAGGGCTGAGGGCTGGAAAGGGAGGGCAGGAAGGAGAAGAGAAGGAGCGCCAGGACCCCGGAGAGCTTTACCTGTCTCTGCCGTGCGCGTCTCCTCCCCGGCTCTGCAGGAGCTGGGCGGCTCCAGCCAGGGACCCTGAGAGCGGGGCCAGGCCCAGCACCGCCCTGCGGCCTCAGGCGCCGGCCCAGCGCCCCGGCCCTCAGGGCGGGCGGGAGCGGCTCCCCCGCCGGGGCTCGGCACTCCCGGGGCCGGCAGGAGGGGACGCTTCTGTCCCGAGGTGGAGAGAGCTCAACAAGCTGTGCAGGGGGAACATAGGGCTGGTGCTGCCCTGCTCCCCCATCTCCCCAGCCCAAGCAGGGGCAGGTGGCCCTGGGTCCCTCAGAGCATGAACTGACTGTACCTGGGTTCACCCCGCAAACGGGGGCTGGGGTTTGGAGGGATGAAGCTGTTCCAACTTTGAAGTTTCTGACTAAATCGTGTGCTTGGACAGCATCGTTTTCCTGCAGTGCAACACACAGCCCACCCTGACAGAACAGTTCAGTCGGTCTCCAGGGCAAAACTCTGCACATTAGTGAGAGCACTGACATGCAGCTTGGATGGACACGGCCGGATTCCCAAACCCAGGAGTAATGAATTTGGACACTGGAACTGCAACACTTGTTCCTTTAGATGGCATCTTTGAGGCAATTTAATGAACTATTGGACTCAAAAGTTTATTTCTGTGGGTTGTGAGCAGCATTGATGGCACACAAATGCTCTCTCAGTGCCTGCAGGGAGAAGTCCCTTGCCTCCCAAGGAACTCTGGCTTTAGAAATACAGGTGGAGCTACAGTCCTGGGGCTATTCCGTTTATTCAACAGGACTAAGCAGGTCTCTCTGACCCTGCTGCAGTTAGGCTTTGTAGAAAGATTTTCTTCATCATTGGTCATGTTTTAAATCCTCCTCTCAAGTGTAAGAATACTTGGTTAAATAGAATGAACAAAGTAGAAAATCATAAGAAACGAAAAAAAACCCTATTGCTTACATTGCACCTTCTGTTCCCAAACCTCTCAAAGCCATTACAAACTGAAATCCTCAGTGACAGGACTAAAAGATGAGAGACATGAAATGCAGTCTCTTGTGTGATTTTTAACATGTGGGATTAAAACACTTAAATACCTTTGAAGAAGTTTATCTTACTACATATTTGCTACCTTAACCTAAATTAATGATACATTAAAAAACATTTTCCCCCTACTAGATGAGTATAAAATGAAGGTAGCAGAAGATAAATTAATGGATTCAGTCCAGAGCATACATAGCTCATTTTCCCAACAGACAAATCTGATTGCACAACGTGCCAAAATGCAACAGCACATGCTGAAATGAGAATAACACTGAGTCTAAATTACTGTTGAGAAGTAATACAAATTTCAGCATTCCTTGCCCTATACTACAGAATACTATTCCACAAAGATGACTGACAACAAAAAGCTAATAAATTGGCAGGAGAAATCATTAGCCATCAGTTTGAGGCAAACCTAAAATGACACTGTTAAGAATCCTACCTGGCATAAAATCACCATTAATTACAAAAACCACAAAAAAACCCACAACAGACAACATTTTTAGACTTCAAAAGCAACAGAAGTCAGTTCTTACTTTACTTACCTGAGGTTTCTCTGCTCCGTCACACTTGCAATCCCAGCATTGCATGACATACACCTGCCAGGTCTGTAGTACTTTTGATGTCTCTTGTTTTAAAGAGAAGTTATATCCCAACTAGCAGAAATTATCCACGTAAACAGTTTTTAAAACAAGACATGTTAAAATAAATAGCATTAATTTAGTGCTCTTGAAGAAAGGAAAATGTCTCAAGCTAGCTAAAATGAAAATATCTCAAGCCTCTACAGCCTGATCCTCACAGGCGGTTTGACTCAGAAAATTTGCAAGAAACCACCTGCAACTTTTTAAAGCCGAAAACATTTGGCAACAACTTGCTTAGAGGGTTTCTTTTAAAGCCATCAGTTTAAAGTGCAGTTTTGACAAGTTCTACTGTAACCCCTTTAGCTGGAAAATGGCAAATGCAAAAGCAATGAGGATTTATGAGGCTTTGACAGAGAAGAACACGAGGGAAACCTAACCAAAAGTGACACATTTTTTGTGCACTGTTATCCCATTAAACAATAATTAAATGCAATGTTGTATTGCTACTGAAAGCTTCTCAACACAAAGAGCAGTTGCTGCAGATAAGCGTGGCCAAAATGAACACAAAAGTTAATGCAAAAGTCATCTCAAAAAAGTTTATTAGCATGATTAAAAACGTGAAGAATGACAGTAAGAGAGACAGTAACTTAGCATGGAAGATTATCCATTTCAACAGTTTTATTCAACAAAGCTTGAAGTGAATGGATAACTTTATTGCCAGATTTTGCTTGATTTCTTTCACAACAGTTCACACTGTATCAGTTTCACCATTATAAAGACTATTGCTTTTGTTTGGATATGATCCCTGTTGCAGGTAATTATAAAAAAATATCCCCCATTGCTGCTGGATTGCAGAATGCAATGTTGGTTTAGGAGCTGGTAAAAAAGAAATACTCAGCTGAGGAGTCCATTTAAAAAACAACCTTTTTCTTCCTCCCCCCACTAATCACACTACAAAGAAATACATTATTATTTTGGCCTTTAAATTTCTTACATGGTATTTATTTAGCATGGCAATCCCAAAATTCCCTCCCTTTAAGTAACCATAAATCAAAATCCTCTTTCAGAGGCTGCTTCTTGGGTTAGATTGTGGAGCTTTACTTCACCCAGGCTTACACTGGCTTGAGGACAAAGACAGCATCATCCAGCACGTAGTAGTCATTGTACATGTCACCTTCACAGAGGTAGGGCAGTCTGGTGAAAGCCTCGATGGCAAAACCAGCTTTACTGAAAACTTCTGGCAGGCTGTTCACCTGCTCTTCCCAAGTGTGCCCTTTGATTTCCAAAACTTCTGAGGGCTTTTCCCACTTGCCACCTACTGAGAAAACAGAACAGCTTTGTTTCAATTATAAAGAAAACTTCATTGTGTGCTGCATTTTCCTACAGAAAGCATAATTACACCAATTATGTTTCATTCCACTCCACACAGGAGGTTGCCACACCACTCACAGACTTGTTGCAAGATCAGTTCCAGTTTATCCCTACTGCTCAAAAGCAGCTTCTTTAAGGTTATCTTTTGTTACATTTTTAACTAGAATCACCAGGAGGGGCTGAAAGGTAACTGCCATTAGTGAGGCCGGTGTCCAGCAGACAGGCACAGAGGTAATTACAGTAATTAGAGTCAGCAAGTAGAAAACTACAATTTGCAGTGAAACTTTCACCAGCAGATCTCCCACATTACAGTGGATGGCTACTTGGTGCCTTCAGTGGCCACCTACCAGCTGATCTGCTAAAGACTGCTTAGGGTCATATAAAATTAAGAAGCTGGTTAAGTAGCATACTGGAAAATGTCTTGTTATTTATTATATCCAATGAAATAATCTGAAGGATTATAGGTACAACTCTCAGGAATTCAAAATTTAAAGTTGTTCACTCATTTTCCAAGTAATGTCATCCACAACAAACAAAAGCTTTCTGGTTTGCTCTGTACCTTTAACCAGTTTGCTAAATGAAGTAGTAAACACCCTTCTAAACAGGAAGTTCTACATCTTGTGATTAAGACAGTTCTGCAAATCCAAACATTTCCTAAGTTCCTCTTCCTTCAAGAAGATTCATTTCCACAGAGATACAAGAAATGGCATCTTTCAACAAATTTAAAAACGTGCTAATGCTGGCGTTTGACTGGATCCTGTATGGTGCTGGTAAGACTTTCGAAAAATTTCTTACATTTTCTCACTTAACAGCAGTTAAACAAGACTGAGAATTTTGTGGTTATGATTTGCAGCACAGCTACGAAAGAAAAGCAGTGAAAAGTTTTGCTGAAAATCAGGTTAATTTCTGCTATTGTCATACACCTTCCCAAGTACGCAACTGCTAGCAAATGCTTTTCTCTTCCCAAAGCCTGAAACGCTGCTGTAACCTGTAATTTCTGGGTCAAATCCTGCTGCACTTCCCTGCTTGGAACACTCCAGCAGCAGCTTGGTTTCAGAGCAACTGTGTTTGTCTGGGTGGAGGGTTTGGGAAGTTCAGCAGGCAGCATCTATATGACCTGAGGCCATGGAGCTCTGCTCTGCAAGGACACCAGAGCCTGTGGATTAGGTGGAAAAGAGAAGGGGATCAGCTGCAGAAGCACAAGCTACTGCCTTTCATCACACAGCGTGTAAGTACACCCACAACTTACAATCTTCAGATTGCTGTAGCTGCTGTGGAATTGCTCAGATATGGACCTGACACAGAATCAGTTTCACTTTATTCCTGTAGAAGTCACAGCCACTGAATCTGATTGGATTTAGTGAGAAAAATGATGAAGGGACAATGCTAATTGTTCACCATGGACACGTTTACAAATTGTGTCTCAGCAGTACACTAAGAGATGTCAGTTTATTTATCTTCTAGTTTGTTATTTTCTGGCAAGCAGAAAAGGATGCTATTTAGATACTACCTTTATTTTCACTGCAATAAGCTCATTGCCATAGTTTAAACAGCTCCACTATTTATTTGAATAAAATTAAATATATTAACACAGAATTCACATGGATTTCAATAAGGACTTAAAAAAAAATCATCCAGACTAGTCATACTAAACCACACATTTTAGTTCCTTAATTAGAATGCTCTTCTCTGATTAACCTTCTTGTTTTCTCTGCACACATTTTTAAATGTCAGGACTAATAAGCACTATTTTTCTTAGAAACCCGGAGTCAATATATGTGATGAAGTGGAAGAATATCTAGGAACTATTGTGAATTCTAATCAATGTTATGAAGTTGCTAAATTATAAATGTCTTGATTTATGACATTTCCACTGCCTGCCTTCAGCTTGTCTGGTTTGACTCAGACCAGGAACAGTGGAGGAGAGAGAAAGCCCTGCAGAACTGCTCCACTGAGCAACTGCACTAATGTCACACAACATCCACCCGCACTGGTCAGTACCCCCACAAACATGCAGCACTAAATCTCAGGCTAGAAACTGCACAAAGTATTCTTCTGGTCTTTTTCAGTGCCAAAGGAAACATTCACATTGCTTTGGATCTATCAGTCTTCCCTATTTTGCCAAAAAATAGAAAGGCAAGCAAATCACCCTGTAGATAAAAGTGTTAAATGAGCTCATGTGCAAGCTGTAGGAACTACCTAAAAACAAAGTTTGCTGAAAACAGCCTTAATCATTTCAAGTTTGCAACACAGTGGATTTCGTCCTTTCCTCTCACCTTTCCTTCAATGAACCAAAAGTAGTTGGTTTTGCTTTTTAGACTGTGCCTGGCTTTTTAGCTGTCCCTCCCATCACCAACTGTTCCTTCCCAACAGGTGTTGCAGGTCAGTGCCGAGTCACTGTAGCACAGCCCAGGTTTCAGCAGGCTGACTCCTCCATGAATGTGTCCCTAACCTGCTCCTTCTCTGCCTCTGGATGCTCCACATCCCCACCTGAAGTTCTGTGGTTTCGCTTTTTAACTAATACTCATCAGGATTTGTGTACTCCTGGCTGCAGAGATCATCAGAAGTATAAAGTACATTCATCAGGAAATAACATCTTACTTCAGATAAAAGATCTGACTGAAGATGACAGTGCTGTTTATATCTGTGGAATAGCATTTTCAGACTCAGAGTCACCCCTTTCTAAACAAACAGGAGATGGAACAGTACTAATGGTAACAGGTCAGTTGATTATTCCTTCTTAATGAAGCATCTTAGAAATTATCTTTTCTAAATACTCTCTTTATTTATGCTTTCAAGAATGACATTTAAGATGGAAATACCAACAAACCCATTAGGAGTAGTATGGCTATATTAAGATGTTATTAGTAAAACCAGAGGGATTCCACAAATAAGCATCTCAACCCTGTTTGCTAATTAGGCTGTTCTGTCATATGATGAAGATGACTCTAGAATTCTGCAAAAGGAAGAAGTTTTGCACTTATTGCTGTCTAACCACATTCTACATCCTCTTACAGAAAGACTTTTGTGGCTGTCAGAAAGAAGTATCTACTAGAAAATGGGAAGTAGAGAAACCAACATTTAGTAGAAGTTGCCAAAAGAGTGCAGGGCCTCAGACCTGGGGATTCACACTGCTAGCCTGAGAAAAATGCTCCAAACCTTTGTATCACTTGCCTCTAGTTAAGAAAGTGATGAAACTTTAGTAACCACATTTCAGTTTTACATGCCTAAAACAGAAAAAGAAAAAAAAAAAAAACAGAAACACTCAGCTGGATTATTACTTTCTTTATAGTCCTTCCTTCCTCTAATTCCATTTCTGAATGGAAGTCTATGAGCTTTATTCAGATATACCTTTACAGGAGCAGAACACTGGATGCCATTCTCTTTCTACCCCTACAGGAAAGGTTTGTAATCAAAAGTAACAGGTCTCCATTGCCCTTGCAAACATATGAGTGAACAAAAGGAAAATGATCTCATTAAGGAATTTAGACTGAAAATTACCCATAAAAATATTGCTGGTATATGGTTTTTTAATTCCTCAGAGAAACAGAGCTGGAATGCAGAGTCTTAAAAAAATAAAGCGAATCAGAAGTGCCCTTTATTCTAACACTCATTTTTAATAAAGGATCAGGGAAGCATGTCAGCCATGGAAAAATCATCTCCATGATCGTTGCCTCGTCCTTACTGTTCCTGTACAGCTCTGCTGTGCTCATTTCCTTTGCGGTCCACAAGGTAGGCTCAGAGTGATTTTCTGGTTTTGCTCATTTTGTAAATCAATGCAGTTTTCCCCTCCATAAGGGGAATAAAAACACATTTCTAGATTTCATAACTCTTATGGTCAAGCTTTAAAGAGGAGGTTGGTTGAAGTCCATGTGCTGCACACACACATCTGTGAACTCCTGCGTGGCACATACCTGGACTCTCAACAGCAACCACATTTATTTTTTTCAGTAAAGTGTCTAAAATAAAAGGTATTCTGAAGTTAAAATTATCCAGAGAGTATAAATTTCTAGTAAAAGTAATTTAAATTCACATCAAAGTATTTATGAGCTGCAATAAAGTTACTGCAGACTGACTTCACTTGTCTACTGATTCTCTTCATACGTGTACAGAAGAGAGACCTTGGTAAAATTTAAAAGTATCAGAGACTTGGAAGGAGTTTTATGCTTACAGAAACAAACCCATTAAAATGCACATAGTTAAAAGTTACGTAATTATTGTTGGTTTTTAATTTAATCTAGAACAAAATTTGTGTTTAGATAAAAACAAACAGAGCTACAACAGGAATCTTTACATGATAATGAGACTTTGACAGGAGCATCAGGACTTCACAGTCCTTACTGGTATCATATGGTAAAATGATTCTTTCCTGTACTGTCTAAGCATAAAGACAGGACTGGCTTTTTTATTTTTGTTTTTCTTTAGAAGTGAAGGTACAGAGTGAAGAGTACAGTGAGAAAAATTAAACAAGCCTTCTTCAGGGGAAAAACTGGATCTGTGATGCCACTGGTTTATTTTTGAGAATTAAGTAGTGTGTCAAGCAGGTCTCACTGTGCTCAAACCAAAAACACTTGCAGTATCTACTACCAGAAGCTGAGAAAGGTTTCACACGTGAAAAGCTCTCTGATTTTTCCAATGGCATAAGCTGATCTAGCGAACACTTACCTACAAACTGACACTGCAAAAGGGCAACAATTTTAACTACTCTGCTAACTTCTCATCTTATATTTTAACTGCTTTTTCATTTATTTTCCCTCCCTCCAGTTAAAACCAAAGCTGCGAAAGAAAAGTGGGAAAGACCAAACAACAGAGAACTGTGTATGTTACCGTGTTATTTGCTTTGTCTGAGATTCAGAGCTTCTTCTTGTCTTTTTGAAGTATATTTGGCATCAAATTTGTGATTAGTTGATGATTCCATTGAAGAGACATCTGAGCTGCCAAGGCTTCACTTTAGATTTGTAAAAAATTAGTTATCAATTTATATTTAACTAATTTTAACAAATCAGGTAATTTATTTTTAACACATTGGATGCATGGTAAAGTTAATCTCTGTAAAGGCCATCTCTAACACACTGTTTCCTTCAGGTTTTAAGTAAATTTTGTTCAAACTTCTGATAAGTTTTTACTTGGTTTTACTATTAATTAATGACAACCACTTGTATGAAAATCAGAATCCATGCATTTAAAGAGCCATTAAAGAAGGTGTGTATGTTAAGTAATGCAATAATAATGTAATTTTAAAACCTTCTGCTTGTTAAACTGCATGTTTTTAAAATGCTACTTAGTAATAATCCCAAAGACATATCCATGTAAAAAACCTAAATTAGAAAAGGTAGAAAAACATGTTTCCTCCAACTCAAAATGTTGCACTGAACCAAAATATTTTAAATTATTTGCAGAAAATAAATAGCGGCCGAAAAATTTTTCAAGCAATTGCTCAAGAACTTCAAAAGCAGAGATATGCTCAACACTGCCAGCAGCCTGTGAGTATCCACCCACCAATACCTAAATTTATGGGGAAAAAGGGAGACCAGAAGGTTTTAGGATTTTACTATATCTATTTCCTTTAATGTTGATAGAGATGTAAAACAAGTATTCTGAATGACGGTCAAGGACATTACAAAGCATTCTAAAGGGCCGAATGCATACAATTACATATATATATTTACATGTATATATACACACACACCCCCCTTTTTAAATGTATGCTTGTACATTTAAAATTAGAACTGCCATAAATTTGTATTTTGCCACCAAGAGGTCTGGTTCTGTACTGTTTGGTAAAGTGCCTGGAGCTGTTACGAGGTTATGTTTGAAAAGTACTGCTTTTTCAGCTCCTCTTGCTCCATTAACCCAGAGTAGGGGACAGAAACATAACAAACCTATTATAAAAGCTCTGTAATATATTTAAAGGTATTTCCTTTCCTCCAACACATAGAGCCTAAATTAAGTGCATTCAACATCACTGGGTAAAGCCACACAACTTATTTCATCATTCTAAATTTAAGCCATTAAGTCTTGTATGACAATAATTTTATATGTGACATGTAAATTATTAAAAAACAAAACCAAACCAAACAACTTTAGAAATCACACATATTTGAAAGCAAAGAAAATTGCATCAAAATCTTGCTTCCAAAATCTTGCTTCTCTTGAGAAACAATGTTAATTCTTTCCTATTCTGAGCAGAGAGATCATTCAGAGACACAAGGAGGAACCAAATGACACACGGACCAAAGTCAAGCACTTCTCCTACAGACATTTCACTTTATTTATTTCCACACAGCTCCAATTATTTTCCTCTGTAATTACCCCTTTAAAGCCTTCCAGTCCCTGCTGACATGACCTGGTCCTTGGTTTGACCATCAGATATGAAAATATGGGCAATGTTTTACTGCCCCTGAGCCCTCTGGAGATTAGGAAAAGCCAACAGGATAAGAAACATGTTCTGAAGACTGTAGATACCACATGGACAAAAACAACTGGATAAGAGGGGAAAAAGGATTTCACTGAAACACTAAAGGGATGGAGTTTGCCTCAAAAAAGAAATTCTGCCTTTATTTAAAAAAAAAAATCAACTCAATAACACAACACTTCTGTCCCTAGGATGATTTGGAAGATGACACTGTTTATCAGAACAGATGAGCACATGCAACACTTCAGATTTGTTCAACAGTTCTCCTGCATGCAAAGGAGCAGGTGAGGAAGTTAAGCTTCTTCACAGACTTCCCCTGCTTTTAAGGAAGAGGAGAAAACCTTGCAGGGCAGTGTTCTTCAGGAGTATTTTCTAAACAGATCACCAGAACCAAGTGCATTGTACCTTACATCAGTGTTACATATTCCATTTTCCATTTCCAAGAACCCTGGGAAAAGACTTCATCTTTGTAAGATAACTGCTGATACTTCATAAAAGTTTCCCTTTTTAGTTTAGATTTAATTGTGTCTTTTTTTTTTCTCTTTACATAATCTTTTATGTATTCCTGTTACATGAAACAGGATGTGAAAGATGTTTAACAATTGACAGCAACAGAAAATAAACTCGGTTCATGGGTGAAATTCTGGATATGCTCATGTTAATGGGGTAGTTATTGATGTAACATTTACAGACCAACAGTAAATTAGCCTTAGACCAGTTTAAACAGAGCAAAACCTATGTATTAGACAGGCAAGCAGAAAACACTGACAGTATAAACACACACACTATCCTGGAAAAGCTCATTTGGGATGGGAGCATCTTCCAAACCTATTTAGGAAAGTAACTGTCATTGTGAAAACACTTCTCCTCCAATACTAGAACTCACCTGCTAGGCTGACAACCCCCATCTCCCAGTCCCACCATCCCAAGTCAGGAATACCTGGAGCACCACATTTTGCCTTTACAAACCTGTTCAACATGGATACAAGCACAAAAAAGAACTACACTACCCAATATACTTTTTTTTAAGTACCTTTTTCAGCAGTTACTACCTAACCAATCTGCAAAGTCAGCACTTCTGCAAGGTACCTGTTGGTATCAGGCATTTTCCCTTCTAAAGAACAGCTGCATCTTTTATCATAATTCAAATAAAGCAAGGCTTTGTTTAACAAATGAAGTGGCATTTTGCACTTCTGCAAGATGAGAACTGACAATTGAGACAAAGCAAGGGTCCATCTTACACACTACTGTGTTTCCAGCTCAATTAATAGTATTTCAGGAGGACAGAATACACACCTTTGCCTTCTCACCCCTGTCAATTCATTACAAGGATATGAACATGTTCAACAAGGAAATTTCACACTCCCAGGCTCCCAATGTTCACTGCTTCTGAAGTATGGCATGACATTTTTTAGAGAAACTTACACCAGTCCAGTCATGTATTACCCAATAATGACTTTTTCTGTCTATATTAGGAAATACAAAGGATTCTTATATGACTCTGTGAAACACCTAATAAAAATGAAGTTGTGGTAGTACTTGTTCTTAGTGACTGGTCTAATACCTGATGATTCATCAGGCTCTCTTGCCAGTGTAGACACCTGCAGTAACTGCATTCCTGGTTGTTCTGCATGTTGAAATAAAACTGAAAAGCCCCAGAGAGAATTTATGACTGAGCTCCTCTGGACTCTAGGTGTCACTGTCATTCCACAAACAGTGAGCACAGACCTGTATTTTAATTTCTTCTCCACCTTGCTTTGTTCTCTTAGAGCAGGTTTTATGTTATTCACATAGACAGCTTCCACCATTACCATCCACTATACTGCATGTAATAACCCATATATCTCATTTTGATTAAAATAATTTCTCCACTTTAATCTATGGGTCTATCACTGGATCATACACCTTACCTGCCCCAACACTTTTCCATTTGTTCTCCCTCTACAAAATTAAAAAGTTTCACTACATGGGTCCAAGCTGGTTTTAATAAGCTGCTACAAGAAGTTACTTGAGCTGAGGAATGTTCTCCTCTTTGAATGTTCCAAGTATAATTTTGTTATATACAAAACATATGTACATATCTATTTTTAAAATGCATCATGTAGAACAGCTGAATGAAAATACTGAACTTCTAAAATGGTTTTTACATCATGAAGACAGTCTGGCAGCTAATTGTCTGTTTCTTTAGCCCACAGTTAAATTGGTCTTTAGTGGGAAAGCTGTAACTTTTGTGTGTGCTAACCTGCACTGATAACAGTTTACATGGGTCCATATCCATAATTGTGGCAAATAGTGGCAAAGGAATTCTACAAGGAGAAGCCATATTGTTCCACATTATAGGAACAATAAGTTATAACCAAATATGCTTGAAATACTTTACAGATGCCTAAGTAAAACACCACATCTAATTTAAGTCACACTACTTTTCAAAATAGTTACAAAATTGCAAGCTCAAATACTGTACTATAATTAATTCTTCACCTGATGGCATTACTTCTTATACTTATTTTTTTCCCTTTTCCCATCAAAATACCACTAGCATGCAAAAAGAGAAAACCAGATTCAGTTTGATGCATTTGTGATTGCCAGAGCATGATGAGTTCTGTATTTTCTGGGCATCCAAGCCTTTCCACAGACAAGTCTTAACACTCAAGGAGAACCAGAAAAATGACTGATGAACATCAGCCTCTTGGAATTCAAACCACTTCAGGGTGCTTCAACCTGAATCCACAGTCACAGGCATGTAAAAAGGTTCCTAGTCCCTTTAGACGTTTAATCATAAGGACAGATTCATCTGAAAATCTCTCCTATATTTCTTTAAATTCCAAGTAGGGTAAATAATTGAGTTTTGGCACTCAATTTTACCTTTTTATTCCTGTTACTAGTACAATGTAAATTCATACAATATTAATAGTGGTTGATACTTTGTATTTGTAGGGGTCCATATTTTACTTTGAGAGCTTATGCTGGAAAGTGAAAGTTATCTTTTTATGGATTTTATGTGGGATTCATCTGGAACACTTGAAACAGCTTGACTTGAATGGCTCTATTCAGCATTAGACAGTTCTGGTGGTTTTGCTCAACTGGTCACTAGAGACAGCTGGGGTAAAAGGCCCTAATCAGGGACCAGTTTTCCTAAGTTGCTCCAACACAGCTGAAATGTGGTAACTTGCAAAACAGGATCTGTGACTTCAATATTTGAGCTTTTTGTTGGTGTCAACAATGTATTCTGTGGAGTTAACAAAACAGCTTACATCACGTGGCCTATTTACCTATGATTTCATACTTCTGAACATGCCTTCTACTAGTTATTAGTAAAAATCAAATACAAGCATGTCACTTATGAAACATTTAATTTGGGAAACTAGATCCTACAAATGCTTTCTTTACCTGCCTAGACAGCTGTTAATCTGTGCACTTACCATTTTCCACATAGGGGTGAAATGGCAGAACCAGTGCTAGGATGACTCTGCCTCTGGTTGGCTCCAGTACACTTCTAATGTCTTTTAATACAGTCAGTGGTTGATCACAGCGATCCAGCAAATTCAAACAGCTGATAACATCATACTGAAATCCTGTGTTTTGCCATTCATTTACACCAAGCACCCTGTGAAAGGAAAGAGAAAGAGATACAATCTGTTAAATAAAAACAAGCTGATTTCAGACAGAACTACTGAAGAGAAAAATTCCCTGTGGACGTGTTGATCGTGCAGGTAAGGTCAATCACTTAGAGAAGAGACAGACATGATCCCTTCTGGTCTTTTGGAAAAGAAAACTAAATCAATGATCAGCATGGCTGCATGTCCAGCCCTATGAACCTTTACACTGTCTGATAAACAGCAGGTAATAAAGGAGACAAAAACCAACACTGGTAAGAGGGATCATCACATGTGCTTGGTTTTTTGCTGTTGTACAGGCTAACCTTTTCCATAACAACCAAACAATAAAGGAATTGTCTGACAATACTGAACATTCATTAAATTACAAATAGATTGCTTGCTGTAATGTCTGATAAAAAGGATGTAGGAATTATTCAGTCAATACCTGTATTTCTTCTTCTGAAGCTGCCATATCATCGTTTCAGACAATTCAGTGGCATAGATTTCTTCAAAGTGAGGACTCATAACTTTAGTGACTTCTCCATCTCCAGCCCCTAAATCAAGAAGTCTATGGGATTTCCATTCAGGATTTATTTTAAGCAGTCTTTGAAATTGTTCTGGGGAAAACACAAACATTGAGCCCCTTCCCAGTAGCCTAAAATGTAAAAAAACAAGAAATGACCAATTTTGTACAAACTTTAATAGGACAGGCAGTGAAGAAATTTAGAATGTGCTTTGGCAGGAACCAGTCATACATAATAGTAGACAAGGTCATTGCTCAGATAAATTTTAAATCCAGTTCAACTTGTCTTGCACTTGTAAGAGATCAAACACAGAGCCACATGCAGTTACAGTGGTTAAGACTCCAGAAGGAATTTGATTAGGTAAGGAAGAGCTCATGGGGTGCAGATCAAGAAAATGATTGCATTAAAAAAAAAAAAAAGAAGGGGAAGAAAAAGAGTAGGAAAGATAAAGACTGAACCTTACTTGTCACATCTGCAGATTTGAATCTCTGCTACCTACCTTAAAAAAAACAACAGGATGAAATAACAGAGGAAATAAAATGGCTGCAGACACAGAAGTATGCACAATGAATGAGGAATAGGATGTGGAACGAGGAGGGAAGACAGAAAACAGATTTAAAGAAAGCATGGGGGTAACGCTGCTGGAGGGGCAAAAGAGATTTTTAAAATTCTATGTTACAATGGCTTTTGCTGCTATCTGCAGATCCTGCATTCAACATGAAAAGCTGTGGAACAGAAAATAGACAACTCATTAAGGAATCGGGTAGAGCTGACAGTTGGATTCCTTATGGATCAAGTCAATGCCATACCCGCCCATAACTGTTTGAAGACTACACAGTGACATGTTTCAGCTGTCATAGCAGAATTCAATGATGAAACAGTTAGAAGAACAGGCAGAGGAAGAAGAACTGGTCACTAATAGACTGCAGGTAGATAAATACTATTCTTTAAACTCCTGTTGGATAGCAGGTTAAACTTAAAGACAATGAACAAGGAAATAAAAGCAATCAGGAAAAAAGGTAAACAGAGACAAAAAGACTCAAAGAATAAAAAATGTGAGAAGGAGCTGGCCTAGGAAAGACTGACTACTAAAACCCAAAGAAACAAAAAGGACTGAGTATACAAAGTCATAGAGAAGAAACTAAGCAGGATATCAAATGTATAAAAATAAACACACTACATCCAATTTAAGAAGAGCCCCCTTGCAGCACACATGTGTCAGTCCACACTGTATAATTGGCTCATAGCTATTATTCCTAACAGCATTATGAGGTGTTATTCAAAGCCCTGAAGAGCCTTTGAAAAAAAAAATGGAAGAGAAAGGAAGAAGAGACCAAAGGAACCTTTATATAAAGCTACACATAACTAAGAACACCACAGGGAAGCTCATAAAGTCATCTGAGTAGAAAATAAGGAAAAGGACTATTTTTCTAGCCCCAGTAGACAGCTCCTATTTTGTATCAGACTGTGCAGAAGTATGTAGCAGGTGCAGAGGTGGGGATACTGGAGAAATTGGCTAAATGTAACAAAATGCATTTTTCATAAGGTCAAAGCTGATAAGCTGTTAAATGGGTCTGAATGGGGTAAGGTGAGCAAAAAAGAGCCCTGCCTTGTTTGAAAAAAATACTAAAGCACCCATGAACAGCCAAACTCCCCTGCAACTGATGCAATAAGAATAGAAGAATGCTGTTTTATCAACTTATGTTTTCCTGCTTTGCTGATGGTTCATAAGTCAAACATGCTCCTTCAGAAGTCATCTGTTCCAGGGCAGCTTACACACAAATTGAGGTGAAATTGTTTCAGGGAACAAGAGAAAGGACAATACTCCACATTTGTGTTACCAGACACAACACTTGGCCAGCTTTGCAGTGTTTACAAATGTGCCATGATTTGCCATGGACAGGCAAACACTCTCCAGCAGGAAGAGTTTTAGGTACAATACAGAACAGTCTGGATACAGCCACCAGGACAATCACAACAGTGACTGACAAAAATGTGGCAGCAGGGAAAGGGCAAGGTGGGAGGGGGGAAGAATGCTAAGGGAAGAGACACAAAGAACACTCTCTTAGAAGAAAATTAATACAAGTCATTGTTATAAAATGAAATTAGAATCCTCTTACTGTCTTTTATTTATTGCAATTATCTCCTCTGCCCCCCCATACTGCAAATGGTGTTCACCATTACGAGGGCTGGGAATGATGAACACAGGAGGGCATTTCACCTCTGACAGAGCAGCAAAGGGAAATTACACATTTTGAAAAGCTGGCAGATCAAGGGGTAGGGCTGAACACTTGAAAACTCTAAATCCAAACTGTATTTAGCTTACCCAAGATCAGCTTTTCACTTACCCATTGATAGATGTTCTGGACATAAAAAGGCTAAAAATAGAGGACACGAAAGAGTGATAGAGCTGGATAAACAGCCAGCCTGACTTCTCAATGCTGTTGTTTAAGAAGATCTGTGTTCCTTGGTCAAGGTAACTCTGGACAAAAATAGGCTGAAGGGATTCAGACAATTGTTCAGTGTTGCAGACATACCACTAGAGAAAAGAGATAAAGGATCATTTTAAAAGTTCAGCAATGTAAACCCAGAAGTAGTCAAAATTAATACATACAAAACTATTACCAATTTCCATAAATACAAAAATTTAGCTTTTCCTATGGTCTTTCCAACAAACTTCAGGATTAAATTAACTTAGAATTGTAACAAAGTGAGGACTGATTACTTCCTAAGAAATAGTGGTTTAATTTTTGTCTTAATTATTACCTTGTACTTGGAAGAGATCTACAAGGTAAATTCTTTAGAAAGCCAACATAGGTCCTCTAGGCAAAAGTTGTATTAAAAAAATTCAAATTTCCTTCTAATGAAGAATATCACTATGATTTTTTACTCTCCTACACTTACATGGAGTTGGTGCCAGTCCTTCTCATAAAATGCCATTGTGTCTGTTTTCTACCATTAAGAATTATTCTCTACAGCCAACACCCTCTCATCTCCCCGTTAAATCTTGCAATAATGTTCCTTAATCTGGCTGCATGTGCTCATTGTGCAGACAGGGAGCTTTAAGTATCCTAAAGTGAGATGTAGAGTTTTAGCAGAACCTTGTAAAAAATACACATGGAAGGACAGGAACTGCCAGTTGGGGCAACTCCCCAAAGATTTAACACACATGTGCTCAGACCCTGATCCCATCACATTTGTTTGCCTTGTTGGGAGAGGAACATTCACTCCAGGCAGGTTTACACAGCATTCAGCACAGTGGAACTTGCAGTCATCACTGGAATGGGACAGGATTCTTATGGCAGTGTGTGCAGCTTCCCAGCAGCAGGGCCAGCAGCAGAGGGGAGCACACAGTGCTCTGGGGCCCCTATGCCAGATTCATGAGCAGGGGCTCCATCAAACACTGGCCCAAGGCAGAGAGGGGAGACCCCAAGACCCCTCAGCTGAGCAGCAAACATACTGCTGAGGTTTGAAAACCTCCTGCACAATGGGTGCATTTCTGGCAGAATCAGGCTCTGGACTGTACTTTCAAACACACCAGTGGGTAGAACAACTGAGTGATCCTTTCCTCTGAAATGCAGATTCTGAGCCTGGCACAGGGATCCCCAAAACTGCTGATTCACCAGTTTAGGTCTCTTCTCACTGCAGCTCAGCACTGGTTAAACAAATCAGCATAGGCCAGTGATTCCCAGAAGGAATCCTTAGTGGCTCCTGAAAAACCACTAAAGCAGCAGCTTGTGTACTTTGTCCATTCCTTCAGAAGCCAATTCCAAGAGTGAAGCAGAAGAAGCTGAGGATCAGGCTGGGATGTGTCAGCTTCACTCTCAAGGCTGCTGCCTCACTCCACTGAACAGGTATGGAGTGGCTCAGATGATTTTGCAATGTGTTGCCAGTTTCAACCCAGACAAAAACCTTTTCAAAGCCTTGGGAAACAGAGGCTTTGTTCCATAAGCAGCATGACTACACCTGAGCTCATACACCTCAGGGTTCTGCACTGAACTCTCACCTGCAGTTACACTAAAAACAACAGTCCTACAATTCTCATCTTTAAAATTTCTAAATATTGACATAACCACTGACAGAAGGATGATGGTGACAACTTAACAGAAGCTTGTTTTCAAAAATTAGGTGTTGTTTACAGATCTCCAATTTCTTCTTCTCAATGTGGTTTAGTGGGTATGGTGGTATTTGGTCAAAGGTTGGACTTGATCTTGGAGCTCTTTTTCAACCTTAGTGATTCGATGACTATGATCTCTCATGGTTAGTCTTGCCAATAAGGTTATTGACAACTACCTATAGAACACTGGTGAGTAACAGAAATTCTAACACATTAAAAGAGCGGAAAAAAAACCCCAACCCCCCAAAAACCCCACTCTAAATTTCAAATCTAAAAAAAAGGTGAAAACCAGCTTAATTCCAGAACTACTTCATCAGAAGAGAAACTGCTTTTGTTTTCCTCCACATACAACGTATGAAAGGCCACTAGTTATGTGACAAAGTGTGTGTCAATCTATTTTCAGATTGCTGTACAAAGACCTTTGTTACAACAAAAATTACAAACATTGCATCTCTTGCCTAATATTAGTAAAAGGATGAAAAACTTCTTTTAAATAATTTACATACAACTAGTTAAGTCAGTAAAACCGCAGAGTCAAAGTACCAGCAGTCTGAACATGCAACATTGCTTACCCCACAAACTCAGTAACCATAAATCTTACTAAGTGTACTAAATAATCAATACCTACATTTAAAATCTAGATCAAATAAAACAGAGATGGAGATTATCCACTGCAGACCATCTACCTGTGAATGACACAGGCACCTCCACAACACATTTCCCTGACTTGTCTTTCTACTACAGCTCTTAACAACACAAAAGACTTTCAGATTTTCTTTGTTCACCAGAAGGAAGTTCTTCCCGTAAACCTGAATTTTGCTTCTCTTTGTACTTATGTCCTGAACGTTCCCAACAGCAGACCACAAGCACTAAATTCCAGGGATACATCCACCCAACAAGGTTCTGGATGTCAGCACCCACCCAGAGCAGTAAGAAGGCTGCAGAAATGGATCAGCAGGAAGAATTATGGTCTTCCTTTGTACAGCAGTCCTCAAGTGCTTATACTACATCTTCTTCGTTAGCTCGCTTCTGCATATTTAACCTAGATTAAGCTGCTAGCTTCCTTCTGCACTAAGACTTTTTATTAGCCCTTCTAACTCCTGTCAGATTTTCAGCAGCATTTCGCCAAAACATAGTGCGGATCTGAACGCATTCCAAATGAAATCTATCACACAACCATTGCACTGCAAGTGCACAGCCCCTAACTTCACAAGGTACCGACCCATGTGGCCACACTGCCCAAACACAGCACTAACCTTTTATCGCAGTGGGATCACATTGCAACAACTCATTCCTAGTCTGCCACCTCCTACTGCTCCAAGGCCTACTGAGAGTCTCAGTTTCCCACTTTTTTTTTTGTTTTCCCCTAGATGCACCGGTACTAATTACAAACACCTCTGTGATTACAAACCCAGCCCCGTCACCACCACCTGCAAACTTCCCTGGAGCGCTCTTCTCACAGGGCTCACCGGACAAACGGGGGTGTGCATTGAAAAAGCGGGGTGCACATCCAGAACCCGGGGCGCACATCCAGAACCCGGGGTGCCTCTCTCCCGGGAGGAGCTCCGGCCCCGACCCGCCCCGCTCCGGGTGCCAGGACAGGCGCTGCTTCCCGCGCCGGTTCCGCCGGGCTCTCCGCGACTCCCCCGCGGCGCCCCCCGAGCCCGCAGCCCCGGGAGCGCTCGGCGGCGCGTTCCGCAGGGAGGGCGCACGGCAACTTTCTCACCGCAGGACAGAGGAGTTCCCTCTCTTTGTCTGCGCTGCCCGGCCCGCTGCCCCCTCAGCCCGCACCGGGGTCCCCGCTCCTCACGCCGATCCCCCCGCCCCTGCCCGGCGGAGCTCCCCGGGGACGGGGGGGGTCCCTGTGCCGCCCCCGTCGCCCAGCCCGGAACGATGAGGGGAGGGAAGGGAGGGGCGGGCAGCGCGGCCGCCGCCGGGGCTGTACCTGGTGGTTCTCCCTGGCGCCCGGGGCTGGCTGGCGGTGGCTGCCCATCATATTCACGTAGAGGGACCTGGATAAAGGGCTCCGCAGGTACCGGGCCGGGCCAGCCCACATCGTCCTCCTCAGCACCCACAGGAGCAGGGTGTAGCAGCCCAGCCAGCACAGCCACAGTCTCATGGGGAAGGGGCGCGATCAGCCCCGCGCGCCGCCGCCGCCCCCCCGCTCCATGGCAGCGGCGGCTCCGCTCGGGGCCCGCGCACACGCTCCGGGCGGAACGCGCCGCCGCGGCAGCGGGGCCCGCCCGGACGCCTTCGCTGCGACACGCCGGGGCCTGGCGCGCACACCCTCTCCCTCCCTCTCCCTCGCCAATGGCCGGGCGGGGCTGCGCTGCGTTCGAACCGGAGCGGGGCCGGGCAGGGCGGGCTGGCGGCCGCTCGACCGGGCCCCTCAGCCGGGCTCCTCCTTCGTCCCCGCCCCGGGCTGGCGGGCGGGCGGAGGCCGCCTCGGCGGCGCTGGCGCACGTGCTCGGAGCCGCCCTATCAACCGCGCGTGCGCAGAGGGGCGCGGAGCGAGCCTCGATCGTGCGGAACCCTCAGCGAGCGGGGCCGAGCCCTCAGAGCGGGTTTGATGGCTGGGCCCGAGCCTCGCTGGTGAGGGGCTCTCAGCGAGCGGGGCCGAGCCCTCAGAGCGGGTTTGATGGCGGGGTCCAGCCCCTGCGTGGCCTAGGAAGGGTGGCACTGGCAGCCAGACCCCTCTGGGATCCTGGCTCTTACTTGGAACCTCCTCTGATCAAGCACTGATCACATCCAACCTTGCCTATCCTGGGAAATCAGCAAAACCAGAGCAACGACAGAATATTGCCAGAGGATTTTTGTGTGCAGTTCATTTTCACTGATGTTTAGCCCCCTTGAGGAAGGTTTTTGACTTGAGAGCTTTAGACAGTCTTCCACTGAAGATGGTTTGTTTTTTTTTTGTTTTTTTTTTTTTGTTTTTTTTTTTTTTTTTTTTGTTTGTTTTTGTTTTGGTTTTTCCTCTCCAATAGCTAGATGGGCTAGCATGTCTTTTTGGTCTATTTTTATTTGGCTTGGGATTAAGACTCTCCTTTCCACGCCTGTTCTTATTTGTATACACAGACTAGTTTTTCCCTTCAGGAATAAAACAGCTTTGTAATCAAAATCCAAAATGACAAAAGATAAATTTGCTGCTTTTTAAACAGACATCTGCTCACAATATTATAAACCAGTAAATAAAATTACTTCAGGTTAGTTACGTGTTGTTCACAGGGCAACATATCTTGGTTTTATCACATAAAAAAATACAGATAATTGATTGCATACCAAATAAATCAAGAAATTTGCTAGCTTTTGTCTTTGCACTGTTAGCATACAACCTGGGTGTGTTTTAATGGCATTTTTCAAAATTCCTACCCAGTGTTACATTTGTCATTAATATTCTGATGCAGTAGTTGTATACTCAGCATATTTTTCTCTTGACAAGCCATAAAGAACACACTATTCATGCATATTTAGGTAATAATTTTGATCCATAGTCATTTGCATATAAGCTGGTGGAGCTGTAACCAACTGCTGGACAACCTCAGCAAACCCTCTGTGGGGTAAGCAAGCTTTGTCATTCAATTAGTGTGCTGGGAAAGAATTCCCAGAAATAATGGAATCACTTTTTCTACTTCTGCTCCGCTATTTGGAGAGCATTTTTTCTTTGTCTTGATGGAAAATTTCGATAATCAGTTGAATCCCTGGAGCAGAAAAGGTCCCAAACCCAGAGAGGGTTGAACCCAGCCGTTGTTGCTGTGTGCTGGCCCCCCCTGGCTTCTGGAGCAGCCTTGGGGGCAGGGCTGGCTGCACAGCCTTGTGTAGTCTACGGTGTGAATCCTCAATTTTCCCAATAAAATGTGATGCCAGGTTTTAGCTTTTATATTTTTCAGATTCTGTATTGCTTTAGTGCATATTTCTAAGCTTCATTTTAGGGGAGAGTAAGCTCTCTTCACAGAGCAGGTAGACAAAACATTTCCTTCTCTAGCTGGGGACCAAAGGCAAATGATCCAAATCTCACGCTCAGGAGCAGAAACAATGTGGACTGAAGAGAGAAAAACAAGAAGGATGGGACTTCATAAGCTAAAGCTGTAACTGGACAATTAACTCCAATATGCAAATGGACCAGAACTTATAAAACTGAGAGACCCCATGACTGGTCGTGCATTTTGTGACCATTGTGAGTTCACCTGGGGTGAACCAGGGCTCGCCCTGGCTGAGCTCCTGTGCTGCCCAAGGTGGATTTATTGAGGCCTCCTAATAAATCCCTACTTTATTCTTTAACTCCATTTAGTCTCTGTTCTAGGTCAGCCTTCAGAAAGCATCAAATGCAGTGATAAAACAACTTCTATTACTGAAACATTAGCAAGAAGGATTACCAGAAAGAGGTCTTTAAGGTAAACACAGATACCTGAAATCCTCTCCCCCAAAGGTAACCCAGGAAGCCCAGTTGTGGGTCCCTCCAGACCTTCAGGACAACTCCCCCCAGTCCCAGTTTAATGTTCCTTTACCAAACCAGCTGGAATTCTTTTGCCCGCATGCACCATTGAGCCTTTTCCCCCCACAAGCTGGCCTAATGATGCCAGGAAGTGCCTACAAGTACTTGAGGAGATGTGGCTTATCTGAAGTGTACCTTCCCTTCCTGCTCGTCTTTCCTGACAGCACCCATTAGGCTGTGGAACTGTATTCAAATGTAAACATTCCTACCAGCCATGTCAACAGAGTACTTTCATGAATTACTGAGCAGTTCCAAAACCAGGGCAGCAGGAGACTGGGAAGGTCATTTTCTACAAGATCAGAACAGAAGTGAGCATGTAAGCTCCACATAACATCATTTTTCCTCACTTAAAATTAAATATGCTTTGTTGTCATTTATTCAATATTTTCACTCTATCACTGACCATATATTATATTACTACTATATTAGGCTAACATTCTTTAGTGTCTATTGGACAACATCCTTTTAGTCTAGCAGACATTTCTGCTTATTGATTTTCAATAAATAAAATTCATTCTGTGTATTAAGTTCCATATTCTCAGAATTTATAGAGAAACTCTAAGAATGAGATTCAAGCATCACATTTCTCCTCCTCTGAGCTTACCACAGCATTTCATATTTTATACTATACACACACTTATAGGCTCTTTATCAGTTATGAGACTATTTTAGACACTCCTAAATTATCCAGATTAAATTGAGGCATTTTTCCAGCAGTGGGAGTTCAAGCTCAGATACTGCTGGCTAATAAGGAGAGAAAGCAGGAAAACCAGCTGTTGTAAGACACTGAACTTTTGCCTTTGATCATCCTTTACTTGATTCACAGCCAAAACCAATCATGTAGGTTTAGCAGAAGATAACAAAGTTTAGTGGGTGACAGAGAAATGGAGAATAAGCAATGTCAGTCACAGCACAGTGCCAACCTTCTGTTCCCATAGGAAGACCACCACCCAAATTTAAAGCACCCTTCCAGAACTCTTTGGGATTGACTATTGATGCTCTAAAAGACATTTCTCCAGCCCTTATAGCAAGGGAAATAGGACAGACAAATGGAAGAATAGTGCATAATAAATTTGGAAAATTATTAACATTTTGTATATTAAATAATTTGAATTGTATTTCTCAGATTTTTTCTTTCTAAACTGGTTTATTTTACAGTTAATGTCTCCTATCTTCAGGCTGTCTTGCTTAGAAATCTTCCATTACGTATTTTTCCTGTAGGAATTCTAGAGATGCAGCAGATTGTAGAGCCTATTCAAACAGTGCATTGAGTCATATCACTCCTTACTCCATTCCGTATTTCAGCAAATTAATGGTAACTTTACCAGACATTTTCCAGAAAAAAATAATTCTGATTATTTCAATGAATTCTTGATGTAATTTTGACTCTTAAAACCACTTATTAGATTTCCTGTTGTATAGCATGGTCCTCTTCCAGTTGCACACTGTATTCTAATAATTTAATATTAGAAATAACTAACACAGACACCTAACAAACCCTGTTTATGGTACAATAACGTTATTTGATTGTATTTGTTAAGATATATATTCTATAAAGATAGGATAAACATGGGAAATTTAGGAAATATAGAAACAATGAAGAAAAAAGAGACTATTTAATGTTATTACCATTTTAAAGGAACTGTCAGGGAGAAGACTGTTTCATATAATGAATCAAAGATTATATTAACTTAAATTCCTTCAACTTCTGCTCCTGCCTTTCAGACATGAAATAAATACATACAATGCAGGAAATCTTTTCAAATTCAAACCTTAAACACACAGGCTGCATCTGCTCTGGTATTTGTATTTACCCATCCACAGAGCACACAAGTGATGATGTATGTGCACATAATGCTGTCAGCATGCACAATGCAAATGGACAACAGTGTCTCTGACAAGACAGATAAAAACCAGATAAGGCAAGTTCAAACTTCACCACACTTCTGCCTTCTTACATTTTAACATAAATCTTCATATTTCTATCAAAGGGTTCATTTGGATTTCTAAATATTTAATGAAGATCTCCCTCTTTTTCATTCATCGCCTTGAAAGCACTTCACACATCAAAAAAGGCAAGGAAATGATGTTATTTCTGCTCTACAAATGTAAAAGCCAAGGCACAAATGAATGTTTTTTTCAACTCTAGCATTTCAAATCTCAAACTATTTCAAATCTCAAACTAATTCATTAAATTATGCTGGGTGTCCACCAAAAGGCAAAGCCATTTCTTATATTTCTTACTCCTTTCTCTTCCAAGTTACCTATCACAGTAAGTGTAGAGCCTTGCAAACCAGCTCGCTCAGCCTTTTAAAGCTGGGATCCACACAATGCTCTTGTACTTTCAAGTGGGACTCCCTAAGAAAGGTGCTACTAAAACTGTGTTTGTCCAGGCAAAACAAAATACAAAAATGCAGTGATTGTATTATGCTAAAGGTATTTATCACTGCACTATTACACCATGGATATACTGGAGGAAGAATAATATTGATTAAATGGGAGTACTGTAAACACGCTAATGTGTCTTAGCATTACAATGTGTGAAATGAAGAGAGGACTCAATGTTTCTAAATTTTGGTCAAAACCCCTTTGTTTTATAAAAATCACAGGATTCATTTAAAATCCTAACTGATAAGAATTAATCAGGAATTAACTAACTTCAACTTGATGATTCAGAAATTTACTTAAATAGCCACACCAAATGAGTTAGCCAACATAACACCACTGAACAGGTAGAGCTTGGTTTAGTAACTGTGTGTGCCTACATTTGTCCAAGAGCTGAACCCTACATCCACAGACTAATGCTGTCCTTGCCACAATGACGTTTTGTATGAGGCACTATTTGTAGGATACCTTCAAAATTATTTTCCCATTTAAAGCCAGAAAACTGCACTGACCTTCTACCAACCAGAGATTCTGAAAGCCAGTGAGGACTTACTGAGCTTTTTCCATATTGAGCAACACTGAACAGCATCTGAATCCTTTTATTCTTTAGCCTTACATGGACTTTCACAGCATAGTTAATTACTCTTGGCTCTTCCCATGGTAGCTGTCAGATTTGTCTTGATACTGGCCAGCTAGACACCATCTAAATTTTTATCTCCCTGCCATCCATGAGGGATGTCCACTGGGATCTTCCATATTAACTTCAGAGATCTGCTATTTTATCAGTATGGCAAAATTAATCCACCAGTAGGCTTCAGAAAATACAGTTCCCTTGAATTCCAGGTGCTGGGTTGGGATCCCTTTCCCTGATCTGCCACATCCTTTCTTCAAATGAGTTAACAGTAATCATTATATACCAGAAATTACTTTAAATAAAGTAATTAAGGATAAAACCCATTAACAGAAAGCAAATGAACTGGGAAAAACTTGTATAGGATCAGAACTAAGGCTGAATGTGAGTCACGGTCTATAGAGACTGAATGAAACAGCTCAATCTGTGTTTCATCTTGCAATTTTGCTCTCTCACATGAAAAACTTACTGAACTCTCTTGTGGTTCAGCAGGAGATGCACTGACCACTGGTTCCATATTTACTGTGGAGCTGCCAGGTGGCTGTTCTGGATGGAAAAGGGAGTCCAGGTCAGGATCTGTAGGACTGCAATGCAGAGGGGAACCAGACAGACCAGGTAGAACATGGCATCATGGAGATCCAAAAATGACCTGCTGAAACAAATGAGAACACAGCTTTCAATACGAGGATGAACTTCCATGGTCACTAAACAAGTGATTTTTAAATAATTCCCATTATAAACAAAGACATGCTACTGTACTGTCAATTCTAAGCAAAAGAAATAGAAATATCTTGTGTCTTTTCTAATTCTACATACAGATATGTATTATATATTGTTTTCTCTAGGTGGGAGGAATTCAGACAATTAGTATAGAAAGACTTAATTTTAATGCAACCTAAGAAATCCTGTTCACTACTTTCCTGATTATGTAATATAGAAATCAATTTAAGTAAATTTCATCCAATTATAGAACACAGCATCCAAAAAGCTGTAATAAGACTGAAAAATTTGGAAGAGAAAGAAAAGTAGAAAATGGAAGCAAACATTTGAACATGAAAGTAATTTATTTGAGTTGAAATGTGTGCTCTAACTATCCACATAGTGTGATGTTTTAGAAGCTGAATGCTAGATAGAAATAATGATAATTTCACAACATTCAGGTGTGGTTTCAAGGGCCATTTGGAATATCAAGCCTTATTTCATTTGGTTTTAAAATAAATGATTACAAGATAATATAAGCCATAGAAAGAATAAAAAAATTAATTATTGTTAATTTAAATAAATGTGAAATTACCACTAGTTTTTTTTTTGTTTGTTTGGTTTTTTTTTGTAATGAATGCATGGCCTTTCCTCATTTAAATCTTCTCTAATGAAAAATAAATAAAAGCATCAGCAAATATGAATGAAGCAAGAAAATACAGGAATGAAATGAGCTCCCTTTTATGAGCAGTATGGTTTCTGACAGCTCAAAGCATGCATTTTGGCATTCGTCTAGTAGGAATCATTATCTACTTGCATTCTGTTAATTATGGGATTCTAATTACTTAAATATCAGGAAAGTCAACTCAAGCTGAGAAACAGCCCCTAAATGAACTTTGTCTCCATGAGGCAGTTTATGTTCCTTTCTAATTTTTTTTCCTTAGCATTCAGGGATGAGATAAGAGACTCACAGAACAGCTATGGACATGGTCCAAGAAACCTAAAATCCCCCAAACCTTGAGCAGGTTTTTGAATAAAACCTAAGAGCTTCTCTGAATCATGAAAGAATCAACTCATGTCTCGCTCAGTTTAACAGAAAAAATGTTTGCAACCTCCAACAAAGCCTAGATTCTGTCCTTAGTACAGACACAGGCTCAGAAATGAGCACAGTTTATCTCAAATCATGTACATGCTAATGCTACAGGAGAAAACAAAAGCCCACAGGCTCACAAGTGAATCACTTAATCACTCGGGCAATTGCATTTGTGGCTGGAAATGTTCACTAGCAGGCCACTGGTCCATAGCCAATGTTTATTGGCAGGGACAATAATTTACCATTTGGAGTTGTTTACTGGCCTGGATCCAACTGCATTCCCAGTGCACCTACAGGGGCAGGAGCCCACATCGCGCACAGCTCTGGCACAGCTGCCCCCAGGGACTGCAGGAGCAGTGCCAGCAGGGAGGCCACAGACACATTATTTACCCACCTAATGATGAGAACAGGACTCAGACACAGTTAACAGGATGTTGGGGCTTGCATTTGGCCTGCTCTGCACACTAAAGAGGATTGCAGTTTTCAGTGCTAACATTATTCCACCTTTACACAAAGAACATCTGCAAATTCACTCACACTGTGCAAGCCTGGTTTGGTTTCACTGGAATGATGCTGATTTAAGAAAGTAATATTACCTATTGTACTCTAAAACCTTAAGTTATTGCAGGAATTATGAAAAAATATAATACATAAAACAAGGAATGGGAAAATATTTCACTAAGGGACTGGGATAAATCAAGAGCAGATCTTGGATTTTATCACAATTACAGCTGAACAAGTAACTTCAGAAATTTCCACATCTACCTTTTTTTTGCACACACAGGAATAAAACATACAATGTTTCACTAAACAGCCGTAAAATCACTCTGAACAGAATGTCAGGTAGTTCAGTAATTCAATATGAAAGCACTGACAGTTTAAAGTACCTTCAATACATAATGAAGAATTGCTGCCAAATAACTTTATTCTGAAGAACGAATTTGAGAAGCACTCTCAAGAGAAGCTGGTGGTAATTGCAGTGGCTCTCCAGAAGAGGGAGTTTTAAACTAGGCATCTTTTCCATAGCAAAGTTAAAAAAATGTAGCCAAAGTGAAAAAAAAAAAAAAAAAAACAAACCAAAAACAAAAACCAAACCCAAACCAGAACAAAAAACATCTCAAGCCATACAGGGCACATACTGCTTTGCTATGATGATGGAAGAAAGGAAAAATCAGGACACTCCATTCTGCAAAGCATTGCTCAAATGGTAAAGATATTAAAAACCACTTTCCATGACAAAGTGCTTAACTTCTGTGCAATGACCACACTTCCTAAGGATGTGGCACAATGTGTGAGCAGAGGGGAAGGATCACCTTTGCCCTGCTGCAGGACTTTGTCTAATTCCAGCCCATTTCTCCAGCCTGCCAAGATCCCCCTGATGGCAGTGTGACCCTCTGTGCACGTGCCACAGCCCCAGCTTTGTGTCATCCCCAAACTTCCTGAGGGTCCATCCTGCCCCATCATCCTGGTCATCAGGAATGCAGCCCAGGCAGGCAATCTCCACTGCCTTCCCCTGCCCACCAGGCAAGTCATTCAACTGCAGAAGTTTATCAAGGTGGCCAAGCATCACTTCCCCTTGGGGGAGCCATGCTGGCTATTACTGATGATTTTATGTCCTTACTGTGCCTGGAGCTTTCCAAGATTAGCTGCTCCATCATTGTTGCTACAGTTTAACTCTCAGTTCAAGAAAAAGTAATAATTATTAGTAAAATAAATTATTAAAAATAATTCAGAATGCAGCAAATAGTGTATAGACTGCATATTCTGCCTTGTTCCAGTAAACAACACTGCTGGAAACTCTTCAGACATATTTTGGTCAGGGCCCAAACATTTTTTTAATGCAGAATAAGGGTCCTCTGTACTATCTCCACAATTCACTGCCACTACACCTAATAAAGCAAATGCTTTCCAAAGCACTTAATAGATATTGCCAGCTTTGAAGAAGGAGGAAGGACAGAGCTGAGACTGTATTGGTATGGGTCATAACACTTCATTTTATATCATTCACAAGTGTGAAAAGCTTTTTTTCCCCAAAACAGTTCGGGTGTATTTTAAACAATCTCTTGTATTTAATTTCTGTTTGTCCTCAAACAACTTGGTCCTGGGGCAAGTGTATTTTAACTGTCTGCCTATGGCTGAAATATGAGATCAGCCAATAGGTTTTTAATATATATATAAGTAGTTTTAGCTCAGTCAATGGTCTGAGAACAGTGCCAAGGGCAAACTGACTCCTTAGAAACAACTTGGAGCTTTCTGGTCTTCGTGGGCTGTGTATCAACCCTGTACTCCATTTGCAAGCAAAGGAAACCCATTCACACACCAAACATAAAGGAAGCACAAGCAAACTGCTTCATATTTAAGAAATTATTTTTGAAAGGATGGGCAAGAGAAATATATATTTCAGGTGCTCTGATTCACTAATCTCAGCTTTGTGCATTTTATGCTGTTCCTGGCCTTAGTGAAATAAATAAAATTTCAGCATGACTCAAGTGAAAACACAGGATTTATAGATTGAGCATTCCAAGTATTTCAACCTCTATATAATATATTTATTGTTGCTATAGTCCAGGGGCTATTTACCAGGCAAAAAAGATTTATCACTACTGTGATTTAAAATCCATCCACAAAGGGATCATTTCTCTGATTGAAAGGGATCAGAACTGCAGTTTTTATCTTTCAAATCTGAATTTCTCTGAATCATCAAGATGAATATATTCAGCCCTCTCATATCCACATCCAGTTCAACCCACCACTCTTCTGCAAAAGTCACTCATCTTATTTGACATTATAATGAGGTTCATGTCCTCTGCACATCATCTCACTGGCTATCTACAGAAAGGATTAAAATAAGCTGTTCTCACACATAGCCTCAAACTTAAACTGCCTTTGCTTCTGTCTGGATGCATTTCTGAAGACCACCTGTTGTTCTTTTATGTCATGCTTGTCCTCATACATTTTTTTTTTTAGAAAATTCCCCAAATATGGAATGTTCTCCTAATCTTATATGATTCATAACCAGACCTCTCTCCCTCAGGAGCTATCTCCACAAAAGTTCATATAAAATTGTGTTTATCTGTTCCTTTAGGTTTTTACTAAAATTTTAGGAGAACTATGTAGCTCTCAGGATATTCATGTTGTTCCTTCAAGTAAATCCTAATCAGGACAGAATTTTCCATTTAGCCCTGACGTCAGTTATTCCTTATGTTGCCACTTCCTCCTGATGGTCATAAATACAACCTGTGACCCTTCCAGTGTGGTTATTCCCTGTTAATTTATTTTTATAAAAGCCCACACATGTCCAACTAACCAGCAACCACAGCTTTATGGTGTATTAAGGTCTCCAGGGACTGCAGTGAAATCATTAGCATTAGAATGGTAAGGTCTGGTGGAGCCAAAATGTTACATTCCTACTCCAGGCAAAGTCTCTCCCTCCAGTGATTATACTGCTTTCTCTCAAAAAAAACACAAACAAACAAACCAAAAACCAACAACAAAAAAAAATCTGATTAACATTTTATATTATATATTTAAGGAAGTAGGTTTATGAGGTAAACAAAATGCAGATGCCAGGACAACATGTATCTTAATAAGAGCTATTAAGTGATCTCAAACATTTTCTTCTTTTATTGCAAAAAGCCAAGGGATGAAAGGTATCCTTTGCTTTTATAGGCAGATATCCTCATGGCTATTGTTTAATAAATTATTTACTCTTTAAAAAACATTTGAACTTATACACAAACAAAAACAACTGATAAATATTTTTAAAATGTTTATGTTTTTGAAGTGCAGTTGATGCAAAGTAATTGCTGATCAATTTAATTTTTAGATTACAGGAGTGTTTAATGTTATTTTCTAAGATTTAAAGCATCTTTTTTGAACTCACCTCATATCAGGATGACCAGGTACATTATTCAGGTTATAATATCCATAATGATTTAGTATTGTAACCACAACCATTGGAGCCAAAGATTGGGCAGGCTTGGTAAATAAAGCATTGGTACCAAAAACCATAGAGGAAAGTGGTAATCTAAAATATTTGGGGAAAAAACAAATTAATGCACAACACAAACTTATTAGTGTATTAATTACAATTGTGATTTTAAAAAGCTTGAAATCTTGTTAATGTGCAAATGCTAAATATCATGATCCTTAGATTTATCTAGTTCACACATTATAGCAGATCTACTCTAATAATGAAATTTAAATTTATTTGGAAATTGAAGATTACAAACCTCTATGGGGTGTGTGTATGAGTGTATATATATATATATATATATATATATATATATATATATATATATATATAAATACACACAGACACACACATATACATAGACACAGCTTGGCCCTAATTCTGAAGTGACTTGTACTTAAATTCAACTTTGTGCACTTTGATTAATTATTGAAGTTAAATTAGACTGAACAGTGCATGGAGAATAAATTACAACTGAAGATTTTGCATGCATAGCCCAGAAAATAAGGTAATTTTTTCCTCATGAAAGCAACAGATTTGAGGGGCAAATTCTTTAACAGGAGTGAATCTACACTTACATAGCAACTGATTGAACCAACAGGAAGTTCTGTGCACTTTGATAAAAATCCAAAAGATCAATGAGTCGCAATATGCTATTCTGTAGCAGGTTTTATCACTTTTATTTCAGGGAGATAAAGGAACCAGTTAGACTTTGAAACCTGCATTTTACCTAGCATAGGCAAAGCTTTTCTTAACACCTTTTCCATCTTGGAAAGGCCTCATTCAGAAAATTCCATACATGATGACAGATGTATCTAGTTACCAAGTAATTCAAATGAAGCTAACAAAAATAAAGCTACAAAAATTGGAAGGACTTGGCTTATATTATAGTATAAGAAAAAAGAGAAATTACCTAATAATCTGTCTAAATGACTCTGTTGAAAGAACTGCAGGAAACTTTACTCAAGTTCTGATCTTCAGTTATGCTAAGCTGCTCTCACAAAAAGTACTTCTGTATCAAGGATCCCAGATCATTTACTGTCTTTACTTTGACACAACTTATTACCAAAGAGCAACAAGGCAAACAGCATGCTTAAAAAAAATGACTGACATACCTCCTCTTGTGCTTTATTAAATCTGCATCAACAATATCTGCCAAAGGCAAATTGAACAAGCTAAATGAAGCTTGTACAATTACCCTAAAGAAAAACAAAATATTTTAGATGTTTATGGTTCTTATATTTACTTTATAATGAAATTGTAACTGACATTCAAACACAGACACACCAACACTGATATTCTGCAAACACACAAAGCTAAGATGTTCTTTAAAACATGGTGATCTATCTGAAAGCATTACCAGATCTACTCTTAGCTGAGAATTAGAAATCAATATGCAAACCTAAAAATGGGGAGTTTTCTTCTTTTTTTTGCTGGACATTGGTGTAAAAGGTCGTGAACACTTTGACAATAAATTTACATTATTAGTAAATGTCATTTAAAATGATTAGGAGAAAAGAAACACCTCAGAAAAAGGGGAAACTGAAAATTTGCTCTTGAAGTCTGGAAAAGACACGACCATGTGGAAGATAAACTTCAAGGTGGAAGAATTAGAACAGAAAGAATAGTTTACATGCATTCCTAGATCTGTATTTACAGTGACATAGATGTTTATAGATATGCAACACACATATAGAAACACACACATACAAAGCTGATTGTTAACAAACAGCCAAATGACACAATAAATTAAAATATTACAATTTTGGGCGTGATGAGCTTTTACTAACAAGGTACTTTGAACAACTAGCACTTTAAACATACAGTCTTTAGGTACCTCAGAATTTTTTTCTTGGAGAAATCAAAACAGATCTTCATCATTTAAAACATGCAGATAACGAAATTCAATTTATTGTTCACACAATTCAGTGTTAGAGTAGCCCACGACTGCAATACTGAAAATAAGAAAGAAAATGGGGTGGGGAAGGAAAGATGAAGAAAAAGAGGGCAGGAAAGAACATGGAGAAAGACAACAATGAAAGAGAACATGAAGAAATAAAAACAAACTGCTGTAACAGCATTCTGATCCAAACAGCTCTTTATCTTGAAATAAGTTTTCAATGTATCATTACATACTTAAGTGAAAATACTGAGCTTGGCATCTTACACTGAGCACCAGTGGGAATGGGCTCAGTGCTGGTTACCCAACAGACACCTGAGCTACCCAGATCTGCCTGCAGTGCAGCACACAAGGGCTCCTGCAACCCAGGGTGAGCTCTGAGCTTTCCTAGCAAACAGTCCCTGGGGAGAGAGACTGTTTCCTCTGCTGAGCTCTTCCACGTCTGTGGAAAACATGAGATTCTCCTTCTCTTGCATCTCAGGTTAAAGTGACTGGAGGCATGTGGCTACAAACCATAATTGCTGTTTGCATTTAAGGCTTTTTTTTATTTCAAGCAGAAAATAAAAGCTGAAACAAAATAAAATGAAAAAAAAAAAAAGCTGTAACTGGAGTTTCAGCTTTTCTGGTAAGTGAAACAGAATGAAAACCATGAAAGCAGAGGCAGAACTTCATGGTAAATAAAAGCAAGTGTCTGCTCTGTTAGAAGTATTTCAGCTGTGTCTATGAACAGGGGAGTGGATTGACTTACATGTTTGTTGTGACATAAAATGCCAGCAGATAATAGTGTTCTTGCCCTAGAAGACACATGACAGCAGCAGCTACTCCTTCATAGTAAAAGGAAAATAAGATGATTCTGTAATAACCAAACTTCTTCAAGAAAGCATGACTAAGAAGAACAAGGCACTGAAAAGATAATATATACACATATAAGATGAAAAGGTACAGTATAGTGTCTCAGCATTAGCAGAGCTATAAAACACAGACCTGACAAAATTAATACCTTCTAAAGAAAAGAAAAAGCAAACAATGACCCTAAGAAGTTAAAAAAAATAAAAAAATAGAAATTGAACAAAGACAACTCTCTACTGGCTCATTCTATGCCACTTCTACTATGTACAGTCTCCTTTCACTGAAAAACTAGCCACTGAGAACTGCTAGATCCTGAGGGAAAAAGATCCCCACAATGCCTAACTATTATTTAATGCTCATGATCTTTACTTTTGATATCCCTTGAAGTATTAGCTCTGCAGTATGGTAACTGTAAACCAAGCATCTTGCCATGAAACTGCTGAAAAGATGTATTTTCAGGAATTGCTTTTTCATTAATATTACTATTTTCATTGACATTTATAGAAATCAAGCACAATTTTTAAGTTGGCAAAGCAAGCTCACCAGGACAGCTTTAACTAAGCAAGTTGGAGGCTGCACTAGCAAGGAGAGAAAGGCAGAGGCCAGTGCTTGTGCATGGCTGAGTTTTAATTTTGCCAATCTTGGCAAGGAATAGATTCCGAGCATCTAGTGACTGGCTAACTCATGAAAATTATAGTAAGTGCTGATTATAGTATGAACAAAATTTAGGTTCTACATTGTTCCTCACTTTTCAGTTGGAATAGGACATTCTGTAATGAATTGTGCTTTTTATTATATGGGCCTTTGTCACCATCTACATGTTCATGGTCCTCGTCTCTGTCACAAATATACATAAAAGATCTGTGGATCTCTATAAAAATCCACATTTTCTCCTTCTGTGTTACAGAGATGAAACGTGTCATATTCAGATGAAGAACAGGAAAGAATTTTCCTTGTACAATTGTTCCCACACTGAACTGCTTTAACATAACAAATAAAACCAGGATGCTACGGTCAGACAAAGATTACCATGGCAAATGCTATTGTATAAAAAGCTCAAGATTTCTACTTGATCAGGGAGGTAAAACAAATCTGGAAAGGTGGTATAAGAAAAATATCTTGTTATAAGAAATTTAAAACATACTCCTCCCCCAGCTGTTGTCAGGTATTTTGCTGAAAAGTGCCTCCACTAGAAATACTAAAGGATCATGTAATGCCTGCTATTGTAAACACCATGTTCCTGTCTCCCTGTAATTGCAAAATAACCCTGTCTCAGGAAGTACTTATGACATAGAAAATTCCTCACTACTTGCACGTCTTTAAGACTGTGTGTTTGTAAGGAAAATACTAACAATGATGCAAATTCAAAGTTGTTTGTCTATGTTACAGCAACATTTTCCTTGTGGGCAGGTTGTGTTCCTCACATCCACTACTAGAAGGAACCTAAGTCAGAAGCTGAATTCTAGCAGAGGCCACTGAAGCAGAGTTCATTAAAAGGAGCTTTATTTTACAAGGGTCGGGTGTTTTACCAGTAAGTGAAGTTCAGGACATTGCCATCAGAGAATTTTCTTATTGTTTCTTGAGCTCAAAGGGAGAAAACCTGAGAAAAATAAGGTCACAGCAAACCCTCCACAGTTCAGTGACCTTCTAGACAAAGAGTCTCTGGGGAGCAGAGAGGGATGCATTTCCTGAAAGATTGTTCTTTTCACACTGTCACACTGATTTTATCAATAAAAGTGATTGCTATATATTAAGTGTAAAATTATTTAAGCTTTCCTAACTTCCGTAGCTTCTGATTTGTTTCCTAAGTTCATTACCTAACTGCCTTAGGTACAGGGGAAAACCCCAAAACTATTAAACCTGTGATAAGGACAAAAGTTGAATTTATAGATAGTTAGGAGTTATGGAACAGAAGGTATGCTCAGGATCTGTATGTTTTATATGCAAAAGCCCAAATGGGAACTGAAATTGAGCTGTGAATTCCAGTTGCATTTTCATTTATCTTCTTATACATATTACTTATCAAAACCCATTACAACTTAATGAATATAACAGCCTGATTTTAAAAAATTCTCAACACCATCAGCACCTATGATGAATGTCAGAATACTCATATTTTTAGTATCTTAACTTTCAGCATCCAACAGGTAAACACAGAAAAAGTTTTTAAAGATCTAGAGAAAGAAGTTAGAAGGCAATGAACAGAGGAATTTTTAATTTGCTGCTGAGACATATGGTCAAATTCTGTGGGATATACTTTTGCTGCTTGTTTTCACACACTACTCTTTTGGGTTCTCTTTCTCTTTTCAGTTCATTATTCCTCCCCTCATCCCTGACTGGGCTCTTAAAAGGATGTCTCTTCCCCATAAATACTGCTGACCAAGAGACCAATCAACAAAATAAATGGGAATGAACTATTCTCCAAAAGCAGCTATTTAGAGTTTTGTTTGGTTTCCATGACTGAGATACCACATATTTTAACAATGCTTTTCATACTTTATAATTTTTTTCTGGTATTTTGAGCATTTTATTTCAGAAACTTCCTGAAGAAGAGCTTAGTCTTTCATTTTTAATACACAGTATTGGAAAACAAACAAAACAAAATTCAGAATTCTGAATATTTTGCTTTAGAAATGTTTCATCTTGGCCATGTTTTTCACTCCTTTATGCTTAGGTATTATAAATGCTGGAGGATACAAAACATTCATTCCTTGCCTACTCAAGTCTCACATTGTTTCAAACACATGTTCCACCAGCCTTTCTGTCTGCTCTCTCTACCTCTTACCCTTGATCAGCCTGCACTGAGGTACCTTCTTCTTCTAGAGCACTGGGGAATGAGATTTAGTACTCATTTTGGTAAATGCCTTATGCCAAATACAGCATTTTTTCAAATGTTAAATGGATACTGTGAACTACTAAAACACCAGGTTTTCCTGTTCAGAAATAAAGCATGACTACCTACCTGAGGACAAATAAAACCTGCTCCATACATGATACTTCTTACTGAGGAAGAAAGGACATCCTTAGGAATAAGATTATCCGCAAAGATCATCATAAAATTGTTGTAGAAGGCTAGGTGGAAGACTTGGAAGAAGTTCATTGTTACAAAACATAGAAAGTTCTTCTCTGTCATGATCTGTTTGGTCAATGAAACTACTGAGGCCAAGGAGAAAGCTCCATCACCGTTTTCCAGATTAGCATCCTCCGTACGAATTTCCCTCTGCTCATACTGACTCGTGCTGTATTTACCTGTGCAACACATACAAGCCGTCGCTAGCGCTGCGATCAAAACAGTGAAAACCTGGAAATACCCAAAGTTTTCCATATTATCAGACACGAGCCCACAGAAGAGAACGCTGGTGGAGCCCAGCAGCGTTGCCACCTGGTTGTACTTGATGAGCCGGAGCCTGCTGTCGTGCCTGCTGGAGCTCTCGGCGAAGAGCGCGCACTGCGCCAGCAGCACGAAGGTCAGCAGCCCGTCGAAGGCGCACAGCGCGACGATGAGGTGCAGGCTGCTCAGCCAGTCGCCCTCCCCGTAGTGCCTCCAGGGGAACCAGGGCAGCAGGAAGGCCAGGCCGTACAGAGGGGCTCCGTACAGAATGGAGAACTGGCGCCGCGCGCAGCACTTCAGCCGGGAGTTGTCTTGAATGTACCTGGGAAAAAAAGCAAATTTTATGATTGGCTTTTTGCAAACATTAAAATGAACATTGGGTGTGTTGTGTTAGAAAGTAATGCTGTATTAATTCTTGTCGCCCTGATTTTTTAAGATTTTCTAAGCCTTCTGATGTTTACATTCTTGTAGGAAATTTTCTCACACACTTTCTGTAAATAACTTATTGTTTTGCATTCTTTTACGGAGGAGGAGAAATTTGATGGACTGTTAGTTTGTCCAGTGTCATTGGAGAGCTGGCACTGTCACCCTCCAATCCATTGTCACTTTTGGAAAACTATAAATGCTGGAGTCAGAAAATAAACTTCCCTTTTTCTTCACCTTGAGAGCACGGTGTGTGCTGTTTCCTGTCGTATAGCGACATATTAAGTAGTGTGCTAAATATAGTTTTAGGTTATAACAAAATGTTAAAATAGAAACTATGCTATGTAGGATACTTTTTTCCTAAAAGAAAGGGCTCGCACTGAGATAACGGTCACAGGACACCTCAGTATTTCAGAGAAAGAGAATTTATTGCTCCATTATCAGGAGAAACGAACTTCTTCCCGCCTCACTCGAGCAGGATGACACTGTTAGGATTATGAGGAAGAAGTTGACACTGACCAGACAGAATCCTGTATTTGAATGGAATTTATGCATCATGTATGAGATGTATGAATATGCAACAGGCTAAGGGTCAATCCTCTGTTAACGTGTATCCTTTTTCAGGCTTATGCTGCCCAGAAAAAGGTACCTGGACGCCCATAACTCTTTGTTTCTATTGTCTCATATTGTCCTAATCCAAATCGTCCACATTATTATTACTCTAATAGTATTACTATTTTTATAACCATTTTATTACTACTTTTAAAATTTTAAAAACAAGTGATTAGTGTTTTTCACATACCCAAAAAGGGGATCGTTGATGGCGTTCCAGATCATAAACACAACCTGCCACAAACAAGGGGATTTGTCACTACTGTCATTCTTCTACAGAGATTATGCAAATGCAGCATATTAATTTAAAAGAAACCTCTATTCAGACAATAAATACACAGAAAAGCTACTCAGAGTAGAACAGGTCTTAGAGTCTTAGTACAGCTACTTAGATCTTAGTAACAGCTTCTTAGAGCCAAAACAGACTCTAAAACAAATTCTTATGGGTATTCATAGGTTTATAGAAATTTTGAAAAAATAAGATTGAGTAAGTAGGTAGGTGACAAACTACATGTGAAATAAACTGTCTCTAAGACTCCACTCTTTCAAAACCTTATGTATCTGGGCTTTCATCCTGCAAAGCTCAGATATTATTCTCACAGTAAGTTAATTCAAAACATGAGCTGGCCCATTACTTTCAGGAGACCATTTACAACGTGAGTTACTCACATGGATAATGACTTGCAGGATAAATGCAGTATTTAAGTACTTAAACTGTTCATAGGAAAGCACTAATGTCAAACTTATCTATGGAGCTGAGGTGCAAAATCAGTTTAGAAAATTACTTCAAGCTATCAAATACAAAAATCTTTTCAGCAATTAAGTCTGGAGATTTTTACTCTACAGACTGTAAATGATGTGCTTTATGTGTAAGTTCCATTGCTTATGGATTAACTAAAGTCAAAGATAATTCACTGCTAATTAATTGCAATTATTCCAAAATTAATCTGACATTAAAAGGATCACTTCGTTATAATAACACTGATGCATAGCACAACATGGTTATCAAAATATTCCATTGTACAGTACCTGTGCTACATGAAATCCTGTTTCTGAAATTTTGTATCGGTTTAGGAAAAGCTTAACGTAGTAGAAATTAAAAATGCTGTTCATCATTCCAGCACCTAAGGTAGTCATAGAATATGCCAGTGCATTAGCATGAATTCCCCATAGAGTCTTCATCTTCCAAGAGTACAGCTCTCTTCTTCCTCAAGTTACAAAAGAGAATTACAACAATTAGTAGAATAAGTTTCCAAATTAAAATAACATGGGGGATTTGCTTGTTTCAGAGGGTGCAGAAATACACTGTTGGAGGAAAATGCTGCCATTCTTCCTTTTTTTTAAAATCAGAAACACATTTTACTGAGTGATAAGACACTGAGCCCAAAATAATAAGTTATTAGATGACATTTCTAAGTATAATCAGTATTTCAAAGTCAACGGAACAAGTAGACAAAAATTTGAAAGAAACCCTTCCTAACTGATGTATAGACTCCACTTAAAAACCTGCTATTGCAAAGACTCATCTTGGTGTAGAGTTCAAAGTAATTGAATACATTTTAGATCTTTCTTGCTAGTTATATATTCTTAAAATTATGGACTGTGTCGGAATGAAGTGACTCAACTCCTTATGTATTCCAATGCTATGAATGTCAAATGCAGCATGCACGTAGGTGAATATTTCTTTCAAAACAAATACCAAGTTTTGCCCTTCTATTTTAAAATACTAAGTGTTGAGAAGTCATGGAAGCAATATTTTCACCTAATAAACCATAAAAAAATTAAAACAAAACACCTTTAAATTAAAATTTTCATGCTATGGAAGAGTGCATGTAAACAAAGCATAACAAGTAGCACACACACCATTTTGTGTATGCTGAAATAGCACAGATTCAGCCCAAGAATACAGATTTTTTTTAATTTACCATTCAGATATTCAACCAACAAATTTTTAAGATGCTGATCTTTTCCATCAATTATCTTAGCATCTATGCCGTGAAAGGAGACAGCTCCAGGGAACCTCTACCTTTTAAAGCTGTTTAACAGCTACCTAAAAGTAGCCCTTGACCATACTTGATTCTATAAGCCAAATACATAATTACTCCCAGGTATCTGTTTTTTAACTGAGGCTTTATTCATTTTTACATCTGTTAAAGGAAGCTGTCTGCTATTAATTTTGATACCTCAAGTTGAAATTTCAGCCTTACTATGCAGAGCTTTACAACCTGCTTTATGCCAATAGTTCACACTTTGCTCCTCTGCATATCAACTATTTTACCATAAATGCAATTTTCTCATATTCATCAAAACACCTACTTTGAATATCTGCTTGATCAGCAGCCCTAGAAGCAGCTCCCTGAACTCATAAAAATAACCATGGAAGAAACAGGAAATGAAAGCCAAGGCTCTTTCCAGCCTTCCTGTGGTTTACAAGGTGGCTGAAGAGAGGCTGCTGTGCAGGAAGGGAGGAACTTCCCAATCACCCGGCAAGGACCCCACAAAAGCCACAGATCAGGTAGGGACTGGGGAAGAAGGAACAGGCAGTTTTTCCATCCCCCCACCATGGGAAATGAACTCTTGAAGAGCAAATAAAGTGTGGATGCATATATAAGATGCTGTGATAAGAAACATGATGCAAAGAGTAGGTAACTTCATTTTATAGCTAAGAAAACAACAACTGGAACCCTAGGATTCATTTCATTAAAGCCAATTTATTTCTGAGAATATGACTGATTTTTTAAAATATTTGAGAATGACCACAATGTATATCTTCAAACTTATTTTTCTACACCTGTTAAGACAATACCATTTTCAAGGGATAAAATTTTGCATTTTTGCACCAAGTTTGGTTTTGCAATCTTTTACCGAGAAACCTAAAATGAAAGAAAAGGTTACTGAAATGTTTATTTTTAAAAATAAGTGTGATACTAATATGAAAGTCATTACAATGAGTATGCTATTGGCAAGTGCCACTTGCTCTTTCAAACCTTCACAAATATAGTTAATGAAATTATTTATATAGTGGATATTAGGGCTTTTGGAAAGGTAGACATTTCACCTTTTATTTCTGCCTGGAGCACCCTGCACAGGTTTTCAAAATGGAGAATTGAGAAACTTTCCTTCAAATTCCACAAGCACCAAGAATAAAAGTGCTTCACACTAACATCACCAGCAGTCATTTCTAAATTGTTTGACTCGATTCCTTCTGACACAAATAAAAAATGGTCCCCTAAGAAAATCTGAAAGATATTTGAAATTTCTTCAACAAAAATCTTCAAACAATGCACGAACTGATCTCTAGTACTATGACTAATAGTAATATGCAGGATCTGACACAACTCTACCCTAATTGGTACATCTAGTCATGCACCTTGTTTATGAAATAGGTTCAATTAGAAGTTGAGGTACCACACTTCCTTCCCCAGATGTCCCCTTTAATAGCACTACAATGAAATCATGCATGAGCATCCCCTCCCTCTTCTTAATAGTCAGCCTTTATATTGAGCAGGTTAAAGCACTGGTGCACATTTTGTGACTCACAGAAGGCAAATCGGTTTCAGAAATTTCTAGTGGTTACAACTGTGTTAATACTCAGAGGCCGAAAGAACAGGCTGCTAGGCCAGTGAGATGTACCGTGACATTACCTGCGTTTCTCCCAAAGCAGAATGACAACTGCTAAGAGAAATTAGAGCAAGAGTCTAAAGAAGAAAAGTGGATTCCGAGATAATAGCAAACGTTGCCTGAGGCGCACTGACATCCTGCTCTGCCGTTCTGGGTCCCAAACCGCTGTGCAATGCTCACAGCCCTGACAGACTGGTTGGACACAAGGATCTTCCTCATCCTTCTGACGTGACTGCACCACATTAAGACGGAAACCAGAATAAACGCGCTGCTAGTCCCGAGGGGTAGCACTGAGGGGAGACGCTCGGGGGTGCTCACAGAGGCAGCCGGGCGGCGGCACCGGCCGGTGCCCGCTCCGCCGAGCCCGCGCTGCGAGCGCTGCGGGGCCGCGCTCCGGCCAGGCGCGGGGCTCGGGGCGCTCGCAGGAAGGGCTCCTCTGTTAAGAATGGGGAAGTTACGCTCGTTTTTCTCAGCAGGTCCCTGAACAGTAAACACGGCCCTCTCCGCCTTGTGCGGCGAAGAGGCGAGAGCGAGCGGCGGCCGCTCGAGCGAGGTGCGGCGATGGAGCCAGCCCTTGGCGGACTGCAGGCTCCCCGTTCCGCCCTCCCCTCCCGCACTCCGGCGGAGAGGCGGCCCGCACCTGGACGCCACGCCGGGCCCTCCTCACAGGCTCTTCCCTCAGCGTTCCCAACGCGAGGCAACAACGAGCCTCGGCTTTCCCTATGCCAAGTCGCACTGTCCCAACCCGGCCTGTGACAGCTCTGCTCCGCCACAAGCCGCAGCCGACATCCCTCAGCAGCCGCGCCCCGCATTCAACGCCCCTGAGCACCGGCGACCACCGCCCCTTCCAGCGGCACCGACCCACCTCTTCTGACGGGAGGCTGCGCATCGCGGGGCGCGGTTTCCTCGGGCCCGCCCTCTCTTCGCTCTCATTGGCCGCTTGATATGAATTCGCCTTATGATTGGTGTAGCCTCCTTTCGATCTGTGCGGCGGGCGGCTCTCCATTGGCTGCCTGCCGGCGAGGCGAGGCGAGGGTGCTGTGTTTGAATCGCGGGAGGCGGGGGGCGGGCGGCGGCAGCAGCTGCCACGTTGCCGCCGGCGCATCCCGGCCAGAAGGGGGAGAGGTTCGGCAAAGTCCGGAACCGCTCGGCAATGGCCGGAGGCGGCTGCTGAGGTGGGGAGCGGCTGCCGGCTCGCTCTGCCCCGTTCGGCGCAAGGGGCATCGTGGGGTGGGCGCCGCCGGCTCAGCCGTCCGTGAGGGGAAGGGGCGCGATGCTGGCCGACAGCCTGGTGGAGGAGTTCGAAATCCGCGAGGATGAGCCTTGGTACGACCAGCAGGACCTGCAGCAAGGTGAGCCGGGGCGGCGGCGGGGTGCGCGTGAGGGAGGGTGTGTAGCGAGCTGGGTGTGAGGGAAGGGGCCGCGTTGAGCGGGGCGGGTGAGGCAAAGAGCTGTGGGGGACCGCCGGGCGCGGGGTGTCTGAGGGCAGGGGCTGCGGCGAGGAGGGCGGCGTGGGAGGGAAGGGGCCGCGGCGGGCGGCGGTGCGGGGCGCCGGGCGGGGCGGCGGGAAGGGCGCTCGGGGGCCGGGGGTGGTGGGCGCGTCGGTCGTGCCGGGCTCGGAGCGTCGGAGCCCGAGATCCCCGCACGGCCGCGCTTCCCGCCGCCGCGGAATCGCTGTCACCGGTAACGAGTGCGGCCGTCTTTGTCTGAGGGAAGGAGGTGCGGCAGCCGAGCTGAATGGTGCCGGGGTCCCTCTCCGCCCGGAGGGAGGGAAGCGGCTCTCCGAAAAGTTGCACCTTGCACGGAATGTGGAGATGCCTTGTTCGGGCTGGCGCTGGAAGCACCGGGCTGGGATGCGCTATTGCGCCCTGTTGAGCTCTTTGTAAGGGCTTCCAGTCGATGAAGTTGTAGTCGTAGCAATGCTCGATTAGTTGCAGGTCCCTTATTGCTCGATTAGTTGCAGGTCCCTTATTAGGAACTCTTTACGTTTTCTTTTTAAAATATCAAATAACTTCGCTACACCTCAGTTATATATACGTATAGCTTCTGTATGTCATTCCATCAGTAGGTCATAAAACACTACATGCAAGAGGTAAATGCTGTTCATTTCACAAATGAGAAAGGAGACGTAGGAATACAAGTATAATTACACTAAAAATCTTTTAAGAGGCATGATACGGAAAGAACGTGCAATTTCCTTAAGAGCTTAGTGGCATTTATGACTGGTATTTCTTCAGTTACTTATTTCTACTTTTTGTTCTTAATCTCGAGTTTGTTTTGAAGGGCAAGTTCAAAGCTGTGGCTTCCTGAAAACCTGCTCCAGTCTTACACGTTTTGCTTTTATATTGAAATACATTAATTCTTGGGATTGGTGGGTGCTGCTGTACTGTAAACCGTAGAGAAAGCTAAGCACTATTCCCACTGAGATCAGGTATCTGACCACAGAAACTCTTTTTGAGACAGGCCAGGTCTCTCTAATTGTATGCTATAAAAAATAGCTGACTGAAAGCTGTATTTAGATACTCTTCACCCAAAATTGATGTTTTCCTGGCTCTAGGATACAAACAAATTAGTTGAAATAAGATCCTGAAACTACAGGATGCTGTCACAGGGAAGAGAGTGAAAAGTTTGAAGACATGATTCAGTAATGTTTTTACTATGTCAGTGTTTATGGAGTTGAAGACCTACAAAGAGACTGCACAATGTATGACAACTGACTTCTTGCCTTCTTGATGTTTCTCTACTTTCATCTTTTAATTAAAATGAATGAAATAATCACCAGTTGATTCTGCTGTCAGCTTTTAAGAAACAGTATTCAATTCTAGAGGTTTAGTGCATTTCGGGGGTTTGGTTAACGTACCCCCAACATGTGGACACAATCTTTCTGGGAATTCTCTCTTTTTCCTAAATGGAAGCAACAAATAGCCTTGCCAAAAGGAAAAGGAGGAGAATAAAGTGATAGACAAGTTGAAATGTAAAGAAGTTCCTTACAGGAATGTTTTTTAAATGTCATGCTGTACTTTATTTCTGGACTGTGAAGGATACTACTCGTCCTGCTGCTAAGGCTAAGACACATGGATGTGTGTAAACAGGGTAGTAAGTGCTTATCAAGGTCTCGTGAAACTCTTCACAACCCAAACAATCAGTGCATGTTTAAAAACCAGTGAGTATGGTTATGAGAACCTAGGCTGTAAAACGTTAGAAAGCACCTTGATACAAGCTTGAAGTCCTTGTCAGTCGGTCTTTGAGACTTAAAATTAGGGTAGGGGTTTTGGAAAACCTTGCCAGTCTTCCTATATACCAAAGATTTTTGCCTTGACAATGGAGATGGGCTTTTCTGGCATACTGCTCATGCATAAAGTACTCATGGAATTCATGTAAAGGTTGGGAACAGACATCCTTCTGCAATGTTTTGCTGAAGTATGCTGACCTTTAAAAAAGATTTTTTTTATATGGACTGCTCTTTTTCATCTTGCTGTTACTCACTTTTACAGAACAGAGGGTACTCCAAATACAGAACAGGAATAGGAAACGAAGTAGAAAAAAAAATCATTTTACAATTAAATAAACTTACACTAGGCTTACTTTTAAATCTTGCACAATTAGTGCCTGTTGCTCTTTTAAACAATAGGCTAATTTTAGGTTGAAAATTCTCTTAATAATTTTGTTAGGCGAGTTATGAAAAAGTAGAAGAGAAGGATTTTGGTACTGTTTTTATCTTTTTTTCAATGATGGTAATGCAGTCAGAAGAGTTTGTGAAGCACTGGTAAGTGAGGGCTGTTCAACATCACAGAAGACATCCTTGAAGTCTTGTTTTGGAGATTTCTGATGGAGCTGTTAAACACCAGTACAACTAATCAGATTCACTAAAACAAAGATCTTTAGACCTGCACATACGCATTTTGCATTATTAAAAACCTCTCTGCTTCAGTCTTTATGGTGAAAAGGAAAAATGTCTGTCAGAATTTAGCTTTGCTTTACATAAATTTACAACAGAAAATGCAGTTTTGCTTCTAGTGTTCTACCATAACTCTCTCCAGAGAAATGTAAATTAATACTTTCCATTTTGTAGCTGGAAAACATACATGACACATCTCTCTTGTAAAATTTGCTCTTTATAGGGCTTCCAGGACCTTGACAATGTAGAAAAATGGATGCAAAAAATTTCTGAATTTTAGAAGAGATGAAATTATTTCAGAACTTGCTTCCTCTAGAGTTAAGGTTTTATTGTATGTTCCTGAGTGCTCCCACTGTACTTTCCCCCTCAGAAACAAATTCCCTTAATTATAAAAGTGTTTCTCCCATAGTAACCCGTTTGTGCTTCTGCCAGTCTAACAAACAGAATGAGTGTGAAGTATGACATGAATTCCATTATTCACCTTGTATTCCAAGTACTGTGTGCTATGTGCTGTTTGATGAGTAGGTGAGGGGGCATTTAAGAATGAAGCTGTAAAGTCCTAAATGTACTTAAACATGAAAACAAACTTTCACTTTGGGAAGTGAAATGGTAGTAATTCCATTATGCATTATGCCTTTAACATAATCCTAAATCCTCTCTAAAGCTCTTTTTCTACTCTATTAAAATGAAAGAATAGACTATTTAGTCTTTGCTTTGAATGATGCTAGTATTGTTTTAAAGATGGTGGCTCCTAGTAAAGATCTGTGCAGTACAAGAACTTGTGAAGCAGGACTCCATTTTCTATAGGATAATGAATTCACTGAATTTGAAGACTACAGTATTCTGTAACGAGATAGAACAAACAGCTTGGTGTTTCACTGGGAGTTATTCTGTCCATGGGTAAACAATGTGCAATCTGTTTACCAAATGGGAAAAATTTAAGCAGGATGCCTTAGGGTTTCTTTATCCAAATACTTTAAATCCTGCTTTGTAATGAGGAATGCTGCAGTGAAAAAGTGATGTGAGGATAAACTCCTAAGTACAGACCAATATGCCTTGTGCCTTCTAATTGTACATCTTTTGAAACTGAAGAACTCCCATGCAGTGGGATTTCTTTTAAATAATTTTATGGCATTTAAGCTAAGAATCTGACCTTAAGGTAGGAAACAATGCATTGTGCCTGTAAAGAATATGTAAAGAATAGCACAGCTGTTGTTTTGCCAGAATTGGACTTCTACAACTTCATAGAGAAATGTTTGTACTGACTTGTCCTTGTAAGTCTGAATTTGGTCTTTGGCATATATGTGGAGATGGAGCAATCATTTTGGACAGGCTGCCAAACTGAAGGTTAGCACAAAACAATCCTGGAGCAGTATTGTATATGTTACAGTTCCCAGCTGATAAGATAAATAACTGAGAGGGAGCAGGAAAGAGGTAGCATAACATGTTAAAAAAAGGGCATTGCAATCAAATGAAAATGGAATTAATGTGTTTGCTTCTCTGGCTGTAACTACTGATGATGCAATACATGTCTCCTGTTTATTCATTTAAGGCTTCTTGATGTGACTCAAAGTTTTTCTTGACTTTCTTCTCTTTCTGATTAATGATACAAGTTCTATGTGAGAACTAACTAGATGATTATTGCATGCATGCATGCAGGTCATGGGTCATGTGATAGGAAGGAGGTGGAAAATAAGATGTTTCTAGAAAGCTGTTGGATCCTTGACATGTAGTACCCTCCACAGAGTAACTACAATTTTAGCACTAATACCAAGATTTATTACTTTGTCACATTATGTAAGCTTTTAAATTAAACTTGTCTTTCAACATAATAATACAGAATATCTAGCATTTCTGATGCTGTTGAGCAAATATCTAACTTCCCTCTAGAACAGAGCTGAGTGTTCAGATGACTTATTTCTTAATTTGCAACAGCTACAGTCACTGTACCCTGGAGGTGATTGAAGATGACTGAAGTGAAATTGAGATTAAATGCCTGAGAACAAATGACATTTAAAGTGATGTTTTGAAGCACATGAAACAGTTCTTGTCACCTGAGTTTATGAGCTTGAAAAGCAGAATAGCTGCAAGTCTCCATCAGTTTTGTGTCTTTTGATATTGTTTCACCATGAAAAGCATCTGAAACCTTCATTTAGCACTGTGATCCTGAGTGACCTGAACTCTGGTGGAGGGGTAATGGGGAGGAACAGTCAAGTCAATAAAGAGTTCATCAGCTTTGGCCTGGGTCTAGACTGATGAGCATTTATAGGGTCTGCTGTGCTTATTCCTCTGAGTGCTGTGAAGAGGGTGAAGCCCAAGAGACCTTGGGCACAGTGTGGGAGGGGAACATGGCTGGGTGTGTCTGAAGGGCCACAGAGGAACTGAGGAAGCTTCACGACATAAAAGTGTCCCTGGGTGTCAGGGCTGACTTAGACTGGTGTTAGGGATGTTCTGCTTAGCTATGAGCTAACTTCCATGTTGGGTACTGAGATAACTGGAAGCAGTTGTAACAGCAATAAGAAAATACCTCAAGTATTTGATATCAAGCTTTAGAATTAGATTACATCATTGTTTCTATCACTTACATGCAAACATGATTTCTTTGTTTAGATCTTCACCTTGCTGCTGAGCTTGGGAAGACACTACTGGACCGTAACACTGAACTAGAAGAATCCTTACAGCAAATGTATGCAACAAATCAAGAGCAATTGCAGGAGATAGAGGTAAAATAGCTAAAGGATCCTTGTGTGAAAGTATCTAGACCTGCAACATACAGTGTATAAGTTAAGATCTGAATTTCTTGAGATCTAATGGAAAATACTGAACAATCTTTCACCACTTCTGCTATTTTGAGAATTTGAGAACTAGTATAGGTGGCTCATGCTTAGAAGTGTTTCTGTGATTACCAAAGCTTTGTGCCATTAAATATTGGATTTGGTTGCTTTAATGACAAATGACTGGTATTTTTTGGTTTTGTACAGAGAAGATACTTTAGTTATTTTTATTGCTAAACTTTTCTGATCTTGCCAGTTAAAGTAACATTAAATTATATGATGATAAAGACATTAATAATTAAAAACATTACATGAGAATTAATGATTGCAGCATTGAAATTTAAATGCCGATAAGTGCAGAAGTGAGATTTAAGTAAAATCTAAGACATGTACTTCAGTAAACTGATCTGTGATAAAGGGAGCTAAAGTCTATTTCAATGTAAAAGAAACCCTGCAATGACAAAAAAACCCCACAACAAACAACAACCAAAAAGAAAAAAAACAGGAAAAAAAATCCCATTTAAGTAGCATCTAAATATAGGATATAGTGGATATATTGTTCCATATTTTCCAGGGAAAAAACCCAAAAAACATTACCATCCTTTCAAACCCAGTCATCTTTAGGTAACTGTGGAAAAACCTGACTGTTTTTTGGCAATTTCTCTTTTTTTAATATCGCCTGTGTTCTTGCAGACCTAGCATTTGTCAGCATAATGAGATTTTTTTCAGCTATTAGAGGGCAATGCATGGTCTCTAATAATTAAATTATTAAATATTCAGGACTTTGCTGACTGACAACATATTGAAAATGTAGTCAGCATTTCCATTTGGTTCTGGTGTGAATCACAGGGAGCAGGCTTTGACTGGTACGCACCAGATTTTTACAAAATCTGAGTTCCTTTGTTCTAGCAGTACTGCAGTTAGAGATGTGCATTTTGTACAGCTGCAATTTAAGACTGAAATTGCTCACTATTGTAATGGCAACAGGTAACTGAAAGAATTCTAATCTTAATAATTACAGAATTAGAGGTGTCTTTAAAGTAGTCAACACAAATGCAGCATTTTTAGTAAGTGATGAAGAATTTCTGAGTGCAGGTTTGATTTGTGGGTGTGTTTTTAGAAGTTAGTTTGTTTTGTACCTCAGCTGTTGGCTCTTTCTTTTGTCATGTGCTAACTGTAATCTTTGTTATCCTGTTCATTCTGATATACAGTGGTTGGAATGGCTGATATTTATATCACTGCCACTGCATTAGAAGATGTATTTACTTCTGCAGAGACTGAAAATACCTTATTGCCATGAATGGTTTTTATATAAAGATCAATTCTTAAGGTGTAGAGAAGTCAAACACTTTCAAGGTGCTATACAAATACTGTACACAAGGTACTTGTATGAACAACCATATTTAAGAAAGTGTTTAGCAGAGTTACAACATGCCTTTTGAAATAATTCACCAGAACTTTGTGATAGGCAACTAACCTGGCTGATGGAGTGTAGCTACTTAATAAGCAGCTGCATCTTAACACTGTCTAGAAATGTGGAAAATACATTATTGCTTGGCTACACTGATTTACAGAAACAGTGCAGTGCTGTTAAGAAAGCAATATCCTATTGGTTTAAGCCAGTTTACTTGCTTAAGCTGTTCTAGTGGTTCAGTGTTTGTAGAGGACATAAGAGAGCTGCAGCTCCAGGAAGTGTCACCCAAGTCCTTCCAGCAGTGATCTATAGCTGGTGTGATGCAAGGTCAAGTACACGTGCAGTCAAACTCACACACGACAGATTAATTTTTTTCTCTCAGTGTCTTGCTCTACCAAGACTTTGGCAGTGCTACTTTTTGAAGGCTTTATCTGATACCTCTTCAATCTTTCCTCCTCTCCCTCAAGGAGAGTAGATGTGTGTTGGATTGTCCTATTAGCTCCCTCCAAGAGGAGAGGGAGAGTGGGAGAACAGTTTTTGTGATTCTTCTGATGTCTAAGTAGTGCCTGCACCTTTTCTTTGCCCAGCTTGTTGAGCCAAAGTCTGTATTTGTATCTGCTGTAGTAACATGCTGTCTTCCCAGTCCTATCTCCTGTCTCAGTCTTTTCTCTTTCCCCAGTGCCATTTTAAAGTGTAATAGCAGCACAAAGAAGTTTCTCTTGCACCTGGATTTCTCTCAGGGAAGGGGAAATGAACCCCTTGTTCAAATACCCAGAGAGACCCTCCAATTGAGGAACTGAATATATTAGCTTACTGGCACAAGGAATTGTTACAGGAATTCACTGAAACATGGGAATAAAATTTGCAATGTATAAAGTAATGTATAAAAACATGCAAGGTATAAAGCAGTTCAGTCTGTTATTTTCATACCAGCATTTCTGGCCCTTTTGGGATCACGGGATACCATGTTGCACAGGATACACCTGCAAATGGCATATTCAGTCTCTATGCTTGATTTTTCCCAATTTTCAATTGCTTGTCTCTGTAACCTACAATGTGATCATTCAGCTGTTCTGTAGCTACTCCACTGCATTTCTGTACTAGCTTTTTTAGTGCAGTATATCCGTGTAAATCTTTGGGACTCTTTCCCTATTAATTTGGATCTTAGGGGTAGCAAAGTCTAGAGCTGGCTGAGAAATCATTCTGAAATACAGCATTGCCTTGTCTGTACTGGAAGAGAAGGGTCAAAGGCTGTGGTATGCTTAAGATTACATCTCCTATATTAAATTCAAACATATTAAGCATTTTACAGCTTTGGATCATTATATCTGACCTTTGTGCTGACACCTGTGCCATTAACTAATCACTGTAGATGTAAGAAAGGCTGCATGAAAACAGCAACTTTATTCCAGCCTGAATCTGTTCTCAGCACTCAGATGTTGGAAATCCTGCCACTCTCCAATTTTCATGTGCTAGAATGCAAGGTGCTGCTTCATGTTAGGGGTTCCATTGTAGGGGACATAGATTAAACATGAACTTCTAAAGTATTCATTACGTATCTTTGGTGGTCTGGTTATACCAGGCCAACTGGACACCAGCCCTGAAGATACTGGAGATGGAAGGTGGAGGAAGTGGTGCTTCATCCCTTCCATTCATCTCAAAGGTCTGCAAAAGCCCATTGTAATAAGTACCAACATCTCCTCAGGCACCAAAGCCCTGGCTCCTGTGCCTAGCCACACTTGTATTGCAGAAGAAAGTCTGAGGATCTCCTGCTCCTTCCTTCAGCTATAACCAATAGGGAAAGTTAATCTGAAATGGGTCACATTGAGATTCTACTGCTAATCTATGTTCTATTTTTGTGTAAATCCTCTGTCATGTGTGCACAGGCTACAAAAGGATCTAGCCAACAGCTATCATGTTGATCTTCTAGAAGTCTGTATGGAGCAGTTACTAGTCCTAGATTAACTTATTATCTGTTCTTAAATTGCCTAAAATGTAAACCCAACAATCTTTTAATGAGGTAAAAGGTTAAGTAGAATATTAAAAGTTTTGAGTATGTCACAAGCCTATGTAAAGAGAATTAATTCTGCCTAGGAGTTTGCTGGATGTTCCTGCTTGAAGCTTAGTTTTAAGAAAGTAACATGCAGCAATACAGAATATATTGTAAACCACAAATTCTATATAAGAACAAAATATTTCAGATTTCAGGGGTTAGACTCAAACAAAAAAGAACTGTCTCATGTCCTGGGTAGGAGAATATAAGGCACTTTTTTGAAGAGCTTTAGGTAATTGTGAACTGCTTTGACTAAGAATTTCAAGCTTTCTGGCGTTATTCAGGAAATGAAACAGTGTGTGTACTTAATTGTAAAACCCAAAAAGATTAAATTGAGAATACTTCATGTGAGGTTTAATTTTTTGAAAAAGGCCAGGAGACTTTTGTTTGGTGATTACAGTAACTCAAATAGTTCCCTGTAATTAAAAATTTGAATTCAATAACTTATACTTCCTGACACATACTAGCCACATACTGTCTTAAGAGTGACCACAACCTAAATTCTGCCATGCTGAACCTAATGCTGCTTCAGACTGGAATAACTTGGGTCAGCTGAAAATATGTTTAATTATGGATGGTTCTACCCAATATTTCAGTTTTAATGTTGAGAAAATTGTTGGGTCAACACAGATAAGAAATTTCTTTTGGAGCAGACTGCAACCTTTAGAACCCAGGGGACAGGTAAGGGCTGTGTTGGAGCCTGAAGGCTCTATCAGTGCTGACTGCAGCACAGCCCCATGCAGAAGGATTGGGTACAGATAAAGACAGCTGGCACCGTCCAACACAGCTCCTGCAGGTGAGGGCTGCTTCATCAGCCTGGGGTGACCTCCATAACAAAGGAAAACTGCCTAGTTACTGATAACTCTCTTCAGCTTACCAAAGCAAACACAGGAATTTACATTTGGAAAACTCAGGAGTTTCTCTGTGAATGTGAGCAGAAATGCAGGTAGGAGCTGTGGCTGGTGTTTCAAGAGTAAACCAGTAACAGCAGGACTCTCTTGCAGTACCTCACAAAGCAAGTGGAGCTCTTGCGGCAGATGAATGACCAGCACGCAAAAGTCTATGAACAGCTGGATGTGACAGCAAGAGAACTGGAAGACACTAATCAAAAACTGGTTGCAGAGAGTAGAGCTTCACAACAAAAGATAATAAGGTAACAAATTTTTAGACATTTCCTCCTCCCAGCTGTTAATATCAATAAGAGCAGTCCAGGTGTATTTGTGTAGTTACTGGGTGTCTCTATCTGCCTAGTGGTGTTCTACAATACTGGCAAATTAAAAGGTTAGTTTTATTTAAAGGTCTTTTCACCTTTAGCTTGACAGAGACTATTGAAAGTCTACAAACACACATAGATGACCTGCAGCGACAAGTGGAAGAACTGAAGAAGCCTGGACGAGGCCGGATGAGCCAGGAGAGATCTGAGCAGCCAAGATCAATGCACAGTTTCTCCTGCTTGAAGGAGCTCTATGACCTCCGCCAGTAAGATTTTTTACCTCACATAGTAAAGAACACTGAAACTATTTTAAGCAAGTTGGAAAAAAAATTACCTGATGTTCACAACTAGCAAAGTATCTCTGCTGTATGATACTGTCATTACTTCTGGCCTGCTTCTAGATCACACCAGTACTGGTGCTCCACTTTATCCCCCAGAGCTAGCCATGTCAATTGGTAGCCTAGAAAACTTAGAACAATTTACACTCCAGTGTTTTCAGTCAGATAAAAAGCAAACACACAGATAATCTGAAAAACAAACTCACTAAAAGCAAAATATTTCCTGTAACTTACTCTTTCCTTGGATGTTCATGGATATTTCCTTAGCTTTTTCGAGCTGAAGCTGGGGAAAAGGACACCTAAACTGGGAAAATGGTGCCTGGTCTGCCGGGCTGCCTTTTAAATGTAGAGCCATTTGACCCAGCTGAACTGCATTAATGGGGCCATCGGGACAATCACCTGGTAAAAGCTCAGACTAACTGCCAGCCTAGAGGGCAATTTTATAAAGAAAGCATCTGCACAGATAGAACAGGCTCTTGTGTCTACATGGAGGTACTCTAGAATAAATCATAAATCCAAAAATAAGTTATTTCTCGACAATTCAGAAGATAACTGAATCCTTCAAGCTGCCAAAGGCTTGTGAAAATACCAGCCTCCAGCATTGCTTTGTCAATTATGAAGTTTGTTTCTACATCAGCGATGACAAAAGTTACAAGAGTGGAGTGCTGTAGAAAAAATTAGTGTTAGAAAGTACCTCAGGGAGGCAATGTGTACTTAAATTATAATTTAAACTTATATTATTTCAATCAGCTTGTCTGTAATATGAAACTGTTAACAAGCTGCCATTCTGCTTAAGCTGTGAGCTTGGTTCCATGGCATGTAAGTCCTTACAAACTCTGTTCTGATTACTGAATTGACTGTTGGTTAGTGCAATGGCCCTGTTAGTGCTCTGAAGTGTGTTAGCACACAGTTTAAATATGTCATTAGTTACCCAGGACAGGAAAACTTTAGGTGTGGTCAGCTGTACTTCCTATCTTTGATAATCCTTATTTTGTTTCTGCAGGTATTTTGTTTATGATCACGTCTTTGCAGAAAAGATTACTTCGATGGATAGTCAGTTAAGTCCTCTAGAAGAAGAAAATGAGAAGTTAAAGAAGGCAGTGACAGTTCTGCAAGCCCAGCTGAATGTGGAGAAAGAGAAGAGGGTAACCATGGAAGAGGAATACAGTCTCATGGTGAAAGAGAACTGTGACCTGGAGCGGAGGCTGGTCGATACAGACTTGTATCGGGCTCGGGCGGAGGAGCTGGAAGCAGAAGTAGCTGAAATGCGACAGATACTTCAGTCTGAAAACACACTCCATAATGCAGAGAAACTGGTGCCAGAATCCTTCTTCATTTCATTCAAGGAATCTCTAGACAGGGAGCTTGATCAGAGCCTGGCAGATGATGGACTTCTGACAGTATCAGAGCTTGAGAAGAAGGCACTAAAACGGAGCAGCAGCGAAAGCCTCCTGAGCAGCTCTGCCGGCGCAGACATTCTCAGGGGCCATGAAGAAACGTGCATTAGGAGAGCTGAAGCTGTGAAGCAGCGAGGGATCTCTGTACTCAATGAAGTTGATGCTCAGTACAATGCTCTGAAAGTGAAGTATGAGGAACTTTTGAAGAAGTGTCAAATGGATGAAGATTCTTTGAAACACAAGGCTGTACAAACACTGAAGCAGTATTCCAAAGACCTAAATGTGGGGAACACCCAGTATGATCTTTCAGCTAGCAATCAAGAATTCACAATTGCTGAACTAAGTGACTCTTCCACAAATGCTCCCCCTGAATATAAAGCACTATTCAAGGAGATTTTTAGCTGTATCAGAAAAACAAAAGAAGAAATAGATGAACACAGAGCAAAGTACAAGACTCTCTCCTCTCAACCATAACCTTATCTGTTAGTCAAGAAAACACTTCATATGAATGTCAGAAGACCCCTTAAACTGATGTGTTTCTTAAGCACTCAGAATGAATGTTTTGGATAGGCTGGTAGCCCTGTAGTTAACAAGCTAGTTAGTTATCAGCTAGATTCCCCGTTCCTGTGTAGCAGTAATTTCATGTTTAGCACTGTCACACAAACCAGTGGTTGTAAAGCAAACAAACATCATAACTTTATGTTACACTACTACTTCATATTACACTTCATCTCTGGCCAGAGCAGTGACTGGCACTTGTTTCCTTAGTCCACTTCAGAAATAACAGAGCTGAGAACTCTGAATCTCTCACAAGAACCGGACTAAAGCTCCCCTTTGGTTCACAGGGATGATCTAGCCCTGTGACTGCACTGATGGAGAAAATGAACAAAAGCAAAGCCCCGACCAGTCCCAGGGGCAGCATCTCCTCAGCTCCAGGAAGGGAGCAGTCCAGCTGATCTTGCTTTGGCAGGGTGGTGGAAAGCTGTGCTTGCTTTAGCTAATACCACGTTTTCACAATCACTAAGCTCTCCCACAGATTAGTATAAATGTCTTTCTACTAAGGAAGGATTTGGTGTAAAGTTTGTGTGGCTTTTTAGATACGGTTTCCTTTGTAGGGCACTTTGTCTTAAGGCAAGATACTGTGAATTGACTCTATGTGTTATTTGGGACCTACGGTTCTCTGGTGGAATGTCTGCAAAGTACATTTTTATGTGTATTTGGTGAGTTAGAGAGTTGTTATTTAGCTATTTAACTTTAGAAGTAGCATTGACATAGTGGAGTAGCTTTTAATGTTGCATACCACAAACTCTTAAGTGCTTGAGGAGACAGGCCAGGTAAAACCTTACATTGTTTTGTCTCTTGCTTCCAGTGTTGGCCTCTCTTGACCTATTCCATGCTGCCTGGGGCCTGGGAGGATGGACACACTGCCAGCACAAATCCTACTGAAAAGGGGACCATACTCTTGTTCTCCCTCTCCTTTTCCATTCCCTCATAATAATTGATACAATACTTAATTTCTGAAAAACAATGAACATGGAGAAGGTTGTTCTTTGGAACACAGAGAAATTAGGAGGGAGGAAGAAAAGCACAGTGAAAAGTGCCATCCTTCTCCTTGTAAAGGGTCTCATAGCTTAATGTGGCCAGCAGTTCTTGGGAAGCAGCTTCCTGCTGACCTGCTGCAAGGTACCAAACCCTTGACCCAGAATGTTGACAGTTTCTCAGCTTTAGTCCAGCTGCTGCTGCAGCTCTGCTGCCTTACACTGTTCTCTGTTCTGCTCGTCCTTCAGGTGCAGTATTAACACTTCATGTTGTGGGAGTTTCTCTAAAACATGTATTGCAGTCTGAAAATTATTTAAAAATGGGAATCTGAATCTTCTGAATATTTTTCTAAGCAAATAAATAATCCAGTCAAACTGCATGTGTAAGTAGTAATTACATCCATCTGTGCCAATCAGGAAACTGGACTTGGTGCAGCTGGCACCTGCATTATCTAGTCTTGCCATCTTTCCTACAGAGCTCAGATGGAGTTCCCACAAAATTTGTATTTTAAAAAAGTTATGCTACGTGGAAAAGAACAGGCCTGTCTAGGACAGAAATCCAGATGGAAGTAAGTAGTTTTTCCTCATTGTTGTGGTTTTTGCCTCTGCTGTTCAAAAAAAAAGACAAGGGTGGGGAAAGCAGAAAAGCTGCTCTGCCATGAGGTTTCTTCCTGTCACTGTGTCCCTGCACCCGTCTCACCCCAATTCAGAGACTGGAAAGCAGGACCCTGAGAAAGACACAAAGTGGTTCACTACCAGTGTTCCTTACCACTCTAGGGACAGGGGCAAACCACACCTGCTGGGCAGAAGACAGGTAAAAGCAGTTCCAGATTTTTAGTTAAATAGGTGATCTTCAGTGATTTATCACTTTTGGCTAATTTAGAGCACTGCAATAGCAACACTTTCTATGCTTTAAAAATACAAAAAATATTTCCTCAGAACTTCTTGATTCTTCTGTACTGTACTCCCCCCTTGGCTACCTCTGCCATTGCTGAGCTCTGGCTCTCCTGCAGCTCTTACCTGTGCAGGCTGTGGAATAAATCCCTCCAGGCTGGGCTCTTCTTAGAGCTTCTCCTGGAGCGTGGCTTTCCCAGAGAGCTTTCCAGCCACAGCCACTGGGTCACTGCCAGCCAGGGCTGCCTGAACATAAAACACATCCCAGTTTTATTGATGCAGTTAATAAACTACACTAACCTATTAAATAAGGTAGAGTTTTAGCAGTTCAAAAATAGCCATTTTCCACCAAAACGTGAAATGCCGTAAGTATGGGGACAATATTCTTAGCCAATCTTATCTGGATTAACTACCTTAATCTTCTTATTTTGGTCAACAACTCAACTCAGCCTTTTCTGAGCATAAGTAGATGAAATCAATAGAATCCCCTTTAGCTTCTCATGTGATGGAAGCTGCAGCAGAGAACAGGAGCAGCAGTGACTGTACTGTGCAGTGCCCACAGCAGATACTCCTGCTGGTACTGCAGGTAAGGCCAGTTCAGGATGAGCCACCAGGGCTGGGTCCCTGTCCCTGCTGCTGGGCTCCCCAGGGAGTGCACTGCACTTTGCCTCTATCCTTCCTCCCCAAGCCTTCAGGATGTAAAAGGAGAAGGTGCAGCTTCTCTTTCTTCTTGGACAAATACAAGGCGGGGTAGAATTGACCTTTGAGATAAAATTTTATTTAAAAGTTACACAAAATAGAGGTTTTACATGTTTGCCGTGTGGTAACTACAGCTGGATGCCTTCCAGAGGGTGCCCTCGCTTACTTACCTTGCTCTGTCACATACAGTAATGCACAAGGTCCCTCAAACCAACCCCACACCACTAGAAGAAATCCAGTAGCTGTTCCCCATGTCTCAGATGCAGGTACTTCTCCAAATAACTCATTTCACAGACAACAGGTGAGAACAATGGTTATGTAGTACAGAGTTCACAGACAGTGATTTTGTTCCCCCCTCCCAGGCCTGACATTCCCATGAACACGACTACCTGCTCTCTATGAAGAGGGCTGCAAGGGCTATGACAATGCTCACACTAAAGTATGAGCATCCAGGGATTTAACAAAAACTGGGATGTTTGTAAACAAATTTAATTTATTGGCATTACTTACAAAATAAAGTTTTAGACCATGATTTTCCATCATGTCTGTGTCACTATATGGTTTTATTTTGTCATAACGAAACAGAAGGAGAATTGCAATACATTAGAAATCCCAGATTAATCAAGCTGCAGACAGGGTCCCACGGTGCCTTCCCGGCGGCTCCGTGCCTCGGAGGCCATGCAAACTCTGAGTCTTGGGCTGGCAGGGGCTGCCCGCAGTGCCCACGGGCCCCAGGGCAGCTCAGATCCCGCCCTGGCTGCCGAGGCCACGGCATTGCTCCGGCTGTGCCACCCCCTGGGGCTCCTCCTGTGTCCCCGAGATCACCTGACACCTCTGCCCCCGCTGTCAGGACTGCACCGTCCCCTTAAGATACCACATTCCACCGTAGCTCACGCAGCAGTCCTGGGGAGATGGGAAAGAAAGGCTCTGTTAGGCTGCTCAGCCCTTGAGCTTACCTAGAGGCCTGAAAGGGCTGTGTGCATGTGGGGCTGGGTGATGTTTCCTGGTTGCTGTGGTACTGCTGCATTGATGGTTGGACTGGATGATCTCAAAGGTCTCTTCCAGCCTTGAAGATTGTATGATTCTAAAGTCCATAAAGTCTTGAGAATGACTGGCTGGCTCTGGGACAGTAAACATGATCAGTAACAAGCCCTTCTCCAGTGCACAGGAGAGAGCATGAACCCAGGGCACAGGATGTCCCCACCCTGAAGGACACAGGGCTTCAATGGAGGGGACACAAAAGGGGGGGAGGCTGAGAGCCACAGAGGGACAAATGATGCCAAGGCAGTGAGGAACAGCAGTGGCTCCTGGGGGAGAACCTGGGGCTCATGCAGAAGCCAGCTGAGGGAGGGAAGGATATGTGAGGGCTGAGGAGCAGGGCAGTGGAGGGGTAAAGAGGGGAAAGAGGCTGAGGGGAGCAGCAGAACAGAGCAGGAGAGTGAGGGCAGTCACGGGATATGAAGCCTTTTAAGAAACCTTTCTATGATAATGAAGTGTCAAACCTCAGCCCTACTGTGACCACACGTGTGCTTACAGCACCTCAGCAAAGGAGCACAGGAATTGGGTTGTCTTGGGGCTCATTTCCTTGTTTCTATTAGGTGAGCACAAAGTCTGGAGTTCTGAGCTAACAGCTTCCCTATCTTTTGCTCCAACCTCCCTCTTAGGTAGTATTTCAACACAGGCTCAAGTACTACTGCAGAACAGAGGCTGTGGAGCTTAAATGTATCTTTGTTTCTGAAGTCTTGTGGCTCATCCGTAACAAAAACAAACCCAGAGGTTAGAAAGAGAGTTTGCAGACTGATCTATAAATGCAAAAACACAAACCCTGTCAGTCTGTTCCTCTGTGTATAAAAATGAGCACAGGCAGACGGGGAAATAGGAGTCAACAAAACCAATTTCACTTCAAGTGGAATCCAATCTCTTGTGGCTTAAAGAAGCCAGAGAATCTTCCCATTTCATCAAATCATACTTCTAAATTTTATTTCAGAAACAAAGGTAATTTCCCTTAGTCCTGTGACAAATGTATTCAAGGCAATAAAGGCTGCCACAACACAAAGCTGGTCACCCACTCACTTACATAAAAACAGTGCCTGATGACTTAGGGGAAAGTATTTTTTCTAGAAATAGGTTATCTGTAGCAACAGCATCATGAAAAACTAATGCCAGTACATTGTCTAGATGTTCCAGAAGGGCTGATACTTGAGCTCATGTAGTCGCTGACAAATCCTCCAGCACAGGGAGCCAAAGGAAATATTGTCTAGCAGGCAGAAATGTCTGAGCTTACTTTACTGCTAAGACGACCAGGTTCTTTCGAGCAAGACCAGTTTGCTTATTATCACAGCAACAGATCTGTAGTTCTTCAAAGATGCTATTATTCATTTGCAGATCACAATGTAATAAAGTACTTAAGCACTTGTCTTATTGAAGTGGGTGACAGTGAGCAAAGGCCCAGCCACAATGATTAAAGTATTACTTTAGTAGGCAACTTTCTGCTTGGCCATCCTGCATCTCTTTTAAAGTCATGGCCTGTGTGGTCTGTACTTTATACCTTAAATTTCTTGAGCAAGTAAATGGTGCATCTTCAAAGAGAGATGAAAGGATTTAAATAAACATTTACAATGAGATGTGTTAACTACTACTCTGCCTGCTGGTTTTGGCCAGGATTTTGCTCTGTGCAAAGCTGCACATCCTGCTAGAGAATAAAATCCACTTCCTTCTGAACATGTGCCACTTGGTAACTCAGAGCACTGGGCAGAGCCCTCCCACCTCCTTAATGTTTAATTCTGCATTATTTAAAAAGAACTCAATATCACATTTACTACACTCTATTCTCTGCTGCTCCAAGATGACAGAGAGATTTGTAGCAATAATACAAAATAATGTGTGAGCCACTGTTCCTTGGAGGGAAAGAAGACAGAGACAAGGGCATTTTTAAGAAAACAAGCTGAAACCCAGGCTGTGTCCATATTCCAACAACAACTGTTCTATCATCCTTATCATTTGTCAGTTCAATATAAAATGTAATCCTTTGCTCAAATCAAGCATTAAAACTCATGTATTAATTGGCTCAGACCCAAAGTGATCAGAAGCTCACCTTTAACACTCTATCCACCTCCTGCTTGTTGAGATCCTCCCCACACTCCTGACTCAGCTGGCTCTGGATGACATTCCTGCGCACTCGGTAGTTTTTCGAAAAGATTTCAAGCAAAACTTGGCGATGCTTTAAAAGAAAATGTACTGTAAGTACACAGAGAGCAATTATTCCTGCCTTTCTAACCCAACTGCACATGCCTTAGTCTGTACAAAACATTCCCTGAACTACATCAGAGGATTCTTGCTTCATAATCCTGAAACCATCCCATATACTCCTGCTCTCCAGCAGTGCCTTATCCTCCAAGGGCTCTACAGGGGTCCCTCCAGACCCTGTGGCCACACCTGCTCCTGTTCTGTGACCTGGGGCACCCAAAGGTACAAAAACACACTGAAGAAGGCATTGCAATGTATTCCCCTCAAATACTTGCACAGGAGTTCACATCACTCCAGGCAAGAGGTTGGCTAGATCTTGCCTCTTTCCTACAGAAATGTACTCAGTTCCTGGAGCTGGGAATTGCACTGCCCATCCACAGGTCAATAGGCACCTGCCCTTTACCTCGTTTACTCTGACAGCAGTGAGGACTCAGCAGATGCTCACATATGCTGTAATCATTTCCTGCTCTTAAGTATAAACAGATACACCTGGTGACCTCTGGTTAATGCTGCATTACCATCAAAAGGAAAAAAACCTGAGACCTGCACTGGAGAATCCATTCTTCTCACAGGTTCAGAAATAGCCACTGAGATGGTTACTGACATGATTACCAACATGTTATGAGCTTCCTTTCAGCTAGAAAACAGTTGGTGTTGAAAACACCAATAGAGAAAAAGGAAAACTATCTGCTGTACCAGTTCCAGAAACATGGATGCAAACAATGCCAAGCACTCAATAAAAATATAGTGGGGAATGTCACTTATTTTATCTTTACCTGATCATAAGTGTCACCAGCTTCCCAAAGTGCATAGACCTTTAGTTCATCTGGTGAGGCAGCAGTCTGTGGAGGAAACTGAGAACAAGAGGCTGTTAAAAATAACCAGCTATTTAATGAGTTCTGCTTAATGATTCCATGATACTGTATCCCTGGACACCCATTACTGAATCAAAACCCTGGCTGCCATGGAATAATAACTGCTGAAAAAACCCAGTTCCTGTCCCACCCCACACGGGAAGGGGTGCCCTGGCTCTGGCAGCCCTGTGCCTGCTCAGCCTCTCACAGCCCCACTGCCAGAGCAGAAACATGGTCTGTGTCACACCTGTGACCCAGGGAATGGGATGAGCACCATGGCACCCTGAGGTATCTCAACGTGCCCAGGTGTGACTGATGGCTCTGCTCAGGGTGGGACACCCTGCACAGGGCACTGGTGCCACATCTGTCACACACCAACCACAGCTGGGCTTTCAAGGGAACTGCTGGAGATTCTGGAATCCCATGAACTGTGCATGGGGACAGTTTCCCACTGGTGGAGACCTGACCACTATGTACCAGAACAATCCCAGGGCTTGGACCTTGATGATATCCCATAGCAAGAAATCTGTAGATTTTTCCTGTCAGCAGTGTTTGCTTCCAGACCAGCTGAGAGCACCAAGGGCATTGCAGGTCCTTCTGGCAGTTTTTACCTTTACAGTGGCAGGTTTTATAGATTCACTCCATCCTGCAGTTATCTGCTTCACTAATCCCAAATGAGCACTACTGACAAGCAGATGCTTCTGCTGTATTGCCATCTCTGTTTTGGGGCAGACTACAGGACTCAGAAGACTGAACACTGAGGGACAGTGAACCAGCTATTTGCTCATTTCAGCTCCAGAAGTGACAGTGGTTTTGTGTGTTTTGTTTTTCCCCCATGTGCCAAGCTAGAGAAACACTTTCATTTTTTCTGAGGCAGAAGCCTCACACCCCTGCAGAAAGGAAGGAGTACAACTGCCTCTCCCCCTAAAAAAATAAAATACCACCCATTTGCCTTAACATTTCCCCTTGAAGCAGTGACTAATGAGCACTGCTGGAATATGCCTTCACTCCTGACATGTCTCCTCCTGTCTGTCACTGACGATTTATTCCTTGCTAACCACCCAGATGACCTAAATCAATCATCTGTGAAAAGCTAACAAGCCAGGCCCGATTGTTCCAGCATCCCTCAGTCCTGGCTGCTGGTACAAACCAAACCTTTCTTCCCAGCCTCCCTCACCAGCCAAAAGACTCGTGCATCACAGAGTGAAAAGATCAGCATTTCTTTCATGCTCTGCCTCTGATCTTATTGCAAAGGGGAAGGGTTTAGTCCACTGGGAGCTGCCTAGTGGGATTAGCAGCTTTGCCTTGCAGGTTAGTCCAAATGGCTGGGATATAACAAGGTTTTACACTTGGTTTAGAGCCAGGATTCAGGCTAACTAGGCTCACAGCACCTGACATAATTCTCCTCCCATAAGGACACTTGCTTTTGAGGAATAATCTCTCTTGTAGGTTTTCAGCAGAGATAGAATCAAATACTCCAGCTTCCCTCCACACAACACAGCAGGAATGGCAAAGTGCAGCAGGGCACTGGGAGCACCCAGGCACAACCTGCTGGGCTCAACAAGTGAGCCAGCACAGCCCCAGAGTGCAAACTCCTCCTGCCTCAGCCACAGGGCTGAAACACAGCTGTGTTTATCCAGCCATTCTGTGAGGAAACTGCTTCCAAACAAACACAATACTTGGGAAGAAAAACGCATGGAATCTCCTCCTCCCAGCCAGCCTCCCTCTGCAAACTGCTGCAAGCCAACAGCTCCCTGCTTGCTTGCTCCTGTCACACAGCCTGGCCTGGGAGTGGGAAATGCCATCAGGGATTCTTCAGAGAGACACACAGCACAAACAGTTCACTGCCTTGCCATCTGCTGTCCCTTTGCTGGTTTATGTCACCTGGATCTCCCCAGCCTCACCTTGATAACAGCTCTCTGCTACCTTAAAATCCTTTTTAAAATATTTGCCCTGTGCCCCTTCCTGCTCTAAGCTCCTGGAGCAAGTGCAGGCTCTTGGGAGATGAACTCCATGCTGCCCCAGGTCCCAGAGCTGCCACGTTCAAATGGAACCTCTCAGGGAGGAGCCCTGGGCTCTGGGAAGTTCTCACTCAAGCACTGAGCCACTGCCAGGCAGCCTCAGTTATAGCTACACCAGATGGAAGGGGCTGAGAGTGCCAGAAAAAAACTTATCAGCTGGAGAAATCCTAAAGGTAAACTGCTGATCTCAGCTCTCAGGGAGCCTGGCACTGGCACAGCCTGCAGGGCTCTCTGTGAGTGCAGGGCTGCACTCCCCTCCTTCAGCCCAGCCAGGCAGGACACACAACAGTTACATCATTTCCTGAGGCCTCAAAAATATCCTCAAGTTTTGGGCAGAACCTTGCCACTCTGGGGGCCATGGGAAGGGAGCCATGGCAGCAGCCAGCCACCCCCAGCCTGCAGGAAATGGGTGGAGGTCCTCAGGAGCCAGAGAGCCCTTCCCATGGGGTGGAGAGTGGCTCAACTCAGGGCACAGGCACTGAGTCCTGCCTGCCCAGGGCTCCTCTCCTCTTCTCTCCTCTCTCTCTGTCCCCTCTCCTCACCCTTTCCCATGACAGCACCTGTTCAGGATTTGCTCTTTCCTGACCTGTGCTTTTCCCTTACACTTGATGAGGGACAGCAAGCACAGCACCCTGCAGGCATCCCCACAGCCTCAGCTGCAGCTGCAGTGGCCTCTCCTGGCTCCCCACAAATGCTGTTTATCTCACACCCTGGGTGCTGCTGGTCAGCTCTGGAACAGATCCTGCATTCCCCTGGGAAGGTTTCAATTGCCATTTTCAGCCACACGTTTTCTATAACAGGTAAGCAGTCAAGCCAAGAGTGTCTTCACCCGCCAAAGAACATCATTTTAATTACCTCAGATCATTGATTTTTATCACCAAAGCACTTCCAATTACAGAAAACTAATGAGTAACTGTGAAATCCCATGCTGAACCCTCCAGGCTTTCCCTGAGCTCAGGCGCCCTTGCTGGGTTCTGACAAAATTGTCCAGGGGAACAATCAAGAAACACCAAAGTGTCTGAGCCCATGCAAAGAGTAAAGCCAGCCCCAGCACCTTTGCCATCTGCACAGAGCATCAGGGCAGGCTCAGGGGCAGTGATTTACACTGCTGCCAGCAGTACAGGCTTATATACCAGAGCTCAAGTACTGCAGCAAATTCTGAGTCAGCAGAACTAAAACTTGCAACAGTCTCCTTAAGAGACATTCCAGGGACCACTTTGCACCTCTGCAGGTCTCCTGTGACAGGGTTTCCCACACAGAAGGAAGCTTCTGGCCACCTCTCTTCAGCATTTTATTTTGCTTTTTGAAAAGAGAAAAGATCTCACTTTCACTTCTTGTGTGGATTTCTAAAATCCTCAAATTTCCAAGCCCCAGTCCCAAGGAACAGAGCAGGAATGACCTCAGCTGTTTACTGTCAGCATGGCAGAGGCACACATTAGCCCAGGTGCAGGGGAGAGCCTGGCCAGTGCCGACACAGTTCCAGGCAAGCACCACCCCAGCACTTGGAAACTGCCAGGAGAGGAAGCAGCAAGCACCACGACTGGTGCTCTCCCTAGTGACATTTCCAGGCTGTTCCTCGGTTCCCAGGTGCCACAACATGTACTTTGCACACGACTGAACACGTTCCTGCTGCCCCCCCAGCAGCTCCCATGCTCCAGGCTCTCCCAGTTCTCCTGCTTCCTGCTCTTTTGAGCAGTTCACATGTTCCTTCTCCTCTCTCCCCAAAGGCAGCTGCTCCCAAGCTCCTTCTGGTTGTAACCCAATCAGCAGTGCCAGATGTCTTGTAAAATTAATTTCCTTTTAGGCTCTTTCCCATGATGCCAGATTGCCTTTGCTCTCCTAAGCAATGCAGTCTCCCAGCCCTGCTCTGTCTCACGCAATCACCCACATTGTTTCCATACAGACAAAGAAACAGACACCTCTGCACAGCCTAGGAGCAAACACAGGCCAAGGAAACCTGCTGCAGATGGGCTTTGTCACTTCCCAGAGGCTCTGCTGGGTGTGCCCTGCTGCTCCCAGGCAGTCAATGTCACCTTTCCCCTCCCAGCTGGGTCCCTGTCCCCGAGGGAAGGAGCTTGTGCAATTCCAGGAGAGCTGTGGGAATCTGGGACTGCCTAAGATCATGTTAACAGGAGCAAGCTGGGACAGCAAATCACTGTGGCCCAACACCCTGCATGTGGAAATGGAGTCCCAAAGACAACAGGGCAGAGTGCAGAGCCTGCCAGAAGCAGAACCCCAGACAGAATTCCAGCAGCTCCAACACATCCAGTATTGGACAGGTACTCAGAGCACATCTGTCCTTCTGGCTCATCAGCACAGGACACAAATATTTCACATCTCAGATGTTTAACTGCTGCCCCCAATCCCTCCCCCAAAGCACACCAAGGGAAAACCATACTTACAGGCACCAAAATCTGTTTGCAGCCAGTGTCCAACACCATGTCCTGTAACATTTTGTCTGAAATGCCACTGAACAAGGTATGTCCTGGAGGCAGACTGGCTAAGTGAAGGTTAAATAACCGTTTAAGCTCACTCAGGGTGAGCACAAATTGTTTCTTAAACGTGGAGGACACAAAGGCCTTCAGTTCCTGGGCGACCCTGTCGATGCAGCCCCCGGGCAGGTGGCCATTCACAGGCTCCACGGGGCCCTGGGCTGGGTGCAGGCCATTGACCAGGCCGTTGTTCAGGCCCTCGTGGGCTGAGGTGTCCATGGGCTCCTCCACGCTCACAGGCTCCTCCTTAATGCGGATATTGGGAGCATCCGGCTTGGCCGAGCTGTCGTGGGATTTCATCTCTGCCTTCTGCCTCTGGAACTCCTTCTCCAGCTGCCCATAGTTCTGCTTGACTTTTGCTTTAGCCATGTTGACCCTTTGCTCCCCAGAAACCAGCAACGGATGAGCTGGTAAGAAACAAAAGGTACCATAAATCTCAGCAGGGCTCATAGTGAAATGAAACCAGGAAACATCATCAGCTTCTGAAATCTAAGGCATAAACCCAGTCTGTTGATTAGATTTTACATTAGTTTGGGGGAGTTTTGCTGGATTTTTGAGGGCAGTGCGTATTTGTTTTTCTAAAGCCAAATGTTTGGGGAATGGTATTCCAGTCAAGGAATCCAAAGCAAAGTGTTTGTTCCATCACCAGGGCCTTTTCCACATTTCAGGAAATCAGGATACAAACTGCTTACACATCTCTGCTTGTGACCCAAATACTTCTTTGTCCAACACCTCTTCTTTTTGTCTTTTAGATTCTCTAGTGGCTGGTGGGGCCTGGTGCAGCCCCTGCCAGAGGCAGCACCAGGATGTCACCAGGTACAGGGAGGAGGGTGGCAGGGTTAACAGTGAACCTGCACAGCCCTGCAGCATGAGGCCACAGGGCAGGAGAGGCTCAGACCCTCTGCTTAGTGCTAGCACCCAGAAATGGGCTGAAAGGGACAGGAGGAGTTCTCTCCCATGGAATCCTGCCCTTCTTCCCCTCTCCACACCCAGCCATCCAAAGGTGAAAGGAAGGGGTGTGTTGGCAGCAGAGGAACCCAGTCCTTGCCAAAGCAAGGAGTGTACTTTGAGGCAATGGCATGCCCAGCACACATGCTGTTACCTTCTCTGCTGTTAGGCTCACTAATCCTCTCCAAATAACCCACCACCTAATCCTTCTGAGCAGATCAGACACAGGCTATTGAGATGGATTCATATGCTCCTTTGTCAGTTCTGCTTACACTCCTCAATTGCTTCAGTGTCTGGCACCGAGCCAAATGTCCAGTTAAAACTCTGGAATCTCAAGTTTTCACAATCTTTTAAGATTTTGGAGCAGCTACTCTAATACTCTCACTGCCATCCATAGTGGAGAAGGATGTCAAAAGCAGACAGCTTCACACCTCCTTACAGCCTCCTGCCATCACCTTCTCCAGTAACTGCTCAGCCCTCAACCACAGCAGAGAGCCTCCTGCAAATCAGGGAAGTAAAAAAATCACCTCACTCACATTAAGTTGCATTAACATTAAATTGAGAGGTGAGAATTATTTGTGCACTGGGTCTGTCTGTCCTCCCTTCAGGAGCTGGTTACACCCCACAAGCTGCCTTAAATGAGCAAGTGGGTAAGAGAACCAGCTGATTTTACAGCATCAAACAGTGAGTCCCCAGGGCCACAGACTCCTCCTGGCTCTGCTACAAGGATGCCACAGTAGCTAGTGGTCACCCCAACTTCAGTGACATTAGTACAGACCAAGATCTGTCTTAAATATTCCAGAGGAAAATAGTAAGAAAGAAAATACATTAAACAAAACCAGTCTCCACCACATTCAAAATCAGAGAGGAACTCCAAAACATCACTCAGGAATATGGATGGGCAGATGAAAACATGCAAGTGCTTCAGCATGATCCAAGGACAATTTTGTTTACCTGATTGTGCCTCTTGTTTCTTTGGTGTCAAGTGTTCCTTTAAGAGATTATAGACCTTTTCTAATCTGAAAGACAAAGACACAATATTCCAGGACAGCTTCAGTTGTTATGTCTGCATGCAGCCATGCCAGCTTTAGCCATTAGCTAGAACATTCCATCTCTCCAGGGAGCCAAGAACCAGGAATGACTTGAGTGAGGCAACAACACCTGCCACCACACCACTGCCTGGGCACTGTGAGGGAGAAACTTGGAGGCAATACAGATCAGTGTCTACAGAACCCTTGTACTAAACAGTTCTTTGCTTTTAGCTTATTCCCCAAAACACAGTGAAATATTTACTTGGCCTGAATGCCCATCCACAGCATCTGCTGCCTCTGAACTATATCTGGATGCTTCTTAACAAAATCTTCATCGTAAGGGAGCATGAACTCCCAGCCTTTGTTTATTCTTGCCACAGACATGTGCTCTAGGAAGTCTTTCACATCTTCTGGGCAAAGCTAAAAGAAAAAGAAAAAGCATAAATAGCATGGAAGTCAGTTTACCCAGGACAGATGCAGCAGTGAGCACTGTGCACGGGACAGGAGAGCTGGGCTGATTTGGTGTGCATGGAGCAGCTCCACGGGCACACCCCCAGCTAAGTCAGAGATACTCATCCTGCTCTGCAGCACAACACTTTCACACACTGTTAAAAGCCCAGGACTTCAGAGAGCCGTGGTGATTAATCACCCCAGAGTCAAATAGCTCATGGCATGTTTTGCAAAGAAAAGGGAGTTTCCAAACTGAGATGAAAAGGCTCTATGGGGAAGAGAAACATATTCTACAATGTTAATCTTATTTTAGAGCTGCAGGCCAGACATGCTGCACCTACACATGCCCAGCTTTTATGCAGCACTGGTTCTTACATTCCAAAAATAGATGGATGGTCTGTGCATAAACTGACTCCTGTTTCATCATTTTAGTGCATTTAAAGAATTTGGGGTTTGTCCTTTTGACTTAATATTTCTCATTCATTTGCCACTTCTAACAGAATGTTCAGGTGCCTGAGTTTTTACTCAATATTGTAACTGGCAAATGCCAACAGAAGAGTTGCTCTTAAGAAACCCAAAGCAGAGCAGCTTCTGTGGGCTGGGTAAGCACCTCCAGTCAGCTCAATTCAAACTGTGCCCAGCTTTCCACTGAAACACAGGAGAGGAGAGGATGCATTCCAGTGGCTCAGCTACAAGGCCAGTCTGGAGTTGTGGAAACTCGTGGGAGCTGCTCAGAATGTTTTTCTCTAGAAAGAATATTATCTATACCTGTTCCAGATAGAGAGCAAAGCAGGCACTGTGAGAGGAAAGGCTCACAGCAGCATCCACTATCTACACCCACACAATGCCCAGCAACATTTGGCCAACTTATCACCACCTCTGGATTTGGGAAGAAAAGGAATCCACTCACTTTTGTAACTGCTGCTACCTCCTTTCTCACCACCCAGCGGTCCTGTGTGAACTTCCACATCTAGGAAGGGAACAAAAGAGGAAAAGCTAACAACTGCAGGTAGCAGTAGCTTTACTGAATTTGTAGCAATGACCCTGTCCAACCATGTTACCACAAAAACAGAACCCCCATTCCTTTCAAGAATGTAGAAGTAAGTGATTCTCAGCCAGATAGAGGAAAAACATCTTCTTGCTCCTTCTGTCCTCAAAGGGCCATGAACACAGGCCCAAAAGCTTTGAGAGTCCATGGTGTGCCTTGTCAAATCTATGACTACAAAAGCTACGAGGAATCTCTTGAACTCAAACTCCATTTGGTTTCAAAACAAAAAACCAACAAACAAAAAACAAACAAAAAAGCAACCAACCAACCAAAAACAAACAAACAAACACCCCCACAAAAACCAAACAAAAGACCCCACAAAACAAAAACAAACAAAAAACCCCCAAAAAACCAACAAAACCACTGCAGTGACGCTGAGACCCCAGAAGTCACTTCTCTCATACCTCATCATCAGCCTAGAGACACTCTCCATGCACTCTTACATAGGGGCCTGGGCAGGCTGATGGCTGCTGCCCTTCAGCAGCACAGAGCCCCTACCAAGTGCCTGCTCTCTTCTTCCACCCCCATCACAGTCACAGTCATGCCAAGATGTCCTGTCACTCACACAGGTAGGGCACAGCCAGGTGCTCTGCACAGCAGCTCATGAGCTCCAAATCCTGAGGCAGCTGCTGAGGGCAGCTGACAGGACTTGGGCAGAACACTGAACATGACCTTTCATTTCTTCCTGTCTCAATTTCAATAAGCTACAGGCTCTCTTGGTCTGTGTGTATTAATAATGTTGTTAAGAATCAAAAATCTCATTACTGACAATTTCTTCCTGGCCTACAGTATTATCCATGCCTCCTTCTCTCCCATTCAGCTTCTCTCTGCCCACAAACACACAAACCCAATACTCTCACTTTAGGGCACAGGGCATTTCTGTTTTAAACCACAAGAAGTCCATAAATGTTTTTTAAACTTATTAATTATTTTGCACAAATATATCTAGGGAAATAAAGTTCACTTTTTAAGCTAGAACACATTTTCTCCACAGATGCCATACAGCATTAAATACAATTTCTGAGTCTTAAAACCACACATTTCTTTGTCTGAAAGCCAGAAATATTGATCCTTTCTATTTTCTAACATTTAAACTTTTTCCTTCTTGTAGTATTCATCAGCAAATTATTTGCCTTTAAGATCAACACAGATCCATTCCTCATGAAAGGTATATTTATCATAATCCAAATGAAAATAATGTATCTTTTCACCCTAAATATTAAAACAGTATCCCTTACTTAACTGAGCACAATAATTCTGGTCCCTGAACTTTACACAAGACGTGTCACCTAATCTGCTGTGTCCTAAACACTTATGTCACTGGGTCACACCTGAATCCAGGCCTCCATATGGCAGCGTCCTGGGCAGACATCAAGAGACAAGGAAAAGTCAGTTTCAATCACCATCAGTTTGATCTTACAGTAGTACTGTAATACCCTTAAAGTCTCTTGCAGAGCATTCTCCTGTTCAGAGCTAACCTCAGGAACAAACTCTGCAAAAACACTCAGGTCTAACTGGAACAAATGAGAGCTGTGCACTCTGGTGGGGCAGAAGCCATAAACTGATTATGAACTTAGGAACCACTTAGGACCTTAATTCCTTCCATGGTTAGTGAAAATAAACACAATGCAGAGGTTGTTCCTTTTTGCTGTGGTTATGTGTGTGTTTACAAGACCCATATTCATTTCAACTTCCAAGTGCAGCTACTGCTCACAAAAGGTGCCTGGGAACAAAGTCCTTTCACTGATTAGCAGCCCTAGGGAATAAAGTCCTTTTTAAAGATCAACAGTGCATGCTCAGGGAGCACAAGGCTTACCCACACTGCCCTCCTGAGCCCTCAGTCCTGAGCCCTTGGAAATAGAGCTGGAGAAACAAGCACTTCATTATCCAGTCCTGGCTGCTCTGCAAGCCCCACACTGTGGGGGCAATGTGATAGTGCTCTGCAGCATGTGCTAGGAAGGGATGAGTGCTGCTAATGACAGATGATCTGAACCTGCCAGGCAGACACAAAGTGAGCCTACACCAACATTCCCACAGCACTTGTAACAACACCTTCAGGATTAAAGCACAAACAACTTCCTTGGAGGAAACACCTCGCTGCAGTAGAGCAGAAGAGTTTTGCAATGCTGTGGCCTCCCAGGCAAGCTTCACCTGTGTTTTCATTAAAAGCAACAAACACTTTTATACTTACAACAAAATCTCTCCCTCTACAGAGCACTTCTGCAGGAACTCCACTGTGGGGACTAGAAGTATCTTTCGGGTAGAGAACATCACTGTTAATTAAAAAGGAAGAGAAATTAGTTACTAGGTACTCCAGAAAAATGGCATTAGTGAAGACTAACATAACAAACATGCCCTCCCTGTTCTGCAGTTAAATTATACCTCTATGCAAAGAGTGGTTTTCATTAAAGGCATTAACATTGGTGTAATTACTCCACTGCAATTACACTAGTGCAGAAAGGCTTAGGCCAGCAAAGCACAGCCTTGTGGCAAGCAGGTGTGTGCAACACAGCTACAAGCTCTGCTTTGTTCTTGCAAAGCCTACCCTCCCTTGGATCCATGTAAACAAGACCAGAATGAGCCTAAGAAGTGCTTAGGCTAACCTGGTATGCAGCCTTGAAGGCAGCATTTAGCCAAAATGCTGATGTACGAGCTAGACAGTTTTTTATTTCCTTCCCAGCAATCAAGGGTTTAACTGAACAGTATTACAAAATGCCATACTTGAATCAACAGCCCCGAGACCAACATTACTCTGTGTCTGTGTCCTTGTCTGCTTGCAGGGCCAGCTGATGACATGTGTTACCAGGCTCTCCAAAGCCCCACAGCAACTATTTCTGTGTTTCTATGATCTTAATCCTACCCAGGCCAAAGAAATGGGTCCCCACTCTGTCCAAGGCTCTGATGTGTGCTGCTCAAACACCCCATCCACAAGAGATCCTCACATCCTCCTCGGACTAGCAGCAAAGAATCAGCTATAACCTAAGAACAATCTCAATGCTAATATACTGTCTTTTAAGCTGCTCCCAGCTTCCTCCTGTAACAGCTGGAGGGACAGCAGGGTTGCTGTAAAAGCTGGTCACATTGCTACTACAGGCGTGCACCACAAGAGCTGAAACATCCTGCTGGCATACTTGGACTGGCAGCTGATGCCATTCATCTTAACACAGCTATTCCAGAGACTGTAAATCTCTGCATGCAGGGCTCCACCCAGGTAAAAAAAAAGATCATACTGCATTTTAGATTTCAATTCCCAATAGGATGCTCTATCCTAATAAACAGGAAGATGATACAGACTCCTATTCATGTGGTACACTCAGTACCTCCATGCTTGATTTATTGAGGGTAGTTTTCAGCTGACAAGAGCAGCATCCACGGATGAACAGCAACAGGACTGCACAGAGATCCTTACAGGATGGAATTTTGCTAAGAGATACTACAGCTGACAATGGTTTAATCTTCTGTGTCTCTATTTGATGCAAATCTCTGGAAGAACTCAGAACAGCTCTCTCACAAAAGAACATGAGTGCAGACATCAAAAACCTGTCACAACTCAGATGCAAACACAGATTACATCACTGCTCAGCCACAGTCCCACCTGGGACCGGTACTAAGGCATTATCCTTTCACAGCAACCCTTTGGATACGGAATAGCTGACTGCACTGAGACGCAGACAACACGAAAGCAAAGGTTTCACCCGCGACTTGGGAGCGCGGGCGTTTTGGGCCACGAGGGCGGGGACACAAAGCCCGGGGGCCCGGAGGGATGCCGGGGCGGGCCCGGAGGGATGCCGGAGGGATGCCGGGGCGGTGCCGGAGGGATGCCGGGGCGGTGCCGGAGGGATGCCGGGGCGGTGCCGGGGACAAAGGCGGGCCGGGCCGTACCTTTTCACCACCCAGTTTCCCTGGACCAGCAGCGCCACCTGCTGCACGCAGCGCAGCACGGCCGTGGGGTCGGTGCCCGAGCCCAGCAGACCCAGCAGGTTGGCGAACGGCATCACCTTCACTGCAAGGCAAACACAGAGTCACAAGCAGCGCTCACACACCCAGGAACGGGGATTCGGCATGTGCACGGGCAAAGATTTATCTTGGGGAAAGAAATAAAGCCTCAGTTTAACTCCCCTGCGCTGTAGGCATCATCTGTTCTGAAAGTAGCTGCTAGTGTTACAGCAGCTGGCGGAACTGGTCACAGATTAACATATTAATAAAACAAGAATTAAAAAAAACCCCAACCTATATCTTTGGCAATATCTGTAAGCAGACATACCTGACAAGGCAGGCCACTCCTGAGGGAAAATCCTCAGGATTTGCTCTCATCAGAGAGCAATCCTGAAGAGACAAAATCAAATTCCTAGGTGACACTCATGCAGTGTGTATCATTAAAAACTTCCAAAAAAATGCCAAAGTGCAGGCTGTACGTGGTCAGACCCCCACATTCCAGGAGATACTTGCTGAATGTGTATCCAGAAAGCTATCATCAAATGAAAAGTTTCTAAGAGTAAATTGATGGCAAGTGTACCAACAGTCAGATCAGCTGCCTCTGCTCTTTTCAGGGAAAGGCTTGGGATTTAGATTCTTCAGAGAATCAAAGAGCCAGACAGTCTGTCTGATGGGGTCACAGAACTGGTAATACTGGGGAAAGCACCTTATCTGAGGCAACTAGAAGTCATAAAGGGAAGTGCAAATGTATTACAAGAGCTACAAACCGTTCTTCATCAGGATCTTGATCTGATCAGCAAGGGGTAAAGTCCTCAGCTGGGCCATAGAAAGCACGTTGCTTGGAGCCATTGGTTTCTCACTGCAGATAAACAGATTTGCAGCCCATGAAAAGGAGAATCCAGCCAATGTGGACTTTGAACATTATGTACAAACACTTACTTCTCTTCCTCTACGCTTGGAGGCATCAGCATCATTAAATATTCACTAGAAGAAAAGGAAACACATTCTTCAAAATGCTTGAGACTTGCCACGTTTAGGTACAGTAACTTCTCACTTAGAGTAAACCTGCTTGTGTGAATCTACAAAACAAACATCAGCCTGAAAAGAGCTCTCCCTTCCACTCCCACCTCCTCAGAACTATAAAAGCTACTGACATTCATCTGCCCAAAGTGAGAGTATGAAGTAAATGTGAGTCAGAATCCCAGCTCTTTTGTACAGCAGAGGTGTCCAGAGGATCTGCACAAGCATATATATTAGACACAGGTGATCTGACAGCCATCAGCAGGGTCATGTGAAACCCCAAAGAGAGAGAGAATCAGGTCAGCAAAAAGCAAAATTTCTGTCCCACCCATGCAATTACCAGTGTCTGTGAGAAAGAATCAGATCCAAAAGACTCTTCAGAACAGCTAGCACTGATTTACAAGAAAAACGTGCCAACACCATTACCAGAGCCAGACTCTGCCTCTTCACTGTTACTTGGGCCATGGCTGTCCCAGGTGACAGGGAAGCACTGACTGCATTATGGAAGGCTCCTGTAGAGCTGCAGTCACCAAGAAACAGACACAAACACCTTTCAAGTAGTTTCTGTTGTCCCCACAAATCACAAAGGGAAGTTTTATAAGATTTGCTAACAGTGGAAGTTATTGGCTTCAGAGTATTAATTTATATTATCCAGAAGAAGTTTTTGGTTTAATTTTCCTTTGCAGTATTCACAGTCTAAATAATGTAGGGCTGTGATAACGTACAAGAAGCTACAACCCTGAGTAAAAACAAGAGGTTTTAATGTCAAGGGTACAGGGAAACAAAGAAAGCAATCTCAGTAAGAAGAAAGCTAGTTTGTTTCTGTGTTTTTTAAAACAATTCAACTTTTATCATGAATAGGATTTTCAAAGAGCAGATTTTTAAAGAATATACCTGCTTATTACTCTGAAAACAATCCCAACCAATTAATGCCATTTCTGTAGGAAACCACCAAACCATTACCTGGGAGATTTAATTAATTCTGTGTTTTCAGCAAGGCCATGACCTTGACTAAATAAATACTGGCGCTCGTGCTCAGAACGGCTATCCTGGAAACAGGGAAAAAACAAGAGTCACTATCAAATACTGAAAATATACAAAATGCCAGAGAACTGGATTTCTCATTCCAAACTATGACCACCCTGTCATCATTCCACCACTCAAGTGTTCCACCTCGCTAGCTGATGTTCTGCTTTCACTTCCTTGTATGATGCTCATGTGATGTGGGAACATTTCCCTCGCTATGCCTTTGAAACCTCCTGACAGATATGCACAAGTCAGCCAAACAGGATTTCTCACACCTGACTAAACGGGTTTCCCAAGTCTTTCACAAATTCCAGTTTATAATCCAAGACCCAAGTGATTCTTACACTCAGACCCCCCCTTATATTTGTCTAGCCCTCAGTTTTGAAATGTGGAGACTCCAAAGCATCATTCAGCAGGAGATACAGAGCACTTCAGGGTCTGTTGCAGCCTACAGAGCTCCTCTTCATTCTTTCAATTATTGCCTTATTCCCACGGGCCCAGATTAAAAACGGTTCTGGATTTGGCTGAGCCTTCAGGCCCAGTCAGCCTCCTCAGGAGCCAGCACACACCTACCTTCAAGCCATAATAATGCAGGTGAACCCAGTGCTCTTCTGCCTGTCTCTTCTGCAGGAACTCATAGGACTGAACACGTCGCTGCCGAGCTTGTTCGGTCTCAGGGCGGGAGAATCGGACCTAGAAGATTTGGGAATCATTCAAAACAGCCCTAAAACCCTTGGAAAAAACCCATCTGCAATACAGCATCTGATTTGGTGTATCAGTATCAAGCTAGGGGCCCTAGCTTGCTCTCAGTGCCATCTTTATGTTTGTGCAACAAGGGTGAGTCCACCTGGCTGCCCCCACCCAAGCCCAGGTCAGCAGGACCAGCTGAGGTTTGCTGTCCTTTCATTTCATTCTGAACTGTCAAGCTTTCTTGTGAAGGGTTGCCTGAACCAGCATAAAAAGGAAAATGTGGACATACAGTAATTTGCTTAACATCATCTTCAGCTTCATCCTGGGATGAATCACCACCTGCCAGAAAACACAAAAGTAAAAACACCGCTGCAGTGAAAGAGCCAAAGCTGCTCTGGGGACCCCTGCAGGAAGAAAGCACACTGAGAACTCCATATGCCAAACTGTGCCATGTATGACAGCACCACATTGCTCCTGTGATAGAATATCCTGTTGCCATGGCCTTCCCAGTGGCAGTGGGGACACAGTCCCCACCACCACCCTTTGTCACTACCCAGCACCTCCCATCCCTCTGCCAATCCCCCGTACTGTGCTCATAAAAGCATTTATGTAAAAAAAAACCAAAATCAGTGAAACAGTGTAAGAAATGGCCTACTAATGACTGTGTTGTTAGAATAAACACCTTCAGAACAGAATGATTCTTACCAGCCACATTATAGAGAGAACTTGTATCCCACCTCCCCTAAGAAAACACACTTGTGGAGAATTTACCTTCATTAGCAGCTTCTCTTTCTCGGTGTTTTGCATCAGCCTTGTCCAAGTAGGTGAAGCTTGGTCTCAGCTGAAGAATTCCATGTAGTGGAGTCAAGTGAAGTTCACCTGAAAAAGAGAATTAATGTTGGTTAAAATTGATTTTTTCCACTGCACAAGGACACAACTTTTCATTATCTCCTTGTCTCTGTAAAGCCACAGCTTCAATTGAGCATAAATATTTAATACAGCAAAACATAAAAAAGGATTGAAGTGAAAAATTCATCCAGAGCTCAGGATTTCAAGGGAATATGAAAGACCAAGACCTGTTTCTGTTATTTTGCCTTTTATGTTGAAACCAGATCTTGCAGAGAGTGACATTCTGGCACAGGCCTGACCCATAGTCCAGAAGACCCCTAGTAAAACAGTCATCACTGAAAACAATCTAAATTCTCTCATCTCAAATGACCACCAGATCAAAACTCTGATGGCCTGGGCAGTCAAGAGAGGGACAAAAAGTGCAGAACAGGAAAATGAGACAGACAAAATTAGATTAAGAAAGCAATATAAATAATAATGATAATTTCATGCTGCAAGTGTGTATTATTTCAGGCCACCATGAACTTTTAAGATTCTGAAGGCATCTACAAACCCAGGGTGTTCTTACATGATATTTACAATTTTGCTAGACCTACTCAAGGACTCTTGGGACATTGATAAGGGATAATTTTCCTTTCTTTAAAGATCCATCAGTTAATTAAAACTGAGACCCAAAAAAAAAGATCAAATAGGTCTTATCTTAACACTGAAATGATTATGCTTCCCTGATGGGAGGGTTAAGCAAAACAAACTTACCTTTTTTATAAACAGCAGCTGCATAGCGGGAAACATTACTGGCAGCCTGGGAAGAGCAGAAAGTTTGCTTGTCCATCAGCTTCCTGCAGACAGAGGAGGGCAGTGAGATGGCATTCCACAGGCAATGTGGCATGCAGGTACCAAAAGTCTAAAAGCACCAATTCACAAAATGGACTCTCAACAACCACAGCAGACAAATATCCATCATTTCTGCCTGCACATCTGAATTCATGATGCACCCCAAAAAATGTAGGTTACTCTCAAGAATCCTTGCTACAGGAGAGTGTCCAAAGCAGCCCCTGTAACTGTACAGCCACTGGTGGACACACAGATTTCTGTGCTCACCCCAAAAAGGAAAGGAAGGCAAAGAGGACACCTACGAGGAATAGGTGCTTGTTTCATCTGTACAGGTGCCATCCACGTTGAGAGCGATCTGCTCTCCCTTGCTGCGACAATAGTTCGGATTCAAAGTATCGATGGCCATTTCCAGTTCAACCTAAAGAATCCCAGGGAAAGACAGCTAATTACCATGGCACAACCCCAGACATATCAATGACAACCCAACCCCACACTTTCTAACATTTTCAGAGGTTTACAGCAAATTTAAGTACGTAAGTAGCCTCATTTAAATCCATAGGCAAATCTCACACAGAGCTGAACAGCAGGTAAATGGGGTTGGTACAGTGAGGTCATTTGAACAACAAGCTGGAGATACATCAACTCCCATGCACACAAATGGAATCAGAAAAAGCAGAGTTCTTTAGGCAGCCCTGAAATACACATTCACTTTGCTGGATTCCTTCCACAACACTATCAGTCTAATTTACTTATCAGTACAAATCAGGTGCACAAGCAACCTCCTTCAAGCCTCCCCATCACAGAGGAACCATTCAGAATCCCTCATAAGATGGATCTCCTTCTAGTTTGGTACCAAGAATACAAAGTAACTCTGTCCTCTTCAGAGGCAAAGGCCTCCATTCTGCTAATTCGAGACTGCAGCACTCAGCACTGACTTCAGTTACTCCTGACTTTCACTTGTCAGAGCACTGTAACAAGCTCCAAATTTTTAGTTATAAGAAGAACTATTCCCCCCCACTTCAACTTTAAATTTCAGACCAATGTCCAAAAATAAGCATCCTCCTGTATAATAATTCCATTTATATACTATGACAATACAGAGCAGATTCTCCTTCAGGGTGTGTCAAAGCCCTTATAAATTTGTGTATCACAGCTACCATCTTATTTTTTCTTTCCATTTATGTTATTCATAAACTGAACTAGTTTCAAGTCCCTGGATGAGAGAGCATATTTACAAAGGTTTGTACAGGGCTTAGAGTGCAAATGTTTGCTGAATTTAGTAAAAGACTTCATGAACACAACATGCATTCTAACTCCAAAGTTCACCAAAGCACTTCCCTTAACCATTTCCCAGAACCAAGCAGTAACACAGACATCTATGCTGCAGTTTTAAAAAAAGATATTGTAAAATAATAGCCAGATTTCTAGGATACATTTGCAAGTGCAATGATTGTGGCATTGGCTATACTTTACCTGTACTGCCCCAGTGATTTCAAAAGGACTCCTGATGATTCACTGCCAGGCAAGAGAGAAATCAAGACTTGCACTGACACTGAAACAGAGGATGGCTCCAAGGTTCAATCCTTCTTCAACCCTTCTCTGAATACTGTACAGACCTTTTCATTCAAGCTCTTTTCACACAAGCATCCACAGACTGAATTACCATTAGTAACTACATTTCCCTGAGTGATTCTGTTTTCTGTTTAAACAGTGGCTTTCCCACCATGATTTACGAACTTTTATTCTAAACTCTGCCTTACAAACACAGTAAAAGACTCTTCATACCTTCAAGCACAGAGATCCGGTAATGCAAGCAGCTGCATGGTTAGAACAGCTCAACAGCACAATGTGCTTTTCTTAAGTACATTCTGCACATCATAAAAACACTTTTACAGACTGGACTCAAATGATGACCAACCTTTTGCTGCTTTGGTTTTATCTTCGCTGACAAATGTGTAACATCATCGTAGGTCATGGAAGCTGGGCGAATGGGATACTGGAAAACAGATCATTTCATACACCCCTCTTCTCTTGAAGATCAAAGAATTTCACAGAAATCAACTCAATTTCCCCTGTCCCCTCACATGCAGATCCACTTGCCAGATCTCAGACACAAGACACCCAGAAAAAACATTAACTGAGTGATTTGTGAGTCATCAGGGGATTTGGGAACATGACCTAGAAAGTCTGTTGTTTTCCTCCCAGCCCTCTGCTTTTGTCCCTTCACAGTCCCTTTCCTGCCCCTCACACACCACAATAACCTGTAACACATTAGTCCAGAAGAAAAAGAAAACCTGTTCCCTCAGCATTAATTCTCTGTAGAGTTATTAGAAGTAAAATATCTGTGGGTATACAAGTAAAGGTTAGTTTAGAAAGTACAGGCCACATGTTGCTGACCAGGAGAGCAGACCCAGGTTTAGCCACATGGGTCTCTCTTCTGACCTGGGAATGCTGAGAGGACAGTGTGCTATCCCAGAGAGATCTCCCAGCCACAGCAGCATCCTGCTAAAGCTGCCAGGTCTCCTGCACACCCACAGACCCCACCACCAACCAGCCTCGCTCCTGCCTCCAAACTGAGACCCAAACAGGTTCTCTATATCCAAGTCCTTGCAAGACTGAAGCATTAACTCATGTTCTTTGCATTTATTTTAGACAAACTATCACTGCATAAAAGTTAACAGAAATACCTGAAACAGATAGAGCTTCTCCAGTAGACTTCTGGCCAGGAACACGTCAATCTAAAAAGCAAAACAAGTAACTTTCATCAGATGCCAACTGTAATAAAAGAATAACCCTTAGAACTCAAATACTGACAACATTAGCTTTTCATTCAGAACTCTAATATAAAATAGATTTGTGATTCTCCTGTCAAAAGTTTCCTCTCTGCTGACTTTGACATGAAATTCTACATTTGGCCTTTTTAAAAACCAAACCTAAAAATCTCACTACAAAGAGGCAGCAGACAGTGGCTCTAGCTGTTTTTCCTCTCTAAGGAAACTTGGCAAACAAATGTGAAAGAGGAATTTTTTTCCTCCAAGGATCTGAAGCAAATCTGTTATCACAATTATAGAAAGTGGAGGAAGTTCTCAGTTTAGCAGCACGACTGAAAGGTAAGTTCCTTACTGGTATTTTATAAAATCTTTCTAAATTAGACAAGAGACACCCACATCCTCAAGCTGGTTCAACACTTGCACTTGGCCATCAGAACTGAAAATGCACAGATGTTTCATGAATAAGACATATGGAAGGTGCCATTTCAGATACACTCCTGACAACTGCCACTCCTTTTCTCACAACTTTTCACCTTCTATGGATTTGTCCTTCCTTGTGCTTCTGGTGTGTAAACTCATATATCAAGTGACAAGACACTGTGGCTACTTCTTGAGACACAACAGTCCTTTAAAGAAGTCCAGACCCAGAACTCAACTCCTTACTTCAGCAGAAGGCATGAACACTGTAGATTCATGTTTAACAGATCATCAAAGTCATTCCAGTTTTTTCCCAGAGACATGCAATGGAGTTCACTGGAAGCACACAATGGTAGAAGCAAATTCCCCACCACCTTCTCTTCTGCCATGGACAGATTACAAAGGGTGAAAAAACTGAGCTGCATCTGCCAACATGGACAAGACTATTCTGACAAAACAGATACCATGAACCCTATACTTGGTCCACACAACATAAATCTTGTACAGTCATTGGTTATAAGACAATCACTGATGTTGATGACACAGTGTTTCAGCAATGTAGGAATACTGGGAATTGTAGTGATAAAAATAATAAAAAATTCTCATGTACAATCACTGTTGGTACAATGCACTTTTACCTCTTGTATAATTGGATCATCTTCTTCATTTGCCATGCTAGGATAAAACAAAGCTTTTTCTTGGCTTATTCCTTGGCACAACCTGAAAGAAAACAGGAATGTCATATGAATAATTTCATCTGTGTCACATACCACATGCAGCCCAGAGTATTGTTCAAGTTAACTTGGTTCCTTCCACTGATAATCTGTTTAGTTTGTATTTTGAAGGAATGGATGTGTTTGCATGAACAGGTCCCTGATACTCAACAATCCTGACCAAAGGCCACAAAATTCTAGAGACAAGCAAATGTCTCAAAAATAGGTAAACTGCTGTAACTTCTGTGAAAGCTGCAGTTAGTAAGAAAGCCCTGAGCTAGGGCCCAAAGGAGGGAAAGGCAGCCCTTTGCATTGCATAAAGTGTATCTTTTTTACACTGTGTAACAGTAACATACAGTTAGCAGCTGTTTTCCAGCCACAACTGGCCCTGCAGGGTCCCTGTCTCAGATATTCCAGTCTGGGAATACCCTGACTTTGATTTCATCTCCCTGACAAGCTGCAGCCTCGTCCCCTGACCTGCCACTTCAGACTGTACTGCTAAATGAGAGCTCCAGAATACACTGCTCAGCCTTTCCTGGAGTCCTCCAAAACCAGCAGAACAGATTTTTCTTCTTAACTACACCAACTCCAATGAAAATATGACTCTGATATTAACTGAGGACTGGATACTCTGGAACAAAAGTTCATTATGTTCAATCCAGGGCTGGAGTCAGTGTCGTGCCTGGTTCAGACCTCTGAATAAAAAATGATCTCTCAGCTAAATCAACAATAGTTTTTCCCTGCTGAAATCAAACAAAAGGATTTACAAATTATTCAGGATGCCACTGCAACAATGTTATGTTAATCAGCCAGTACTGGTCAAGATAGGCATAAAAAAATAAGACCACTAACAAACTGACCAAGGAATAAGTTTTAGCAACAAAGATGATCAGGCAAAGAAACAAGATCTGTGCTCAGGAACCCTCCCTCATCGTCCTCACTCCTTGAGGACAGCTTACTTCTTTTCTGGACCTCCTAAGGAGGAAAAGAGAGAAATAAGCAGCATCCAGGACCAGCTGGGAAAGAAAGAACCCAGCATCCATTTAACATCTAGAACAATGGCATTTTTCTCAAATACTCAAGCCACCACACAATTTAAGCAGCTCAGTATATTTCAGCTGACATACAGGCTTCTCAAATGTCACACTAATGTACACAGAGCTATCTAAGAAACCTTTCAGAGAGGCTAGACATTCTGGACACAAGTGTTATTAACATCCATTCAGGCTTACAGTGTTTCTGCCACTGCACCTGGAAATATTTTAATCCATATTTTTCACTTACAGACTCTCAGCTACCAAAAAATGCCCCTCCCAGTACCGAGCTGGCATTTCTCCATTTCTTTATGCACCAGCATATCCCAGGGTCTTTGTACCATACAATTGTATTTGAAAATTTATGCCTCAGTATTTCAGATTCCTATCTGAGGTAATTTTGTAGAAATGCAGAACACCTTCACAGCAAAAAGGCAGTAAGCAAAACCCTGAGTATGTGATATCTGACTGATATCAGTGTTTTCTGTGATCAGGCACCCAGCTCCTCCCAGAAACACACACTAATATGTTTCAAAGAAATGAGGTTTGTCAGTTCCATTTTTGCTTTCCCTGCTAACATCCCCGGTGACCCAACACCTGACAGCTCTGCAGACATGGAACAACTGCAGTCTGCACTCAGCACAGAGCTGATGGTGGGAGGATACCCAGGGTGTGTGAGGACATGTGGTAACACCCAAAAGGTGGGACACCTGGGTCCAAACCCTCCTTCCTCACACCCCTGAGAGAACCAGGAACCACCCTTCCCTTCCTGACAGCCTGCATGCCAAGTGCTTGTTCTCTCTCTTCTGAGAAAGTATTGAGCACTTTTGAGAAGAGAAATAAAGATTCCCTGGGCTAAGGAGGGACAGAGAAACTCAGCCTGAAGGGCCTGGTCTCTGGGCCCTCACTGAACACTGCCTATGCAATTATACACAAAATCTCTTTGTGAATCCACCTGTCACTACACAGGGGAAATGCTGTATTACAGAAACTACATTTTTCTCTTAGTCCTGTAAAGATAAACCATGACTATAGATCCTTATACTGGAAAGTGAGACTGACACATCTATAAATAGGAAGCAGTGTGTCCCAGAACAACTTATAATACTCATGCAACTGGAAGAAATCCTCTGAATCAGAATGAAGGCATGCAGACACAATCCTATGTCTGATACATACACACACATAGAGTACTGTTAATTTCCACACTTCTCATACATATATATTTATGATACCACAGGAGTTACAGAATGGAATCAAATATTAAGAGACAGCAAACATGGTCAGCAGGTTCAAACTTCTTTTGGTAGAACCTTTTTGTTTTAGGGACTTTCCTTTAAGGTGTAAATCAAAGTATAATATGAGTTATCATCTCACAGAAGGGCAAGAGATATAAATCTTCTCATTTCTCCTGCAAAATGACCAATGGAAGGGCTACTCAATGAAACTGCTCATTAGCTGCCCTTAACACCATCAATGTAGAACCAATGAAGAAAAATGTTGTGGTTAAAGAACTGTAAAAATCAGTGATGAAGCAACTGAATCCTGCCTCTCACTCTGACCTTAGAAGGGCATTTGAGTATTAGAGATTTAGCTTTATTTTACTGCCAAAGACTTAAATATATCTGTAAGAAGGTAAATTGCAAATCTGCACGTAATTTGACACACAGACTTTTAGTCAGGCCTGCAAGAAATGCTCCAGTATTTCATTTTAACCTAAATTTGTCAGTAATAATGGATCCCTAAAGTGCTAACACTAAAACCCAACATATACTTCATATAATCATGTAGTGCCAAAGAAAGGCCAAGAATTCCTGCTGGATCAGTGCCTGAAAGTATAAATGCTGAAACAGCCCCGTGGAAAAAGTGCCATCTCCTGAATCACTACCACTACTACCTCTGGCACCTGGGCTCCTCCAGAAGGGGCTCTGAGCAGCCCTCGAGCTCAGGGTGGCCCATGGCACACAGTAAAATGGAACCTGCCAGAAGAAGCTAAAGCACCTTTCGTACATTTATGGCAATTATCATTTTGACCCAATTACTAGGTTATTTTCTCCTCGCCTGCAAGCAGCTTTGCACAGTCATCTTCTGGCAGTGAACCCAAGAGGGCTCCTCTGCACCAGGATCTCTCTCTGGAGGTGATGTCACCGAAGCACACCTTTGGGGTTTTACCAGGTTATGCATCAAGCACGAACCTTTCTTTACCACCTCACCTCGTGTGCAGCACTGGACGTGCCAGGCCGTGCTGCCAGGGGCAGGGGTCGCTGCCGCCGCTGTGTGACACTCCCGGAGCAGGTCGCGGTGCCCATCCCGTGCTCCCGGCGGGCAGCGCTCCCGCCGGACGCGGCTCCGCGCTCCTGGCGCTCGCCCTCCCCTGACACAGCAGCCAGGCAGCGCAGGGCTGCGGGAAAGGCCCGCGGAGAGGCCACACCGAGCCGCCCGAGCCGCCCCGACCGCGGGGACGAAGCGAATCCCCCTGGGCGGGACGGCTGGGCTGAGCTGCGGCCCCGCAGAGCCGGTGCCACGCAGGGGCAGCCGCTGCACTTCGGGGCGGGTGCGCCGAGTCCTTCCCGGTAGGAAGGCGCGGGGCTGCGGGCCCCGGTAGCACCGGCGGGGCCGCCGCTCACAGCTCCCGGAGGAGCGGCCGGCACCCCCCGGTGCTGCTGCTGCGGGAGCCGAGGGGCCGCGACTGCGGCCGGACACGGCCCGGCCTCCAAGCGCCCCGGCTCGTGCCGGGTCCTGTCAGGGCTTTGCGGCCCCGCGCCCCCGCTGCCCCCGCAGCGCCGAGTCCTCGCAGTCTCGGCTCCGCCGTCCTCCCGGGACAGGCAGAGCCCACCCCAGCCCAGGCCGCGCTCCTCCCCCGCCACCGCCCGCAGGGTCCCTTGCGCCGGGGCGGCCCCGGGAGGCGCAAAACCAGCGCGGCCCGGCGTACCTGTGTGCGGGCCGCGCGGGCGGCGGCGGCGCCGCTCCCCCGCTCCCCGTGTCGGTGGCGGCGGGGCAGCGGTCAGGCAGCCGCCATGTTGGTGGCCCCCGGGCCGGCACGTGGGGACGCGGCGCCTCCTCCTACCCACAATGCTCTCCCGGCCGCCTCCGCCGCTAGGGGGCGGTGGCACCGGCCCACGGCGCAAAAAAAACACTGCTGGCAGCGGTGGGATTCGAACCCACGCCCCCGAAGAGACTGGAGCCTTAATCCAGCGCCTTAGACCGCTCGGCCACGCTACCACCGCGATTTTCCCCTCTTTTGCCAAGAGTTTTATTCTATACCAATTTTTTTCCCCTGCCTCTCCCACCCCTCTCCGTCCCCAGCAGCCGTTCTGCCCACATACCCCTTCCACCCGGAAAATAAAATGCGGGGGATCCTTTTCAGCCCGTTCCCAAGAGGCGGCACCTGGAGCAGCGCGATGCCCCCAGGGACGGACGGGCGGGAGCAGCTGTGCCCGAGCCCTGCGCGCCGCGCCCGCTGCCACGTGGATGCCACGGAGCAACACAGCCCCTGCGCGGTACGTGTGGCACCGCCCGGGCACCCCCTCTGAAAGCCTTAAAAAAGCTCTAAATGCTAATTTTCCGTTGCAAAGCCACAGCTCACTGAGTTTGCAAAGTCAAAAGTCAACAGTTTGTGGCTGGGGGCCCGTTCTGTTGCCTATAGCACAGGGACCAGCACGGCGGTACTCAGTACACTTGTGCAAACAGGTGGTAGCACACGTCAGCTGCTGGTGCTTCATGAACGTGCCTCTGGGAGTCTCTGGCTGCATTTTGCCTGAAAGTCTGGTGAGTTTTCTTAAAGAATTAATGTTGTTTTCACCACTTAACTACAACTGAAGGGTTGTATTTTGAGAAAAATTCCAGCTTCTCTAGGGTAAGGTCACATAGCCTTAATGGAGCTTGATTTAATTCTGTCCTTATGGTATTTCATTTAAATAGGATAGAGAAAATAAACCTGCGGGAGCGCTGCTGACAGCATCATTCAACCCTTTCCCCTGGCACCTCCTACAGCCTGTCCCTGCAGCACACGGCGGTGCCAGTTCTCTTTCCAGGGAGCTGCTGAAATGGAAGCAAGGAATGATTTGTTTGGGCTTGGAAGTGACTAAAAAAGATCTGATAGTCCAACTCCCTGCAGTGAGTAGGGACGTCTTCAACCAGACCAGGTAGCTGAGAGCCCTTTCCCACCCGACCTTGAATGTTTATAGGGATAATACATCCACCACCTCTCAGGGCAACCTGTGCCAGCGTTTCAGCACTCTCGTTGTGAGAGGCTGCAGCACTGCAGCCTTGCTAAAAAATTCATTCACTGCCTACAAGTACTGAGGAATAACAGCACACACATGTAAACACGAATAAATTCCTCTAGTGTTGCTAAAGTTTCACACCCTCAGTTCAGTGCCTTTTCAGGATGTGGGGTTTTTTAAGAACAGAGGGAGCTGACTGCAGAGCAGCAGGAGAGGATCACGGAGGAGGGAAGGTAGACAGACCTGAATTGGCATCACACAGCAAATCACCTGTAACCTGCTCAGGCAGAAAAGTCAGTTTTAACAGTCTCCAAGCATATATGTGTGTGTGTGTGTGTGTGTGTGTGTGTGTGTGTGTGTGTGTGTGTGTGTGCAGGAGGCTGCATGGAACACCCATTACAAACTGTTCCTTACTGAGTGGGCTGCTCAGTCCCACAGATCCTTTTGTCCAGGCAGTGCAAGGTACCAACACCCTCCTGAAAAGTGCTTTTCTGCCCTGTCACAGCTGAGCTCAGCCTCTGTCCCTGAAATGTTTCTGTGCCTGGCCACAGAGACATTTCTCCTGAGCACCACAGGAAGCCTGTGTACCTGAGATTATTCACATCAGCCATGTGTGACACAGACAGAGGGCAAGAGCACAGCCTGTCCCTTGGGGGTGGCAGGTGGGTCACCAGTTTTTTCATTTCACCTGTGCAACATCAGTTACAATGGCAGGACCTTTTCCAAATTAAAAAAGAATTAGCATAGAGGAGAACTCCAACATAACACAAGCTACCAGGCCCATTAGTTTGTTTTCCTGGCACAGGATAGACAGAGAATATCAAGGACCCAACAGTTGTATCAAACAATCCCACACTAAGGGCCAGGCCCAAAGGTTACCAAGCCCTGAGCTGTCCCATGCAGGAGTTAGTCCATCAGCAAGAGCAACTGAGAGATATCCCTGAACTTAAACCTGAAAATACCCTGACTCAGCCCTGGCAGCACTGCCTTGCATCCATCCTGAGAGGTTCAAATGAAATTCTGCCTGTCCAAATTCAGATGAGAAGTCCTGACTTGACCCATCATAACTACACCTGGCTCTGTCAGCACTCATTGTACTCTGAGTGAAATTACATCTGTGGGGAAGAGAATGAGATTCAAATCAGTCCCACAGACCAGTAATTAAGAAACAGGCAACATACTTATTTATACTTTATAAGCTCTGAGAGTTTGCTGTCTCCATGGTTCCTGAAGAATGCTATTCTTACTTTGTTACACTGGCAAACACTCCATCTCTGTGACAGCAGCTATATCTAAAAACTCCAAGGCTATAAAGCTAGAGCAGTGCCAAGCTTCACCATTTTTCATCTTAGTAATTCTACAGTGCAGAGGCCCACATGGTGCTTTTTTGTTAGGAAATTCTGCTATTTCACAGTGCCCTTGCTAGAGGATAATTTCACATTGTTTAAACTACACAGGTATAAGAAGTTCCACCTGTCTGAATAAAGCAATAAAAAGGCAACACTAAGAGCTCCCTTTTGAACAGTTTGAAAGGTCCTGTATCAAACAGATTGTTCTGGCACATAAAGAGAAATAAACCATAGCAAGATGACAGTGTATCATTAGGTGTTGTATCCCACCTCAAATCACAGAGCCCAGGAACTTCCAGCCCATTCTCAGGACTAAACAAAAGCTAAAGGCATAGGGAGGCCCTGCAGCACCCTGCAAATGAGCCTTCCTGTCCTTATATTTTATCCCCCATTGGTTAGAGACAGTACACATGTAATCAATTGCAAATCAGAGAGCACATCAACCATTTTCTTTTCTGGAGGAAAACAGATTTTGTTGTTACACATCTAACAATGTCCTTCCAGTTAGTTACTTCTGACTGTTGAAAGGGAATGAAATTGGGAATGGAATAATAACAACAACAGAGGAAGCTTGCAATAGTAGGGTTGAATTTTGTCAATTTATAAAGAAAAAAAAAAAAAAAGCAAATGCCCACAAGCAATGAGTGAAACTCTACTGAGAAAAGTGACAAAAAGAACAATTTTATTTACTAGCCAGAATGAACCCAGAAAAGTGAATGGGAGGACTATGTGATGCAGGCAAGCAGTATTTGCTCGTCTGACATACAAACAAAGTCTTCCATCTCACTGTTCTTACCCAAACAATATTCCCACTGACATCTGGAAACACTGAACCAGGTAAGTTCTGGCAGGCTGAGCCTCAGATTTATTTTCACATTTTTAAAAAATACAGATTTTTATTTATTCATTGTGAATAGATTAAAAATACAGCATAAAGCAATATCATGGCAAAAGTCTTTAAAATATACAGTTTTTCCCTTCAAAAGAATGTCACAGAATAAATTGTGAATATTTCTGTAAACAATTTCCATTTTCATATTATTGACAGTCCCATTTATTGTATGCTAAATCATCTGATACACCTTAGGAAAGAAGGTAGTCTTCATCACCAAAAAGTAGTATTTGCAAACAAAGAATTAACCCTAATGATTTTTGCACTGCGTTGTGTGCATATTTACATACCAGATCTACACAGAACTGTCAGCAACTACTGAATTTAGCAAATTAAACTACACCAAAAAATGTCAATAATTACACTCTACATCTTTTGCATGCACATTTTGGACACTTTCAATCTCCTCTCTACATGGTTAGTGGTGTTGTCACACATGCTTCCTTCTCAAGGAAAAGCTCAAAGATTTGGCATCACCACCTTATGAGGGAAACAAATCCTTTTGTCTAATTTCAGTCCCTCCACTGCATAGATTCTGCACAAAGCAGACTATGCAACTGTCTTCAGAGGTGAGGGGCTTCACCTTTCATTGACAGCTGATACCTTAATGCTATGAACTGAAATAGCAAAAAAGGCCACATCCCAGACAGGCTTTAGGCATCTAAAGCAGAACTTTGGAAAGGCACTGAAAATATTCATCTGAATTGCAGTCCTCTGTTTCTATTTCAGCATGTACAAAAAAAATTAGGTCCAAAAATCTGGTCATTTTAGTACCTCTACCTAAGACCAGCTGAGATCTAGCAATGAGACATTCCTCCATTAATGGGTGAGAGCTTTGCTCTCACTCTCAAAACAAAACAAAAAAAACCAAACAAACAAAAAAAAAAAAAAAGAGAAAGGCCAAGGGCACTGCTTTCCCAAAACCTCTGCAATCTACAGCAAAAAGATGCTGCCATCTGTTGCAAGGCTGCTCACAGCTACAAGTGCCTGCTGGTTACAGCACCAGCCAGAAGCACATCCAAGGGTAACTTTCCCTTCCCTCCTAGAAAGGATTCAAATTCTCCCTTAACCACCAGGAGTTCACCTCTTTCAGACAGTGGCAGTTGTTATTGACATCACCCTTGGATAATGTCTAAACAGCAATTCAAGATCCACTTGCCATAAAAAAAGAAAAAATGGGAGCATAATCTGGTTCCAGTGACAGGCACTTGCACAGGAAAGGAAGAACTGATTTCTGTTCCCTGAACAGCTTCTGCATTTTACAAGAAATTAATATTCCTTGGCTATGAGAGAAATCCTAATCAATTCTGCATCATCTCATGGCCTGCTTAGCTTTACACCTGCTTGGCTGAAGTGGTGAGCACTACAGGTCATTCAGCACTTCACAGGGGCTGGCCCTTGTGCACATCAATTTACACCTCAGGAGACTGCCAGGCCAAGGAGGCAGAAGCTTCCATCTGAAACCTCCTGCAAAATGACTGTTAACCACAACCAAGGAACAGGAACAGCTTCTGTACTATCCACACAGATGGCACAGCAGCTTTGGAATAAAAGACTGGATTTGAAGAAACTTATCTCTATGCAATGATAATTCAACCACCACCAGGTATTTCTCCTCCCCTCACTGATCAGTATTAGGCAAAGAGGACATAAATTCAAGTGTTTTGGGGTAATACTGTTGTCCCTTTCTAACCAAAAACTCTTCTCTAAATAGTATTTGCAGATAAAATACCATTTAAATATATACTTAAACCATGTAAATTGTTTTTTGTACATAGAAATAGGTGAATCAACATCTCCTAACTTCTTCAAACATCCATCTGGAAATGGTGGAAAACGTGTTCTCATTTTAAGTGAGATGATCTAGCTTCACTGAGATTTGAGATGCCCCTGTAAAACCAACTTCAAATTACCCATATATTACAAATCTTGCTACTGTACATTATTGGACAAATATAAGATCGGTAGACTTTTATACAAAGAAAATTTTATATGGTGCAACATGTGAAAATGAGAGAGGTAGCTGGAAGCCTCACCTCACCAGGAACATGAATGATTTTCTAATGGTATAATATGCAATGTTGGTAATGAATAAAATATTCTACCCTGAATATCCTCACTGCCAATCTGAATCATCTTCCATACCCTTTGCCAAACTAAGGATTCTATCTGAAATTCATTTGAGAATAAATGTCCAACAATGTCAGCAAAATAGAATGGGACTACTTATTAACATCAGTAGCTGCATCCACAAACTGAAAATTTGTGTTCATGTGCAAATTTGGTGATCATTTTTTCAAATGATGAAAAAATGCTTAGAATTTAGGAAAATGTTTTTCTGTATGTGGGGAGGAGAAGAAAAATGTAAACACACTGATCATTTGCTGGGTAAAAAACAGGACATGTAAAACCTAAACAATAAGGCCTTGTTTTCTTTCGTCAAAAAAACTAGGCCCCTCAGTTCTAACAGTAAAAAAAGTACAAAAGATTCAAGTGTGTGTGTATTACAGCTTTAAAACACAAAGAGAAGTATGCTATGGCACCCTACATACTACTTACATTTAGATTTCTACCCTCAAAAATTATAAAACTAAAATATGAAAAAAAACCAACCTGGTAACATCACATAAAAATACATCTTTGTAGCTGCAAATGCAGCAAGTCTATAACAAATTTATATACAAGAACTGCTTAATTTCAGTGTCATTCTTCCATCATTGCCCAAGCCTCTTCTGCCTTTTGGTAGTACTGATTTGCCAGCCTGCCCTTCATGGCTTCCATGGCTGCTTCTGCTGCTTCTGTGTAAAGCTCACCTAGAGAGGAAACAGCATCAGTTATGTTGACAGAGTGAAGAAGGAATATGGTTTTAGCCTTAAGCAAATAAAGGACAAAGGGAGAAATTGAGGTCAAACTGCAGGGCCGGATGTATGGGTGTGTTTTAACAGTGTCAGTTACATCAGCTGGGAACCTGGCCTCTGCTCTTCAAGTTATACAACTGGCTGCTGATGCTCCCCAATGTATCTGGAAGGACTGCAAACAGGACCAGCCTGTAGGAGCCCCCCAGGACAGACATCTAGCATGTAAGTTACACAGCAACTAAGAGAATGTTATGTAGGGCCTTGAGAATCATGGGTGTAGCTCAAACTACAAGCAGCAACCTGCAGCTCAGGGGAGTGACCCCAAAGAGCAACCTCAGAGGGAGTGAAGGTTGCCTGGCAGTGACTCAGTGTGCCACAGATTGGACCTGGCACCACCCACTACCCTGTCCCTGCCAAGATCTCTTCTTTCACTGCTACCAGCCTTGTTACACCCAGCACCATTAAATCTGAAGGTATTGACCCTCTCTATGTTTTGTAACAGCTGAGGCAAGAAATCTATTTTTGGGGTACATGCTGGGGGAGAAGGGAAGGAAAAGACTACAGATAAGAGAAACAAGGCCTCACCTGATCTCTGTGGATCCTTATCCAGGTTGAACCCTCCCATCATTAACATCTCAGCTTCCCTGGCCAGGAGCAGATACCGTGGCTCATCCTGAGTGCCATCATATTCACCTCCCTCATCGTAGTCGGTCATGTTCAGCGCAGCGTTGTACCAGTGAAGTGCCTCCTTCCAGTCCTGGGCCCTGAAGGCAAAAATAATTTCTGAAGATGGTTCCCTTAGGAAACAAATGTACTTTGCCTTGGAGACTCAGCATCCAATTTTGTACTGACTTTTCAGAGTGCTAATGCTCTCCAAGAAAGCAAATGTTCTCATGGAGACTCACTAAATGCACTGTGGCATCAGGTACCAAGCAAAATGAGGCTGGGGTCACTTTATGCAGGAATTACAGGAGAAAGTATCAGACTGAAGTGTTTTCCTGAACTCCAGAGTATGAGCTTCATTATCAGTTGTATGATTTTGGCATTAACATTTGTGAGAGCAACCAATTTAGGAAAAAATCTCAAGTTGCAGAGTTTTGTTTCATGAATACTTTAAAATCAGTTATTTTGCACACTGAGAATGCTCAGTGAAGTTCAGATAGAAGTTTAATGTTATTTGACAGTGGGAAATTTAAACAGTATCACTGCTGTGCAAAACAGAAAACTCACATAAATAACAAAGACATGCTAAAATACAAAAGCAGAAAAATCATTGCCCCAGCCTTGCCTCAGTGAAGTACCACCAAGTTAATCTACTCAGCCATGCACAGTACCTGTCTGCACCAAGATTTACACCTGTATCATATGCTCTTGCTACCAGAATCATGGAAGGCCGGTCTCCAGCTTCTGCTGCTCTCAGCAAGTAATTAAATCCTTTATTTCTGTTCTCCTTTGTATCCTAGTAAAGAAAACAAAACCTTTAAAATGCATGCTTCTAAAACCATCCCTTTACCATTAAATGCAGTTTCTCAAAGTCAGCCAGTATTTAGTATGTCTGAGAAATTGGCACAGCCACAAGAAACAAAGCAGCTGAACAGCAGAGGTGGCTTCAAAAGCTTCCCAAAGGCATGCAGTAATCTGCTGGCAAAACCAGAAAGAGGCAGCATTTTTTTTGCTGCTTCATCCAAATCCTTAATTACAAAGTAATCTATTTTCTCTGAAGAGGCTACACAACACCTAACTGTGGTTTTCGTTTCATCTCCATTTCCTACTATTCTAATGTTATTTTTACAATGGACCACAATTCTCCTTTTTGGCATCTTCCATACCTCGAGAGTGACCTCAGACAGAATGTGATGTGGCAGCTGAGAGCACATGAGGCCCAACCCAACGATGGCTTCCAGCTCCCCACAGTCTGCAGCATGCTCCAGGTGGAACAGGGCTGACTCCCGATCCCATTCCTTGTCCTTCTCACAGAAGCGCCCGCCTTCATGGTAGCGAACCATGGCCAGGTGCACCTGGACACAATTGCACAGGAGAGACAGCATGAGGTAGGATCTGATCCTCCAAGAGCCCTCTGCTCAGACTTTACCAGGTCTTCGAGCTAAGTCCTGGAGTAAGAGGAGGCTCAGGGGAAACCTTAGCACTCTCTACAATTATCTGAAAGGAGGTTCTAGCAAGATGGGGGTCAGCAGCTTCTCCCAAGCAGCTGGTGATAGGATAAGACGATAGCCTTAAGCTGCACAAGGGGAGGTTCATGTGGGACATCACTAAGATTTCTTCATGGGAAGGGCTGTTAAACATTGGAATGGACTGCCCAGGGAAGTGGTGGAAATCACGGCTCCAGAATGTTTCTTTCCATTTCCAAGAAACAACTGGACATGGCACTTAGTATCATGGTCTGGTTGACAAAGTGGTGATTGGTCAGAGGCTGGACTTGATGATATTAGAGGTCTTTTCCACCTAAAAGATTCTGTGAAAAACAGGTTTCTTCCCACATCAAAAGGTTTGAGAACACCTAAGGCTTCTAGCATATTCAGTAAGATTCACATCATGTTTTAGGAGTGGGCTTAAGGCCATACATAACCCCTCAATCCATAGTCAGGAGTAACAAGAGTCAGTCCATGCTACCACTTTTCAGGAGCTCAGCTTTGCCTGTGGCAAGGTACGTGGGTCAGGCACAGCACATCCATACCACTCTATCCTCCCTGTGTGATGCCTCTGGAAATGCAGATTAACAACAGCAGGGTTCTTCCCAAAGGAGCCCAAAAAATTACAAGGCCAAAAGCAGATGGAATTCATGGGTTTCTGAAATCAGATGTCACTTATACAACATGGGTAGGTGACAGAAAGGTATAGATGTGTTCTTTTCAACTGCACAAAAAAATGCAAGCAGGACAACACCTCTATGTAAGTAATAAATACAAGATGTTCCTTGTTGGATAAAACAGTATTAGCAGACCCATCCCACCTTTCCAAGGACTGACTTCCCAATTTTCTTTTCAAGTTCTAGTGCATTGAGCCTCTGAATTTCTTGGGCAACACAGGACGGTCTGTGGATGTGGACTCTGGAAGAATTGTAAAGATTCCACTTCTCCACACTGATCTGAAATACAAAATACACTATTATTCATATTCAAAATTAAAATTCCCATCCATATGGATTACCATTCCAGAATCAAAGCCTCTATTAGTATTGTTACTTAGCAGTAAATATTGTATTTTAAAACACAGATTTCAAAAGTCATGTTAGTAGCTGAATAATTGGTTATTACTCTTCATTAAAGAAATGGTGTAAACCCCTCTATTTCTAATCTGAGTATCATCACTTTGAAGAATCATTTCAAAGTTCTGAATCAGAAGAAGTTACTTACACAAATAAGCAGCTGAACAGTCACACTGCAAGCACTGAAGTTATCCATGCACAAAAAAAAAAAAAAAGAAACCCATACTTTTCTGCCCAGAATTTCAGTTCCCAACACTTTAAATGCAGTTTGCATTCTAGAAGTCTAGAAAAATTATATGTAACCATGCAGAAGATCACAGACAGATACATGCATTGGCATTTCTCAGGAGGAGCAACCCAAATGAAGAAATTTTTGAACATAATGAATCGGTGAGAAACAGTAGCTGAAAACAATCCTATCACAATTAAGGCCTTTGCAGGTACACAGAGAAAACACAACAGGAAAGGCTGCTGGCACATAACTTCAGTCTGTTAAAGCTGTTTCAATTTTCTGAAACAGGAATACATAACAATTAAAAGGAAATTCTGAAAATTGCGTCTAAATAAATTATTTATTGTTGTCAAAGCTCTGGTTTTATATTTCCTTTCACAGTAGTTATTTGTTTAAACTTATATCCAAGACCAATTATCACAGAAGTTATATTTTCTAAAAGCATATAAGGTCTGGTCTTTCCTAACTCAGGTGACAGCAGCCCTCTTCACTGTGTATCTGTTTCAAACACTGCATGTTTTTAAGAAATCATACAGGATATGATTTCAACTACAGAACAACTACATACAGGATAGAATTCCAAAAGTAATGTACAAAAAGGAAATATAATTTACCTAGGTAGAAAATAAATTCACAGACCTGTAATTTTTTTTTAAAGTGAGAAACCCATGCATAATCACTAATTTATGACAGAGGTCAGCTACAGAGGTGACACTTTGTTTCACAGTACTTCTTTCACAAGAAAACAAGGACAAAACATAAAAGGGAATAACAGAGTGGTAAGTTGATATTAATAAATATTTTCTGTAGCTGAAAAGGAAGGGGAACCAGAATCTGGTTCAGTCATGTGGTTAGGTGGCAGATGAGTGGAACAAAGGACAAGCAGAGCAGCAAACTCAGTCTATGAACATTTCTGCTTTATTTACCCTTGCAGAGCTTCCCAAACTGTCTTCATCAGACTCCTGCCTCCGGTTGTTGTTTGAATGGCCCTACGTTAACGTAAAGATTTGCATCATTGAATTTGCAGCAACTGATGTGTGCCAGATATGCCTCTAGACTCTTCCTACCTTCCAGAATTAGTAGTGACAGTGAATTAAAAAAGACCAAAACTGTTTCCACTGGATCCATTTCTTTCAGTGATATCACAATATATTAAGACATACCAAAATGATAAAGAACTTGGCACACATGGGCTTCAATCCCATAAGCTGGAGATGCCATGACAAATACCTTGCCAAAGGAGGTGACAAAAGGAGGAGTGTCTCTAGAAGCTGTATTCTCTTTCCTATCTTCTAATTAAATATCTTGGTAAGATCTCCAGGTCAAGAAGCATTTATTAAAGAATTTATATTTTAGAGGAATAAGCAACTAACTCCTAGGAATTTTAAAGTTCCATATTATTACCTGACAACAACATTTAAGTTCTGTAATACTTCAAGCCATACCAAGCAGAGAAGGTAAATGAGTCTGAAAGCAGATCATATTTATGGATTCCACATGACAAGAAGATGGCTACACATCCTAAATGCAATATGTAATACTTAAAAAACCCATATAACAACATCTAATCAAATACAATATTTGAAATTAAGCTACTCATTACAAATCATCTTTTTCCTGTAAGAGTGTAATTCCCAATATGAATAAGTAACTTTGCAACATGGGGGAATCTCTGTTTCCTCTGTTTTTGAAGTCTAGATCAGGATCAGATCTAGATCAGAAAGGATAAAAAAGAAGATTGTTCTACACAAAGAGTTTAAGTAGGAACAGGCTATACCAACTCTGCTATACCAGTCAGGTTCTTACCCTCTCTCTATGATCCAGATCTTCTGTCTCACTTCTCTTTTCACTGGGATACCCACTGTCTCCACCATTTTCAAAATCCTACAGAAGTCAGGAACAGAACAGCATTAGCATCATACTTTGTAAGGACCTCAACTTGACTTTTCTCACAGAGCAAATGGTTTGCTCTTTCAATGAAATATACTGGATGGTTAGACTGGATGAAAATGATCGTGCTGCCTCTGTCAGAAGGAGCAGGACTTACTGATACATAAAGTAGTCTAAGATTGTCTTCTCCCTTACATACATTTAAACAAATCAATGACTTCCATATTTTATCAAATCAAGAATCCACTAAATATAGTTTTCAGCTTCAGTAATAAACCAGTAACTGACAGCCCCTGGCACTAAGGCCCAGCACTGGAAAATGCCCATTGCAAACTTCCTGCACCTCCTCAGGCAAGGTTCTCTAATGTTCCATGGTACCAGTACTTGCAGAGAACTAATCCATAGGGATTCTTGAACTTTAATACCACAGCAGCTGGGACAAGCATTAAAGACACAATAAGCAGGCAGGAAAACAGGCACATACTTTAAGTATCTGTTAAAATACACCAGATGCAAATAAATTTCTGGCAGTAAAATAATGAATACTAAAATATTAAGATAAAATGTTCTTCCTTTACTAGAAACAGCAAATGCACAGAGGTAACATGATCTGCAACAAGAGAAATAGGCAGAGTACCTTTATGTGCTTTTACTGAACAAAATCTTTGGGAAGTTCTATAAAGAGACATTTTATTAGGCAACTGCAGCCTCGTTTTCTGTTGGAAAGACACTCACCCTTTTGTTGTCAAGCTGATCCAAGTTATCTACTTCACTGAACACAGGCCAATCTAGGAGAAAAAAAATATTTGCTGTTACTAGAAGGATAACATGCTTGAGGAAAAAGCTCTAGATATCATCATTTTACAGCTGTGTTTTTCACAGAAGCATCTGTGCATTAATTTTCTATATAGAAGTATGTTCAGTTTTACCTCTGCTCAAAGAGGAGCACTAGAAACTGTTCTGGACTAAATTAATGCTGTTGTGCTTAAAAACAAAGACAAAACCAAGCAAAGACACGTCCAATGTTCAGGAACCCCCCCAGAGGTGATGTAGGAAAGGCTCACTCACTAAGCATGTCCACCTTGTGGCTGTGAGGGGTTGCAGAGGAGGGAGAGCAGGGCAGGGAGTCAAATGCCACATCGCTCATGCTTTCATCCCCGGAGTTCTCAGACAGGCGGAAGAGCAGGGGGGGGCGGCTCCCGGACACCGTCCTCACCCGGCTGCTGCCGCACTTCTCCTCTGTGCCACGGAGAATTGTTTGAGCAGATTCCTCGGGAAATCAACGAGAAAGTCCTGTCAATAATCCTTCTGTGAATTCTAAGCATGCTATACAAGCCACTGTGAATGTTCACTAGGAGTCCTCTATAAATATACATAGGTATCCAGAAGTATTTGCTTTGAAAAGCTCTACACTGCAGCAAAATATCAAACCCTGACATTTTTACTGTCAGAGAGAGTTTTATTTAGGACTGAGTTTCATTCCAAGTGTTACATCAAGTCCCACTGCCACCAAAATCCACTGAAACCGAGATCAGTTTGCAACAAGCATCAAATCAGGTTTGTGAGATCCAAAATTTATAAATTATTTCATAATTCAAAGATCTACTTGGTCCCAAATATACACTGATTTCAAGGTTCCCTGTTAATTAAACTTTTTCATCAAACACTTACAAGCAATTTTTTATTATAATCCAAGGCATCTTTCTCTTTGGATGAAAGATCAAATGGTGCAAGCCCCATGCTTTTGCAGATGTTGTTGCAGAAATGAGAATGAAAGAACAAGGCCATACCTCGAACACCTAAGGCATTAAAAAAAGTTAAGAAAGGGTTTGCTCAAATTTTATATTACAATTTACTTATTAAAAGCTGAAAGTCTCAAAGCTTTTCCTAAAAAGCCATGAGAGAGAAAATGCTTGTAGCACACAGCCTAACCCTCTTCCATTTCAACACCTGTAAGAGCCTTTCACTCTCTCTGCTGAGGAGTGACAGAAGTGAGAAAAGTCTTGGAAAGCTACATATGAGCAAGATATAACAAAAACCTAATCCATCACTGAGAAATGTGCCTAAATTTGATCCTGCTTACAAAGCTTGCAGTGTCCTATGAACAACTTCATATATAGACACTTGGAACTTCAAAAATACATGGTGCCTATCTGTCTGCATTCAGCTGTATCCATTCCTGCAATGTGGCAAGGAAATCAAAGGCCATATTATTGTTCTCACAAGGCAGAAACTACTTAATTACATTACTTGTTTAGGAGTAGGCCAGGAGACATGAGCCACAATCAACTCTCATTTTAAGACTGCCCTTATATGACAGCTGACCTGTACAGGATTCCTTACAACAGAACTTCCCCAGCTGTTTGCAAGACCCTCAGAAATGTGTCAGCTCACCCAGTGCAGTGGCTACTCAGCAGAGCTGGGAAGAAAAGAGAAGCACCCTTCAGTGAAACAGAATCATTGATTTTTACCTAGGTTGCCATCTCCAAAATCTGCACCACTCTCTGTATGGATCTGAGGGTCTGTGTAAAGATCTCCAACTCCCTGGATATCAACAACAATGAGCTGGTGTCCTGAGCGCTCAAAAGTGAAGTGACTGAAGGCCTGGAAAGAACCAGAGATGTTTGAGAACACTCTCCCTTCATCTACTGAAAATAGCAACACATACTCCCCTGTTATATAGGGTAAAAGAAGTCTGATAACCCTATCAGTGAAATATAACTGGTATAAACATCATGATGAAAGCAGCGAGAGAGCAAAAGCATGTAGTATCCTGTCTCTCCAACCTGCTCCAACTCACAGAGAGGCTAAAAAAGGCAAAGTGAAAAAGCAACAGTAGGCACAGACAGGGGAGAGGAGATTGCTTAATTCCTCATTTTTGTACTAGCAATTGTTTTCCACTATAGTCTTCACCTTAGGTAGTGGGGAGCTGGCTGGCAGAGAGAAAAACAGTGGGCTCTGAAGCCAGTGCAAAATAACTTCTGTATAAACATTTTGGCTGTGCCTGTGAATCTGCAAGCTCTGCATCTCTGGGACACTGCTTCCTTCTGCCAACAAGCATTAGCTCTGCCACAGTTTGGAGAAAGAACCAATAAATAAATGTGAGCATCCCTACAAATTCTTCTTCCCCTTTGAGTGATCCCCCTGAGCAACTGCTCTGTGTCTACATTTTTGTGTCAGATAATGAAATGTACATTTGTGCTCTTGAAAAAACACATTTCAAGAATCAGGTACAAAAAGCCCTTCTCTTTAGAATAAAGTTGAGATATTAGGACTCTTCTGGGAAGGCCTCCAAAAAAGCGTTGCCAGGCCTGGGGGAGGTGACTGGTGGTGATAGACAAACATTTTAACTGCAGCAAATACCAGGGAACATTTTGTTCCCAACCTGTGAAAGCACAGCACTGATTCAGTGCACAACTGACAGCCCAGAACACAAATTCTCTGCTTACATTAGGCCTCGTGACAAATACCTTAAAATAGTGTAAAAAAATGTAAAAACCAAAATTCTCAAGGCCCAGTGTAACTCTTTGTTACACTGACCACTTTGCATTTTTCAATAATATTTTAAATTAATTTTACAAGATTCAAGAATCACTTGAAATCTGTCCTTGTATTTCTATATGCAATCTCAGATTCAGCTATTCAGAGGCTGCAGCTAGAAAAACTGACATTTTTATATGCAAATGGACTAGATTTATTTACATGAGTTGGATGCCAGCCACCTCTTGTGTATTACGTGAGGAACCAAAAGACTATTCAGTACATAGTACATGAGAGAGCTCTTCACTGCCTCAATTTGAAGAAAGTTTGAAACATTTTGATGCCTGCAGTTATAATTAGAGTCAAAGGGCTTAAGGTTTCCAAAGAGTATTAACCCTGTTCAACTGAACTGTAATCAACTGAAATCCAATACAGAAGCACTCAGCACTTGAAAGAGCAGGCCCCAAGTAAGGGGCAGACAAACTGCAAATAGAGAAATTAATCTGGCATTGTACTGCAGATCCTGCAGTTTCCTTTCTTGGCAGTAATGCAAGACCTCTGGAGAAAGCCCAAAAATTCTCTGCAGCAGACTCCAAGCATTAAACAAAGCCTCACTTGTGGAGTTAGACGAATGTTGTCGTCTCGCACAAATCCAGAATTTGAGTTGTATTTGATGTATTTGCCCTCAATGTAATGTTCCAGATGAAAGAGAGGCTTTCCAGGCCTGTTCTTCATTTCAATAATACAGGTCTGCACTATATCCACCTGGAGAGGGAAATAAGATAAACATGACTAACAGCATACTGTCTTCAGATCAAAGTGTGTGTGAATCTTCCAGCTGTGAAAACTTTCCCAATGCAAGAATCTGAACAATTGCAAAGATCCTTCTGTTTAACAACGGGGTGGGGGAAGAGTCATGCGCTTCTTGAGTTATTGGAGGAATTCCATAAATTAAAAGCAGTCACTTCAAAACAGCTCACTTCTGCAAAAAAACCCTCTGAAAATAATCTTAGCAACTGCTGGCTTTCTATTTTATCTTGTGGGTACCTTAAGAGTACTCTGCAAAGAGTCTGCACCCATGGAGCAAAACATACAGTCACTACTGCACAACTCAAAGAAATGCATTTTCAGAGAAGGGCTGAGGGTATCTACATTTTCAGAGAAGGGGTTCAGGTATCTCTGTATCCTGCCTCACCTTCTCCCTCTGTGACACACACATTCCTATAGCAGAAACCATCACAACTCCACTTACATATCTTCTCCAAAATGACATTTAAAACTTCTAGATTTGTAGATTTCCCTCCGCATGCTTCACTGTAGACCTCACCTTGCCATTAGGAGCCAGGTAGTAACAGCATAGTAGTAACAGCTCCTCATAGAGGAGGTAATGCCAATATCCCCCCCATCAAAATCACTAATTTTGGCCATTAAAATTCACCAATTTTGGCCATTAAAATTCACCAATTTTGGCCATTAAAATTCACCAATTTTGGCCATTAAAATTCACCAATTTTGGCCATTAAAATTGCTAAAGTCTCCAGCAGGTTTCAAGCTCTTTTCAAAAATCATTGCTAGTTACATGTTTGGATGAGCGTAGAAGATTTAAGTATCTACCTTCCTGGAGCACTAACAGTTAAGTGCTTGCTGAGACTGCTGCTGGCAATAAATTCTGTGACATCTCTGGTTATCACAAAAGCAACTGGGCACACATCAAAGAGAGCAACACAAACATCATTTTATTTTGGTTTTCAGCTAAGGACAGTCAGACATTCACAAACACACAGCCCCTAGTCCTGGAAATATAAAGCAATTTCTGTATTACTCCACTCAAAATCAGCTATCGTTTAACAGAAAACACAGAAAGGCAAAAGAATCTATCCAAGCATTTAAATGGGATGGAATGTGAAAAAATAATTCCCTCTAAATTATGTCTGAAAACTAACCCAACAGAAGAACAATACTTCATTTTTCCTTAGCAAGATCTTTGAATGCACCTGTTTTGGTGGCTTGTGCCGGTTGTACTCTTCTCCCCAGAGTTTTGCTTCCATCTGCAGTCGAACATCCTCAAAATAAACATCCCTGCTCACACTCTCTATGTATTGCTTGGCAACATAATTATAGGCACCTTTCCAGTTCTGAGTGTGTAAGAAGTTGGACAGCTTTTTTCTGAAAGATAAATCAATCATTGGTGAAAGGAAACCCAAGGATTTTAATTCAATCTTTCCCATTTCCTTGCCTGCATGGACAGAGCCAGGCTCCAAGATGAGCATTACCCTCAGTCATTTACCAGGTATTTCACCTGAAATGTGAAGCACAGGAAAGGGACAAGGAAAAATGAAACATCCCATGGGAATGGCTGGGATGTGCCAAACTGTTTTGGTTTAGCTGCAGCTACTTGTGCTCTGAACTTTCTCCTTTTCTCAATCCCTTTCCCTTCCTGTTCCTCACAAACCTGGAGTATGAAGGGTTGGTGCCTTGTCAATAACGTGTTCTAATGTCAACAATTATTTTCTGCAGAAATTAACAGGGAGTGGCCTTTCAAACATGAACTGAGAAACCTCTTCTGGATAAAAGCAATCTGCTACTTCTCAACACACAGCAGTGACTGCTCAGTAACCCACATACTCCCAGAAGGAAAACTGCACCTGACAGTCGTCATGATGCAGCTTTTCCCTTTTGTTGATGGGCAAATCTTTAATCCACAGATCCCTCCAAAGCAGGGAGGCTGAAGCGGGGGGGGGAGGGGGTGACAGTGAGTAGCACAGGAAAACTTTGATAAGAAAGGATCTGCTGGCTGCCAACAAATGCATTAGGCAGGTGCCTTAATTAGTAGCAGCACTCAGTCAACCCTTCCCCCTCGTTCTTCTTCCTCTCCCTGTCAAGAACTCGGTACAGGGGACACTCTACAGGCAAAGCAACTTCATGCTCCTGCAGGGATGGGCACACAGTCACAGCAACAGAGGCCTTGGAAAGAATGAACACGGAAATGAGGTAAAAATTTCAGCCAGATCCCAAACTTTCCCAGTTCTTCAAGGAACACACTCCTCTGCATAAAAACAAGCCAGCTCATGTTTTTCTGAAGTCAATATCCTCACAGTAGTTCACTGGGCCATGGGCAGCTAATGCTGTCACTGTCTTAACTAAACTGCAGAGTTACAAAAATCTAGGAAAGAGCTCCAGATGAGAAATATCCCTGTACCACTGACACATATGGGAAACCCAGCAGTAGGAAGATGATATTCAAGTTATGCTTTTTTAGTACCAGAGGTTAAGGCAAAAGTATTAATAAATTTCTGTTTATGGCATTATTCAAAATATTGTGTAATGGGGAGTTTGGTAAGTAACAACAAGTAAAAGCAATGTCAGCAGGCTGTTACTTCCTAGGCTTTATTCACTACTGCATCCAGCTGGCTTTGCAGGAACAGAGCCACCAGCATGAACTGATACTGAAATGCCAATGCTAAACTGGAGCAGTGTGGGGTTACTTTTCTTCCTTTTTCCTCAAGTTCAAAACATCACATTTCCATCTTTCAGGAGTGTCTATGTTTCCAGAGCTGAAACCACACATGAAGTGCAATTTCTCTGGATTCTATATATGGGAAGATGGGGGAATGGGGGAATGTTTTTAAACACACCCCCCCTGACATTTTCCAGGAAACATTCATTTCCAGAGCCTGGAAGGGGTGGGGTAATTTCTTAGCACACACCAATTTATAGCTGGATGCTGATCCCCACAATAACATTTGATAACACTCTCCAAGGAAGGAAAAGTTCCTCTTCAGTCTTCCCCCACACTTTATCTTTCTGGAAGCACAACTGTTAGTGTCAAGTTCTGCCTTACTCAGAACATGATACTGGTATATGTGAAACAAACTCTAGGAGGATAACCTTTTCTACCAATGGAGGCTTTTCCAGTCCAGACTACACCAACCAGATATACTTTCTTTCTCTTTTCTCTGCCTAACTATGGCCTCAAGTTGGTCTCCAGGTTGCAAACACCTGTGACCTCATATCAAATTTTAAGATATTTTAGCACACAAGGAACACAGAAATTAAGTGGCTGTTACTATACTTTCATGAATATTTTGCCTCCCAGAGTTGAAGTACAACATTCAGAGAACATTCTCCTTTTTGAACCCCACTCCCTGCAGGTGGAGTCACACAAACAGGGATAAACCTCTCAGCAAAGCCTTTTAGAAAGGAGTCGAGCTTTACACAATTTCCACTACATCTGAATGAAATTCCAGTCACCACAGAAAAAAATACTGCAAGGAGGCCAACAAAGATGAAGTGGGCAGATACTCACGTTCTGAAACACTCTCGCATTGCTCCACGGCCAAAAGGCTGGGGAAGAGAAAAAAACCAAAAACTCAGCATTGGCATTTCCACAAAGTTGATTTCTAACCAGTAAGAGACACAACCATGGCTTCCCCTTTATACCATGCAGAAAGCAGTTTCCAAACAGGCTCTACAGAAATATTTCCTCAAGAAAAAGTGAAAACCCACCAGTAGTGTAAGCAGGTATGAAGGGGAAAAGGCATTTGAATAAACTCCCCCTACCAATATCCCATGGAGAAGAAATGGTATGTCTTTTAAATAAGCTATTTAAATTCTCTCCCCAGTTGGGAGTCAGCTCTGTGTGACTGCCTAAAGAAGCTTCACAGACTTCATGCTCTCTGTATTTAGGCTTCCATAGAAGATGTGCCCAAGAGCATCTTCTCCCCAGATGCCAGATACTCGACCAGCAGCACAGAGCAAGGCAACCCCAACACACAACCCACCCCAGGATTCAACTGGGAAAGGACAGTACCTTCTACTCCCCCATACGGAAAATTCAGTTGGTTTTCATTCTAACAACAGAAATTATTTGGGAGCACACAAAATAGTAGGACTACTGCCAGGCAGGGAAATGATGCCAGAAGGAAATGGGAGGGGTGACATGGAAGGGAAATCACTGGCAATGGAACAAATGCCTCATGTTGCTGACAGGGAAGGTCTGACTCCATTTTCTACTCTATTCTGGAGAGAAGGATACAAAGAAAAAGAGGTTGGTGAAAAGAATTACACTGAGACTTCAAAATTTCTATAAGGAAAACATCTTGCTGCCACTGTTCAGGAACAGAAAGGAAATTACAAACTTGCTGTTAGTGAATATGAAGGACAGTGAGATCTTACTTGAGAAGCCATCTTGATAAGGACTTCATCTTCAACCCAGTCCCCAGTAACAGCATTGTACCTGCAAAATCAGGAGATACATCTCAGAAGAATGCAAAGGGAACCCAAATCCCCCCATTTCCAGCACCTGTCCTTCCTTATCTGTAACTGAGCCTGGAAAATGCTGCTGCCACTCCCACACAAAAGCTTTCAGTCTTCCCACTACACTCTGGCCCTCCTCATTTTGGGCAGGCAAGTAGAAACACATTTATCTCTTTGAAGAGACACTGAACCCTCCTGTCAATGAGCAGATTCTAAAGCAGAATCTAAACTTCTGTAACACTACAGATCAGGCTTTATCTGCTTTGAAGTTAAACCTCCTCTGTGATGACTGGGCAGTACACTGGAGGCAGAAAGGGCCTCACCAAGCTCTACACTCTGGACAGGTTGTCTCCCCCAACCCTGAGCTTGCATAAGCCTGGTTCTGGCTGGCTATTTGCCTTGGGGCTGTGCAGAATGTGAGCAGCACCAGCTGTGAGATACAGTGGGGCCAGGAACTGCCCAACACTGCACTGAGGGAGGAGCAAGGCCCTGCACAACCCTGTGATAATACAAAGAGTATGACTGTGGTTTCTCCCCACCCCCTGAGCTCCCAACACAGTGAAAGCCAAATTGGGAACCACAGCAGCTGAGTCATCAACACATGATTGCTTCCAGCCTGGTTCCCCCAACCTGCAGGGAGCAATTCATGCATGCAGACATCCCATATTCTCACATATATTATTTGCAGCAAAGAAAGAGGTAAAAACAGGAGTATCAGAGCCATCTCTTTTTAACAGGATATTGAGTAGCCCTAAACTAAAATCATCACTTATTTGTATTTTAAAATATGCAAACTATTTCAGGACTGTGTGGCTGACCAGGGACAGATGTAGTCTAAGGGGAAGAGCAGCACTGCATGACTGGTAGGGGGATGGAAGGGAGGCCTCCCCAGACACTGATGCTAAGTGGTGATTACCTGGCCTCTAACCCCTAACCCTTCTGACCAGAAACCTGTATCAGTAGAGTAAATATTTTGGCAAAGCTCACGTTAAAGCACTGAACCAATTTTCAGGGCCAAACTCCTTTTAGCACGTAGACCACACTAAGCCATTCTGGGCTTTATAAGGATTTAAATTCCAGCTACGTGCAAAAATACTGCATGGAGTAGTAAAACTGAAACTGCTATTTTGGGAAAGTCATGGAGGGTTATGTTGCTTTCTTTCCCAAACCAGTTAAACTAAGAATTCTGCCTCTTTGTTGGGATTAATTTCCTTATTAGATTACATTTATGGCATTAACAAATCAACCAGAAAATACTTTTCAGCCTTACTTCCTGTCTACAAAGTGGAAGTCCTAGATACTGCTTAGGTGGGAGAGAAAGTGTGACAATGGTTTGCTGAAAGGTTTATTTTTGATGATGTGCAGTATTTACATATTCCTGGGAGATTGAATTAAGACCCATTCACTCTGGGCATTATGAAAGTTCTTCAGCCAGATATTCTGCACTACACAAACTCAGCCCTTGCACAAACCAGCAGTCCTACTTAATATCAGCATCCAAAGCAGGAAGACCCACAGACCTGTAACGAGTGGCATGCTCTGTCTCAACGTCCTCCAGATGAAATTCTGCCCAGGGATCAGGCATGTGCTTGGCTTTCTCAATAGCATGCTTCCAGGTCTCCTGAAGAAGTTACAGATTGGCTCTTTGTTTCTAACCAGCAGCAGCTCACAAAACCAGCACTTTCTAGAGCACATCAGGATCCCAATGCTATGGAGATGTGCAACTACCCAAGCCTCCAAAGCACTACTCAGAGCAGGGACCAAGTAGTACCAGAGACAACTCTGACCTTTTTATAGTTTCAATTATAATGAAACCCAGCTCAGATATATCAAGCATAGATTTCAGTTCAATTTGCACCCTTTAAAGTCACTGAGAACAGAACCTGGCACAGTATATACCAGGTACAATTTACAAAACCTGTGGTAATTTGCAGAAATCTCTAACATGCTCTGCACATGGCAATAAGGCACACCCAGATGATATCAATTCACTTTTAATGTTTTGATTTTTAGCTTTTCATATGTAGCAGCATATGCTGGTTTTGCATGCATAAAAGTAAGTCCAAAAAGTCCATTAAAGATACAATCAATATGAATAAAGTAAGAAGTTCTGTGAACCCCAGGGTCCCAGACTGTGCTCAGCATGAGAAAGAAGAAATTAGAATGTTGTAAAAATTGATTATTATAACAATTCCAGACAAGTAGCTATTTCAATGTTCACCAAGTCAAGAGTAAAATATCAAAGCAGTTTTCTGGAGTACAAACACTCTCTCTCTACCAGCCAATTTGGATGCTTTACTCTTAACATTTTGTTCTCCCTCTCTTACATTGTATATTTCCAAGAAAAGTGGAGATACGATCCTGTGATGTGCCAAATGCCTTCTGCAAAGTGAGCAGGAGAAAAAGCACTCTGCACCCTGCCAATAAAGAAGAATTGGGCTCTGAGATATTATTACTGCCTCTCTGACTGAACTCCAATTGTGCAGAAACAGTAACTTTTAAAATGTTGTGATTATTTTGTTTTTTATCTTCAGGAATGAAAATCAGTCCTTTTTTATAAAAAAAAAATGCACTATAAATTTGTGTTAGCAATGGCATCAAGAAGTTTTTGAAGCAGCTAAGCTTTAAATGTTCGTGTTTATTTTGAATTTCAGCTTTAACTATGCAAACCTTGCAAACAATTTAAATGCACCCCTTTCTGACAATAATAACACAAAATGAAAACAACACTACTTTAAAGAAAATTACTTTAAAGGACTTGTTGAGAAAGATTTCCTACATGTTTCATAAGAAAATGAAATTGCCTCAGGTCATGCAGTGACAGCTCACATGGACCTGAGAATTTCCATACTTAAATACCTACGAGAGAAATAAGGAGAGACAGCAACAAGAACTGCTTGGTTGATCAGCTGTATCAAATCATTCTTGGGCAGATTCCCTCTCCAAAAGGAGATCTGTGTTCATATTAGATGATAATTTAAATAAGTTAATTACTTGTGCTTGATCTCTTGAGGTGCTTTGTACAAAAGTTGTATCCTAATCTTAAACAAACACTAGTTGGATTTCATGGAAATGGTGCCAACAGTGCAATTTTTCTCCTGCTGGAGGCATATGGCTGCCACACAGTGAAATTTCAGGCTAGAGAACACAGGATGGGTATTATTCCATTTAACAGGTACCTCTTCTAGTTTTGACTTGATGACTCTTACGGGCTGAGGCAATCAATCCTCCCAAACAATAAAATAATGAACAAAAAAAAGTCCATAAAAGGAAAAAAAAAAAAACCAAACCAAACCAAAAAATCATAATGCATCTATTAGATATGGTGTTGACATTTTCTTTTGAACCTACCCGACCATGGTCAACCACAGAGCCATGCTTAGAACGCTGTTGTGTGTCATTCTAAAGGATCCATGAGAGACATGAAAGTAGGAAAATACATGTGATAAGACAATGATTGACAAAGAGTCTTGGTTCTCTTTGTTAGTAAAAAAAACCCAAAAAACTTCCAGTTAAAAGCCACTCCTTAATTTATATTCCCAATTTAAGTTCCTTCTTAGAACATCTGCGAAGAAACCTATTGAGGTAAGTTGGTAATTTTTTAATTGGAAAGTATTTGTTAAAAGGGTATTGCCTATTAACTAGCTAATTAAACATTGCTGAGTCCTGTTTAAAGCAGAGAGTTAACTTCTCTATCTGGCTCTGCCTTTCATTATCAATGGCCCACTGCCTTGCTTTAGCTTTGAGGTCAGACAGGCAGACTCTGACAGGCTAGGCTGTGGGGTTTAGGATGCCCTCAGCCCTGCCTGTCTGCTATATTGTGCTGGAAATCACCATCCCTGCAGCTTAAACAGGAGATGGAGACTGGCTTGCTCCAAGTCTCAACTCAAAGCAATTCATCTGTGATAGGAACTACAGTTCCAAACTAGACATTATAGAGACCAAAACATGGGTACAAACATTCTGCAGAAACAAAATGACAGCTTAAGAAGGAGGAAATAATTGCAATTTCTGAAGTTCTTATCAGTTTTATCTCAGAGCACATGACTCAGAAATTGCACTACAGACCCAGAGGCAAGTGTTTAGTGCATGTTAAAATGTACACACAAATGAAGACTAAGCTCCCTACCAGGTCTTAACTTGCTTAGTTTAACATACACCAACAGCTGTCCCATTTCTATACTAAGCTCTTGCTCCTCACCTTCCTTAGGCATATGTACCTTTAAATGTTTCTATTAACTAGCTTTGGCAAAAAATGTTCCTGCAGACAAGCCAGCTTCACTTTCAATGTGATACTCACTATGTTATCTGACTGAAATAACCCCCTGTATTCTTTCACAATTAAAGCATGCATTAGGCATAACCGAGATTTTAGAGTATCTATTAAATAAATGTTAATAACTATAATAAGAAATGTGTTAATAAAACACATTAAATATAGGAAAATCTACGAGACGTGCCAGTTTAGCATGTAAACACAAATAACAAAACATAAACTGTGTTTATTTAGGATATATAAGTTACAGAGTGGATGTCACTTGAGGCTCCATTGCCTGGCCTGATCTGTGTGAAGGGAGCTGAGTGAAAAAGGACACACTGCCAAGGAAGCACCAGCTACAGCCCCTCTGACCTCCCTGCAATGCTGTAGCTGCTGTTCATCCCAAAAAGGCCAGATACTGCTTGTGTACACTGTCAGGAACTACTGCCAGGGCGATGCCTCATGCCCAAGCATGACAGTCAACACGTCAAAAGCTCCCTAAGAAGGAGCTATAACATAAAAAGTTACCCTTACAATTTTATAATTTGCAATTTTATTTGTCCAACTAAAAATATCACAGACTAGCAAAATTCATAATAACTTATCTTCTGACAGGCCCCGATTTTTCTTACACCAATTGTATTATCTTCTGAATCTCCCAATCAACATACTGCATTGTAAATGGCAGTGAATTTTCTCATGGACTGAGGGGAGGAAGATCCCCCCACTGACCTGAAAGGGACAGTAAGCAATTCCATGGCAGTGTCAGACTATTGGCTTAATGGAATTAACTGCAGGTCTGGAAAAAACAGATGAGTATCTTAATTGAAAAGTGTTAGTTACAAGAGATGAAGCAGTTAGAAAATGTCTCATGCCAACTAAGCAAAACCAAAACCTTAATGAAGACTGGAGCCAATACTCACCTTAAAGCTAAAGCTTCTGGGAGAAGAACTTGAACTGTACTGCTCAGTTTTTGCTAAGCTGCTGTAATAATTGTCTACTTTGGTATTGGCAGACTTGTTAGAAACTGGATCATCAGTTATTGGACAGATAAAATAATTGTCTTCATCATCACTATCAGCATCAAGATAATTCCCAGAGTCCACTGGAGTCGTTCTGGCATTATCAATCCCTTCCATACGAAAAATCAGGTCCTCGTCTGCCATGTTTGCAGGAGGTTGGTTTAACTCCTGCCAGGCCTGGAACACCCACTACTCCAATGCACATGCAAACAGGGGGAAGAAGCTGGGTGAGAGAGGAGAAAAGGAAAAGGTTGTTAATAAAAGAACAAATAATGCATGACATTGATGTCAGCACACTGGCAGAAAAGAAATACATTTGCACCTGGCTCTGTAAAAGTAATCCTCAAGTAGTTTGAACACTTCTGCTAGAGCTGCTGAGAAGCAGCATTCTGGTTTTAAATTGCTACAGGACTGAGAAGATAGGGGCTTAGTATTCTTGGTTATCTCTTCCTCCAAATGTCTTTATTCTTTCTTATATGAAATGCTGAGTTTCACAACACTAGTTTTAGAAACTTGAGAGAGTTTTACCGCAACCACCACAGTCAAATTTTCAAATCTTTTCAGGACAAGTCCTCTCAAGCATATTCTGTACAAATTATCAGTCAAATGAATTAGAGAGTATTATAAGAACAACACAGAAAATTTTCCACCATCCATAAGACTTAAGAAGGCTTTTAGCTTACATACAGCCAATAGCCCACAGGCTGCTGAAAGTGTAGCACACTGCAGAAAAATGAGGTGGAGGAATGACTAAAGCCCTTGGGAGAGGTGGAAGTTTACACAGATACTCTGGAAATTCTGGCATGTACAAAACAGAGGATTAGTGGGAATACTCGAAATTTGGCCATAATGCTTGCTGAGCAATGGGATTTAATTTAAAACAGACACTTCTAAGTGTCACATTATTTAGTTCTTCACCCACCCAGAAAAATCAGGGATTTTCACGCAGCTAGTCTAATAAAACAACCACACACCAAGGTTTTCAGTTTTGCTTTACAGTTATTCCTCAGCCCTTTGCATTTTCAGTCTTCTTTCTGCATGAAACAGGAAGATGAATACACTCCTACAGAAGTATTCATAGCTGCTGACCTCACTCCTCAGTTACTGAGAAAGTGGTCACCACAGAAACAGTGCCTTAAAATGAGGCAGCTTTCAGCAGCAGCATTATTTGCTGCTTACTGCTCTTCTGATGAGGGCAGCATTCCCACACTTCAGCCAGCAACACAGCTAACTCCAGCACTCCATCAGGCAGCAGCTGCTCTGGAACACCACTGCTGGAGGACGTCTCGGTCAGCTCACCTCACTCTGCACTGGAGCAGCTCTGGAGTGCTCACCTGCTCCTCCAGCAAAGATCACGGGAGCTGCTGATTCTGGGAAGGGGCAGTAGCACATAGCTGGAAGGGGAAGGTGTCACTGCACACACTCCTGGCAGGGGGAAGGTGTCACTGCACGCACTCCTGGCAGGGGGAAGGTGTCACTGCACGCACTCCTGGCAGGGGGAAGGTGTCACTGCACGCACACCTGGCAGGGGGAAGGTGTCACTGCACGCACACCTGGCAGGGGGAAGGTGTCCTCAGCTGCCACTGCTGTTTCACTGTGATCATCTTACCAGTGTGCACTGAGTGCTGGAGAACCCCTACTGCCTGTCACACACACAGCCAGCAGCTGTCAGACGATGCCTCAAGGACGTGACTAATCCAGGACATACCACAGTGCTGCACAGCCCCACTACACCCAAGCACTGTCCTGCACTCCCTTCTGCTCCTGCTGTCACACACATCAGCAGATCCATGGGGCTCAGGACAGTCTGAGAAACAGCAGCAAGGCAGGAATGCAGGTTTGTGCAGCAGTGACTGCAAACATTCTGATTTCTGTGACTTGTGTATATGAAATATCACCACACAAATCAGTTTCTATTTAAAGCTAATGGTGTTTATGAAAGTCTCTTGGTTTTTCTTGGAACCATAAGTCTTGTGAAGCACTTGTGATGTTTACTTTGGGATAATAATAATTTTTAAAACAGAATTCAATAACCACATTTTGAACTATACAAACACTGCTCTAAACCTCACAGTTTGCTTGACAAAAAGCCTTATAAAAAGCCTGAGCTGCAGCCCAAGAGTTATATTCTGTGCTTCTGCATTACAGCAGAGAAGTTGTGCTATACAGGAATTTCTGTTACTACTGCTGTTGTGTTTTGATCATTTAATCTTTAATATCCATTACAGAAGTGTTCCTAAGGCTAAGCAACAAGGAGAGCGAGACTGCACTAAACCAAGCCTGCCAGCCTGCATTATCACACACAACCTATAATTTTAACTACCCACTTCAACCCACTTTGAAAATTTATTCCATTTTTTATCAGCCTTATACTATACAATTCAAAATGCAGATAATTTAAAATACAGTTCTTAATCTGCTCTAGTCTGTATTTATTTTTGTTTTCCCAATGCCTGTTTTAAGTATTTTTCCTTCTCTTGCCTTTGTATCCAAGAGCCACACGGCCAGGAGGGGCAGGTGAGTGGCAAGGACAACATGCAAATATGCAAACACAGATAAACAGCAGGGAAAATTCACATCACAGGGCTGTTAAAGCATGACTTGTTTCTTGTAGGTGTCTGTTGCTACAAGCACTGCTGACTTTAGTAAGACTCTTGGCCAAAGCTCCATAGTGGCCTCAGCATCTAAACCTTCCTTAATTAATCCCAAAGAGCTGAGTGACAGAAATACTACAGTCAGCAAAAGAGGGGACAACTGGAACATCTCCATTTCCTTCTAATTCACTGCTTCAGCTCAGACACAGCACCCTGCAACTCCTTAACAAAGGACAGGGGAGTAGGAACTGCCCTGTAACCGAAGTCCCAGCTTGTCTTGTGGAGAAACATTAAAGCAAGCATGACCCAGCTCTCCCTGGTATAATACTAAATCCCTTTTGGTTTAATACCACATCAGTTAAAGCCATTTAACAGGATACCCGTAAGTGTAACAAACAGGTTTTTTCTTAAAAGAGAGAAGTCACCTTTCAGATTAACATTCTTTTGAAGTCCAGATTCAAAATTTAACCTAAGCAACCATACAGACTATGCAACTTGAAAAGTATTATCACCTTTATGAGCTACAGACCCAAAGCTACATAAACTTGTCCAGAACAACCCCACTAGCTATGCTAATGTCCTGTAGCATATTACAGAACTATCGTGTTTTCCAAACACCCAACTGACCCCTGCAAAGTAAATGTCTATTCTCATCTGCACCACACACTGCAAGAAAACAGGTTTAGTGAGTCCAGGTAAGAGCTATGATAAAAAAACAAGATAAAAAACCCCAGAGATATCTCAACTTGCTGTCCATCTTTGTAAACCTTGTCTTACCAGAGAAAGATTTCTAATGAGAAGCCTTGAACACAGGTCCCTTCCAGGGTATCACTACTGCAAACACCATGGCACAAATCCCATTCACTTTGCCTGCAAGCACAGCTGGGATAATAATTTTATTAGTCTGAATGTTAGAGAGCAACAATGCAAAATTCATGAAACAAAGGGGTGAGTTCAACTGCACCAGCTCAGAATACGAAGCATTTGAGACAAAACCCTGTGCAAGGAAACACAGCACGGCTTCAAACACACCAATGGCTTTTAGAGCTGCAGGCAGCGAGGCACAAGAACAGCCCTTCCGAGTGAAGTCCAGCCGGCTGCCAAACAGCAAATAAACACTACGTTAAGAGTATCCAAAACACGGGGGTTGGAAAGGACAGAAAAGGAACATCCAAGATAACTTTAAAATACCTTTCCATTGCCATTAATAGACCTGTCACTTCAAGTGGCTTTAAATACTCTGCACAATTAGCTATCGCTGACTTTCTGTAGGCATTTGCTCAGTACCCCACGTTGTTAATTAACTCCATGCTTTATGCGCACTGAGGTATTTGAAGAATTCTCCGAACACCAACCGTCCTGGAGCTGTCCCAGGCTGTCAGGGTGGACTCAGCCGCAGTCAGCCCGCGCACAGCAGCTGTTCCACGGTCACAGACAGCACCTGGCACTTTTAAACAGCCTAAGCACCAAGTTATGCTCACTGTCGTGGAAACATAAATGGACGAAACGCCAGCCTTCAGGTGTGAGCGCAGCACTGCTGCCCAATGCCACAAATCAGGTTATTTTTGGGCCCGCGCAGAAGCTTGCCCGCCGGCCTTTCGCAGGCTCTGACCACTCCAGCGATCGTCATTTTCCGCAATTAAAAACGCCCTTCCCGCGCTTCCCGCCGCGGGCGGCGCTGAGGCAGCTGCCCACCGCCTCCGGGCCAGGCCCCGCACGCCGACAGCACCTACCGGCTTAGGAGAGCCCAGATCCGCCGTGCAACCCGGTACGGAGCGATCCCACAATCCCCGCACGCCCTTCGAGCTGCCGCCCTGCTAAAGGAAGGTGGGCGGTGGGAGGAGAAGCCGACCCGCTGAGGGGAGGGAGGAGGCGGGAACCCGGCAGCGGGGCCGCCCCTCACCGCCCGCGGCCCCGGCAAGGCTCCGCCTCCCGCTCCCTCAGGAGCCCCGCGGGCGCCTGCCGCGCCACCTCACAGCGCTACGGCGCCGGGACCCTGCCAGATACTTTATTCCAGTGAGAAAACCGACAAAAATCTGAGCAGAGCTCCCAGCTAACACCGTTAGGTATTAGCAATGGGGAATCCCGGGGCCAGTGCGGACAGGAAGGAGAGCGGGTGTGCAGGTCTCACAGGATAGGTCTCAGGGGTGCCCGCTGCCTCACTGGAGAGCCGCCCAAATTTGCTTTCATTTCTGTTCCTGTTGGGCAGGGAGCTGAAAGGAGGGGGTGTCCTGGGACAGACGCTCTCATGAGAAGCACCCACTGCACGGCAGCCCCCCGAAGATCCCAGCCCCGAGGGAAGGCACAGGGAGCAGAAACGGGCAGCGACCACGGGGCCTGTCTCCGCTTCAGGTTGGTCTTTGGAGCTAAATTAAATTGCGCTATTGCACATTTCCCCATAAGAAACGGCAGTATTATGCACCAGATTTCACGTTCTAAAGACTATGTTTCCTCAAAGCACCCACATTTCTGTTTGTTCCAAAACACTGGCTTTCTGGGTTGAAAATGCTCATAATTTAAGCTTTTCCTCAAGCTACAATTTGTGGAAAATTTAAACAAAACTCCTTATCCTTTCATGAGTTACATGGAAATTATTGTAAATAGGTTCTGGCTTAATTGTATTACTTGGCAGCCTGCAAAGAATCTGCCTTTTTTAGTGCTGTTCAATCCCTTACTTATGTAAATAATCCTCATTAGTGCTTTTTACCATGAGTAGAGGTTACAGAACCCAAACTGGAAGATGTGAGTATGTCCTTTGTAACAGATGGATGGTCTCTTGCAGCACCACAGACAGAAAAATGCACAATCCCTGTGCTCTCCAAAGAGAACAGAAAAACACTGCTGCTGAGATAATCTTCAGGAGGAAGATTACCAATATTTAATTAAAAACACAGAGCAGATGCTCTGACTCTCTGCCAGGAAAACCCACCATTACTTACATAAATTAAACTGTGTCTCAGCATGGGGACTGGAGGGAGCAGCACACATGTGCAGGAACACCACCTGCAATTTGACAGTATCTGTAATTTTGTCACCAATTTCTAGCACCATGCTGAGGCTGCAAGCCCTGGTTGGAGAATGTCAAGCAGACACTTGACTGAGCCCCTGTTTAATGGTGCTTCCTAAGGGCACATTTTTTCTCAAATTCATGCAGAGTTTAAACTGAAACACATTTGCAATGTTAGTGATTGTGCAGAAAAACTCTTAAGGTCTTATTCATTTCCCAGCTGCAAATCACTGTGGTAAATATTAGCAGTTACCAATAACTGAGCACTTTTGCCCCATGAGCACCAGAACTTGCATTTCTTCATTTTTCACTCTGCTATCAGCCCAGCTGAGCACCCTGAGGAGAGCAGCACCTGGCAGGGCTGATGTTGGGATGCTTCATGGCAGGGCTTGGGAAGAACACAGACTCATCAAATGAATTCTGAAAGCCTAGAAGAAGCCAGATGTCTGGTTCCCACTGTGTGAAATCGTGTTGATAATGGTTAAAAAGTCACCACCTGCCATGGTAGGCTGCTGATAATGGTGGAATACTGTAACTGGTGTGATCCATGATCACAACTGAACACGTCATGAGAGGAACTCGTTTTAAACTCAGGCAAATCATGGAATCATTAGGGTTTGCAAAAGACCTCCAAGGTCAAGACCAGCCTTTTACTGAATCCCACCACACCCACATGACCGTATCACAAAGTGCCACGTCTACTTGTTTTTTAAACACCTTCAGGGATGGTGACTCCACCACTTCCCTAGGCAGCCTGTCCCAATGCTTAACCCACTTTCAGTGGAGAAACTTTTCCTAATATCCAACCTGAACCCTCCCCCCCCCACCCCAATCCAGCTTGGGGACATTTCCTTTTGTCTTGTTACTTGGGAGGAGGGACTGGTCCCCATGTTGCCACGACCTCCTTTCAGGGAGTTGCAGAGAGCCTCCTTTTCTTGAGCCTCAACACCCCCAGCTGCTCCTTGTAGGATTTACCCTCTAGACCCTTCACCAGCTCTGTTGCCCTTCTCTGGACACAAAATACTTAGCATTATTTTGGACTAAAAGGAGCCCCACGGCTGCCTTCTGCCATAAATCCTCACAGAGAATGTTCTGCTCTATCAGGAACATAGGTTATGCCTTGTCAAGCTACACATTTCTCATGCTTTTAAATAAGCCAGCTCTGCTACCCTGGTGCAAAGGTGTACTTATTCCCAGGTTTAAGCCTGGAGCTTCTCTTCTGTTCTCTGTAAGATTTTCTTAAAAGAACAATCAGTGATGATGAAAAACTAAAGACATGATGAAATCAGGCATTGGCCCAGACACGCTGTATGTTCTAGTTTTAGTTTTCTATTTATACATTATGTATACACTTAAAGAGTTTGAGTCACTTTTTTTGTTGTTTTGAAAATATTAAAATTAAATTAGAAATGGCAACCTAGAGAATCAGCGACCTGCAAGTCTAGTATGTTATTCTTCCATTGCGTATGTTCAGCACTGCATAATTTTTTTTCCAAGAGCACTATAGCTTGTAAAGTTTCAGTATGCTCATTTTAAATAAGGTTTCCTTTAGAAATCATTGCTTTAGGGAACTGTGGTTTTTGAAAGGAAAAAGGACACCCATTATGATATTAACTTTCAGAGCAGTTTTATTCTGCATTAGTTTAAATCTGCAGATTTAAAAATTGCCTTTAAATCAGTCAATTTCCTGACAATTTTTGCCCTCATACTCCTATGATAATCTGGTCTTACAAGGTGAATCAAGCTGGTCATAAGCCTCTCTACAGTCATATGGGAGGTGCATGTAACACACACCGAAAACTTCCTGGAGCACCAATGCATGTTTGTCTGTGGGAAGAAGGGCAATGGTGGACATAATTTCTCCATCTTCTTTTAATTGCATTGCATTTAGTCTTGATATTTTTAGCTCTGTCCACAAAGTAATTGTACACATTTCTCCTGCAGGCCTCCCAGTACATGAGAATTCATCGTTCTACTCACCAGTGACCGAATGTGGCTCTGTTGCCAAAGCCAGCTCTCTCATTGAGGTGGACAAGGAAACGGCCTGCGCGCACCGTCCGGAGCCCAGCAGCAGGTAGGGAGGCACGGACGTGTCAGGACAACAATCTGTGTGCGGGCTGCCCGACCCCAGCTGCCAGCGAGATAAAGGCAGCGGGGGCCTCCCGTGTCGGGTGGGAATGGTTCAGCTGAGGACACACAGCCATGCCAAGGGAGCAGCTGCCAGGGAAGGTCACTGGCCTCGCAGCGAGCTGGCAGCTCTTGGGCAGCACGTGTGCTCTGGTGGGCCAGAGGCGACTGCAGCGGGCAGGGAAAGCAGTGGGTGCCTGAGACGGGGCAGGACGGACCCTCTTTCTGGCCGGGAGTGTGTGCACACCTGCTATGGCGGCTGCCAAGGCACCAGCCAAGGGCTGCCCACCACCCTGCGGGACCAGGGCACGGGGAAAGCCCTCCCGAGGACCAGCTTGAGCTGATCCGCCATAGCCGCGGCTGCTGTGGGGCTCAGACCGCACGGCAGCGCCTTGCCGAGGTGCCGGCCTGGGCCTGCCTTGGACAAAGTGCCCCGAGGCGCAGCCCGACGGCCCCAAAGCCCCTACGGAGGAAGGGGTCGAGGCTCAAGGTCCGGCCGAGCCCGGGAGAGGGAGCCGGGGCCCCGCTGCCAGCCCCGACCGGCGGCCGCTCGTCCGGTTGAGCGCGGGGCCACGTGCGCAGGCGGCGCCGGGCACGGGGCGGCGGCGCCACCTACCGGGCGGGGGCGGGGACTGCGCTCCGCTGGGCCCGTTGGTGCCGCCGCGTTCGCGGGCACGGAGAGCGCGGGGCCGGGGCCGGCGGCAGCAGCGGCGTTCACGGGGTGCGGCGGGCGCTGCAGGCCGTGTTTTGCTGCGGACAGAGCAGTATGTACAGATGGAGGGGAAGAAGGCGGCGCTGCTCCCGTCAAAGCGGCCTGGCGGGCGGCAGAACAGCCAGGCGGTAGCGTGGCCGAGTGGTCTAAGGCGCTGGATTTAGGCTCCAGTCATTTCGATGGCGTGGGTTCGAATCCCACCGCTGCCAAGTTGTTTTTGTCCCCGCCGCGGCGACTCCTTTTTACCTCCCGCACAGCAGAAACGCGGGAGCTGCCGGCGGGGGCTGCCCACGGTCGGCCCGGTGCGAGCGGCACTGCCTGGGCCGGGCACGGCGCGCCGAGGGTGCTGGCGGCTGTCGGTCACAGTCGGTAAATCAATATTATAGAAGGTTGTGGTATGAGCTACAGAAAAGTGATTATCTACGTGCGAGGCTCTTGCTTTAAGAATAAAAGGAGAAACACTGTAATTTTCAGAGGTTCTGCCTTTCCGCGCTGCTTTTGTGTTACAGCACCCCGACCCACGGGCTCGGCCCCTGGGCTTTGTGGCCTGCCATGGACTCCCCTGGAGAGGAGGTGCCAGTGTTTACATCCTCTCCAGATTTCTCAAACCCATCCATGATTACTCCCCTCCAGACCGTGATGTCTCCAGCTCTCATCCCTAGTCCTTTCCCAAGCTCTCTACTGTTTGCATCTTGCCCTTGGTTTTTGTCTCTCCATGTTACAGGTTGGAAAGATGCACGTGGGAAAGAGATTTCTCTGATAAATTCCCACTGTGAATGGTGGATGGGAAGGAGCTGGATTGTGCTTTAGGTCCATTTTAGCTGAACAGTAATTTGAAAAGCACATTGTTCACATTAGCTGCTGCAGGAATTTGCTCAGCACAGCTGCCATACTTCAGAAATTTGGTGCCAAAACAGACTTGAGCCTTAAGTTCAGCTGAGGAGCAACTGAACTGTTTTAGTTGTTGCCCTTAACTACAGGAGGTGAAGAAAGCTGTACAAAGATCTGTGCGAGCCATAGCAGCAGATTCCTCTACTGCGTCATAAATACACTTAACTAATGTAACTTACTTAGTAACTTCCAATTTAACTAAAATACCCTGTGAAAAGCCCAACCAGCATGTAGCCACAGCTCTGTGCCAGGGGCAGGGCAGGGAGCAGTTCTGGGAAATTGTGCAGAGACACAGCACGGACTTCAGCAATGTTTCAAGTACACTTTTATTTTCCCTCAAATGTGGTGCTGGAGCTAATTCATGGAATCACACAGTGTAAAGTCTCTGTAAGCCTGGTGTGTGTTATTTGCAGTCATCTGTTCTGTCTGTGCCTTTGTTTGTTCCTCTGTTCCACAAAGTAGTGAGCTGACAGAAGCTGTGGTCAAGTCTTTCTTCTTATTTCAGCCATTTTTCTTCACTGGTGAAGCACTGCAGGCTGTCTGCAGCTCTTGTTTTTCCTGCAGGTTCTCATTTACTTCAGCAATTAATTTAGAAAGTTGTTGTTTTGGTTTGAAATAGAGGCAACAGTCATGACTCTGGTTGTTTTTCAGTGATTTGGCAATTATTGTTTACTGTATTTTAATTTCTCAGGTCCAGCCACTCGTTGGTTACGATATTGTTTGTAAATTCAAAAGTAGCTGCCTCTTTGTTGCACTGTGCCAGTAACTATTGTGGAAGTTAGAATGACGTGGGTAGCAATACTGTGACCGTGCAGTTTGTGCAGGTCAGTGTCGTCTTCCCTTAAGAAAACGAAAAATTGAAAGGCCACCAAGTTTTGAAAAAAGAAAAAGAAAAATTAAAGTAACAAATAAAGTAAGGAAAATATTGAGGAAGAGCTTATAATGTGAGGGTGGTCTGGATTCAATGTAGTGGTTCACAGAATCAGCAAAGTCAAACTTCTGTGGGCGGTACCCCAGCTGAGCTCGTGCCTTGTCTATTCGAAATGTGTGAGTTACAGAAATGTTCTGCACCTGCAGGGCAAAGGAGTCAACATACAGAGGTGTGACTACACAGGCAGCTGGAACAAACTGTAAATGGTAGCAAAGACACAGTTAAAGGAAATATAAAATACAAAAACCCCACAACATTATATCAATGTCCTATGAGTACTGCACACATTGTTTTTAAAATTGTCCACTCAAAAGGGGATTCTTGAAAGCACAAAGAGACATTAAAAGATGCAAAGTAGAATCTGTAAATGTCACAAAAAATGTTCTGCAAGCACTCTCTTGCTTAGGTACTCAAAGAGTCAGATCAAAGCCATCTCTTAGGTTCCTAAAGGCCCAGCCAAGGCTTACAGGATACTGACCCTTGGAAGAGAGGAGCTGAAGAAGCCTCTCCCAGACTGCAAGCATAAGCTCTTTTCACAAATCATGGCAGCCAAGCACAATATATTGCCTGAATTGTACACAATGCCTGTATTTGCCCTGGAAACTGGAGGCTGAAGCAGCACTGGGTGGATTTTATTTTCTACTGACTGAAAGTCTCCCTCAGATGAACATGTATGGATCCTGTGGGAATTAAGGAAAGTTGACAAACACAGACTTTACCTCATTTCTGGTCAGCAGTGGGGGCAGGTCAACAACTGGTCTCAAAATTGCATGAAGGCGTTCCATGAATGTGGCTGCATAACAAAAGATTTTGACTTGAGGTAAGAACAGTAAATTGCTTTGCCATTGTGATTGTGACATCTCACACTGTAAATGCTGCCTAAGGATAATCACAGACCTGAGAGCTCAGGGCACCATTACTAACACCATCTAACTACTTGCTCGCAAGGGGCTGGAATTTAATCTAATCTAATTTAATTTAATCTTAATTATTGTGCTTGTGGAAAAAGGTTTTGGAAAAGGGAAAAAGTTGGGCGTAGATCTAGTGAAAAGGTCATGAGATTTCATAAAAAATATGGCAACAGAGAACCTCTTTTAGTGGGACTTGAATAAGAGACCATTCTAGTTTCAGCTGCACAGAGGTGAGTTTTACACTGCTGAACACTAGGTGAGCAGACAGCATTTTTAGACATGAAAATGAATATTGTTGGCAAATTAAACAATATTATATTACAGTTAGGAATGAGGGTAGCATGAACAGGAAAGAGAAATGTTGATAAAATATTTTACCTGATGCATAGACTAAAGAAGTAGGAATACGTATCCATGGCTTACTGCAACCTAATCTTTCAAACTGAAAGAGATTTAAAAAACAATGAAACCCCCCAGAAACTTTAAACAAGTTTCAAAGTTTCAATATAGAAGATATTTATGGAAATATTTACTGTGAAAATAGAAAAATTAATCATGGCTCTTAGTATTTACTGTTTTTCATTTTTGAGGAGATGCCCGTTAAATGTCACCCACAGACACTCTTAAAAGATTTTTGTATCTTAAAAGAATGAAAGAAATTACAATAATTAATCAAAATGCCATAGTGTGCTGATTCCTAATTTAACATCATGACATGTTTATGGTTTTGAGCCTATCATTAACAACATGGTATTTTGAAAAGAATGAACAGATGAATATTTAAGATTTCAATTTTGTGCCCACCCAAAATGCCCATTATTCCCATCTGCATTTCCCATAAGTGAAGGCAGTAACAGCTCAGGACAGGCTGCTGGTGTAGATGGTGCTTTGGTCTCAGGGAAGACATTTCCTTTAACATAGTATTTTGGGTGGGCTTTGTTACAGTGCTAATCACACTGAAATTCAAGCAGGAATTAAACCCACATTCAGAGAGTTCCACGTGGAACTCTCACACCCAAAGCAAACATACAAAATGTAGCATGCACACAAAAACTGCAATTGCATACAGTCGAAGAAGTGAATGTACTTGGAGATCAGTATTGCACGTACAAGGGGAGTTAGCCATTCAAAAAGGTTGGATTTTTCTCCATCATGAATGAAATACACCTGGCCACTCTGTTAAAGAGGTAGAGAAGAGACAAGTCAGTAAAAATAGTACTGCATATATATTGACTTCTTTTTCTTTATCTCACCCCTTATGAGCAGCTTATAAATAATACAGCAATATCAAATATGAGTGGGTGCACACACGAGTCACAAACTCTGCTTGTGTTTCATTCAGTGGCACTGTTGGGTGCAACAGAATTGGTGAGCAGGTGGCTTGTGTGGTTAACCTGCCTTGGAATAAATGGTTCATTACAGATGTGCCTGCTCAGAGTGGCTGTACTGACTGTGCAGAGACACCACTGGAGCTCCTGCTGGATCTCACTGGTGCTGCTGGCACGTGTCCACCAAAGGGGGGGACATGTTCTGCTCTGGGTCTAGTTAAGGCTCACTGGAACCCAGAAGTCTCCTCTGTAGCCAAGCTCTATGTTCCTGTTTTCCTTTTGCTTTCAGGGTTTTAGAAAAAGCAGTTTAATCTACTTTGAACCCCTTTCTAATATACTCTCTGGACAATGCTTTCAGGTGATTAAAAACCTGCATTTACAAGGAGGAAAATAGTTGTGGCTGTTTTTGAAAGCAATGAACCCAAATGAAACGTGCCTCTGTTGGCACATGGTATGGGAAGAACTGACCATCACAGTTCAGAACATTAAATCTGGACATGTACAGGGAAACAGGATGAATCTGCCTGAACTTCCACTTTCATTTCCAGCATAGCAAACATTCTTTGCTCATCTTCCAGAAATTATAAATATTGCATTTTAAAAATGCAAAAATGGAGACATTGTTACAGAACTGAATATTCCATCTCTTAACCAACACCAACAGCCAACACTGTGCCCCATCCCACATTGCTCATAGCACACTGATCAGCTGAAAACACAGACAACAATGCGAGCTGAAGGACAAGAACTCTAAATACTGCAGTGGTTACTGTAGCACAGGATACAGTGGCAGGATCCACTCTCAAATGAGATCTGTGGTGGTTTTACTGTGTACTTACAGCTATGTAGTTCTTTTCAGGGGTGAGAGCTTGAGCAGCTAGAATATGAGCTTGTACAAAATTCTCTACATGTATCCAGTTCATTTGAACAGTAGGGTCCCCAAACTTGAAGCTAAGTAGCCTTCTCTCAATAATCTTCTGTAGATATAAACAAACATGAAACCATAATAAAATGAGTTTTAGAATGGGGTAAAGTGTATTTCTTGTCCAGCTAAATGTAGGTCTAGCTCTACTTAAAAAAAAAAAAGGAAATACATGAATCAATTAAAAATAATCAAGGGAGCTGCTCATGAGAAAATGTCAAAAGATGTATTGCAATATGTCCTGAATTTACAAAAAGTACAAGTCTTTACTTATCTAGGGATAAGTAAAATATTGTATGGAAAGGTAAATTACAGTTCTCAGTGGAACAAAAGTATTCACTAAATTGGATCAAATTTATCAAATAGCTTTGGTTAGGAAAAACTGGAAGATACACTTTGGCTGGAAGGAAAGCGTCCCGGTTTTCACTGAACAGGTAAATTTTAGAAACTGCAAAACATGACATTTGCATGATGCCTTAAACTTGGCTCAAAACCAAATAGTAATTTTTAAAATATTATATTTTTAAAGGGGCTAAAATAAAATCTCAGATTTAACTAAAATGATATTTTCCATTCTTAAAATTATTTACAAGATTATAACATATAATTTGGCTGACTGCAATATAATTTCCTACCTCAGCCACAAACAAGAAATATCTATTATGTGGTCAACTTGAATCTATTATTTCCTGAAAGCTGTGTATAACTTTATATTACACTAATGCTTTTAAAATAACTGGCTCACAGAATTCTATAGGGATCATGTTCTAAACATCATCTGTTGGCCCTGCAATTTAAAAGCAAATGAAAAAGAGTAAAATGTGAACACCTCAGCTGCTGCCCTTCAGTAACCTGTTGTACCAGAGGGTGCTTCCAACTCTGGAACCTGCTTCACTGGACAGGGAAAGCTGTTAATAGTTGAGACTGGAAATAAGATATTTTGCTGTATCTCTTTTCATTAATATTTAAAACCATTTGGTGTAAGTTGCATGTAAACAGACATTTGAAATATCATGGATTGGCCTGAATCTTACAGTAATCATTAAATTATAAAGCTGGATTTTCATGTGTTTGTATTTAATAAAAAAAAAAAAGGCTTTTAAAATCTACACTTTACAGATATAATGCTTGTTAAAAAAAGTTATAAAATCCTCAGCAGAAGACTGAATTGTTGAATTGCTACCCAATGAGATCAGTCAGTCTATAATACAAATAAGTGATGCTCCTTTCAGCTGTTTACCCATATCATAGAAAACCCTGCTGGTTAAAAAATTCAGATGACATACTGCTAGCCTTGGCAAGTGTCTCTGCTCTTCTGGGCCGTAGATTCCTGGTGGGCGGAGAACACAGGTGTGGAGTATTCCACCTCCTAGAACATGGGATAAGATCATGCTTGAGAGACCTTCACATCACTGCATTGTATCTTTGCTTGTATGAACCAAAGGCTGAGGCAGCAGAACTTACTCTAAATTCATTTCACTACCTTAAAAAACAATACATACCAAAAGGTGCTGCATTAGTAGTAGGATAATAAGATGGGAAAATTAGAGCACGCAAAATAGCAAGAAAAGATTCAGAGAAGTCCTGCAAGCATAGTTGTGTTCCTAGAAAATACCAGATATTTAAAAATCTCTTTCTAATTAGTCCCTTGTCCCTGTGCCAAAGCAGTGAATGAATTGTTGGCTGTGGTGATGAATTCACTGAAGTGAGCAGGTTGTTCGAAAATATATTGGATTGTGGAATGAAACCAACTAATCCCCCACAAAATTATTGATGGGAAGCAGTGACCTGTTAGCAGTACAAGGTAGAGCTTAAAGATTCCCTCAGCAGCACGTTCAGCTACCAGTGGAGTGAGGTGGAAGCTCTTGACAATTTCAGTGGGATCATAAAAATCAAATCTTCCCATGTACATCAGCTGGCTGTTTCATCATCTGCTAATAACTGTTCTTAATAGTACTTGTAAACATATAAAATATCAGTCCTGCTATGGCACAGAATCAAAATGGGATGTTTGGTTCTATTTCATTGACAAATACAGAACCGTGTATTGGTCCTGTAATTAGGAGAGGCTTTGATGTGAAGAGCTGCTAAGGAAATAAAGGGAGAAAAAAACCCCTTTTCTTATTTTGAACAAAATAATTTTGTTGGGATGGAGTTCCCATCATGGACTTTCTATCTGTTATAGCTTCTGCAAGTATCAAGTGAAGAGTCTTTTCTGCAAGTTGTCCACAGCTAAATTTAGCTCAGTATCACTTGGTCACATAGAATCATGTTGCACTTTACATTAATTTGTGTTGCACTGGCAGTTATAGTATCTCACAGGTGAGCTTAAGTATTCCAGTGGATAACTGGCTTCCTCAACATGGAAAACTTTGGGAAGCACTAATAAATAATTCCAGGCCCTAGGCTCAGGTACCTACTTCAGATTTTAATTTATAACTTGTGGGGGTGTGTGGATGAAACTATTTATTCAGCATTCGTGTTTTACTTATGTTGCATGAGACAGTGATATTAAACACTTGTTTTTGTTTAATTTATAGCTCTCTTATTATTCTTCACTAACATACTGAACTTACTGCTACCATGCTAAAACCTTTTACAGACATTGTGGAAACTTAAAACTAATTAAAAGAAATTTTTAAATTAAAATACTTTAATTTGTGAGAGGGCATTGGTAACTTAATTTCATAACTGCTGGGCAATCTTGTCCACTAAGGATGGATTCAGGACAGGATTCTGGGGAGGAACAAGAAGAGGAGGAGTAAATTCTACTATGAATTCATGCTCAGACAAAAGTACCTTCTAGTGAAGTTCCATCAGCTGCTAGTACCATTTGTTCTGCAATCGATTTGGTTCTGGAATAGTGGTCAACAAGCTACAGAGAAAAAGCAAATACATTTGTATCTGTTCCTGAAATGGTGGCACAGAGTGGCATCTCTTCTTCACTAGTTTTCACTTACCAGATGGCAACAAATACCTCAAAATACAAAAGTTGTGGGGTATTAGGTTCAGACTAAAACACATGAATATTTCTAGAGTAAGGAAGCATTTTTGTATATGCAAATCTGGTTAATTAATTTCAGCCCATTTGAGAAGCAATAAATATATGTATGCTTTGGATGCTGCCAGGAATGTAATTGATCACTTCTTTGTAATCTGGATTTCTTCTTCAGATAACAGAAAAGTCAAAAGCCAAGTTTTGAAGTCATTACACTTGGTCTGAAGTACCCTGCTCACTTCCATGTGGCATTGTCCCAGAGAAAGTGTTATTTTAAATGTTATTAAAAATATTCATATTTTATCTCCATCTCTACTTCTTGAAAGTAGAGATGTGAAGTACTTCACAAGTACTGTGAAGTACTTGATGAAGAGAGGAGGGACACAAAAAACAACTGTGTATGCAAAGCAGCCAGAAGTACTTTCTCTTTTTAAATTAAATGCAATAAAACCATATAAAAATAGGCTGCTTTTCCAGATCAGCTCTTGAATATATGTCATCCTCTAAGGGAAAACCAGAAAAATCATGTGGATAATAAATAGCTAAAGAGGCACCAAGCCATATAACAGAATCCTCACGTCCAGGTGGAATATCCCTGATGTAAATGCGGCACTGTGGGAGTTACTTTCCAAAATCGAGGCCTTAACAGGAAAACAAAAAAACATATACTTTGATGTACATAAAACTGACATGCCAAGGTTGTAAATGGCATCTTCAAAGAGTGTAAAGAGTTTTCTTTTTTCTTTCATAGAATGACAGAATGGTTTGGGTTGAAGGGGACTTTGGTGATCATCTTGTTCAACCCCCCTCTTCCATGGGCAGGGACTCCTCCCACTAGACCAGGTTGCTCAAACTCTCATCCTGTTGTCATCTTATTGCAGGGGTTCCATACTGTTGTCTCCTTATCACAAAAGTTTCATACCTTCTTGGTGGTTTCTCTTGGGCAGCTCCTCAGAGCACTGCCTCTTCCTTCTTCACAAAGCAGCCAACTGACTCCAGTTCCCTTCCCAACCAGCCAACCCACTCTTTTATAACACTCTTCTTCTCTTTGGTTGCAGCTGTGGCCTGGTAAAGTCAGGCCTGTTCCTGATCTTTGATAATTGGCCCAGCTGCAACTCCTTAGGGGTAAGGTTACTTCCTACACTACCTTTATTTTCTTATAGTCTATCCCCCTACATCATCCCACCTGGCCTTTCTTGTGCCTGGATGCTTGCATCACATCAGGCAAAACTCTGTCATAAGCACTCCAGGCTTTTTCAGAAACATAGAAGTAAACAGAGAGGTTGGAGAATGCAATCCAATGAAATACCTGGTCAATTGGGAAATACGGCAACGATTCCTCATCCCCGTCTTCAATGGGAAGCCCTCCAAACACCACGTTCACTGAGCTGGTGTACACCAGCCGAGGGATGTTTTTTTTCTTGCAGGCTGCAGCAATGAATAATCAGTTACTTTAGTGGAAAATTATTTGGGAAAAAAGTTTGTGTGGCATTTTTTCTAAGAAAGGGTCAGTTTTTAAAAGAGAAAATCCTTCTATTTTGTGGCTGGGTGAGTTGAAATGCAGAGCATATTGAAAGGGAAGACATCAGTGTAGAAGCAAGTGCTTTAGTCACTGGCACATCCTAAGCTGGTGCCAGCACTGTGCCTCAGGGGAGCTCCTCCAGCCTGTTGGGCCTAGGACAGAAGTCCTTCTGCTTCAAGGGCTGCTCACTGCCTGTACACAAGTTGTTAGCAAGCCAGTTAACTACTATAAAATACACAGGGAATTGGTTAACTCCTTACATGGATACAGATTCCCACATCACTCAAACAAGGTGTTGAAAAGCTGAAGTAGTTGAAGTACAGTGCTGGCTCTCATATCACACCTCATAGCAGAACTGAGCATAACCCCCCCTGCCCCGTGACATGTTTCCTCATTTTCTGCCAACAATGTAAAGTACTTGGTGACAGCCAGAGTGTACCAAAAAGGCCAACTGGCTTTCTCTAAATGGGATATGATGTTTGATATGCTGTACTAACACCCAATGGCACAGTTAAATACATACCATTAAGGATTAATCTTGTTCCATTAATGTTGACAGTTTCAATCTCTTTTTTATGCAACTAGGAAAAGAAAAAAAAAGGTGCATTTTATAGTAATAATACATATTCAATTCATTAGGGGGATGTTATAAATGTCCCCAAATAAACATAATTTAGTGCTTTGATTATTAAAAATGCCATTTAGACTGCTGTTTCAGACTTAAAGAAGTCTAATCATTATTTTTAAACTATATGTCTATTTTTCTTGTATTTTTACGTACTAGTCTGCTTGAAGCAAAGAAAATTGTAGTGCTCCTAAAAATATATGTCCAGTTATTACGTATCTTGCAGCAGTATGTTAAATACATGTGTTTCAGTAGCACTTTAGGGACCAGTTGCCTCTAACCAGAGCAATTCAAATTATGCATTGCTCAGTGGCAAACAACTTCAAGTGAGCTGTTCCATCCAGACAGGGTAATTACTGAAGTTCCTCTTATTAAATAAAGTAAGAAAGAGGTGTTGTTTGTTTGTGGATGTGTGTGTGTGTGTGTGTGTGTGTGTGTGTGTGTGCGCTTGTAACTCTAATTATAAAATTGTGACTCAGAGCCCTACATCAAGTGCATCTGTACAGCTTTTTACCCAATGGTGAACAATTAAAGACTTCAAATATTGTTATTGTTATAATTCAGATAAATGAAATTATTTATCATTTAGTTAAGGTTTTATTCTTCCTAGTGACCTTACACCTAGGAGATCCATGTGAAGGTTTAAGGAAGAGTCAGGGTTTTGGAGGGAACCAGCCTCCCTTGTCCTTCATTTTGTCTTCACAGTATTTCAGAACTTTTCAATGCCATTTCCATCTCATTTCATCTCCACCTTCCCAGGGTGCTGGTGGAACCTCTAATGGAGAGGAAATCACTGCAAGCAGCGTGCTTGCAGGTGGCACTCCAGTTTGCACAGAGCAATTTACCAAAGGACCAGGGCAATATGAAGAGATGAAATCTGTCATGCAGTGTTACAGCATCAAAGTCTCTCACCCTCTGTGTGGGCAGTCACACAGAAAAAACCAAAACTATGTGGACTCACCTGCTCTGTTCCTGACATTCCATATGAAGCTACGTGAAACACACAGTCAGCCCCTTCACAGACTGCCAGTATGGCACTGTAATCCCTGATATCTGTCTGTAATACACAAGACAAGATATTTGGACATGAGATCAAAGCTGCAGGTGAGCATTTGTCATACAGTGGGTTAGCACAGAGGGAATCCATAAATAGAATGCATATATAGAACTGTACTTGCTGTACAAGTATCCTGGGACTCAAAACTGGGCACACCTCCCTACTTGCTGATAATTATACTTTTCTTCCATAGAATCCAAAGAACTTTAGAGACATTCATTAAGGTTCACACTACTCCTGTGTTTATTCTATAGGTGGTTTAACTGAGGCCTAGATGAAGGCAGGATCCTGAGGAGTCAGGAGTGAAACTGCTCCACGCATTAAAGGTTTTGCTGGTTTCCTTATTTCAGATATACTAAAATCCATTCACCAAAACTCATCTGGGATGTTCACACAGTTAAAAAGGTTACTGAAATTTGAAATAATTGGCAATAGGTATTTGGATTCTGTGAAAACTAGGAAGACATTATGGAAAAGGCAAATGAACTAATTTTGACTGTTGGGAAGATATTTATCATACCTGGATCCACACCACTCCACTGGGAATCCTCCACAAAGGCTTGTGTATGTCACACAGAACAACAGAAGCTCCTATGTTGGCAAGAGCACATCCCAGCTTGTATCCACAATAGCCAGCACCTCCTGTCACCACGGCTCTCATACTGATTTTATTGAGTGTTCCAGCACGTTTGCTCTGTTTGCAGTCAGCGTTTCGGTGGGAGGATGTTGCTACTCCACTCATTTTTGGTTTTGTGTCAATGAAATACTGACCAGCACTAACAGATACATGTAAAAATTCCTTCTACATGGTGAAAATTGCTCCATAGCACTCCTGGATGCAGACAATTTCAGGGAGTTGCATGTTGACAAGATCTAGTCACAGCAGCAAAATCTGGCTTTAATGCAGCCTGCCTAAGAGATAAAGACAAAAGCAACCCAAAATTTACAGTCCCCAGTTTACTGCCAAGACAGACATCTGAGAGAAGTATTTCCAGCTTCTTTCTAAGTACCAGCAGTTAAACATAAATTAAGAATACACTGAGTTGTTATCATTGGCAGTGCTGGAGTTGAGATAGATGAAGGTGTCAGGAGGGAAGAGGGATGCCTGATCCTTATAACTTTAGAAGGTGTATCAGAGAACAAGGCTATCAAATCCCTTGCTTTCGAGGGGAACTCAAATAAAATAGCTGCTATACTACAAAAAAGGTTAACAACTGCATTAAGAGAAAAGTACTCCTGAATCACTTATTTTCTGAACATGGAGGTTCTTGCCCTTCTAGGGGCTTCTCACCGGCAGTCAGGACATTTCAGAGCCTGTGGCTACCGACTCCCACCGACACCCAGTCCCTGCCCCGGCCGCAATTAAACATTCAAAGCCACCCGAGCCCCGCCGGGGCTCTCTGCATCTCACTTGCAAATCGGCCGGGCGGCAGCGCAGGGCCCCGTGCTCGGGCCGGGCCCCCGCCCGACCCCCGGCCTCGGGCGGCTCCCGCGGGCGGCGCCGTTGGGGCCGTTGGGGCCGGGCGCGGGCAGCGGCCGCGGGAGCCGCTCCGGCCGGGGGCGTCCGGCCCGGCCCCGCAACAGCCTCCGCACGGCCCCGCAGCATCCCCGCACCCTCTCATCCCGCAGCATCTCTGACATCCCACCGCATCCCCAGGCTCCCACAGAACCCCTGGGTCCCACTCATCTGGCAACAGCTTTGGGATTGCACATCTTTCCTGGCATTCTGCTCATCACACGGCATCCACGTAGCCCACAGCATCCTGGGGATCCTACAGCATGTCACGGTGTTCTTGGGTTGCCAGAGCATCCCTGGGATCCCAGAGCATCCTTGGGATCCCAGAGCATCCTACGGTGGTTCTTACCTCCGAGTGTCTTCACGCAGCTGTGACTGCTGCACAAAAGCATCTTGGCAGTAGTGAGGGCTCCGGTCACACTGAGGTACCTGTTGAACAGGTTGTTCAGGAAGAAAACACCACCTCCTGCCTACTGGTTGGATAGTCGGTGGCAGGACATGGCTCATAGAGATGCAGAACTTCTGAGACACCTGCAAAACAGCAGGAATTCCCAAAGAGGCACAAATAAACAAATAGGCACTAAGGTCCCTTTCCACCTGAGCCTCCCTGTGGTCATTTGAGCCTGGGAGGGTGTGAAAAGGGTCAGGAGCTGCAGAATTTTCAGTTACCCATTCCAGGCAAAAGTTAAGCTTTGAACACGTTTACCTCTTTTGTTACAGCTGTGCTATGTCTGAACGTTCATATTAAATTTTAATCACTTAAAGACACATTGCAGTTATGTTAGAGTGGGAGTAACTCACACAAGAGCCAGCTTAAACTGAGACTCAGCAAAGACCCACAGAAATAAGAGAGCTGGCTATTCCCAACTGGTACTGAGCATTGTTTTAAAATCTCAAATACTGCATCTGTAAGAAAGAGATACAAATGTACTGCAGCCAATTATTGTTAATCAGTGCTGTTATAACAGTGATGCAAAAAGCATCCTACCCAAAATAGCAAACCACAGGTTTGGTGTTCCAGGACTGAAATGATGGGGCTCCATGGGGACTTAAAAGCACAAAGCCAGTGAATTCCTTGGTTAGTCCTTCCTGAGGAGCATCCGAGCTCCTCAGAGCCTGCACTCCTGAAAAATGTTGGTGTAATCCAGGATGCATGCTGAGCTATTAGTCCAATAAAAGTGATATGAAAGATTTATAAATAACTAATTTAGAACCAAATTGAATGTTTACATGCAGCTAAAATGCTCTCACTGGGAAGTAACTTTACACATGTTGTTTTCTGTTCTGGATTTCTAGGGAGTAAAGGCTTCCATGGTACTGCCTGCCCGCAGCACTTGCTGGCTCAGCTGCAGCTCTGTAGTGATAAATTGTGAATTTAAATGTTTTTGATCAAACCTGGATAAAGGTCTCATATATACAGAGCTTCTTTAAGCTTTCTGTCAATTGCCAGGAATAGGAGACAGAGCTGAGCAGTGCCCCTGCTAAAGGAAGATGTACAGTGGGAGCTCATTTTAAATGGATAAGGACAATCTCCAAATGCAAATCCATAATCAAGCAGACTGTACTGCTTTCACTGCACACAGAACTATTTTCTTAATGAAGAGAAAAAAGCCAGAGTAAAACAAATCTTTGCTTACACAAGCTGCAGTGGCAATTGTGGTTGCTCATGCATTTTCCTGTCACTGTGTATTGTCTTTTACCTGTGACCTTTATTCTTCTAGCATTGCTGTTGTCTCTCTTGCATATCCTATAGATGTAGAGTGAGAGAATCTCTATAAACTTACTGGTCTTAAAAAGCCTGTAAAATGCTAAGAAAAGGCAAAATGAATGATGAGTGGAGATAATCAGATGGCAGAGCTGTTCCATCATTGTCTTCCATGACCCACTGTGGCAAATGCAGCTCTCCTGATTCACGTGGGGTGCAAGAGAGGGAGCAGCTGCTCCCTGGTCAGAGCAAAGCTGGTTCCTAAGGAAAAAACTCTTAACATCTTTAAAGTTTGTCTGGGCTACAGCTGGTGTGTACCTGTAGCACAGGTGGCTCTCATAGTGCAATCCAGCCAAGAAAGCTGATGTGAGACTTAAGAAAGGGGAAAAGAGAGAGGCTGGATTCTCACTCCTGTCTTGGTGCTTGGCTTCTCTGCTCACCCCAAAATGCAATTCCCTGAACACACAGTGTGTGCCAGCACTGCTACAGGGTTGTGGAGAATGTGACTCCAGAGACCAGTAACAGCTGACTGAATTCCACCTTGCCACAAGCTCCTTAAAAATCAGGAGGCTCAGTTATTTGGTTCAGTTATTATTTATTATTGCATTGAAAGGATATATTTGATTTACAAACACACATAATGATATTTATTACATTTTTACAAAGCTTTAGAACAATACAACTATTTTACAAAAATATGACTTTCACTCCTCTAATCACCTATTATTTATAAATATTTACTTTCTATATTTTTCCACAGTTTCCCAGGTCTCTGTAATTCCTCAGGCTAACTGACAGTAGCTGTAGCCGTGGCTTCATCAGAAGAGTTGTTTAGTCACACTTTTCTTCACTGGAGCTACTGGACTTGTTACAGCACTGTTGTCCTGTGACAGTTCCTCTCCTTCCACCTTCTCACCTTCCTGAATTATCATTTTTAGAAAATGCTTCTCAGCATGAAACATCACTTAATGAAGATCCATCAAAACTATTCCTGCACCCATTTGTGGTGGCCTCCTTTGCTGTAACACTGTGTTGCTCTTGGAGAACACTGCCTGATACATCCTATATTTTCACTTTTCTAGTTGTTTTTTGTTTGGGTTTTTTTTTTTTTCTTCTTTCTTAATGAGGTCAGAGAGGTGTCATCATAGTAAGATGAATAACAAAGTGGCTGAGGAATGTACCATGACCAGATAATTAATACTCAGAAACAAAATGAAGTTTTCTGGAGCAGGTGAGTGGTTATTTGATTTTAGAAGAAAGAAAGAATGATCAAACTTAACAAAATGCCAAAAACAAACACCATTTTAAGGAATGTGTGATCTTCTTGGCAGGTAGGTCTTGTTTTCAGGTAATGATCCACAGAATCAGCGAATGAGAATTTCTTTGGTTTGTAACCAAGTTGATTCCGTGCCTTGTCTATTCGGAAAGTGTGAGTTACAGTGACATTCCACACCTAAAAGCCAAAAGGACACTTATGGCAGTGACTTTAATATCCAATTTTGTAGAACTTGGATGAAAATATATCAACAATGATATCAGAATGGAAACAGAACACAAAACAGAGCTGCAATGCAGACAATTCAAAGGGTGTATCATGTCCTTAATGAGAATTTGAGTCAGAAATATTTAAACATTCTCTTTTTTTATATATTTACCTCATTCCTTGTCAAGAAAGGTGTAAAGCTAAAAACTGGCTTTAGTATCAGATGCAAATATTCCATCACAGTGGCTGTGAAACAGAAATTACTTAATGAGACATCTGGTTAACAATAAACTGAGACAATGCTGATATTATACATCCTGTAATTCCTACTGGCAGAAGGCACTTTAATTTATAAAGTACATTATGAGTTGATGAATAGCCTTTAAACTTTATCTGCTATAAATAATACCACATGGCACAAATGATTATTCTGAATTAAAATAATTAGTTTAAATAATTCCTGCAATTTGGGCCCCTGCATTTTATAAAAGCACTATGTATCTTCGTAGGAATAAAAAAAAAAAAAATCAAAGAACCCACAATAATTAAGAATATATTTTGTTTTTTTACCTGCTATATGAGCCAGGAGAACAGGAATATGTATCCAAGGTTTCCTATAGCCTAATTTTTCAAACTGAAAATAGTATAAAAACAAAGAATTACAGAGAACTTATACCAAATTGAGGGTGTCAATGAGGCATGAAAAAAAAAAAAAAGAACGTTGACAAAACTTGTATCTAAACTTTTTTTTCCAGCTAGTGTTCCTGTCAATGCAGGGAGGAATAAATGTAATTGAAGCCCAGTAATCATTCTTTGGTGCCCACTTTCCACCCTTCATCTGCAGTTGGACAGTAAAGGGGAGTAAAAGGCCATTTCCAAGGGGGAAGTGACCCAGACTGGAATACTGAACTACAGTTAAATACAGGCCCAAGTTTCTGCTGCAGTCATTTTCTGTGCTGGCATTGCAGGATCAAAACTTTGGCATGCTCCTAGAATCCCAGCCCAATCATTCTGAAAATACAGTGTTGTCTCTTTTTAGCTTCAAAGGTAAGATTCTGAATGGGCTTCCCCTCTGTGCTGCAGCTGATGCCAGGACAAGGGGATAAGCAATGGCTGTAAGAGTCCTGCCAGATGCCAGTGGCAGAGCTTGCCATGCACCGTGGGTTTGCTTCATGAAATGCTGTCCTGCAGCAGGTTCTGGACCTCCCAGCTAAATCCTCTCAAAGCAATAAGGCCAAACTCCACAGTTACAGGTGTCCCAAACTTCCCTAAACACCAGTGGAACTTTGGGATATGCAGGGAAACTGGACTGAGTTTAATGTTAAGTAATTCAGTAATTTCTGTGCACTGAATTCATTTAGTTGGTCTGGTGTGTCAGTCAGTGACAGGACTTGTGCCCACACAGTTCTGGGAGCTGCAGGGCTGTGCAGTACCTACCAAAGGCACAATCCACTCAGAGAAGATGACATTTTCACCATCATGGATGTAATAAGCCTGGCCACTCTGGTAAAGAAGCAGAGAAAAACAGTGACAAAACTGTGCACAGGATGGCATTTTCTGTCTCTCTCATACCTACCTACCTGTCATCATTTTGTGAGCAACACACCAGCATGCACAAGGTGAATGCACACAGAGGAAGCTGCCTTCACTTGGCTTCCCTGTGGTAACCCCACAGTGCTGGTAGGGCTCATGGTGATTAACCATGGTGTAGTGTAGATCTGAGCTCAGTTTCCCCATCATGTGCTGGGCACAGAATGACCTTTGTGAGTCCCACAGAAGGGGCAGCACTGATGGCATTTAACAAACACAGCTCTGAGTATCAGGAACACCTGAGCACCCAAGTAAGCCTGGGACTCTGGGAATGGCATCAATCTAAAACAGCTGTGGGGCTTCCAAGTGCTGAATTAATTGAGAACACATGGAGAGGTGTTCACCTGTGTCAGTGCCTATTGTCTGTATGTTTCTACCAATCTAAATGAATCTGGGACCTTCAGGAACTGTGAATGAAGCAGCTGCTGCAATGTTGTCAGTTCTGTAATGCTTCATGGTCCTCAGATTGGTGTTGCAATTATGACCAGTAGAAAAAAAAAGAAAAACCTTTAAATACTGTCCATTAAAAATTGCCCAATCTCTTTCTGGAATTTTCAGCTCTGAAAATTCAACTGGAATGCCTCAGAATGGCTGCTATAAATTTTATGCATCTAGGTCAGAACCTATTTTCAAGAGAATGACAGAATAGATTTGTTTAATAGTGAATTAATGGTATATTAAGCTAGTTAAAAACACAGTTTCCTCCAGTAACCCAGGAAATTGTCTTTTCAAACCCAACAAAAACATCATCAAAATATGAGTGAAATGTATTTGCATTTGCACTGTGTGCTTGTGGAGCTACAGACTATTTCAGAGATTTTAGCATAGGACTTTTCAGACACTCTTTGATCTCAAGACATCAAATATTAAACCTGTTTGAGAACTGAAGCTAGTGGTGATTATATTATTTACTTACAGCTACATAGCCCTTCTCAGAGGTGAGAGCCTCAGCAGCCAGTAAATGAGCTTGCACTAGATTTCCTATGTGAACCCAGTTCATCTGAACTTTGTGATTCCCAAACTTGAAGTTGAAAAGTCTCCTCTGGATATTTATCTGTAGGAACAGAAAACACGAGATAACTACATTATTCCTTTATTATGCGCTATAATATGATTTTGTCTCAACCCAAATACTTGGAATTTGCTGTATTTGTGAACAATTACAGCACAAGAAACCTGTCACAAGAAAAAACCCAAGTAGTGGCTGGTTTTGGAAATCAAAAATGGTTGCACTGATTGGCAGTGGAAAATATAGTGACATTATATTTTTTGGCAGAAACTGAAGTGCATATTTAAAAGACAATTTCCATTAAATGATAGGGATGCAAACCTAGTTCTTTTACCATGGCATTTCAGCCTTCCCCTTTTCACTGAGAAGCCCAGCTTGGTCCTGGCCCGCAGGGCTGGTTTCCTGCTATTTGTTACCCTGCACCACATCACCTATCCCCAAGCTTTCACCAGATTCCTGCAGAAATGGTTAAGAACTGCAATCAAGGTACTACCACTTGTGTTATGCCCTTACAACTACTTGTGGTGTCCTCCAGAGCTGACTACAAAACACATACGGCTACTCGAGGCAGGTGCCGCTGCTCTTCTGGTCCGTAGATGCCCGGCGGGCGAAGCACACACGTGTGGAGCTTGTCCCCTCCTTGGAGAGAGAGCAACAGGTGACTGTCAGACAGCTGTGGTAGCAGCAAAGGGCTGACACATATGGGCTGAATTTTACACTGTCAAAATTAAGGCTCATTTGAATGGTTCGGCTTCCTGGGAACTTGATTTCATTTCTGTGTGAAATTGAATTCAGTAGCTGTGACAGACCTGAGCTTTGCAGCCTGAAAAACCTTCTTGGGCTTACAAGGAGAACCCACTGGACAGTGCTTACAAATTGGTATTATCAGAACAGCTAATTATCCACTGAAGAAAGGAATAGAAACAAATACATCCTTATTTCAGTTAAAGTATCCTATTGATAAATGAGCAACCAAAGAAAGGAGTGCTCATTAGCACTCCTAATGATAGAAAAGCCCCAAATGCTTTATATGTACCTTTGAGTAAAGTTCCATTAGCAGCAAGGACCATTTGGTCTGCAATTGCCTTGGTTCTGGAATAATGATTAAATTGCTATAATGAAACAGAATAAGATAATTATTGAATCTGTAAAGGCAACCTTATTGTATGACTGACATTTCAATCTAGCCAGCTCACAGATATCAGCTGGGCAAAACAAAACTAGAAATAGTAAAATTTAGCAAATATATAGTTTGTTTATGACAATAAAAAGACTTACACTTTAGTGGCACAAGTTTAGCTTCAGAGTGAATTTAAGTCCATTCATATTCACTTAATTCATTTTTGTGCTGAATGTACTGAGAACACCCACAGTAAAACAGCCTCTGCTCTCAGAACAGCCTTTACACAATCTACCCTTTGGAGCACAGGAAATGCCACACCATCCCATGGACAAAGTACCTTTTCCAGTGGAAAATATGGTACAGTTTCTTCATCTCCTTCTTCAATAGGATTCCCTCCAAACACCACATTCACTGTACTGGTATATATCAGTCTAGGGATATTTCTTTGTTTGCAGACTACAGTGATACACAAAACAAATTATTTTAAAACAAAAGTAAAGAGGAAGAAATAGCTGAATTGGCAGATTTTATTTTTGAAAACAAACATTACAATTATAGAAAAAAAAGGTAATACTTTAATTTTAATGTTACCTTCTCATTTAATATAATACTATCTTCCATTCAGCTGGAATTTTTCATCAAATATGCAAATATTACACATTGTGGTTACCAAATGTTTCATGATGAGGTACCTTAACTCTCATATCACTGGATTGCAGTCACCAACTGGGTAGAGGAATTACCTTGGAGGAGGAAAAATTCCTCCTTGAGAAACCTTTCTTAAAATATTTTCATTTTACAAAGTGAATACAAAGGAGATGAGTAAGAACATTTGTTGTGGTACAGCCCTTGGGGCAGTGTGGGGAGCAGCCACTCCAAGGCCACTGGGTTACCCCTGTTCCATGAGCTGCTCTTGCACCCCACTTTGATGGAACATGAAGTCACACAGGAGCACGGGCCAGCTCTGCCCACATGCCACAAAACTGCCTTTGTCTCAGTCTGTTCATCAGTGACAAATGGTGTGTTAACAGGAAAACACACTCTGCTAGTGTATAATCAGTCGTGCTTTAAGTACAAAGGAAATTAATGTTATTTGCAAAACAAAGACTTAATTATGGATTCCAGTCCTGTGTAGCCAAGACATTGTAGCTAAATTCTGCTGCATATCTGTCACTGCAAACTTGAATAATGTAAATTTCCTTTTCATTTAACAATATTTCTAGAGCTGAAGAGAATTAAAATGCAAACTCAGGAATTTTTAGAATTTACAGAGCAATCTGTTCTGCTGGTTCATTGGCTCATTTTGAAAATAAAATGTTTATTGTGGTAAGTATTTGGGAAGAAATACAATAATAAGGTGTATTATTGAAATGTAGATGAGCAGGTTCATGCTCCTCCCAGTGTCTTGGTTTGCTGGGAGCCTATGGAAATTTGACATGACATGTCTCTGTGGCTTTGGAGGTTGGGGAACAAAGAAGGCAATATGTGGCAGCTCTTCCTTCTAACTCATTTAGAGTATTACTTGCCTACTATTCAATTTATGCATTTTTTCAGTAATAACACACAGGCAGCATGAAAATGAGTCTAAATAAAAACTGATTTTGCCATTTTGCTGCCTTTTTCCCCCCACTTAGTTTCTGAGGGAAAAACCAAAGAGAAGGTAGCTTTGGTATTTACAGTTCACTCAGAAATCAATCTTTCTGGAATTGAAGATACTGAAAGAGATCTACTGGCATCTTCCAGAGACAGTAGTTAAGAATCTGTGTATAATAAAAAGGGATCACAGTAAGCAGAAAGGATGGAAGGTTTTCTGTATTAATGTGATAAAATAACAGCTAAATATACTTACACATCTGTGGAGCCTGTTACCAAATGTTTATGACACAACAAACAGTACAACAGCTCTCATGTTATTGCTATGAGGAAAGAGGATAACACTTCTCCATTACATAGAGTAAAGGCAAAAAATAACCAGTACATGGAGGACAGCTTTAGTTGGACTGCCAAGGAATGAAGTCCTGGTTGAAAACCTATCCCCAGTTTAAACCAGTGGCAAATCTACCAGCTTTAATGGGTCCTGCATCCTCTGACAGGAAGGAGAGAAGAGCCTCATTTTACTGCCTGATCTCCCCAGGAAATATCCAGTTAGAAAATTTTTTAATTCATGATTTGGATCTGATGCAGAGAAAGAAAATCTAGGTACCTACCATCAATTATTATTTTTGTGCCTCCAACATTTATGGATTCAATCTGATCTTTCTTTTGAAGCTAGAAATAGAATTTGCACAAGATTTAATTAATCAAACAAGTCACATTTACAATATGATGGTTACAACTGCCAGATCTAGAATAGCTGAGGTCTTTTTGTGATATATGTTACAGTTCTGTCTGTTTGACATACAGGGATTTCTGACAGTTCTCATTTTTATTGTCTTGTTCAGTAGATGAGCAAAGAAAGTTGAAAAATGAAAGATAAAATGCATCTAAAAGGAAATAATAATACTTCAATATTTTATCACACTCCAGACAATCCATGATATAGAAATAAGAATCATGGGCAGGGGTGATGCTCCCTGAAAGCTTTCACAAGTTCTGGTTCCAGTGGCAATCTGTCCTGTTTCTAGAAATAAATTAGTAGGTTCATGATTTTTTTGATAACACCTTCTGTGACTATCACTGTAATTCAGCATAACATATTGATTGTGGTCTGTTTCCTCATGACTGAGTTCACAAGAAGAAAATGCATCAGTTTTAGTTTTAGAGCAATGCTGTCACTCTTCAAATCAGAGAAAAAGGCTGCACCTTCTCATCCAAGACCTTCAAACTATGATCTTGTTTTTCTAGAATATTTTGTAGTACATTACTTTCACACATTGACTTTATTATTTTAGCAATACCTCCCTTATTTCTTGTATGGATGACTTGGCCTTTATAACAACTTCTGACATAAACATTGTAAAACTACATTATTTGTAACAAGCAGACAGTGTTTTTCTTTCTCAAAAATAACCAAAGAAAACTTTAAGAAAACGATACTTGCTTGTTCCAATCCTGACATTCCACAGGCAGCTACATGGAAAACACAGTCAACCCCTTCACATGCTTTGAACACTGCTTCATAATCCCTCACATCACCCTGTAAAACAAGAAAAGAATAGATTTTTGACAGGCAGAGCTCCTTACATTCTCTACAGAACTGTGTTATCTAGGGCTAGTATGGAAAATCTAAAGATATTCTGGTCTGTTTTTCACAGACAATTAAATGAAATATTATGAACAGGCAGAAAAAGCAATGACTAAGAATTTTGCCAGTATTTTGTTGCAAAACAAAGATGACTCTTGTTGGCTTCAATTATAATGCGTATTTTCACACTTAGTCCTGCAGCCTCAAGGCTGGCAAAACTTGTTTGACTTGAATGGGAGCAGCAAGTGCTTGAGGGCTGGAGAATCCAGCCCCAGGGACAATAAATCACAGCAGGAAGGGCTCAAATGTTTGCCTTGGAATCACCAAATACTTCAAAATATTAGGTATTGAATTATTTCCTGCAATGAAATTGATAGAATAACATAGAGTAATTGATAGAATAATATTAAGAGCTAATCTAACCAGTCTTTAACTCTCAACTTTTTTCTCCCAAGGTTGCCAAAGTATTTCACAAATACAGCTGACCTACACCTCCCACCCTCAATGCAGTGTTACAGGAGCTAACCAGTGTAAACAATATCAGCCATCTCCAAATCACTGCTCAAGGCTCAAACCTCTGAAGTCACTTATTAATTCATTTACTAGGAATCCATGGTTCAATTTTCCAGGTAACTCTCCTACACTTTGTAATATTTATTCTTTCTAAATTGATTTATAAAAAAAATTCTCTTCTAGAAGATAATTTGTGAGCTCTCGAGTCCCCTTTAGAAGATGTAAATTGCCATCAGTCCCCAAACTTAAATTATGTGGACTTATAGCATTAACAAATCAAGGTTATGGTGTCTGAATGGTTCTTCAATAATACTTTTTCCCTCTTCTATATTCTGTAAAAGTTGTTTATGAGATTGAACTTAAAAACATCCTGGGTCAGACAAGTTCTGCTTAGCCTGGTATTCTGCTCTCCCCAGAATCATCCATCCCCCTTCTGCCTCCCTTCCACCTGCCCCAGAGAGTGATGGAGCCCAAAGGAGAAAACCTGGCATCACAATGTCAGCCTGCAGGACCAAGGTCCTGTCTTCCCTTCCAGCTTTGCCATCAACTTCCCAGTTGTAGCAGGGCTGGCAAATGCTCTTACAGTAAATGTTCAGAAAAGATCAGCTGAGCAATACCCTGGGTTTAGCCAGAATTTGTGTGACATGACAGGAGCACCCAGAAAGTGCCCCCAGAGCCCAAACCTGAGCACCTGGAGCAGCTGTGAGAGGTACTGGGTAATGTGTCCTCCACACATGACAGTGAGCTGCCAAATGCTGGAAACCTCTTGTGTTCCCCCTTTTTTCAGACACAGCAATTCCTTGAATTGTTCAAAATCAGAAGGAATCAGAGCTCAGAAATGGGTGCTGCAGGAAGAGTGTGAACAGGGCAAGCAAATGTGGGGCTTTCCCCAGAGTGCTATTCTAGTCTTGAAGCATTTTCATTCAGAAAATTTCTTGAGCCTAATTTAATTTATCTATTCAGCAGTTTCCAGTGGAGATAGATTTTTCTTGAGGCTGTGTACATGCCTTTTACCCTCTGCAGGAAAAGCCACATCCTTTTGTTTGTACTGAACTGACTCCTCATTCCTGATGGCCTTTCCTTCTTGTACTGGAAGGACAGTGGACAATGCCATTCACAGCCCGTAGAGCTCTCCCACTCCTGAGTCACTCTTTCCCAGCCTGGAAATCCCAGAAATCCCAGTTTCCTCAATCATTCTCTGCATGGCAGCCATTGCCCTGTCTTGGCTCTCACCTTTTTATTTGAAATCATTCCCCTGAGCAGGAACCTTTGTCCCTTCATTGTTCAGTTTCCCTGGGGTGCTGAATGGCACCTCCCAGCAGAGCATCACTGGTGACACTGGAGACACTGGGACCCTGTTTGCCATCCCTTAATCAGGTACTTATGCATGCAAGGACCTTTTACCACAGCTGCTTCTTGTCCTGAAAGGCTTTTCCATACATGTTTTAATCAAAGATCCTTAAGAGGAAGCCTTGGTAATGAGCATTAGACATGGAGCTCCAGCATACCTTGAAAAAATCCGCTCCGTGTGGAATTTCCCATTTCGGTTTGCGAAGATCAAACAGCACAACAGCAACTCCTGAGCTGACAAGGGCACATCCCAGATTGTATCCCAGGTAGCCTCCACCTCCTGTCACCATTGTCCTGCTGCTCCTGGGAGCCAGCAGCCCAGCAGGCTCTGTCACTTGGCTCTCACAGGGTGGGCTGCTGTGGAGCTCTTCTGTGGATCCCTCTGGCATCACGACTGCAACAGAGAAGATCTCTTGAAAATTCCTGCATAATGCTTTGAGGTCTGGGTAATTGCAATTACTTTCACATTACAATGCTCCCATCCTAGTTTTATTATCTTAGTATGTTTGAAATGTAAAAATTCATCATTTTGGTGATGGGTTTTCTATGTATAATGTTTAATGAGTCTGAATACTTTCATATTCCAAGACTGAATCTTTTCCTCATATCCCTAAATTTCATATTATATAGAAATGAAATTACAGGATTTTAGAGCCATTATAATTACCTAACCTTAACAGCTATGATGACATTTTTTAATACTTGGTTTAATCAAACATTTTATTCTTGAAAACTTATTAACTTCTGATATATTAATACCAAATTGATGTTACTCTACTAGTCAGGAAAATAAACCAAGACTTTAAATGAGGCATATAAGAAAGGATCCATTCTAGTTTTAAAATCAACTTTATTTCACATTTGGATCTTTAGCAATAAAAGTTTGTTACCATTTTAAGCCTTTCTGGTTATACATGAAATATATTTAGCTTACTGTCCAGTTCTCACTAACTTTTGACCATATTGTTCTCAGTAGGGCATTCATAGACAGCTAAACCAACAAGGGGCAGAAGAGATAAGCCATCTGCCCTGTGGGTTCATCTAGCTGGAAAACTGATTAGAATATCATTCTAGGATAACAACTCCATGGGAGTTACCCATCTGTACACCTTATTCTGTATTGCAAATTAGTTTATTCAACATTAATCACTTGTCCACAAAATTTAATTTTTCCACACAGAGCCCCTGTTGTCCTGATTCCATGCTTGGCCTTTGCACTTAGGCTTACACCCCCAAACAAAAATCCAGAAGAAATCTGCAATCAGTCGTGTCACCATAAAGTAGGAGCCCAGCTGGGTGCTTGCAGCCTAGTACAGGAAAATGGACCCAATCTCTGCAGGTTATTTTGGTTTTCTCATAGTTGGAGAGCTCCTCATATGAGAGGAGCCTCACAGGTAAGTACAGTTTGCTCTCAGCCATTTACACCAGGCTTCAGCAGAGCCCAGGCAGAAATGGGGCAGGGCTGGGAGCTGGCAGCTCTGTCACTTCCAGGGTGACAAAAAAATTCTAGAAAAGTAACACAAAATGCAGCCACAGCACACAAAATTATGGACTATTTTAGCCATTGCTTACTTAGTATTTTATAATTTTGTTTGTGATATTCTCCTTATTTTATATGTTTGGTTTCAGATTTCAGACAGAAAAGGACCATATTCTCCATGCTGTTACATGGTTTTAACACCAATGTCAGCTCACTCAATTCACTAAACTGAGTGGTATAATAGTGTAAAACACAAGCTCCTTATGTTGAAAAGCATCCTAACAATTTAAAAATGAAAAATAATCTATGTTTCCAAACAAAATTTAAATTACAACTAATGTAATACAACTAAAACAAGTAGGCTGTCCTGTTCAAGCAAGGAAACATAAATTTGTATCTCTACAGTAAGTTTTTCAGGAGTTTTAAGCCATTTAAAATTCTTTTGCCTTCTCTTCTGAGAAAAAGCATCTTTTTATACACTGTAAGGAGAAGCAAAGTCAAGTTTATCACTCTTCCTTAAAAATCACTAATAGCATTAGTATATTAATCTGCTTCATAGATGTAGAAAATTGTTTTCAAATTTTGAACATAAACAATTTTCTTTTTGAAAATGCTTCTTTTTGGAATCAGTAACTTTCTTTTTTTCTCTGAATTTATAGGAGCCATTCTTATTTATTAATGTATTCTGCATGATGAGCATAGTCACATCTCATGCAGCACATGTAGTGTGAGTTGCTCATAGCTCTCCTACTGTCATTTCAAATATCAAAAATGTTCTAATTGTTTCCCATAAAAAGTTAAAGTCAAACACATCAGGTTTTTAAAAACAGCTAAAGAAGTAGTAAGTACCCTTGGTAGAATCCTGCTGTCAGTGTCTCCCAGGCCTTCCTGTCCAGGTAGGAGGGTGAGATGTCTGTGCTGGACAATTCGTGACTCAAGGGCATCAGGTGCTCTCAGGCAGACAGAGAAGTTCACGTGTGCTCAGGCCTTTTGCTGTTCCTGCTCCTTTGTAGCTGCTGGTGGGCTGGGAGCCAAAAAAGGGCAGGGCTTAATAGGTACATAATTTACGTTCCTTTTCAGGAAAAAAAAAATTAAAAATTCTCCACATCAAACCCTTCTTAACAGGATGGTAGCTCTCACTTACCTGGTAAAAGTATAAGACAGTGCCCAACACAAAAATGCTGTGGGTACCATCATTCTGTAGATAAACTACCAGAAGGAACAAAAATCCTGTTTGCAGTGCTACTCAGCACTTTCATCCTGACTTTTATATCTCCATCCCCAACCCAATTTTGTATTTGCAGAGAGGCTTAACTGTAGGCACATGGGTTGTCCTCTGGCTTCCAGGATGAATATGAAGGTAATAAACTACCTTGTACATAAGAGGAAAAGGTGATGTACTGTTAAATAAATGCATTTTAGATGAATGATGAATTAATGAAGTTATTAATGATATATGTGCTCTGTCCTAAGATTTTAAAGCACTTTTAAAACATATGCTTTTGCAATTTAAACAATGAGAAATCAAAGCCAACATTTTAAAATGGGTGTGTCTAAAATTAAGACTCAAAACAGTAGTTAAGATGCTAAAGAAACACTCCCACATCTAAATATAAATTACTACAATTTTCAATGTTTGCATGTTAGAAATATCTCAAGTTCATAGGTAACCAGCTGCAATTTAAATGTAATTTAATGTTCATGTGCTGACAAGAACTCAAACTGACACCTAGGCAAATGTATTTTCACATAACGTGGATGTTCTAAAGTCCCTACTGTTGGCATTAGAACCAGAATATTGAACCTGTCAAATTAATCTGCACTTCTTGGATTGCTGAGTGAGTGACAGGCTCAGCTCACAGGAAAATCCCCAAGAACACCAAACTGTCTGTTTTGAGCTGAACCTAGCCCTGACAGCTTTTACCATTTAATGCAGTAAATAAAATGTTCATTCTATCCCTAAACTATTCCAGAACTCCTTCATAAGTCAAAGCAGCTTGTCAGCTTATCCAAAGGATATCAATCCCTCACTCTTCAGTGAAATTTAACAAAGAGCATTTGAACTTGGCCTTGGTTTCCACCTTGGCAAGAAGGGAACACCTCAGAGGACTTTTCAGAACTGGTATTTTGCACCTGTCCTGTTATGCCTGTTTTCTTACCTTTAGTAAAGAAGGATGGTCATATTTTATTCAATGCATCCTGCTAAGTATTTCTGCAAAAAACAGAAGCTAAAGTTACAAGGAGAAAAGCTGCTGCATTAAGACTGGAGCTTGCTTTTGGTCTTGAATCACAACTCTATACTGCCTTTTTCTCCTATGACCATTCATAGTTCATGTAGGCACATAGAAACAAACAAAACATCCAGTACTTACAGCAGATGACTGTAAAATACAGGAAGGTCTCAGGGAGTTTGTCCATTTATTTACATGGAGGAGGTCCACATTTCTGAAATGTTGTTTGGCTTATCAAAATGTTACTCACATCCAGACTGTAGAGTGATGTTGAAATGTAATTGCACTGTTTCATAGAGGAACCCAGTGTGCTTACACAAGTTCATTTCAAATCCATGCTGCCAGAGCCAAGCCTGAATTGAGTAAGGAGCATTTGGCATAAGACAGACAAGACAATCTCTGTCCCCAGCATACAAAGCCTGGTCCCTGTGCTGGCTCTGAACACTGCTGGGTACTGGACTCCAGAGGGTTTCAAACCATGGCCCAGAAGGCAGAAGTGTGAGACCAGGTCTGTGTCCTGGTCACTGTGAACTTCACAGCTCTGCACTCCCAGGCCACAGAACAGGAGCTGTGCTCCAGCTGTGGGGTAACCTGAAGAATGGTTTTCAAGTGTGGAGGATCCAATGCAGAAAGGAGACTTTAACAGAATAACCAGAGCATGAAGGGCTCAGCAGAGGCGTGAGTTAAGATGACGGCCGGATATTTGGTGTGAGTCACAGGCAGGATGGGATGTTCTGGAGTGCCCAAGGGCAGAGGAATAGCAGAAAATCAGAAGAGACTAAGCTCTCTCTTAAACCTACTCAAGAACAGGGTTTTGCTGAAATACCTGCCATACAAAAGATACCCTCTCTTCAGCTGACTTCCTAAAAATTTCCTCATCTAAGTCCTAAATTGGTAGAGTTGTCCAAGCTTGCTGTGTTTGAGCTCCTGCTCATGCTCTTGTTCACATGAAGATGCCCATCAGAGGTGCTGACACAGCCTGTGAACTCAGAGTGGTGAGACTCGTTTGGACAGGGCACAGAGTGCTGATTTCCTCTGCAGCCCCAGAGTAGTCTGGGCAGAGCTGTTGTAGGGTGTAAGTACTTTTGACTAAGGGAACTTATCTCTTTGTGACTACAAAAACAACCACCCTCACAACAAGGACGTCTAAAACAGCAGAGAGCTGAGAGAAGGGAAGTGACAACAGTAAGATATTCACCCTTGATGTGAGAGAGGAGAGAAAATGTTAAAAAGCATTTAAATCAGGTCTTGCAATGTTAATGGAAGAGAAAAAGAGTAGAGCTCTCCTCTAATTATGTCTAGCTTAGCATTTTTAGTCAAGAATATTAATCATGGGATCTGAATTTTGGAAAGGAAACTTCAGAATATTTTTCATATAACCAAATGCTAACCATTGGTACATAGCAAACATTTCTAAGGCATGAAGTCATCCTTAAGAAAGTTTACCAACACAATATTGATGCAACAACAACAAATGCAAAGTAAGACCCAAACTGTTATGATAACACAACATTCTTCACATTCCTTGCTAAATTAGAGGAGTAAGACACAGAGGCAAAGCAACTTACCCATGCCTTGCTCCAAGCCCAGGCCAGAAGGGAAAGGAAGATGCAGATCCTTATTCCTCGCTGCAAAGCTACGAGATCAGGTTCTTCTTAAATCCCTCCATTCTTCATTAACATACATAAATATTCTCACTCTAGCCTTCCTTTTCCCTGTTTCTTTGTGTATTTGTGTTACAGTTCTGCATATTTCACTGTTTCCTCATGGATGGAATAAAGTACACATAAATACAGCCTTGCAACGTGCCCCATAAAATGCTTTTCAAACGACTTTGTTCTCATTTCCTTTGCGTTCGTGGTTACTTTGCATGTTACACAGATTGATTTACAGGTCAAATGAAATGATAACTCTGAGCCTGCACTGCCAAGTCAGGATGGAATTACAGGAAGAAACAAAGCAACTTCTCACAGCAGCAACCAACATCCCGGTATCAGCCCTTGGGTCTTGTTAAAGAAGAGGACAGTTTATGCAACATTTGAAGGGAAAGAATACAAATGTGTCATAAATAAAAATACTGCTTTACATTGTACTGAATAAAGGCACATTTCTATACAATTAGCAGGGATCACAGCTTGGCTGGCTACTCATGGGAATCACAGAGACAACAAAAGTGTTGAACAAACTATACAAATGCATGTTTGAAAGAAATTAGAACACCAATTCCAACAGGTTTGCTAATTCTTACTCTATTTAGTAAAGCCTTGGTACCACATAAGGAGTGGCCATGGTGACAGAGGCAGCCCATGTCACTGAAAGGAGATAAACTTGTGGCTTACAAGGTCTGCCTAAGATACTTATCAAATTCTGGGTAGAATTTAAGATTCTAACTGATGAACTGTCACGTGATATGAGTCAGAGATTATCAGATTCCTCATAAATTACTTCTGCCAGCACATTCACTATCTCAAACCTAAATTCTCATGATTGTAACAGAGACAGGGAAGAAAAAAGTTATTTTCTGATGCTGGCAAATTTCTGGAATTGCATTTTCCCTTCTTTCTCTCTTCCTATTATTTATTTAATTATTTAAACTAATCAGCAAGCAAATATCTCATAAGCATCTGTCTGAGATAGTTTGACAAAGGACTAAAGTTCAATGGAATGAAATATACATCTGATACACATCTGACTTAGATGCATTAAAGTGATTCCATAAAAATTCCAGTGACTTAGTTGCATTAACACATTTGGGTGCCTAAAGTCTTGGAAGTTTGTAGTTACAAATCTACATACATGCTGACAGTAGCAACATGCTTATAAGGCACAGAGAAATTCTTACTGAACAGAATTCTGAAGGACACAACACACACTGCCATTACCTTCCTCTGAAGCAGCATGAACTGCCAGGGGTGACTCAAATTCAGGCATATTTGGATGGAGAAATTTGTCACTATGCCAAGCTTTCCTTCTCCTGGAAGCTGTCTCCTGAAGCAGCTGTGGCTGAGCCATGCACAAAGGAGTTCCTGAACTGCCAGTCCTTGCTAAGGGTTATGAATATCTGCACCAGTTAAACCTAGCTCAGCAGCTGGAAACTGGAAATTGTGGCAGCACGTGAGCTGCTCCAGACAGAAGTTCCCAACTCCTGCTGTGAAAGCAGCACTGTCCTGAAGGGGGTTGCACACACACTGGAGGTAGCAACAGGTTCAGCCATTTGTCTTTAATTCATTGCTCACAAATCAGCATATTCAGTGAGTCACAGCCATGACATGACTTACAAACAAGCTGGCAGAAAAATATGCATTTGGTCAATTACAAAACTCCTCTTTTATTATGTCTTGAATACAGTGGGCTGCATTCCAGCAAGCACAGAGCAGGAAGCAAATGACGTGGAGCTGACAGAGCGACACTGCAGTCACCAGCTGAGTGTTACTCAGGTCAGCCCCACTGAGGCATCTCCTGAAAATGCCTTCCTGGGTGAGCAGCCCCAGCCTGATGGGAGCAGGCAGGATGGGAGTCTCCAGGTAGGTAGCAAGGAGATGGAATCTGTGTTTTAAAGGGAGGAGCTGCTCTGAGGAGGTAGCAGGGCTTGTCCAGCCTGTGAGACCACGAGGCTTTGGCTGCACAGGCTGAGCACACTTATAAAAGAAGAGAACTTGGATGGGGTGTAAAGGCTCAATACTGTCACTCCTGACTATTTTACAGCTTCTGTGGTTACACAGATTCTGACAACAACATTTGCTCCTTACTTTTCATTGCCTTTTCTTGAACAGGAGGCTTAGCTCACAGCACCAGCAAGGAGAAGGCTCCTGAGTTCCCAACACTTGCTTGGAGTGTGAGATCATGCTCAGGAGAAGCAGAGAAACGTGCTGTGCTCTGCCCAGAAACAAACAACCAGTCCAAGCCAAAACAAACAGCTCAGTGATGAGTATTAATGTAGGCTGCCCCAAACTGGGGTTACAGATCCACTGCCAATCAGCCAGTGGAGACACTGTGTAAATGCAATTGTTTTGAGAGTAAAACCTCTGAACACCAAATATTGTACAGGGGGGGAAGGCTCTAAATTTGAGAGCTTTGACAATTGCAGTCTAGCACAACAGACTGAAATATTCTGATGCTTATCCACATTTGCAAAATCCAACATGTTCATTATGATCTTACTTTACAAAGAGCCTCTGATACCATTTAACACATCTGCAGAAGTGTGTTTCCTTTTAAGTTCTTTTAAAGTACTTTTATAGGAATATAAGATGCTATGCTACAGAACTGTGACATTTCTTAAATCCTCCAAGAAACAAATAAGAAACCTTTTTTGGCAATACAGAAAGCTCATCCTTTCTACCTGGATTTACTGTTTTAACATTTCTGTGAGCAGAAATCCTCATTTATCAGTGATCATCATCTATACCCCAAACAGAAATGTAACCAATCCTATTAATTTACAATTAACATTTTTCATATCAAATCATCTCAGCAGTTACACACATCCCCAAATAAAATCCCAGAAAGTGGTGCATAGCACAAAGCACCAGTTCAACTGCAGCATTCCAGTAAAGGCTGGCACTAACATGAAAGGCAGGAACCACCTGGTTCAGAGCATACAACATTAAATAGATACATTTATGATAGAAATAATTTTTAATTCTTTATAGAGACAAAAGAGAAAAAGGGAAAGAAAAGACACAATCTCCCATATCACAGCATATCCAGTGGCACACAAGAGAACCAAATGGCTCCTGAATAAATGCAGATCAAGTATCTTAATTCTGAAGTATGAATCCATTTTTATTATATTACATATATTAAACACCTGAGATGAATTTCTAACCCTCTCAAAGACAACAGTGAACATCTACAAAATACTAGTGAGCTGTAATTACAGAAATCAGTAAAAAACAAGTATATTTCACAAATCAATTGATACTGGCAAACATATTTTTAATATTTCTAGACAGAAAATATATAAGAACAGAATTGCTCAAAAGATAGGCAGTGTCTGGTTATACAAACACAACCAGGCTACATCAGCAACAGGGTATAACTTTCTCACATGTCTCATCATTTCTAAATCATCAGCTCTAAATTTTTCTTTACTGCCACCATAAAAATCAAAAAGTTGAAATAATTATTAGCAAAACTTCCCTGTGTAAAAACTTGAATTAAAAGCTTTGTTTTCTGCACTAAGGTTATTTCTTGGACTTTCTATGCAAAACTGGCATAAAGAATTCTCTTCCTAACATCACAGCCATCTGTCCCATCTGTTAGGGATAATAAGCACCAGTAAAGAATTCTCAAACAACAGACAAAAAAGGCAATTTAGACATACTAGCAACTAATTGAAGAAATTATTAATACAATGCAGTAAAAGAGAAACCAAAGTTGTGATCCTGTATCACTACTGATACATACACAGTTTAAATTTGTATTAGCTCTACTGAAAACTATCCTCTACTTATATTTAAATGTTGTAGAGTTCAGGGCTTGATTTACTTTGAATCCTGCAAAATCTGCAAGTGGAGTGAGTGCAGCACTTATCTGCAACTTCTTGTCTTGCCAGCAGTTGTGATGACAACAATGAAAAAAATCTGCTTGAAGCTGGAAGGTGTGAGCACATTTGGAAAAGAAGCAGGTGAATGGTATGACTCCAAACCTCTTCAGGATTTTTTCTTCATCTAAAATTTAATCCTACAAGTGAAGCACATGAATACTTTTAAAAACACAACTCAAAATATATAAAATGCATGGGCTCCAGGTCACCATTGAGAAAACAGTAATGGAAAACCAATGCAACTGAAACTGAAAGTAATAAAGTTTCCTTACTTACATGTTTAATGGGCTACAGTGCTATGCCCTTTCTGGAGAATTTTAACAGGAATGCCTTCCTGTACACTTCAGCAGCAATACAGTTTTCCTTGGAATGTTGAGATGCAGAGATAGTTGTGGAACACCAGCCTTATGTCTGCATGCCTGTAACAACTTCCTTGCTCCTATGGGATGGTTTTATATCTGCTCCCTCCCCAAGCATCTCTCGTGAGGGATCAGCCCTTAGATGCTGAATTCTGCAGACTCAGACACACTCTGACACACTCACATACACCCACTCCTGCACACCAGGCTCCACTCTCCATAAACCAGGCATTCTTAGCCAGCAGGTCAGACTGGATTTTTTTGATTTCTATTTGAATGACTGGGCAACGTTTTTGAACCAAAATACAAACTCTAGCTATAGAAACAAGGATTTAAAAAAACCCAGTCTTGCTCTGTATCTGCCTTCCCCAAGTCCTTGCTGAATATCTTGGCAGGCCAATGTTCTCTAGTGCAACTCTGCAGTTGTCTGTCCATTGTTTTCCCTCAAACAGCTCTGACAGCTCTTCTGTCTTGTTTAACCCTCAGAAAGTACTTCCACACAGCAACTTCTCTTTTCCTGTGCTTTTTACTTTGCCAATTTAAAGCCACAGGCTGGCTCTGTGAGAAGTTCAGTTTGCCCAGCTGCCTCTCCCACCACTCTGCAATGACAATCCTTTGCTGAGGATGTCTTTGCTATTAGTGGGCTCCTTTTCCTTTGTTCATTTAACAGATAAATCATGCTGCCCTTGCAGCAATTGCTATTCCAGCCATTACACCTGGCTCTAACTCTCTAATGTGCTTAACTGCTTGCTAGACCATGAATAACTACAAATACACATCTGCCTTGCTCTTTTCACCCCCAACAGTTCTCTTTGAACTCTTCTTTGGTTTTATGGGGTTTTACTGTGGACTATCTCAGCTAAGAACTAAACTCACTACAAATGTTTCCAATTTTGAAAAAAGTAACAGCTAGAAATGAATAAATTTAATGAAATATTACTCTCCTACTGAAATCCATGAACTATACATAAACTAGGATGTAAATGGGGTGACTGTTTACCTGAACACTTTTTTGGAAGCCAGAGCTGTCTTTTCGGTTTGTGTTCCACTTTTCAAGCAATAATCTGTTTGAAAGAAAAACAAACCCCAAAGAATTACAGCAGTTTTTCACAGAGGCACAGAACACCTTGGAGTCCTTGCTTAGCCCTGTCCTTGGTGACTTTTCCCTGAGGAGGTATAATGCATTTTAAAGTTCTTTGCAGGAACTTTTGCCTCTTATTCCTACTGAACTGGTGCTTTCTGCTTCTGGGTTGGCAGTTAGGAAGGGTAACAATGAAGAAACATAAGGATCAAAACAATTGAATTGTCCTTCACTCCTATTCTAGACAATTCTCCAGGTCTACTTTTTTATAAAACAGACATTGGGAGTCAGATATTCTTGTCTTCATTCCACAAAATAATAAATACAAAGATTCCTGATAAATACTCACCTCCAAGATTTTGCCTGCTTTAAGAAACTTCTAGCTTTTGCTACTTCCTGAGTAAGGTTCTTTAGATCATCTCCTTCAAAGTAAGGGAAAACTGGATTCTGAAAACACAATTAAAATGTTTTAACTTGCACCTATTTATTGTTTTCTTTTTCCCCAACTGAATTAACTGATCCTAAGCTCTGAATTTCCCTACTTGCAGAGAAGATCTTGGTCTTACAAGGGGAGAGCAGAGCAAGCCTGGATTGAACCTGGCTCTGTTCAGCAATGTTCTTCTGCTGAGGCAATGCCTGAGGTCTCTCATGCTGGAGAATGAACGTGCTAAGCACTGTATAAGGATTTTTCAGTTAAATTAAACACAAGATGGGAAGGATAAGAAGACAGTAGAAGCTGAAGTTAGCTTAAAAACCACATGCAGACACACAATATATTTTTTACTTCTCTTTCAAAACCTATATTGCACTGTGTATTCCTTTCATGGGCTTGGGCACCTCACCAAGGCAGTTAGCAGAAAGATAAATCTTAATATCTGTTTTTGCCTTTTTAGTTTTCCTATGAAATATCTTGGAAGCTTTGTATTATTTTTCCCTCATTGTTTTTCTTTTTAAAATAAAGTTTCTCTACTGATGAAGAACTAAGTTGCAAGGAAACAAAACAAACTGATTTATTTAACATACATCTTCATCATCCAGCCCCTCTGTCAATATTCTGTGTGCTGCTAATTGTCCATCTTCACCTCCAGAGCTGCAGTGGAAGCGCCCTCCTGTCTGGGAAGCAAGCTTCTTCAGGAATTCAACAGCCCCTCTGTTAGCACAAAGTAGAAAGCTACTTATGAAAATTATTTTCTGAAAGCAACAGCAAAAGAATTTCTAAGAACTCCTCAAAAATATGACATCAAAACAAGTAGATTGGAGGACATGATTATAAATCCCTGTATGAAATGCAGGCCATGTGGCAATGACCTGTGTCAGAACAACCTTCCCCATCACCATCTTGGTAGCACAGACTTCTGACAATTAATAGAGGAGTCATTTTAAGAGAATTTTCTTTTGGTCTTGCAAAGTATCATCTACCTGTCTGCACAGCTAAAACAAATGGTGTGGATTTTAGTATCTTGTTTCTTTATCAATCTTTCAATTTCTTCCAAAATCAGACTGCAACTGGTGTCTGGTTTTCCATCAGTCAATAGATACAGTGCCTCTACACCTTGGAAACTGAGAGCCTTCTGAAAAGCAGAAAATAAGCTTAAACAATTGGTACATTTATATGAAATGTTATACTTCAGAACAAAACCACCATTCCAGTAATTTCAGACAGTTTATATTTGCCAATATATTTATATTTGATTATTAATCAACTTAGTTTTTTCTTTTCATTTTTGCTCGTTTGGGAAGGCGATCAAGGATGTAAACTTGGAAATTTAAGTAGATCATTTGTAGCATAAGACAACATATTTATAAGCAGGACATGGCCAAAAATTGACTCACTGAAATAAGAAAGTTAATTGGTTTTGGACAACTACAGACAAAAGATTTTTACATCATATTTCATGGGCGTTAAAGTTGTTTAATGTCTGAAAATCAGGCTCACTAGGACTTGAAGGAATATTATGAAAATTTACTACAGTAGTTGACTCAGTGGACATCTCTGTAATATACACATGTCTTGCAGCTCTACTGGACTTCATTCTTGATGAATGCCATAACATTTATTTAGAGCTTGTGCAAGGTTGTCTGGAAGAAGATTTGATCCTTAGAGGCAACATTTCTTTTTTGATTCCATTTTAAAATCTCGTAAAATTGCAAGTTCAGTTTTAAGTTATTATAACTAGTTGATTTCTACACTGAGAGTTTTTATAGGAGAAAAGTTCCCTTATCTGTTACTGAAGTTCAAGAACTGTACTCAAAACCCATGAGATTCCAACAAACAGTGCTTATTTAAAACCCTGTTTGGGTCAGAGCAACACAGCACAGCCACAGTTGTACATAGACATCAGTTAGAGCAACTGGCTATTTACCCTCTCCAGTATTCTTTGAGCACAAATATTAAAAAAACTATTGATATTGATATTTGACTTCTTTTTAAAACTTAGTATGAGCAATTACTTTGAGTATCTATGAGCCCTGGGGCCAGAAACAGTGAATTGATTTCTAAACTGTTCAGTGATTTGCATATAGAGATGTTGTACACTTTGACATTGTAATTTTCCTACAATGTCAGCAGTCAGGTGGAAGAGTTTTACCCCCACAGACAGGATGTGTTCTCCAAGCTGTGGCACACCAACCTGTAAAGCTGCAAGGATGCAGGAGCTGCCATGAGCACGGCATGTGGAAGCCCACTGCACAGCATCATGGCAGCTTTCATCAGTTGCCTCTACAAGATACTCTTTCCAACTCTCTGTGTTTTCTGCAAATCTCAGCAGGTTAAACCTGAGGAGAAAGATGACCCACAACATTTAACCCTAACCAATACAACGAGTCACTTTGGATAAGACAGTTTTGAAATAAGAAAATACATTAAATTTAAAAAAAACCAAGCCCAAACCCAACAGTAAAAAACCATGAAACCCAACTAAACCCCCTAATGAAGAGCCTAGTGTTGGATTAAGGTCTTCAGCCTTGGAAAAGTCAAAAAGCATATCTTACTTTGCATGAACAGAAAATCTATGGGAATGCTGAGCTTAAAAGGGTAAACAGCATCAGCCTACAGCAGAGGCTCAGATCTTAGAGGGTTTAGAACTTAAAACTGGTAAAACCAACAGAAAAAGCAGTTCTTGTCACATGCACATTATAACATACAGTAATTACCTGAACTGTGTTTCAGTGCTGTATCACTGTAATTATTAAGCAATCTGATTACATAACAATGAGTGCAGATTTCAGTCTTTATCAGTAATTCACCATACCTGACTTCATTTTTTCTCAGCTGTTCCCAGATAAGGGAGGCAAGTTCTTTTGTGACAGGAGGCAAATATGGGCCCATGGAACCAGATGTATCAATCAAAACACAGACATTTGCTTCTAAAATGGTACCAAACCACTTTCGGCTTCCTGGGCCAGAACATTAAAACTGATTAAGAATTATCACATAGGCTTATTTTACTGAGCATAATGTAAATTTTCAGTCTTTAGGGGTAATTCTGGGTACATTTCTACATAATTAAGTCTAATCTATGTGGCAATTATGTACTTAAAAGGTTAACAATAGAAAAGTGTTTGGCCATTTCCAAACTAGATCTATCAAGCATTAATTACCAGCTAATTGTAGCAACTTGCATTAAATAATTTGTCCTTTACAATCCAGAAAAAAAATTAAACTATTTCCCAACAAAGACCTTTATGAGCAACAGAGAGATCAAAACAGTCTTCACCAGTAGTGATGCTGAACTTCTAAGCAGGGCACATTCTAAGGAAAACATGCAGAAAAGCTAACTTTGTTTGTGCATGTTACTGTATTTATTCTGTTGATAGAAAGCTTCTGCTCTGTATTCACAAACACACAAAGACCAAAACCTAATTATTTGTCAGCAAGCAAGATGTTTATCAGCTGCACAGATGCTGAATTCTCTTGTATTCACAAAAATAAGTTTTAAACTTCCAATGAAATGCAAGACAGAGAATCTTTATTCACACTGGAGGTTCAGAGTTACATTCAGATCCATTCTACCAGAAACAGCAGACAAGAGGGTTTTGTACATATTTGTGCTTTACAGGAAACCAGAGGCACACCAATACCTGAGAGAAGCCACTGCACTCTCTGGATGTAACGCTGCAGCACCTTCTCCAGCTGCTCTCTGTAGGTTTCCAGTTCTCTAGGCTGAAAGTGCAGATGTTTCACAACCCCCTGGAAAAATTCAGTTTGTACATGAGCATCTTACTTCAGGAAATCTGAGCTGAGCTGCTAGACAGGCAGTGTTGGCATTGGACAGCAGGGAGATGTTTGTCTTTTTATCTATGAAATATGGTAAGAAAAATTCTGTGACTCTGTAGCTTGTACTTAACTTTCTATGCTTCTCTCCAGTCATCACACAAACTGAAACAATCAAGATCCAACATTTTCCCAGTTTTAACTCACACATGGTTTTGAAAAGTTTTACTTAAATTTTAAAAATTATATTTCATACTGTATGAACAGAGGAGATGATACACATTCTACAGAACATGCAGTTTGGACTTCTAACATGCTAAATGGTTTCTTGCAGTGAATAAAGGACCTTCTCTAGTTTGCTAGTGGAAGTATGATTTAGAAAGATCAGGGAAAAGTGGAGAGAAAAGTCAGAAACATCAATCAACACTCACTAAACAAACACAAAGCCTTTCAATAATGTAGGTACCTGACATCTGCAAAAAACCTACATTGATTTCTGCACTGGGGAAGATAGAACAGTATTTTGCTGATACTTTCTTGTGCAGAGACTCCACAGTTGTCTTCTGGTGGGTACAGCTTGGACCAAACATCAGTCTGGGCAATTCCAGTTTAAGCTTTTTAATACTGTACTTGGTCAGCCACTTGTAAGACAAACAAATAGAGCAATTGATTGCTGGCAAATATCAGAACAGTTTTAGTAACACATTGTACAGAATCACAGTTAACATTTACATTAATTCAGATGGATAGTTCCAAAATGGCATTTATTAGTAAGGAGAAAAATACCTCTTTGCTTGAACAGATTTCCTCTTTCTCTGGCAATGTGACAGAGCAAACAGATTTTCTTACACTCACTGCCTTGGGATACCTCTGATATATTGTACCTATTTAAGAAATGAACAAAGTACCTAAAAAAATCACTTATTTTACAAAATTGTCACCTTCAAAAAATTCCAAACCAAATCAACTGAACCGTGTTCACAGGGCTTTTCCTTGGAGCACCTTTGACCAAAAGACCCCAAGGGACTTTACAAAAGAAAAACCCCAAAAAACCCAGGCAAAAAGTGCCACCCACCTGCATCTAAAGTAAAAATCCCCATCACTATTTGGTAAGTGAAACTCTCTCCCACTCACTGTTCAGAGCACCCTGGTTATCAGTGACTTACCGTCCTGCCAGTTCTATAACAGAAGTGCTGATAAGAAAAGGGCTTCACCCATCCCATCCTGATAACACATACCCACATTTCTTCCTTCTTCAGTGTAAAATACAGACACAGAGAACTCTGAATGCTTCCTGGGTTTGTGCTTTCCTTTTTTCTCAGTCTGAGGCCATTCTTTTACTGTTTCTGCTACAAGTAAATAATAGATAAAAACCCCATTAATTTAGCTCAGCTGGATAAAACTCTTACATGAGAAGAGGCCAACCCTGTTCTTCTCTTCATATATTCCTATTACCACAATATAAATGCTTAATTTTCTTTGATACTGATTAAGAAAAGTCATATTATAGCACTACTTCAGCAGCTCTCATAGAAATGAAACTTTTACAAATAAGAAATTACCATCAGGAAGAATGTCACAGGAGTTAGTTTGAAAAAAATGAGAGGTTTGAACAAACATAATATTTGTTGGAGAAACCAGTTAACATTATACAGAGCACCTCAGATGCAAGTAAGAATCTAGATTTGTAAACACTGCTACATATCAACATCAGGAGATCTGAAGACTCAATTTTAATGTAAAGAAAAATAAATTGCAAATGTTAGTGATGATACAAAGAAAAAACTCAGGAAAATAAAAAAAAAAAGGTGGAAAAATGAATTTGCCTTTAAGGGACCAGCAGTAATTGGAATCAGTTTAAAAGCTTTTCATATACCAAGAGCAGTTGGAAGAGTTAGCACTTCAGACAACCTGACACTGGTGTTGTACTTTTCCTTCATTACTAGATCATAAATAAATCAAGTGGAACAGCATATTAATTAAAATGGGACCTAACAGATTTAGTGGCAATGTATGCACTGAACTAATAACATAACAAATGTCTGAACTGCTGAGCCTTGTGGCTTCAGGTATGGGACACAGTGGGGTTCTACTTTCCAGCAGACACATCTGACATTTCCTGATAAAGGTCAGGTATTCAATCCTAGGACCTGGAAATCATTGCACAGCTGTGCAGAGTTCCTTCCTTGCACAGTGTAGAAGCAAATGAGGTAAATTACAGCTAAAACTCATCCCAAAGGAATTCCAGAACAAGCACCATGGTTCCTATAGATTTGATTAAAGATTACAATTCCAGGTTTTCTAAAATCTTAATTTAAATCTCTAACTTAAATACTGTCTTTTAAGCAAAAGCCAAAAGAAACTGAAGACAAAAAGCCCCTAAATCCATACAGACCTGGTGGAATTCCTGCTTTGGCACTAGGAGGACGCCATGCCAGTACTCTTACAGGAGTATTTCTCTCTGCACCATGGTTGTCTTTAACATTCTTAAGCACCTTTAATAACAAAAAAAAAAAGTAAAAAGTGCTTCAGATGGATTATAACAGCATTATTCTAACCTGGAACTATGCTTCTTTATTATTTAATTCCTGCTTTACTCTGGCTTTGACAAATCCACAGACTGCCATGACAACACATTAATTTGCAGTTTCTTGCTGGGTTAAGTAACTCTAATGGCTCTGTTTTAATTTTCTTGCCAATATCATCTGCTACCATAAACCTGAAGACTAACACCTACAGGGAGAGGAGTTTGGACCATTTTTGCCACCTGAAGGAGCAGTCTAATATGGTTATGGCCTTGCTTTATAGAATACAGTATTTAGTATCTTCCTCAGCATTTTAGTGACTATTGAAAATCTAGTGCTGACACCTATAATTTCTCCTTAGGGATGAGCAGCCTGCTAAACAACACAAGCACTTGTTTAACCCTACTGTAGGATAAGACTTGCTGTGACACTGAGCCTTCAAGCAACTGACATCTAATTTAACATACAGCTCTACTATAAATACCCCAAACATCTGTGGACAACCCCATACCCGTTTTCTACAAGTTTAATCCCTGCAAAACCATGCTCTCTTGTCATCTCTGAGTAATTAGTTTCTCCTGCATTTGTGAAGAGGTGTTGAGAATATGTCACTTTTGATAAAACAGCCTGGAAGACCTACAAAGCCTTTGCAACATTCCCACACCTACATTCCCATTTCCTACATTCCCACACCTACAATGCCATTCCCATTCCAATGATGAGAACTGAAAGTTCCAGCAGACACTGGCCCTTTATGCATATTACAGATGTGCACACCTACTCAAAACAGACAGTCCAAATTAACAAACATAGCAAAATCCCAGGGGATTCAGTAGTGCAGCTCCACAGAAATAAGCACTGCAGGCAGGAAACAAATCCTGAATCCTGTTCTTGTTTTATGCTGGCTCTCTGTGAGGCCAGAGACATGCAGAACACCATCATATTCAGTACCCTCTAGAAGGACTTGCAAAAGAGATGCAATTTGGTAAAGCAAATTTCTGCTTTGCCTTTGTTTCCATTAAACATTATTTTTTAAGGTCAGAGGAAGGATTATTTAGACACCTTCTGACACTACAGTGTGGTTCCATTATAACTAATTACTTACTATAATGCACTTTTTGGTATTTGTAGCATTTTGAATGCAAACAAATTCAAAGTACTATCTCAGTGCTGCTCTTATTTTTTCAAATTTTCAGCTGAGCACTTCTCTCACAAAGAGGAACATCCAATAGCTGGGCAGGATCTTTAATTAACACACAGCATATTAAAAATGGGACCATTTCAAATATTCCAGCCAGACTCACAGCTGTTGGTTTAGGAGATGGCACCTTCTGTGTTTTTTTTTTCTCATTCCTCATAAGCACATTTGAGTCTCCTTCTGCTGTGAGGGGTTTCACAGACTGATTTCCTGAGCGTTGCTTTAAGGACTCCACCAGGAATGCACACTGAAATGGAAATCCACATTGCTTAGTAATTCAGATACATGGCATTTAAGGAAATGACATTTCAAAGACAGGTATTTTGTAGTTACTACTATAATAATAAATAATATTCCTATCTGACAATGCTTAACACTCTAACTGAACAGAAGTGCTGTGCTTGCTCAAGCACACTGCATGGAAACCCTTCCTGCTCTGGGCAAACAGACGAAACCAAAGGCAGCAGTGTACATAAACCAAAGCTAGAACAAAGTGGAAGATGGTGAACCAAGTGTATGCAACTGTAACATGATAACAAAGTATTTTTAGGTGTCATTGAATAGCCACCAGCACTTCTTTTACAAAAATCCAACTTTTGTGACTCAGACTTGCATCCAACAGGGTTCTCAGCCCTCTGGACAAGATTCTTACTGCAGATCTCTTTCTATTCACACTTTTATAAGAAGCAGGCACCACACTGCCAGGCTGGCTATACTGCTGCAGTTATTCTGTTGGATATCTTTGGAAAAAAGTCATGTGCATGGAATATGGGGAGATACAGTCTAGTTCTACAGCCTCAGTACACTTGAGAAAACAACTGGTTTAGAATTGACAAAGCCATTGTGCTAATGACAAGCCCTCCCTACACTGGGACTTACAAGAATGTAGTGTTATTTATTTGCATATAACATTTATAACTTTATTATAATGAAGAATTAATTTATTTGAAAAAAATTCATCACAGGATTGGCAAGAAAAAGGAGAATCACTTGAACTGTAAACTTGTATTTGGTATGGAATCATGGTTACTCCAACACCAGTCACCGCAGTGCTACTGTGCAACTGCTTTCTAGTCCATAGTTTATGGTCACTGTTCTCACACTCTAGAACATTCCTGCTCATCATAAAAGGGTTTTTTCCAATCTCCTGAACTGTCAGCTGAACAAACACTGTTCATTTTTTTAGGAAGAAACATGTAATTAAAAAGTTCTATGTAACTCATACCTTTTGGGAGTAGTTCTTTGCCTTTTCCATTTCAGATATAATACTGGTAATATCATCACTTTCAAAAATACCTGATAATCAAATAGATGCTAATTAGCATGGGTTTCCTAAAGTGTACAAAATTAGTATTTTTTTTAATGTACAACAGTTTGCACCACCTGCTAAATTCCAATGCAGAGAATCAAAAACCTTTGTTTCCTGCATGCCTGATCATCTGGACCTATCATATTAATAACTATATTTTAAAGCATCTTTAAAAAGGCTAACAGAAAGTGGTGAATTCAAATAGAAACAAAAAACCAAACAAATTCCTTCATTAAGGCTGCATTATAATATTCTGCAAAGTGGTTGAAGGTCTCAATAAAACTATGACCTGTGTTTATATCTCAGTGCTCTCAGCATTAAAAAGGTAAACTACTTGATTTGGGAGTAAAAAAGCATTAATGAATATTATTTAATTAATGAAAAAGAAGTATGTGCTGACTTTCCTTTGCTCATACCTGCTTCTCCAAACCAGTGAAACCTCCCATTGGCTGCCTGTACAATTTCTTTAAAAGCACTGGCAGTTTCCCTGGGGCTGGCATAGCAGGCTGGAATAATCCCACTGGAGTCAGTGCCCTCTGTTACACTGAGCAGACAGACATGGAGCTGTAAATCCAAACCTCCACAAGCCTCAGCCACATAAGCACTGATTGTGTGCTGTAAGACAGAAGAGAAGAAACATCAGGGCTGAGCCTCTACCTCAGACAAGCTTCCATCTACTCCACTGGTTCCTGACTGATGTACAAGTGCTCCCAGTTGGAGCAGCTCAGAACAGGAACACACCCTGAGTAGTGCAATGCTTGCTCAGTCCATGCAGACACAACAATTGTCACTATTGCTGGTTACAGGGGCAACAGCTCTACTGCAGGCAAGAGGTGAGCTGGGGTGCATTTGGGAACTAAAGGCAGAGATCATGGACACCAATGTAGCTGGGCACTGAAGCAAAGCAGGGATGAAACTGTCCATTTGTCCCTCATTTTCTTGTCAACCATATGGACTTTAATAATTTCTTAGGTCTACCCAGATTTCCAGAGGTTTGGTAACAAAAGCAGGAGAAACCTCACTGCACACACATGTAGAAACTCCAGGCTGTGCACACGGCTTAATGGCCATGGAGCACACTCACTGCAAATGGATCCAGGCAAGGGATTACTGGGATAAAAACACCAGCTGTCTCTACATTGTGTGCTATGGAGCTCCACTGGAAAATTATTTGTGTCTTTGTTCCATGAGTTGCACAGAAATATTACAAAAAATCAGCTTGCTCCAACTCAGAAATCTGAAGCAAAATGATTCCCAGAGCTGGAATGGGAAAGGAAACCTAAAAGCATGTCTTGAATTTTCTATAAATAATTAATACTTGCTACCTCCAACACATGACTAACAATTGCAGAAATGGAAGTCTGGGATCCAGACAGTTCTGCTGCCTTAGGCATGTAGAGGAGGAATATTCTGCTAATGAACTGTGATTGGCTACAAGGGGAAAAAAGGCATGGGGAAAAAAAGAGAAAAATAAAGTTGATATTAGTTTTGATAGGAACTTAGAGAAAAGTTGCCTATGATGACACTCACTGTTTCCTGATCAGGTATTCCAGTAGTCAGCAGGTAGAGTCCCTGTGATTTGTGTTTATCTTTGTCTCTGAAGTCAACTTCCACAGCTCTTCTGAGGGCACTCATGAAATTTCTACTGCCCTTGCATTCCAAGCTCAACACCCACCTAAACCAAGATGTTTACAGTTCAAAGAATGAAGAAACAACAGCTCTTGTTTCTGCTCAGAGCAATGAAGAGAACTAAGTGTCTTAAATAATACTGCACTGGAGTCTAAAATTTTTGAAAATGACAGAGAGCAAAACCAGATTATATAACAAATTATTTGTTCTGGTTTCTGTATTGCCAGCATGGCAAACTAGATTTTAAAGTAAGATACAAAGCATAAAGAGGAAAGAATTCTCTCCTAATTTTACTTGGACAAATATTAATGTAGTAGAACTTACAGAAACAGAAATTAAAACAGAGGTATAACGAGAACACAGAAGATGTGACTCCACAAACAGAAACCTGGGATTTTTTTCCAAAGCATGTGGGAAAAACCCCATTGTTTAGCTCTCACATCCCAACTGAACTTGAAGCAGTTTTCAATTCTTCATGTAACCTCTTCATTCCTTACACACACACTTCTGTATCTGTGTACATATATATTATTTATACATATGAAACATAAAGCCACCCCAAGCTTATTAACTTTTACAATGTTATTTTCACTTGAAACCACTATGAACAATCACTGTAGAACACAGCAGCCTATTTTTGTAACATGATAAAATTATGCAATTTTTCTCTGTGAAATTCACATACATGGGATAATTACTTGATCCTACCTCCAAGCCTTTTCTAAGTTTTCTGGTTGGGAAGGACACAGCTCCTGCTGCCAAGGCACAATGTCACTCCCAAATCTTTCACAGAAAAATAACAGCAATTCATTTTCAGATTATGGTTTAGAACAAGCAAAAAGATAAAAAAAAAATTCACAGATGAAGAAAAATCTCATTTAGGGTATTACAGACATAAAACTGCCTGATGCCAACTACTTTCTATTTCAAACCATTTAATTATCCATGTTTATCCATCACCCAAGGTTTATTTGATTTTCTTTCCTGAATAGGATCCTACATGAGCTGGGAAAAGCTCAGAGAAAGGACTGTGAAAGAAGAACTCCAACCCTCAGCTACTGCCTGTATCTCGTGGGATAAGGGCTCTGTTCTCACACCATGTAAGGAACTCCATGAGCTGTTGGCTCTTACCTGCCAGACACCTGCCCAGCAGTTGTGCCACATGTTTCTGCCTGCCAGTGCTGAATACAGAATTTTACCACTATAATGTATTAAACAGTACTGGAGTTACTGTAAAATTTAAAGGGTGCTCTCAGTTATGGCACCTGAGACATCAAAATTCTCTTCTTGTGTGTTTCTGACAGGTGAATTAATACTGTTATGAACAATGTAGCAGTATGAGTATTTGTTACAGGTATGATGCAATCAGCTCCAGTGACCCTCACCCAAAAAAGTGATTTTTAATTACTAATCTGGTCTCCATACATCTGATTCATGCACTCACCCAATAAGAACCAATCAGTGCTAGTCTTGCAAATACTTCACTAAAAAACATTAAATACTCAAATATGCCTATTAGTAACTGCAGTCTCTCAGCATACTTCCTTCATTGCAATGCATTACAGTTATTTTAGAAGACTCCCAGATAGTTACTTACGCTATAATATTGAAGCAATCCTTATTTGACATTTGCTCCTCAAGTAAAAGTCGCAAACAATGTTGGATATGAGAGATGTAGGTGGAGTTTGTCACTGATATATCAACAAGTACAACCACCCTGTAGAAGAAAAATGTCATTCATTAAAAAAAAGGAGAAAAGTCTTATTTAATTATGTAGTCTTATCTTTAGTGCACTCTGATTTGTCAGGGAAAGTATCTTCTACCTATGAACCAAAATGTATAAGCACTGAATCTATATTTTTTTAAAAATTCTGCAAAACATTTGGTAACATTTAAAAAATAAAAATAGGAAAAGTAATGGAAACTTCTGTCTTTCCTAAACTATGGATTAATCAGGCTACCTGTTCAGGAGCCATTAATGGCTCCTGAACCCCAAACAGCTCTTCCCCTTCTCTGTACTTGAGTATCTAAAACCCTCCTGGAATGTGTGGATGTTTGCCACATGGAGAGTTATTGGATACTTCACTCTCCTTTCCCAGCCAACACTCCAGGAAGATGTGGAATATTACTCCAAAGACAATTGGTTAAGATTTCTCTCAGCTCATCAGTGCCAGAGTGGTTGCTCAGGCATGGACTGACTGATGCACATTACCTGTTTAGAGGGAAGTGTTAATGATGAGCCGCTCAGCGTGGCCAGTTTTAAGTCTTGCTTGCAGTGACAATGCAGGATGGCCACAGCTAATGGACACAGGATAATTTGGGAACAGTAGTTTTGAAAAAACCCACAGGTGTGATGGACACTCAGTGGGATGTGAGTTCCCAGCACAACAGAGTGGCCAGATGGGCTAATTCAATCCTTAATCAATGAGCCAGAAAATCTGTAGTAACAGGGGCCTCAGCTACCTTCCTTTTGGCTGAAACTCCATATTCAAGGCTTGTAAACAGGAAAAAGAACAAATGTGCAATTGATGTTGGGTAAGGCCTCAGACAAGATGTAAATAAACACCTTCCTCAAACACATTAAGACTTCAAACCTCACCAAAAAAAAAAAAAAACCCAAAAAAAATCAAAATCAAATACAATACCTTCTTTCACAAACACTTCCCCACATTCTTCTGCTAGCAACAGATAGCCAGTCAATTCGTTTCTCATAGATTTTTACCATTTTAGCAAGGACTTTCTATGCATAAATAAAGAAATTTATGTTAAAAATAGAAAGTTCAAGTCTTTTATTGCCAAATGCTTAGGACAGAAATAACGCAACAGCATAGTAATGAAAAAAAAATTTTTAATTAATGTAGATAACAACATTTCATTCTTACTACAGATAAGAGAACACAGTCCATGAAAAAACCATAGAGTGATAAAAAAGTGTTCATAACAAAACACATCATTTAACATAAACACAATATTTCTCAAACACATGTAATTCTTTAACAGTATAAATTTGAAATTAGGGTAATTTGTCCAAACTTTATACACCATGACCTTTCCAAGTCTATGTAGGTATTGTATGAGGCATATCAAGCTAGAAAAGGGCACCGAACTCACAAACAAAACTATAATTTAGCATGCACAAAACACAAGCATCTCCCAGTGAGCAAGAAGCCACAGAAGCTGCTTTTCTTTTCAGCCACTTCACACCCTCCTTTTGGTCTGGCTGCAGAGTTCCACAGACTTCACATCACTCCCACTTTAATGGATTATTTGCCCTGCCTGGAAACATTCCCACAGCCCTTTGTCAGGACTGCCAGTGAAAAGGGAAAGAGAAAGGACTGACAGACCACCATACAGCAACCCCTGGTTGCAAACATCCCCAGACAGCTTCTCTTTCATTAAACCTGCCCCACTCTCTGATGCTCTGCATTCTGGTCTAGGAGGAAATCCCCAGCAATCACTACTGCCTGTAAGAATCCCAGTGGCTGCAGACTTACATGGACAGCTGTCTGCACACGAATCCCTGCAGCACTCAGCTAACAAGACAATTAATGAGGAATAATTAGATGATAGCCCTGACAAGGCCACATCATGTTAGACAACTCACCTGATAGTTGTACAATACTGGCAGGTCAACATGGATATTTTTTACAGTTCCATCATACCACTCAAACTGCATCATCACTTTCTAGAAGGATAAGTAAAGTGTTTACAGAACCCAACATAAGAATGACCCAGGAAGAAATTCCATGTTGGTCTTTCTTAAGAATGACATTGAGTTGAATCTATGACTCAAATATCAGTCTGTAGAATTTCAGCTAACTTATAAAGTACAGATTTAAATTAGAAAGATGTAGCAATAGAAAGGAAAAAAACCCACAAACCCAGGGGAAAAAAGTTCCTCCTCACTTGCCTCATGTAGAGTTGATGATACTGTTTTTTTAAGAATAGGTACAAAATCTTCCACAGGAGAAAAAGCACTGGGAGCCAGAACTTGATAAAGGTCTAACTTTTTAGCTATAGGAAGAAAAAAACCACATTAAATAAAACACATAGTCTGTCTCTAATTCATGTTTCATACCTGTTAAGCTTTTCTTTCTGTGCTACCTTTCAATCCATACGTCTTTAACCAGTCTGCTGAGGTTTTGGCCAGGATGCCTGGTGTTTGAATAACTAATGGTGCTTTGTGCTTTGGAGGCTTTGGGAAGAAGCTAGAAGGTGCTGTATTTGCAAATGCTGTGGAAACCTAAAACAGATTTCAAGAAAAGCTCTTGCAAGTTTTAACATAATTTATTTTTACCCTCAATTCAAAATACCCAGAATGGAATCCTGGTGAACATAATTAAAACTGAAGTGCTGGTATTCCAACAAGCAAAATGCTTTGAAAGTAGCTATCAGTGGTCCTCCTAAAAATGGGCTTTTACTGGGGATATAGAATCTTCTAAGTCATTCCAGAGTGACTTCTGCTCCATAGGTAGTCTACACAGTCCTTAGTAACTAAGAGGTTGGAAGAGAGAAAAAAAAATGTACAGCATAGGAAGGATGAGGGGAAATATAATTAGAAATTTTATTCACAAAAAAATTACTCCCAGACTTGTATACAGTGCTACCAAGACAAGCCCTTATAAGTTTGCAATGGATTTAAATGTCTAACTAAATCACACAGGAGAATCTTTTCAGCAATTTAAAAGGACAGTTGAAACTTCATTTATTTGATTGTGCATAGAGTTAGGCTAGTGCTCCTGAGATTCCCATTACAGCGATCACAGGACAATGTTCTATTAATGCCTTTTTGAGAATATTGAGCAAAATGTCTCCTTTACTGATTTTGTTCTTAATTTGCTCTTAACAATGGATTTTTAATAGAAAATACTCAAAGTTCACATAAAAAAATACCAGATCAGTCATACAAATTTTTTTCATATCGTGGACAGTTAAAATTTCAAATTATTCAAAGTACCTCTGGAAATAAAAAGTTACATACATCTGCTCTTTTACTACCAAGCAAGCCACCAACTCTTCTGTGAAAACTCTGCTTGATGCTCTTGAGTAGGTCCTTAGCCTTCTGGGTTTCCTGAAGTAGCAGATGAAAATCACTGCTATCAAAATTCTGCAATTATAAAAAGAAATGGGGATAATTAGTCAACCATTGTTCAAACACCAACTGAAAGCAGCTTTCTTACTTTTCTGTGCAAGCATCAATGCAAGACTGCCTGGCATGGCAGAATTGAGTGTGAATGTACCTAATGCTCTGCATATAAATTAGTAATAATTCATAAACAAGATATTACTCTATTACTTTGAATCACTCTACAGGAAGCCACTGCTTTTATCAGCCATAAGTCAGTAAACAATAACTACAAAATTTATTGCACTTTTAGGAAATGTTTTCAGTTGCAGAAAGAACTAACCACAGGTTTATTGAGCACATCCTCAGCACTTCTATAACAGAGACTTTCAGCACCAATTCTTACTATCAACTTCCACTCAGGAGATAATTATTTTACCTTCTCAAAGTGAAGAATCATCAGCAAGAGAGAAAATGCTTTGCCTCTCTCCCTGTCACCTACCTCTCCCTGGGAAGAGTAGCAATGATAACGGCCTCTTACAGCTTCTGCAAGGTTCTTTAGAAGTGCCTACATACAAAAATAGGAAGAGAAACAGACCTGATAGTCTCTTTTAATGATAATGTGGCTTGTTGGTATTCAGTTCTCAGTAGAGACAGAAAAAGAATATTTGAGATACATGTAGTGAGAAAGCCAAAATAATTATGTTTTCATCATTTGCTTACCAGTCTTATTTTAATATGGCTGAAAAACAAACTGAGTAAATCAAGTTACAAGATGATGCTCCAAACAATTTTTTTCATGTGTGCAAATATGCTCTGAAGAGAAAAGAACACTAATTCAAGAACTCTAATGATTAGGTGAGCTTCCCCACAAGTTTATGAGAGAATAGGAATAAAAATGCACTTCAGGAAGTTGAGTATGAACACAATTACTTACAAGAGAAGCAGGGCTGCTGCAATCATATGTAACAGTGTGAATCTGCACTTTTCTCCCCAGCGTGCACTGCTGAGCATAATCACATAATATTTCAAAAGACTGATCAGGGCTGATTAAAAAAGAAAAGAAAAATATATTAACAATGGCAGTAATCAAATGGGGGGGAAAAGGCCATACTGAAGAAGATATGGAAAAAAAACTGGGAAAGAAATTATAAATCATGGGAATTATTTAGGTATTTAGCATTATTATGCTTTTGGAGGGATTTTCTCTCCCTCTTTCAAACATTACTGAGATGTCACTACTGGAGCTTGGTTCTGTCCTGAAAATCTGGATGACAACAAACCCACTAGGATTCTACTCCCACTCCTAATAGCTTGTGAATGAAACATTCTGAAGTATTCCCTGCTAAGCAAAACTTGGAACCTTGTAAGCAACACTGTGTGTTCAATAAGTTATCTGAAATTTTAGTTCAATTACGTGAAGTATCAATCTTGCCAAGCTTACACCATCCCTTTTTGCACGTTTAGAATAAAATACAATTAGTATATTAGGAGTAAGGTAACACTCCTAGAATCCTTATTGTAGTCTTTTCCTTGTAATCCCAACTCCAGTATTGGAATTTTCAAATTAAGACAGCAGAACTGCAGAATTTAAATCCATAATTTATATAATCTCACTTGGTTTCATTTATTTAATCAGACATTTTAAGTTCTCCATCAGCACTACTAAGATCACAGAGAGAAGAATCTTTGAATGCTTAATGCTTTTTTATAGCAAAATCTATCTTATTCTCTAATCTTCCCAGAGGTGTGGACTCTTTCAGTGATATCTTTAATGACACTTAATTGATGTAAAATTAGAGCTAGCAGGCTCTCCATAGATTACTGTGATAAGTGATCTGCAAATGAAACATATAGCTTCATAACAGAAAAGAGAAGATTTATAAATAGTAAAAAAGGGAAGAAATAAAGGAAATCAAAGGTATAAACTAAAAATACGTAACACACGGGTCTTGAATTTTCTACTTATTTTTGTATCAAGTTCAGTTTCTTGTACCATTCCTGTATCCAAGTTAAATCTGGTTGTTAAGACAGATAATGAACTTACCAGCTTCCTACAATAAGAACCAAGGAATTCAGATCTCTCATGGGAAGGACATGCCTTAAGGCTTTCAGCAAATCGCAGCCTCGACCAGGCTCCAGCTCTTGTACCCACTGTCTTGCTTCATGTAGCCTAGGAGAGGGAAACAAGAAAAAGAATATTTAGGTGCTAAATAAGATAGATCACAAAGATTACTACAAATCACACAAGCAGCTAAGATATTTTATATGTGAAAACCATCTTGAAACTGATCACATGTCAAATTCATTGCTCTTCTCCCCTCTTAAAATCACTACAGGCACAAGATGAAAAACATATTACCTGCAAGAGATGGCTCAAATTAAATGGAGACCTTGTCTGAAACACCTTGATTTTTCAGAGAAATTAACTTACACATGAATATTGATGGTTTTTGGACTCTCCCACAGTGGTGAAATTTCTGTACTGAATGAGAGGCAGTACAATTCCTTCTTATAACAAAGCTGCTCATCTATTAAGCACTAATAAATAAAAAATTATGAATCCATTACTATCCATGCTGCTTCTGGCAGGGTTATTATGTAAAAGACTAAAAACAGTAATTTCCTAAAAATAGTTACAGCAATATTTTCAGCTACCACTAAAAAAGCTTTCAAGAAAAACTCACAAAGATTCAAATATTTAGTAAGGATAGAGATAAAACCTGGAAACTTATGGCACTCCAAATACTTTGTTAATGGGGCACGAAGCAGGGATATTTATGTTACTGGTACCAGTTTTTCTCTTCAGCTGATGACCAAATGAAACAGCAGTGATCTAGAATGCACATATTCACCCACCATGTAATTTCTAAAAAAATGGTTACCTCATAATCATGGATAGGGCTAAACAATAGTTCAGATATTCAAGCTAAGTAAACCAGACTGTGGAAACTGAGTTTTCTTGAAGAAGGTTTATTTGAAACACACAAATGAAAAACACAAAGAATATAAATTGATGGTAAATAATTCTTGAATGTGGGAAATTGAATTGTACCAAGCATCAAATAGATACATTATCTCTTCCTTACTGCAAAAGTTTTTTAAAAACAAAGAGCACAACAAAGGACAAGTTTCTTCTGAGAAGACAGAAAATTATTAATTCACCAAGGTCCTGACAAAAATTGTGAAGTTACTATGACAAACGTTAACTTAAAGGAAACTATATTTACCATAAATATCTCTGTGTACAATCTGGTTCTACCTCTTACAGCTGCTTTTGTAAATCAAAATTTATTCCACAGAGAATGTTGATAGAATTGAGAAATGTTAACAATAACACTTTCCTTAATAATATTTTGAAGTATACTGGATTTATTTTGATTTGGATTTCTTCTGGACATTAACAAATACTACACTTTCAAACACATTTGGAGCACACTTTTCCACAACAGAAAATTTCTATTGTATATTACGATTTTAAGCAGATTGTTTTCTATTTGGTTGCTGGCTTCTAGTTCCACAAAAGCTTGATTAGTATGTTAAAATAGGCAAAATTTGCTTTACTATTACTTACCAAAAGGTTCTTCTGAAAATCCAATAGTCTAGGTCCATAACTCAAATGAGACACATCAACCAAAAGTCCAACTTTAGTTCCTTTTATAACACCGAACACCTTAGAAAAGTCACTGTAAATATTAGCTTGTCTACAGTTTAATAATTTTACTGTTTATTCTGTACACCACCATTTTTAGATCAAGTATTGGGTATTTATTTTAATTTTAAACTTTTCAGCATAAAGATGACACAGTGACAAAGTCAAGGAGGAAAAGAAGAAGAGAAAAAGAGAGTCCTACTGGCTCCTAGCTAATCCTTACCAGTGAATCACATTACCTTCTTCCCAAGAAAACTTATTCATTACTTGAGAGGATAAAACAAAAAATAACTTTGTCCCCTTCAGGCGAAATCAAGCAACTTGGTGGAAACCAGATTTTGGAATGCTGCATCTTTCCCTATTCCCTTCAAGAGGGAGTTACAGCTGAGCATTCACACTGCCAGGCACAGTGTGATGAAGCAGCTGTGCAAGAGTGGGCAAAATGAACTACAAGAGAGCCCCACTCCAGGCAGAAGTTAATCTCAGCACTCTCTGCTCCCATTTAAATTGTGCTGAGAGGACCTGATGACTAAGACTGCAAAGAGAAAGGAAAAGACTAAATCTAGAAAGTAAAAAACTGCATACCAATGAAAGGTCAGGAAGAACAATCCACTGTCAACATCACTGCATATGATATAGAACTTGTAGTAAATAAAGAAAATACAAAGGCTTTCTGGAAGGCACTTTTCACTAGTATTCAAAAGTTAATTTAGTCTTTATTGCCATATAGAATTTCATTCTAAAAATATACTGCAAAGTTCAAGTTACCTTTCTGCTGTCCTGCAACAGCCACTGAATTCGGCGCTGATAGAGTTCAATCACTCTGACAAAAGGCAGAGCACACACTTAGCTACAGTGTTCCCTCACACTGGGTGTCAATGTAACAATCAACCACCTGTCTTCGTCACATCCCTTTCTCACAGATGCAAAATCTGTGAGAAACAGGTGTTTTAAAATATGTTAAATATGCCCTTATACAACTGGGGGTTGCAGGGCTCACCACTTAAATACTTCTTTCCCTAAAGCAGAACAACTTCCAAGTTTAATATTAAAATAGTTATAACCTGAGGTAAAACAAAATGCTTCCTGTCCTCTAAAATTGTTTTACTTTAACCAATGGATTTTTAATTCCATGCACATTGTGTCTACAAGTTGGCAAAGAGAAAATTTAAGCCAACATTTTAAATGGGCAAATCCACTTTGCTTTTTCAAAACAGAAAAACTGCTCCTGTTTTATAAAAGCCTGACACAGTGAGGTATGCTGAAATGGCAGCATTCTTATAAATTGTGAAGATTATTCTACAGTTTATTGAACCTATAAATTAAATAATTTAAGTTTCTTGATTTTATAGATCTTAAATTCACTTAGAATACTTTCAACTTCCATGTCACATCTGCATCCATGGCTTGAAGCTAATCCAGGTTTCACTAAGTATAACCCCCAACTGCACAGTGTTACATAGGGAAGCCTGACCATGCACTGGCTGCCTTTCTAAAATGAGCAAACTGCTTCACATCAACACCTGCTCGACAAACATCTTCCTTAAAACACCCCAAACCTCAGCTGTAGTGACATACAATTATCCCCCAATCTCAGCTGAAAGGATTTAATGTTGAGATACTCTGAGGTGCCCAGAGACAACAAATTAAGATTTAAGGTAGCATCTACAGTAATGGAGATACAGAATCAGTTACACATCAGAACAGTAAAGAAGATGGATACTTACTCAGAAAGCCTGGATTCAAAATCAGGAACAGTCTCCTCTGTAAACTCCATCACTTCACCAGCACTTCCTGAATTCCTGCAGCACTATGCATGGTTAACATCAGAGATGTACACAAGTTAAGACTGACTGGAGAAAAGGCAGTGTTGTACTTACAAAATAATATTGCCCTCATTTACCAGATACTCTAATGTTAACTGCAAAGATTCCAAACTGTAGCTTTTTATCCATTCTTCTGTTGTTTGCACCTTTTGACACTGTGTTTTCTTCATTTGTTCTCTCTAGAGATCAAGTGAAAAAAAATGACATGCAGAATGAGAAATTAAATGTGCTGTTTAAATGTGACAGAAATCTAAGTCCCAAGGAGAGTTGCTGCTAGGCAGTGCATATCCAAGAACATAATTTTATGTACTGGAATACTCTTCTGAATGTGGGACACAAAGGAAAAGAAACTTTCACCAGACTGAGTTAAAGGAAGGGAAAAGAGAGCTTAGTTTAGAGCAGACAGGAATGAAGACGAAATAGAAGAGCTCAATAAAAGAATTAAAATAAATACCCCAGTGATTTACCAGAGAGGAATAAAAATAAGCATCTCCCAAACACGACTCAGAGTTTGAACTTGGCTTCTGCCTTTTGGAGGAAAATGCAGTATCAACAGCTGATCTCATTTATTGTTTTGCCCAATTTGTTGTCAGATTAATCTCTGCAGAGAAACTACATGCAGTTTCTTGACGTGAGTGATCACACTATCAAACTGTCTGTGTATATATGCAAATGTATGGAAGGAAGCATATTAGTTGTCTATCAGTTTATTTATTCCCCACTATGAATTTATAATGGGTATGCATTACTGTACCAGCTGCTCCATTTTGTAGGAAAACTCGTCTACCAGCACATCTTGTGTCTTGCTGCTATGTGTTCCAAACAATCCATTATCTGGTCCTAGATGAGGCACAGCAAAATCTTGCCCTGCTGGATGATCACCCTGTAGATGGAATTCTGTCAACCTACAAGACAATCATTTTATGAGAACAATTCATCACCCATAATATTCCTGTATTGTCACAAAGTCATTTCAAGTGTTTTTCTGTAGCAACTGTTCTATACTTTGATAGTTGTTTAAGCATTAAGGTAATGTATGATGTTTTGAAGGGATATAGTATATACTTTACATAAATTATAATTTATTTTCTATCTACATATGAAGTCTCAACTAGATTTTGTAATGGTTTCCTCACCCAATTTTTTCCAAATATTGATCACTGTCCAACAAGCATGCCATTTTCCTGATATGTGTATCCATTATATGAATAGACTTAGCCTTGTTAAAAATAAAAAGACAGCATTAGAGCAAAATCCTCAGGAATAAACACTATTAGAAACGTATTAATATTGTCAGCAACTTAAATGATAATTTATATTGTATGTGGGACAACAGCAAACTAAAAAATAAAGAGAAGTTACAATTATCCGTTTATAGAAAACACATTTAGGAACTATTCTGCAGAGCTGCTTGTTAATGGATTTTATGCAGTTAATTATATGCGTGCACAGCTGCCGGGAGACGGGCTACAGAGCTCAACCAGAAAAAGAGATTAACCACAGCAAACGCCAGCGCGGCGGCGGGAGCTGAGCCAGCCGGGCTGGCAGCGGGTGGGCGAGCTGCCCTCGGCTTTGGGCACGGTACGAGTCATGCAAAACCCATTAAACCCCGTTTTCCCTTGGCTGGGCTCCACCGCCTGCCCCTGGCCCGGGCCACCGGGGCCCTGCGGCTCACAGCGGGTGTCAGCGCAGCCCTTGCCGTCCCCGAGACCCCGCTCACCCAGGCAAGGGTCCCCGCGGTGTCCCGTGCCCGAGAGTCACCTCACCCCACCGGGGAGAGAGCCCTCGGGCCCTCCGACCCCGCACCGCCTGCTGAGACTCACCTGACGGGGGAAAGGCTCTGCCGTGCCCGCCCTCCCTCCCTGGCACCGCGCCACTGACAGCGACTCCCCGAACCCCTCAGCACCTCCCGGCACTGCCCCGACCCTTCCCTCGTGCGGCACCGGGAGCGGAGGGGCCCAGCCCGCTCCCCGCCCGCTGTTGCGGCGTTGCCGGTGGAGACGGAGCCGGCCCCGGTGCGCCGCTTCCCGCCGCCTGAGGGCGCCGGTGGGCGGAGGCGAGGGGTCCCGCCGGGCCGCACCTGAGGGGGGAACGCACCTGAGGGGGGAGACCTGAAGGAGGGACACACCTGAATGGGGAGACCTGTGTGCGGGGCGGGGTTGGTTCCAGTCAGTGCAGCCGGAGCCAGTCGCTTTAGTAGACAATTTATTTTGATAAACTTGCTCAATAACAAAAATACAAGTGAAGAAAATTATGTTCATTTTATACAGTTTGTATTAACATTTGTTCGGAAATCATTAATTGAAAAATGCTCTAACCAATAGAAAACAACCCTCAGTAAAGGCCGGGGGTGCAGGCGGCGGGCCCGGCCTCGAGCCCAGGCAGGACAGCCCGCCTGCAGACACCATTTCCTTCATTATGTTCATCCTTCACAAAGGTTTTAAAGGACAGCTTCCATTTTCCCGTGCGTGTGTGTGTGGGCAAACAGGAACCTACAGGTGTGTTCTGGAGTGGTTAAACAAGGTCTCGGGAACACAGGGACGGCAGGAGGGCCCGGCTCAGGCGGCACGGCCTCAGGCAGAGGCCGGGGCTCGGAGAGTGGCACTCTGCCCGTGCCTTCCGACACCGGCACCGCTCTCCAGCTGCATCAGCAGCGCACAGACCTCGCTAAAGGGTTCGGCTGGTGTGTTCTGGGAAGCACACCCTCCCCAGCGCTCAGCCAAACAGCTTCCAGGCGATTATTTCAGCTGAGCTCAATCATTAGATTTATACAGAACAATTTACTAGTTTTTCCTTCCGAAAGTATTTTCAGTTTCCAATCTTATGTTTTGTTAGCCAAATAAAATGACAAAGTGTGCACAAGTTACATTATGATGGGGTATCAAACCTTTGGGAGGATTTAGAAGCAAAGGAATAAATGGAATTCTCTAGTGATGTATAAAATGAGCTGTCCTTCAAAAAGTTAAAAAATAATGAATGGCTGGCAGAATCAGAAAAGTTTATGTAAACACTCAACACAAATATGGGATTACCTTTGGAGAAGATTCATATGGAAACATTTGCTTTTCATGAACTGAAAAAGTCTACAGATGTTTAGGCATGTTCAATACGAACTTCCTGTAGTTCAAAACAAAACCCTGTGCAAATAAAACCTATAAATAGTCTTCAGCAGATTTTACAGTGATGCTCTTAGGTATGAAAAGAATGCACACAACTTTAAAACAAAAGTAACAGACATAAGTTTGACAAATGATTGCACCATAAAACAGTGTTTTATATACAGTTTACAAGATATGATTTTCTGCTATAAATTAATACTGTACTATATAGTACTTAGTGACCTTATTAAAAGCAACTGTTGACAGCTGTCTCTTCAATTACTGGTTTGGGTTTTCTAAAATGCATTTGGCCGCATCTATTTCTGGATTTGAAATGCTCAAATATTTAATAAATCTGTTTGCTAAACCTTTGCTAACATTTAATAATTCATAGCAATAGCATTGGCAGATCAGATCAATTTCCAGTCAGCCAGCCAGTCTGGGTATGTTCCAAGATAAGTGGTTTTGTTTGGTTTTTAAAAAATTATTATTGTGATCCATTTAATCAAAGCCTAAATCCACCACATGATGTTACAATAACTGAAATAAGTAAGTTGGAGGGGTGGGAAGGGAAAGAAATTTTAGCAGCTTAGAAACTCTCCCCACCCCCCAGCTGTGTTCCAGTCACAAAAATCTCGAACTATTTACAAGTGTAACATTAATGAAAATGTAATTTATAATCCAAGTTTTAGTGAATACTTCATCTTAGGACATAGTAGTGATAACACCAAAACTTTGAAAGATATCAAGCAGCTGAACCCTGCCTTTTACCTCTACCACTATCACTAGGAGCCTCAGACTGCCCATGCAGATGAAGGCTTAAATTAGGAACCAAATTATAATTATTAAACCATGACTTCCAAGTAAGTGCTTGGCTGTATTTACAGATTAGTACACTTTGGAAAAATTTTGTGATCCATAAACATTCCATTCTGCCTGTGAATGAGCTGACTGGGAAAAAAAAATTACTTAGAAACAATTCCAGTGGCAAGTTTGGTTAAAAAATTCAAAAGAAAATATACATAAACAAATTAGATTTTTGTACTAAAATACCTTGGAGGAGAGGGGAGAAATGAAGAAAGGCAGGGACCCACTATGGTCTGAATGGCACAGAGTTTAAAATAATTGTGCAAACTGTGTTATTTTTAAACACTCCAGCTTCTCTGGTAAGTGATTACTTTGGAAACTGCTGATTTTATTTTAACATAAATCTCATCCTAGAATGACTGTCTGTTCATGAATGCAGTTCCTCTAGTAAGCTCAATGAAACAGTGCTCAAAACAGACAATTTTATTTTGTTTTCAGAATGAATCTCAGGCAAACTATGTATTAACAGGAAAACAAATACGGATAGTGCAGGCAGCTTCCCTGGAACACCAACCTAGTAGTGAATTAAGATGTCTGTGGATTCAATGGTTTATCCTTGTGTTGAAAAATCAAACTACTTTAGTGAAGAATATTTATTCCAAATTTTGGTGGCCATTAAATCTATATTTAAAATAACAACTTTAGTAAACAAGGCATACATTTTTAACAATTATATTGCTCAATTTTTTGGCAAAGATGAATTAATACTCATCTGAAAATAAGTTCATCCATCTTTGCAGTGGGATAGTGTTTGCATTACTTTAAACATTGCATTTTATATGTGCTAAAAGGAATGCTTACCTATGGTAAAATGCTGTGCTTGAATATGTATGAATGCTATTGTAACAATGAAGTAGAAAAAAAGAGATTTTTCTGTACAACAGTTGCTAATAATTTAAATAGTGTCAGTTTCCCAAAATTAGGATTTTAAGGTATGACATGATCTCACCTTCTACCCTCATATACAAATAAATTACCATAAAAAGAATTTTAGCTTAACTTAAAATTGCACCTAGAAAGGCATGGGATCGTTTGTACCTATTACAAAAAACTGTTAAAATCAAGGGCTGCTACAAAGAATGAGGTAAACTGAAGACTCTCAGCTATGTGGCCTTCAGAAAAATGGCTTTTTTCTATTGAGTTCTAGTTTTGCACACCACAGTGTTTTGCTAGCAAAGCATTCTGAGTTCTTTTCCAGGAATCATTTGTGTGTATATACATATATATATACATATGTGTATATACACACACACACACATACACACACACTGTATACTGCATCAGCAAAATATATATATATTTATATATATATATTTATATAAATATAAGGACGAAATCCCCCTCTACAATGTTCCTTAGTGTTTCCTAGAGCTTATGGGGGAGCAGGGGATGTATGTCTTTTTGCTGTTACATACATTGAGAGAACATGTTTTGATCTATTGGCTTCTTGGTGCAGTAATGCAAGATTGATCCACAATGGTGCCAAAGGCTTTGCTCATCAGAAGGAAGATGTAAAACACTAATCTCCTAAACAGCGAGGCCAGCCTCACTTGAGTTCCTCCACAACCCTCTGGTCCACCACAAAGTTCATAAATACTTTGACTTCCAAATTGTTAGACATTAAAAACAGGAACAGTCCAGTAACGTGGGGCGTTATGCTTGTCAGTGTAAAGCATTCTTCACCAGTTCCTATCACAGTGCAGACCTGACTGCATTGAAGTATGCTCAGGAGATTAGTCAACGTGGTCTGTATTTGGTTATGGGAAAGGCTCTCCTTTTTTTCATCCAAAGTGCATAGTGAGAACAAGTCAAAGCATTCCTCTTTTCAGTCAGTGTTTGACAGTCTGATTTAGGCATCCTCCTGAGAATGCAATTCTGATGTCTTGCTCTTTTCCAAAATAAAGTCCTGCAGTCCAGACATTCATCAGCCAGGTAAACAAACTTTGCCAGCAAATAGAAGTCCCACTATTGTAAAGAAAATGGATAAGACAAACAGTACATACGAAGACCCGACCACTGTGTTATTGGGTAATTTATAGGGTTGACCTCCAACTTCATTGATGTAAAATCCTATTGGAAATATTAGGGCTGCCATACAGAATAGAATCACTGCAAAGAAAAGAGAAAAGAAAAAAACAGTCACTGCTGTGTTAAAGTGTAAATATTTACCTGTTCACAGAGCGCTCCAGAAAAACAAGTAAAATATCCTGACTGAACTGAAGAGCTGAGATCAGAGCTATCTGAGCTGATAACTTGCTTGAAATGACTGAGTAGACTTTATGATGCTTTCAAAACATCCCTCATCTATTCCCCAGAAAGGCTGTAAGTTCCCAGTTTTGACTGTAATTTCAGTTCTGCTCACTAGATCATGAACCCTCTTTACAGAATAAAAAATTGGTAGGTATACTTCTATCACCATCTCAAAGTTCAGTCATTTATTCTCCAGTTATTTTAGAGTAATTTTTCCCAGTCAAGATAAAGTAACATTCAACATTGAAGAAACTTTTTCTATTATCAGTTGTCTTTTTCCAGCTGTAGTTGCCCTCTCCCATTCTTCACACATTCATTTTCTGTAAAAGCTTTGCTAAAAATAGAAAACATTCAGACTGTAATTTCTTTTATGATTAAAAGATACCAGTTTCCTAACATTATATGAATGTTTCCTTAGATAATAAAATATCCTTAGAATTTCTCATTGTAATACAATGAAATGAAAGTTTTCTGATTCAGTTTAATTCAAGCTTCTTAGTGAAAAACTAAATTCAGACTCTGTGAACAAAGAAACCAAGCAATGAGGGCTTTCATTTCACTTCAAATTCACGTATATGTTTTGTTCTTGCAACTGTCTCTGAGTGAAAGTACAAGAAATCCAGAACTCCTGTTAAAGAATTACATTACAGATTTCACAGGCCTTCAAGTATCAATAGTAACCAAGATTCCTCACAGCACATTTCAATACTCTGATCAAACCCAGGAGAGAATATCCAGTCTTTTTTTCCAGATGACAACTTCAGTGTTTCTGTAGTCCAGCTTTGGAAAAGTAACCCTCTTTAGTTTGGATGTAGCTGTGCAGGACTCTACTGTCAACCAAGGCAATGAGAGGCAAGGTATTATTCACAATAAAAAGGATTAGCTCTTGAATTGGTTTGATGGTATATGCAAGAATACACAGTGGGTTTTTTTTAAATCAGTATTAGAATAAAACAGAATTTTATCTGATTCTACCACTTCAGTCAAGTATTAGCACTTTGCTCCTATTTCACTTCTATGTATTTCAGCCTTGTTTCAGACATTATTTACTGTGAGTGGAACATGGCACCACAATACCTATTATTCAACCAAATCCAATTAGATCTGGGGGGAGAGAGGAGCTGAATCTGCTCTGTTGTCTCACCAACCCCACAAATCCACATAGCAACATCTTCTGACATGAAGCACAGCTCACACTGAAGCCTCTCCTACTCCTCAAACTCTGCCTATAACCTGGCCACACACAAAAAAGAAAATTCAAGCCAAGTTACAATGCTCCAGCCTGAACAAAGTGACTGATGATGTGCTGAGTTTCTCAGCTTTCTCTTGTTAATACAGGCTGCTGGTTTTAGTTGGTTAGTAAGGGACACAGGTGCTGTCATTGTCTCCTCTTTCCCTTCTCCACCACTGCAAGACAGAGGAAACCCTGGGGATGCTGTTCCCTACTTGAGCCTACTTAAAAGTCAAACAAGCAACATCAAAACCACTGGCAACAGTAATAACCATCACCTTAATCACCAGTTCCCCTGCAAGAAGTGCTGCAGCTGCTTTTGTTTCCAAAGGTATGTAAAATAAAATCAGGAGCTTGCCTGTCCCCTTCAGCCTCACCAGAACAGAGTTTCTGGCCTTTACAAATGAGGAAATGATTGGCTGGAGCAGCATCAATATTTTTTAATGCAGCTTCACTACTGCTCTTCCTCACTAAATACAGGTGCTCCAGTTTATCCAGCTACAGTGCCCACAATAAACCCATTTTTTAATGGACTCTGTGTATATCCAAGATGAACAGTTTACCATATATTTTATATCTTAGTGCTTATGATTTCCATAGCACAGCTCTCAGCTTTAAGGAAAAAACACTAATATTCTAGAAGATACTGGGCATGATGGATCTGAATTCAGAGAGTGTCCAAGCAGGACCTGGGCATAACCAAAGAAGGGTGCTTTCATAAACCATGATCCACATCAGAACATCAGCTGCTCCTTGCCTTCCAAAACACATAAAGCAGCTTTCACAACACCTCGAGCCAAGAGCAGGCAGCACCAGGATCATTCCAGTGCCGAGCAGGAACACCCAGATGTTCCACTGGAGGGGGCTCGTGTCTCGCTCGCACCGTGCCCGCACCGCCCGGTTATTCTTCAAAGGGGAAGGGAAAGGGCACAATGAGAAAACATCTGGAACTGCACAGTTGCCACATTGCTGCTCAGTGTCACCTCGTTAGGCCATCTATTAGAACAGAACCAAAGACCCAGACACCAGATGTTAAGCATCAAACAACGAAGAAAGTTTTAATCGACATGATTATTGGTCCATGTAATTCCACATTATACAACCTATTCCTTAAAAAATGTTTCCTTTTCTTAAACACAATTGTATCTCAAACATCTGAGTCCATCTGAGAAAAGCATGGGTATGTGTTTCTTGAGCAGACCTACATAAGCACAGAAGAGCTTTCTAGTCTGCATCTGAATGGTGGCTGTCAAAAAACCCAACTAGTTCCTCTAATTCTTTAGTTTGAAATTGTTTTGAGCATCTAATGACTACTTCAAAAGAAATCTGTTCTTAAGAAAAGGTTTAGTCTTCAGAGGCTCACTGTAATATCTGCTTGCCTCTATAGAGACACATAACACAGAAAGCAGCACCTGGTACAAATCTTTAATAACTCAAGAAGCACTTTATTCACTGGGGAACACCAGAGACAGACATTCACAGGATAGCTACTGTTAGTTAAGGATGTGATTATCCTGCCCCATTTTTACTTGCATTCCAAAAAGCAGTCCATTATTGCTCATGAACTTTTAAATCCTCAGGGAAAAAACGAAACCAATTCCAGACTCTCTGATAACTGCAGGAAAAATGGTGGAAATATGATTTTTCTGTCTAGCATCTTCTCCCTTGATACATCTCAGAGAAGCACCTCATTCAGTAGCAGCAGACACAGAATTCATCCCCTTTCTAGCTGCAGCAGATGGTGGGAGACCTGAATCTTTACAATGTAAACAGATCTTGGAGGGAGCTCTGTGAATTCTTGCAGTAGGCAAAATTGCAATGACATACGTGAGATCACCTCTGTGGCCTCCATTTGGAATAAGCTCTGGACATTGCTTCTATTTATGGAAATTGACAGTATCTGAAGGACCATGAAAATGACAACATTGAGATTTCCACACCTTCACCACATCCTATCTTATCAACTGGAAGACAGAAAACAAGCACCCTAAAAAGGTCAGAGATTTACATAAATCTGAAGCAGAGGTAGCAACATAGGAGCAGTGTCAGAGACATGTGGAGAAATACCAGAACCAGTCACCTTTTGGCTACCAACTTGTGTCACTATGTCCCAGGGTACCATTAGTGATGAGTATAGAAGCTGGGATGGCAAAAGGCAGTTCTGGTATACAAGCAAAGGAACAGCTGATCAGAGCTTTACCTGCTACCTACACACCAGGCACAGCTATGGGTTTGTAACACCCTGTTCATTGAAGAATCACACAAAACCTGGGCAGTGCACAGACGAACACCAACAAGGAACCCACTCTCCACAACCCTGTATGAATGTGGTACTACTGAAACACCAGTGACAGTTTTGATGGTATCTCTGCCCAGAGTGACAATACTGATCATATCAGTAGGAATACTGATTCCTGAAAGACTCTCCTCTACAAAAAATGAAGGAAAACCTTCACATTTACCTGTACAAGACTTTTGTCACTCATGCAGTATGGCCTAGAGGACAGCAATAGCTCTCCTCTCCACAAAGCTGTTTGCAGAGTTGTCAAAAAGGACAAGTTTCTATGCAGTAAACCCACCAACAACTGGGGAATGAGGCAAATGCCGTGCTTGTAAATACCCTCTGGGGTGTATCCCTTCAGAAATGTATAGAAGAAAGAGAACTGACAGGATAAACTTCTGTCTTCTTCATGTCTCTTAGCTAAACAAGATAAACAAGACCATGCTCAGCAACAATTCATATTTATAGGTATGCAGATGAAAAAGTTTAGCTATAGGTATTTATTTGAAAACACCTTGAGTCATCCCAAGATTACAAGCAAAAATTCAATTAATAATATAAGTTATACAACTATATATAAATTCCAGCATGAACTGGACCAAAGTGACCTCTTATCAGGCTTTCCTTGCTGCTCTCAGAGTTGTAAGGAAAAGGCTGAGCAAAAGGATTCCTTTGCCTCAGATATTTACTCCAGACCCCCTTGCATTTGAAGGAACAGAGCTGCCAGTCCCAGAGCTTCCCTTGGAAGTCCCAGCAGACTTCCCTGCCTGCCCAGGATCACATGTCCTGCATTGTGCTCAGAAAGTTCTGTGAGAGGATCTGCTAGCAGCTTGCACAAGGCCACTGAGTTTTGAAATCACTTGCAGATGAGATGGAATACAAATATGAAGTCTTGCCTACCCCCTTCTAATGTGTTACACATTTTCATCTAAACAGCACTGGCACTTCACAGGAAGGATCTGCTCAGGGTATTCCAAGTTGATTCCACATGGCTGCACAGTTCCTAATATTAACCTACAAAAAGGTTACTAATTTGGGTTGTATCCAATGAACCAAAGAAGTCACTCTCAACAACTTTTTGAAAAATCTAGAAATCTTCCTTCCACTCACTCCTATTTTTCAAAATTAATTTTCCTAACAAGTGAGTTCATCTTTGTTAACAGGGATGCAAAGGTCACAGAGTTGTATGTACTGGAGATGAATACCAAAGACATTGAATTTTATTTCAGCAACACAGAGATCATATCTTAATAGAATTATGAATAATTCTGACTTGCAAAAGAACAAATTAGTGTGTTTCATTATTAAACATTTCATACCAAGAAGACAAGTGGTGAAATAAAAATGTCCTTCTATACTGAGACATCTAATAATGAACCTGTTGCAAGCCTGAAGAAATCTCTAGAGAAAAAACTCAAAACAAAAAAGCCTTAGGGTACCACATTTTTTGGCTGAACTAATCATCACAGCTGTAGAAAACTAAAGCTGCAGGGATGTGATGATTACAGATATTAAAGAAAAACGTTGATATCTAGAACTCACACTCCCCTCTTTACCCAAGAGCTTTTGCTCCAGCTCCCTGTAAGCATTTTAACTTTACACAGCATTTTGACTTTAACCCCCCACCACATATATTAGATACACATGAAATATGTATAGATAAACAGGTGCACTGGAAAAGTTGGGATGGAATATTCAGTAATACCCAGGTCTGCTATTTTAATCATTCACTGGAAAATAAATGAAAATCAATCACAATGGATACAGCATTTCAATAGCTCCATTGTCTGTAAGAGCAGCACTATTAGTTTAATATGCTGTGTAGCAACGTTGTCAGAAAGATGGCTTTGATTGTATGAGTACCTCAGTGAAGTACCTTTGTTGAAGCCGAGCACTTTTTAATATTATTCCCTTCCCAAAAACAAGGTTAAATCTAACTCATATTAGATATCATTAGGTGTCAGAGTTCCATTAAACCTTATTTATGCCCGTGTAAACCACAAACTTGCATTTTCTAGTTAGTGTTCACACTACCTTTAGTGGTTTGTCATAATTCAAGTCAATTTAAAAGCCCTCAGGTTTTGAGATTTTTCATGCTGTCATCCCCACCATTAAGGCACCATTTCACAGTTGGGCTAAGCCTGTAACACACACCAAGAAAAGGAAGTTTGATAGTTATTCCCCTTGCTCATTATAACTGTTTTTTTTGCACTGAAGTAGCCATAGGATATGCTTCCCTGTGTGCAAACACAGGGCTGCTGCAGCAGGCTCAGCTGTGAGGAGTTACACTGGTGCTCATGCAGAGCACAACGAAGGAGGCAGAAAAGCACTGGTACTCCTCCCTCTGGCTAAAGCACGGCTGCAGGACACTTCTGGAAGCAGAAGTCTTGGTGCTGTGAAGCACAGCAGATGCTCTGCAGTGGGCAATCCTCCTGCATAGCCAATTAGGATGCAGACATTCTGAATAAAGCAGCTGCCATGAGCATGAAGCAGAACTGAACCAGCCTCAACCCCGAACGAGGTATTCACGAGACACCTGAGTAAGGACAGGTTAGCTCAGATGTACCAACTGCCTCCTCTGCCTCAGAGAGGGAATTTTCAGTAATTGCAGGCTGCTAGGATTGTCCTGGATATATGGGAGTGGGGAAGTATGAAATACTACAACCACTCAAGTCGGAACTGACCTCTTCTACCCCTGCTCATTTTCTTAGGTCGATTAATGGTACTGCCCAAGGAAGGTAAAGGGGTCAGGCCTTCCTTTCTTTCACACCATTATTCCCTCTCTATTACAGTCACTTAAGATACCAACCCCTTTATTTCTGAAGACTTATTTTTCCCTCAGATGTGGTATTCAAAGAGAAGGAATGTTTTGCATAGCAGGAGCCCTAAGCAGTTGCTCCTTTCCAACACTAAGGTGTTATTTCAGACTCCACCAGTTTATCCTGCATACAGGACTGTGCAGTTGAGGTCACTTACTTCCAGTGAAAGCTATCCAGCGGGCATATTTAGTAGCTTCTCTTCGCCAGTGGGAAGCCACCAGCAAACCACATGTGACAGTTAGTGAAATGATTCCCATTATGATGAAAAATAACGTAGTGACCCACTCGGGAGGCAGCCGTGGAGGAATACAGGTCCTGTCACGTCCATGGATGGTTTGACACTGTCGCACAAGGCCAACTGTGAGAGCACCTGAAAACACATAGCAGAGAGGCAAGTAAACTTTCAAAATCCTCTCTGAGGGGCGCTCCATTGCAAACCACAGCTCAGATTTGCCCCAAATAAGGGATTCTTTCTTTGATGAACCTTAGTAAGCCTTTCAAACACAGAGGATGGGGGGCATGCTATAAACATCTGTCTTCATGTTCCTTCATCACACGCTTGCACAAGCTGAAGTGAGATGGCTGCAAGCTGTATCTGGTTCCTGAGTGGCAATCAAGGTCTAATCAAAGGGATAAAGCACTGCTAATAAAGCCTGCCAATATCTGCTAACGTGGTAGCTGACTTGCATAGAGGATCACTCCCTCATCTGTGCAGGATGAAGTACTTTTATAGCCTAACAAAATGAGTTGCAGCCTCCTTAAAATGCATTTAATTGTCTAATATCTTTTCCCCTCATTTGTAAATATAGCTTTAAGCTTCTGTCTCTTGCAGCAGAAACTGCATTTGATTCATGTATGATTTTAAAAACATTAAAAAACCCACACTTCTTGACAGTAACTCACTAAAGAGTCCTTCCATGCAAGACTGATCAATCCTTCGGATTGCTAACAAGTTACTACACACAGAAACTGGGATATCTACAGAAAAGATCTATCAAAAAGATGCTAGAAAAAGAATAAGATTGGTACAGGAACCATTAAGATTTAACAAAAATGATGTATTGTCTGTTAAATAATAATTTTTTAAAAATATTCTTTTAAATCCAAGTCAGTGCTTTTGAGACTCATAAAGAAGCTTTTAGTGAGCTTTAATAATGAAGTCATCTTTCTAATCCCAATTTAACATGGAAGATTAAGATCCATTTCTTCCAGTGTCTCTTAAACATTAAGTTCTAGATTTCTCAATTTTGTCTTTTTTTCTGAACTGTTGTCCTAAGTAATCACAATTATCCTTTATCTACATTAGGAGCAAAATCCAAAAGTGGACAGCATTAGAGTCAACATCTTTCTCCACAAATTACTTCAAGTAAATATTGTTTCAGTTGACCTCTTTCAAATAAAAAGAGGACAACTTAGACACAATTACAGTAAGACTGAGAAGCTTACATTTAGCATGTCCTTTGCAGGGAGGAACATCTATCATTCTTTCTAGACTCTTTTTGGGGGAAGGAAAACGTGTGAAACAAAGAAGAAAGCCAATAGTTGCAAGATTAACCAGTCCTAGCTTGCACCTCCTGGCACCCTGGAGCCAACTTCTACAGATCCTCTCTGCTCACACCTGAGCAATGAGTAGCAGCAGAATCAGCCTCTGAGCTTAGAATTGTTGGGTTAGGAGGCAGCATATAATGTTTTATTAGATGTTTAGAGTCTTATTAAATGTACTGCTTCATATCCCAGGGGATAAGAAGAAACAAAAGCAAAACCATTACTGAACCTGTTCTGTTGAAGTATTCTTCCAACATTTGTTTAGACTACAAAATTTCAGTCTTATTCAAATATATCCTTTTAATTACACATCCATCAACTGAAAGATTCAGTGATGAATTTTCAGCCAAAGACTGAATAACTACAAAACCAATAAAGCTGGCATTTTCTACTCCAGATTCACAGCAATCACACCATTGCTGTGCACCAGGATCACACAAACCTGAGCCAGGGTTACACAAGCAATCCTGCCCAGCTCCGTGCCTGCACAGTACAGTTTTACATGAACTGCTTCTCTTCCATAGCTTGCAACATTTCCATTGCCCATCAGCTGCTGGGACAGAGGGGAGATGTGTCCTTAAATGTCAAGCTCCCTGGAACACACACACTGCAGAACCTCACACAAAACACTGAGCAGTTTCCTGCAGTTTGGGGATAAAGAGGCTATTCACTGCAGCATCATAGAACAGGAAATTAATCCCAATCACTGTGCAAGACCAAGATTTAAAAACAATTTTGCTATCCTTACAGCAGAAGTCAGTTTCTTCTAAACTGCAATTCTAATCAAAGAATGACTTCATAAAAATGACATCATACACTCAATAGATGTTTTCTGAATTCAAAGACCTCTTCTGACTTCAGTGGCAATAATTTAGTGCATTTTTAACTTTGGAAAAAGCAGCAATAATAAGAGTCACTCTGCTGAACATGGTTCCATTTTGTGTCTTAACTGAAACTGAATAACAGCTGCTGTAGATAAGCATGTATAAGCAAGAGACAACTATTTCATTTTGTACATGCAATTTGCAGTTTATATTGAAGATATTTTTCAACTAACAAGAGCACACTTAACGTGTCAGACTCAGAGAGAACCAAAGCTAAGCCCAGAAGTGCCACATCAAGAGGAAACAAAAGAGAACTCCATCTTGAACTATTATTTTTAATGCAATTTCTCTTACTACCAACATCTACTACTCCAAAAGGTGATTAAAAAAATCCCAAAAGAACCACCCAAACCAAAAAACCCAGAAATGAAAATGAAGAAAACAAGAAAAAAAAATCTCAGAATTGTGAGTAGCACAGTAGCATTCCTTCTTAATACCCAAGGATATTTGCAAGAAACTATTCAGGGAATGGCTTCTAAACATCACTTCTGGTGCCCAAGTGTATTATTTTACTCTGGTGAGGTTTTGGGCCTTTTTTTTTTTTTTTTTTAATCAGAGTTTTAAAATGTCAGCAATTAAATTTTAGTATCTAACATTTTGGAGGAAATATACTGAGCTTTATGGTTAAGCTCTTTCTAGCACATACACAGTATTTTTTCTTAACTCTGCTTTATGGATTACAAATCTGAAGTCGATATACTCCATATTTAAGGTTCTGAACCTTGAGTTTGCAGCCTCTAGGGAGACAAATGGAGGGCAAGAGGTCTGTGAACCATTTCTGAAGGTTTCATAAAGATAACTGGAAAATCAACCTCATTATGTGTGCATAAATTCAGTTAAAGTTCAAGTTGACTACATAGGAATACCTCACTTGTGTGCTTAAACTAGGCACAAGGAAAGGAAACCTCAGGGCTCATCCCACAGTGACAAATCTGTTGAATTCAGACTTCAAAAGAACTCTCTGGTGTGGAAAAACAGTATTCATTTGCCATGAAATTCAAAAGAAGAGCATGTTTATATGGTATTTTATTCTCTTGGCTCCATTCTGAAGCAATCAAGCAAACAGTTGCCAGGGAGCTGCAAACAAACTTGTTACAGAAAATCTTGTTTCCCCTTATCTAGTCTATCATTGAAAAGAGGGACAGAGATAGAGGCACAGAGTCCTTCTGCCTGTAGTCAGAGAACAGCTCAACAGCCCATCTCAAATCAATCACCAATTTCCACCGAGATCCAGAAGTAAAAGGTTTTTAAGTCATCCCCTCAGAACTACTTCAGCATAACTGCTGAAAATCTAAGCACCTAACACAGGTATGAAACAAACAGCACTGCTAATGCCAGTAGATTAGGAGCAGAAAGATGGATCCAGCCCTAAACATTTGCAGTGGAGTGAACACAGCTGCCCACCCACCTCCACCTGCCTGCACAGCTCAGCCCTCAGGAGCCACAGTGAGAACCCCTGAGGCGCAGGGGCTGCTCCCCTGCTCTCACCTGCCTCTCTCTCCAGAGCTTCAGAGACTGACATTATTCAGGTCAGTACAGCTAGAGCAGGAGGTGATTAGGATAGATATGCTAATTACTAAAAATGAAATTCGACCTTTATCAAATCAGAGAATGCTGCACTGAGTAAATGTTACTGAAGTGGTCCTTATTCTTTTCCAGTAAATCTATTCCCTGAAGTGCCAAAGCATTTCTAACACATTAAAAAACCTCTCAGCAGTGACAGTCTGTGTGTAACCAGGGCTCCAGTTAATTTCAGAGAAAGATTTTGTGATCATCCAACTCCTCAAAACCACCAGTAATGCTCATTTTTCGACACTGCATATTTTTACTAGAATTAATGATAAAAAGGGTCTTGAACAAATACACCAACACTGGGGAGCATCACCTATTTAACAATTAAATTTCACAAAACCATTGAGGAAAAGAGGGGGAAGGGCACCAAAGCAAGGAAAGGCAAGCCCTCATTCTCCCCCCTGGTGCAGATGTGCAGCTGCCAGGGAGCCGACCCCCAAGTCCCACTCCAGCCCCGCGGTGCTCTGCCATCCCTCTCTTGTTTCCCTGGTAACTACAGAGCCACCACGAGGAATCACACTCTACAGAGAGAAACAAAGATTGCTGCAGCCCTTTAACTCCCCCTCCTCTACATCACTTCTGAATTATTAAAAGTGGCACAGCGATAGCACGGCTGGAAAGCAGCAGCATAATAATGGCCACTCAGATGTTCAGTGTTCATCTGCTACCTGAGTGCCAGGACACGCGGGATCAGGTGTGCCAGATGGACACGGGAGAGGTGCCACGGCCAGGAGGAGCTCACCACAGCACAAGAAATAACTAATATGGTAAAAGCAACATGCAGTGAATGAGGTGGGGCTCAAATGTTAGGAAGTCCCAGAGCTCAGCAGCTATGCTGACACATGAACCTCCAAGGCACAAACCCTCAGAACTGCTCTTGCTCAGCCTGGGGTACCTGCTCCTCCTCTGCACTCCCCTACTGTCCCAACTTGAAAATTAGTTTAGTCTTTACCATTATTTTAGACAAAATGCTATTCCTTGGGTTTAAATGCATCTGCAACCCCTTACATTCCTTGACAACAGCTGCCTTACTTTACGTCCCATACATCAACCACGTCCTTAGCAAAATGCTCTATACTAACACTTATAAGTAGTATGGCCAATATGCCTTGTGAGGGGGTTAAAACTGGAGCTGCCTCCAGAGAGCCACCTGCTCTCCCTCCCTCACTGTCCCGATGAGATGGGGTGGTGCTGCTGGAAATGCCAGTTGTGACTAGCAGACAGTTCCTACCCAAAGGAGAGACTTCTCTTTAGTGTACTGTGGACTTGTTAAACCATCCTTGCTAAGTGAAAAGCACAGTTTAGAGGTCTCTTAATTAGGTGCTGGTAACATAAATCTTAGAGCACTGCCAATGTGGCAAGGACACTGCTAAGTTTTATGTTTTAGTAATGAGCACAGTACATGGAGCTGTGTTATTTGGGCACACTAAAACATTCATTGCTGCTGGTTAGGTAACAGTCACACGCCTGGGAGTGACATATGTGAAGTTAAGGGCAGCTCAGTGAAGCCATTCCCAGTAACTCTCACTGGGCCACAGACAAGGACAGCTTGGTTGTGGAAAATTTCTGAGTTCAATTCAGCTGATAAACTGGAATGGGAAAAGGTGTAGGTCCACCTAAGAGGCACAGCCTCCAGCAATAAGCAGAGTTGTAGCTTGTTGCCCATCCAAGTGGAAACTTGAAAGGTCTAAAGAAAACACAGTGATTTGGTCATGGCAGACTAATTCTAGGCACCAGTGTTAAGGATAACCATCAAGTTGGCATTGGCCAGCTTGCCTTTAACATGTTTGCTGCTCCTTGCCTGCAAACAAGCTCTCTGACAGAAGACTGCTTTCAATGTGAGTGAAGTGTAGCTGAGGAATTGCTGAGAGGAACAAACAACACAGCATGGAAAGAACAGTTCCAATGCACCTACCCATGTAGGAAACAAGGAGGAGGGACTTCCAAGAAGAAAATTTTCAAAGTCATCAAAGGAATTTGGCAGTTGAAGTGGGATGTTTCCCATTCTTACATATGGAATTTATTTTCCTGCAGCAGGCAAGAAGGGATGTTGCTGTTCAAAGAGGGAAGAGAGAATGACTTCTTTAGGTTTATTTATATGTATTTTGTTTAGGGCAAAATTTCTATGAATTCTGTAGTCGAGGTAGTAGTTTCTTGGAAACATAGGGCTCTCCCTTCTGCCTTTCCCAAAATCCAGGGAACTGACAGTACTGATCATTACCTACCACAGTCTTGGAGGTACTGCATACAGTTAATTCTACTTTTCCAGGGCAAAACTCCATTAGAAATCAGGCCCTGTACCCTCTTATGAGATTAGCCATGCTCAGAATAAGCAATGCAGGGGTTAGGGGAAAAGTTATGCCTCTGTAGGATAAGCACCACCTCTGGTGGGAAGGGGAAAATGATAACAACATCCTGCTGGTGTGCAAAACCAAGGAGGAAAAAAGAATTAACAATGCTGGGGTAGACCACCAGATCCTGTACAGCAAGGCCCATGTTGTAAGAGTCAAACAGAATCATGGGGTCTCTGAATGTCAGGTCCCACTGAATGAGGCCCACAGGTACAGCTCACAGAATTGCTCTGTATCTACAGCTGTTCACAGTTACAGCTTTGTAAATTATAGTCCCCATCTCAATTTTCAACCTTGACCCACTAAATCAGTTTTTAAAAGTTTACAGCCTCAAACAGCATCATATCAGAGCATTTTTAAAAACAGCACACACACACATAATTAACTGCAACTAAGTAACAATATGCAAGTTGAACACCTTGTCTTCCACATTTGTGTATCAGTCACTGTAGGACAACACAGTAACTGAGTTATACCTAGATAGGTATAAAGGGTATATAAAAGAATCAAAATATAAGATAAGATCAACTGCCAGTCTCTAATCAAGTATGAGAATACAATGTCTGGTACAGTTCTTACAAAAATAATTACTTCTTTCGTGAGGAACTGAGGTAGTTTGAGTAGATGCTCTTTAGCACTTATGCTGCTAAAATAACTTTGAGGTTACCATGCAAGTACAGTATTCAGGATGCAGCAGAACAGATTGATTCTTTCACTGCGGATGTTCCAGTACTTTGTTCAAACAGTAGATTAACAGGAAACCAAGACCCTTTAAAATGAGATTTATAAATGTTAAAGGATGATCTACAAGAAGGCTGAAAAGAATAACAGAGGATCACCAGCAAAGGCACAGAATACAGAATAGTGCAAAACAAACAGATTATAAATTATCTTTCCCACCTTTTGTATGCCAAATCTTATACATTTGGCCTTCACTCCAATTTGTCTCTCAAATCATCTAATAGGTATCATAACCCTGGGGAAAAAAAGCTTTGGAGTTTCTCACCTTGAAGAAGACCAGATGCAAGATCAATTCATTTACGCACTGATTTCTATTGGTGTGAAGCAAAAAGCTACAAAATATTTACACTATGTTAAAAAGTCAGTTTTTAATAAAGACCTAGATTTACTTGTCAAGTTCCTGTTACATCAAGAGGGCCTCTTTTAAGAACCTTGTTGTAAGAGTCCTTGTTGTGAGAGTCCTTGTTGTGAAATTATGTTATACAACTTGTTATTTCTCTTCTACTCCCTTCTCTCAAATCTGATGCTCCCTTCCAAACCAACTTTGAAATGGATCCTCCTTCTTGCTCTAGAGATGTAAAGGATGTTTACTTGCTTCAGGAACAAAATATTCTTAAAAATATTCATACAGCTGAGGTAATATCCCTGGCTTCAAACACAGCTTATGTTAGCTATAAGGAACCTACCAATGTCTCTATATTTAACAATCTAATTTCCAGAGAACTGGATTTATTAGGTACCATTTTTGGTACTCCTTAGAAATCTTACTGACTTCTAAAGAGAAGAATTCCAAATTTTAAAGTCTAAAGCCAATGTCCAAAGAGTTGTGGTATATTAGCAGAAAAGCCTGCCTTGCTGCTGAGGAACATCTGGTGCCAAGTTGCCTCAAAATTTTTCAATTCTGTGTTTGTATCATGCCTAATGCAAACCAAATCCCTCCTCCACAAAACCCACAGTCTTCGCCCTCCCTCTTCCTTTCTCAAAGAGAAAAAAACTCAGGGGTCATCTATTGAGAAAGACTTACACATATTAGAAAAGTTTATTACTACAGATGACAATCATTATGATACATGAGTTCTAAGAGAGGCCTAAATTGCAGACATTTGGACTAATAAAAAGTGAGTTTATTTCTGAATTCTAGTAACTCTCAATGCCCTGCTGCTTGTGCATTGAGTCTACTTAATGTTTTTTTAATTTTGCAACCCCTCTCTTTTTTAGATTTTTTTTTTTTTTGGTGATGGATCACCAGACTCTCTAAGAGCTACCCTCAGGCACTAATGCAGGAACAACTCTCCTGACACAACAAAGGCTGTGTGTTCTCACATATCAGAGCCAAGAAATCTGCCTGTGCTGAAGGTATTCTTTCCTTCAGAAGAAGGTATTCATTCCTACTTCAGAAGACAGCATTAATTAAATGTTGATTAAAAGGACCTCTAATAAGCTGCATCCTTCTGGTAGTTTGTTTTCTAACACTATAAGCATTTTCACAATGGAATAGTTTTGCCAGTGACTAGAATCTTTACAGTTTCTAAAGTTGCAAGGGCCTGGAAAAAAAGAGAACTTTTCTAAAATAAGAAAGCAATGTTTTATTTAGTATAAAACACAAACAAAGAATCTAGTTATTTCCATTTTTCCTCCAACCAAAGTAGAGCTACTCAAAATTGACAAAATTCACTAACTAAAAAAAGAAAGATCAAAGGCAGTGTCAATATTTAAAAGTGATTTTTTTGAGTCAGCCACACCATTTTATGCCATATGTTCAGCTGAAAGCCACAAGCTATGACACCCACAGCTGTTCTGCCATTTAACATCTGATGAGCTTGTGTTCTTTTTAACAGTTTGTTATGTTTGGCTTCAGACAGAGCTGTAAAATGATACCTTTTTATCCAGTACACCACACAACCCTGCCCCAACCTTCTCAGAAGTGGTCTGCTCAGCACCTGCAGCTGTAAGGGTGATGTGCAGGTCTCTGGGGCTGCATCACCAACAGGAGCCAGTGACATGAGCTGCCCAGGCTGGCACAGCAATGACAGCACCAGGGTTTGCCATGTGGTACAACCAAACACGACCAGAACAACACAGAAATTCTGGATCTCACAGTGCAGTAGATCACCCTCCACAGAGGTGTTTTATAAGATGGTCTGTTCACAGCAACAACTGGACTTCAGAGCCCTCCATTTTTAACTCCTGCATATCCAAAAGCATAATTTCCCCAAGTTAGCTGAGTTATAAACTTATTAGATATGTTCAAGCAGACCAGGACAGATACACTGAAGCTCCCAAACCACATCAACTACAGTACCCTACTGCTCTCCCTTTTTTTATTCACAGAGAGAAAATAACTCTCAACCTTCCTGGTTACAGCCTAAAGCCATTTCTCTAACGTAGTGACAAAAGCAATCAACGTAGGGGGAAGATTCAGGTCCTGGCGCTGACTTCAAGACTGCTTGTGCATCTTAAGAAATTAAATTCATGAGGAATAAGGATCATCTTCCTCTGTCAGACATAACTGTTGTGCTTTGCACTGATCTCAGCTTGCATCAGACATGCTCCAAGGACACCCACTGATCTGGCTGCTCCATGGCCTCATGAATCACCCAGTGGTGAAGGTGAAAAGAGAAGTGTTGAAATGCATTTTGGCATCTATATGGTTAGAAACACATTTGCAAAGTTTCGGTATCTGTTCTGTAAAGAGCCTAAATACACCTGATGTGCTTCAGTGTTTGCCTACACCTGAGCACAACTTTCTCTTGGTCCACTACTGACAGAATAGAATATTTTAGGCCCAGATTACCTGAAAGTACAAGAGACTATGCTAAATAAAGAACAGAACATTTAAACCCCAAACCAAATGTACTAACAATTGTGGCAGTTTCTCTACATCACATAACTGATGGCAGGATTGTATTTATAGCAATGAGGACATGAGAAGGGAGGTTTGCAGGTAGAAGTAGTCCTTCATTAAAACCACTAGAAAAATTGGAAAGATGAAGCACATTTCTGGTCTTGCAAGTCCTTCCTTGGACACAGAGATTACCAACACTGTACTCACTGGGGATGTACAAGATCCTGTCTTTGTCTACTAGACTTGCTTTTTTCATAAGGCACTTTTATCAACTGAAGAACAGCACCTATTTACCCAAAGAATGTATTTCATTGCAACTAGAATAGTACTTCAAGTAAAATAAAACTTAATCTTAGTTTTTATTCCTAAAGGCACTTTCTAACTGTTGCCAAATCTGTGTATGACACGCTTGTAACAACTGGGAATACAGGTTAAACTGCACTTCAAATAGGGATTAGGTACAGGGCCAAGATTTTATTGTGTACAAGTAACACTTCACGTGCTGAAAGACAGACTGAGATATAGCTTAACTACATACAAGTTGTCCTTCAGGACTGCTGGCACACAGTTTCTAGGCTAATTAGCATTTTAAGCCCCCACAAATACAAAAGGCAAACTGGAAAATAAACCAAACCTTACTCCAACCTCCTTCTGCAGTAATAAATCTCAAATTTAGGCATTTACTTGCTGTTCCCATCACAACAAAAATATTAAAAACAAAGAACAATAGGAATGCAGGAAGAATATTCAGGATTTATCCTGAAGTACACATTTTCCTATTGCTTTTGCTAGGGCAAGTCCTTGTTTTAGAAGCCTGCATAATTTAAGCCTGAATTACTTAGGCAATTAACAGGTGCTGTCTGTGTGGTGATAACACTTTCTCCCTTATCACAAATTGGCATCTACAAAAATAGACTCTTACAGTCTGGAGAGTTCTCTTGTATTTTTTTTTTTTCACTAGTATAAGAAAAGACAGACCATTCCTGAACAGTTAAATTTGCACTTCACTGAAGTAAAATACCATTTTATTGAAACAACGAGTAGGATTGTTCTTGAAAAGCAACCAAATGTTATATAGAGCTCCAAAGAATGTACTGTTAACAGAGGTTTATACAGTTGTCATATTGACGTTTTGAAACACATTAACTCTAATTTTAGATTTTATGTAAACAACCAAGAGATTCTCTGTTCTTATCACCAACTTCATCTTACTGAACATCTACTTACAGGGAATATTTACTGCAGATTACAATGGGCATAAGTCAACAGACTTCTGTTTGTGAAACAGCAACTGGTACTTCTGGCCTTTACTCTCTTTATTTCACCATTTTTCATGTATTAAACTTCAGAATGCTTCTTGAAATTGGTGAGTGACCCAGGAATATTCCACTGAAAGAATTTATGGAACCACATTAGAAATTCCTGGCCTTTCAATCTCTTCAGGTTTCCTGTACAATCTTGTTGCATAGTTTTTAAATTGAATTAAGTGTGGGTTTAAAAAACAAAGTGAAACATGCTTCTTCCCACGAGTTTCTAGGATGGAGAGCACATCATTAACGCATGGATTTAGGTGCACAATTCATTTCAGAACGCAATTCAACCTAAGGAAAATAAAAAAGTTCTTTCTTCACCCTTGTGACTTCTCTTCCCCCACAGCATGAAACGCCTACAATGCTCCTCACATCAACAGGCACAGAGGAAGCTGCAGTGCCTTTTCTCCTCTACAAGAAAGGAAATCAGATTGTTCCCCTGTTGCAGTTCTGGAGCTGACACTTCCACTGACCATGAGAATACTACTGGATTACTGTCTATGATTGAGAAAAAAATCTCTTAATGCTCAATGTAGAGTATTTCTCTTCTGTAGAGAGAAGATCAAATATATCAAAGCAAATTTTCAAGTCAAACAAGTCACCCACTACACAGAAGTCATTCTTCTGGAAGCGTGAAGCCCATGACAACCCTTTATGAATTTTCTTCACTTTACTTTGGAATAAAGACATTACAATGGGAGGCTGTTAATGTTTGATACATTAAATTCACACTGATGAAGTCACAGACAAAACCATTCCCCCTTACCTGTACATTTACCCTGCTTATCAACAAAGCCAGGGTCCCTCTCATTTCCTTGTATACAAAGATTTTACTGCAGAACTTAGTATATATGCCATCAATTTGAGAAAAGTACCAAGAATCTAGGTTCAAAGCAGCCCTTCTGAAGTATTCACAGCAAAGCAGTTCTGAGGTACACTGAATGATCATATGTCTGACCCCACACCTATTCTTAAAAATACAACTGAATTGTGTTGCTGCCAATAGCAGAAAGTAGTCACAGCAAGAGAAGTGGAAACCACTTCAGAACAACCTGGGTGAAAGAAAGGAAAGCCCAGGAATAAGAACTGCAAGAATACAAACTGGGAAGCTGGCTCCATGATGAGCACTACAGAAATACCCTACCTGACTTTACTGTCTATGAACACTGTCATTTGATTATTAAATTCTTGGATGCACCAAGCTCAGAGACAGCCCAGCCCTTTTAATGCAGTGTGCAAACAATGGCACAAAGAATTGCTCACCATCAAGTTCAAGGCCAAAAGTGAACTGTCTTCAACTGGACAAGTATTTAAACATCCAAGTGGGGTATTAATCACTACACCTTGAGGGACTGTCATCCTTAATGATCCCAAAGTGCTTTGTAATTTATGGCATAGAACTGCAGCTACCAGGAGGTTTTTGGGTAGCAGCCAACTGTTGCCTATTGCACTGGGCTGTGCTGGCTTGGAACACTGCAGTGAATCACTGGGAGGCTTTTGCTGTCCTCACAAGGGAGCATTTTAGATCAGCCCAAGGACCCAGATGTAACAGACTGAGTATGTTTTGCTCAAAGACAGGAACCAGGCTCTACACACTCTCTGTGAATTTTGAACCTCAAACTCTTAGCAGCAAGTATTTCCTACTGGATTAGCCCATCCCACAGACAAACCATCACAATCAGACCCCTAGGGTACCCAAGAGACCAAACTCTTGGCATCAACTCTACTTACAAAATTTAAAATATGTATACAAGACAATACATCAGACAGGAAATAAAGTTATATCACAGGAAAAGCCCAAAAGTTTTACACTGAGAAGGGATATAACCTATGACCATTGATTCCACATAGATCCCTACAGAATCAGGCCAACAGGAGTGCTTTGCCAGTCTGGTTTGTTTCCCTTCTCCTTAAAACAGACACGTACCCTGCACAGATCCTCTTCTTGGCCATATCTCCAGTTTTTCAGATCTGTGTATATCTCCATCAGTCAGAGGCTTGGGGAAGAAAAGTGAAATTGAACAAAGCAGCTGGAGCATACATAAGGGGATTGCTGCAAAATTATCAAAGAACTTTTTTCCTGCATATAGCCCTTACTAATAAAAAACTCTGTCAACTACTATATTTGTAGGCACTGTGAATTACAATAATAACTTACAACTAGGTAGTAGGAAAATTATTTTTAAATTTAAAATTGTATGAACTAAAAATCTGAAATAATTTTATAGTTTTCCTAAATAACTTTGTAGAAGAATAAAATAGCCTCCATATTGTATTTGTTCCACCACACGACAAACATAATTTTGCATCTGTTTCTAAAATAGATAGCAGCATTTATTCTCTGTGAAGTTCAATATACTTCCTCAACCATGAGTCACTCCAGTTACATTCTTCTGAAATACAAAGGTCTCAACCACTGCTGGAAAAGGATTCAAGAACAAGGTGAAGAATTCCTGCCTAAGATGAAAATCCTACACACTGCACAGCATGAAAATAAATGGGGAAAAGTTGAGCTGGTGTGAAGTACCTATGAAAAAAAAAGTAGGTCAAGCTTAAAAGTTTGACCTACTGATCTTCTTTGTTTTGGCAAAAGTACAAATGGAGTTTACATAATGCTGCTCACATGAAAGTGCTGGCTGGAAACTTAACAATAGAAATGTTTTTGTTAAGCCCCAGCCATTAACAGGATTTCTTTTTTTTTATTATTTCAGACAATTTTACGTCTTTGTTTTGCAGTACACAGTATTGAATCCTTCTTTTAAGACTCATACGTTTAAGTTACTCTTGTGTTGATTTCGGTGTAAGTTCCTCCCAGTCCAGGCAGACCCATTGTGGCAACAAATGTAATACACACACCTCCAATCAGGTTGATTTAAAAATCAGAGGAAAGGCAGATTACTTCCTGAAGCCACAAAGGTGAAGTTTCAACAAGGCACCTTTCCCACAGACAAACCATCAGTGTATAAAGCAGCTTTACAGTTACACACTTCTTGAGTAAAGCACAGGATGGACAGAAAACAAATCTGTATCTGCACATACTGAATAGAATTTAGTTCTGTAGGAACTCTGTACATTGTTTATAAGAAAATAAAAAGGTTATTCCAAATATCTGAAACTCAAATACCTTATCCAAAGCACCTACTATTAGAAAAGCCAAATGAAATGCCTGATATTCTGTGATTGCTCCTTTTAGTTTAATAAAGTAAAACTGTCATAGGAAACAAAAGTAAAAAACAAAATGAAATTAAAGCTTTGCTGCTAATGCTAATAGAAGTTACTGTGATAAAGATACCACCTCTGTTTTATAGAGGAAGAAGTTGGGGTACTACCACAATAATTTGCCAAAATCCAAAGTCAGCCATGGCAGATGCTGGATTTGAATGTTACTGGCTCCCAGATCTGTACTCTACAATCAGGTGGTTCTTACCTAATTCTAATTAGAGAATGAGGAATTCAACAGGATTTGGTGGAAGGCAAACTAAAGAGAAAACAAAACACGCACCTAACAGGAACAGCATGAGTTTGTATTTGCTAAAAAGCAGATGTAAAACATCAGTTCCTCTATGGACAAAAACAATTGGCTCTCCCATGTCTTCTCTGGCAGGCTCAAATAACCAGGCTTACACAGCTCTGTTTCATGAGATTCTTCCTATACATAAAGTAGTTCCATATGTTTAAATGCTGAGTGGTTGAGTAAGCACAAAATTAATCCATTACAACAATGCCTTTCTATTGATTTTTCTTGTGCCTTAAGGCCTGGTCGATTACAGAACCCAAGCACAATTCAAACACTCTGCTTCGTCACATTTTTACATCCACTTGAAAGACATCTACAGACACAAAGTAGAATGGAAATGTTCCTTTTAAAAATGGCACTGTCCCTCCCAGTCCAGGCAGACCCATTAACAGGCCACTGTTATTAGAGTATTCAGATTATATGGGATTCAGAATCTTGTTCTTGTTTGGGTTTGGTATTGTTGTTTTTAAAGCATTGGCAAATTCTCTGAAATGCAAGTGCTGCTGGCAGGGCCTGCATCTTAGGAGCAGGAAGTCCTCATCCCTGACTGTGGGGATCAGCAACACATCACAACCCACCACCACCTCTCCCTCCTTCCTCACACACCTGGGAGCATTCATCAAAGAAATGTGTTTTCCTGAAAATTATGTCCTACAATCTAATTTTAACACCCTGATGTTCAGATGGCTTGGGAGATTGCTTTTCAGCACTCACCTCTAGGACCTGATGGAACATAAATCTTCATTCTCTGTATCATCCTCCTTTTATTTGTATTCTCAGCATGCAATCCAAACAGGTTCATGAAAGGGCAAATAACTTCTCCTGTCACAGTCACTACATGATAGCACAAAAAACATTAAGAAAAAGTAATTTTGTAGAATTGCTTCCTATCATGTCCCATCACTTTCTACTGAGAAGAGCTGGGAGATGCATACTGTGGTTTTTGAGTATATTGCAAGGTGCTTAACAAATGATCACCAAAACCCTTTTACAGACAGTTTTTGAAAAGCCAACTATCCACATATCACAGAAACAACACCATCTCCTTCAGAGGACAGCACAATGGCTGCTCTATGCCAGGACTTGTCCTCAGGGGAACATTGTACATGAACAGTCTCTCAGCACAGGCCCTAAAGGGCAGAAGTCTCTGGTAGTATGTCATGTTGACTTTTACATATCACTACTTTTTGAGCAGACAACTTCATTTAGAACAATAATGTCAGCTGGAACTCAAGTTTACACCTTCTTTAAGTTGTGGATACTTTATTTACTTTATCTGGTTTATTCTATTTAAAAGTACTGTATCATTTAAGCACCTTCATGTGGTCCTGGGTTTCTGCCATGTATAGTCAGTGCTCCAGTTAGAGAAAAATATTTCAGTGGTCTCAAGCTCAGCAGGAGCCAGGAATCACTGCTTGGTGATACTACCTGTGATAGTTCATTAAGCTGATCCCAACAAAGCTACAGTTCCTGCTGGACCCGTGAAACGAAATTCCTCAGGAAGAGCTATGACATGCAGAGGAATAACACTGAACATCAGTAATTTTCCACCAAGTACTAGACAACTTATTCCACAGGAGCAGGGAGTTAACTACCTCAGAAGGAATGGCCTGCTGCACAGAGCCTGCTCTTCTGTAAGACCACTGCATCTGAAATCATCCTTCACAAATAAAAAAGTAACTGAGTGTGCAAACCCCAAGAAGTACACATAACACTTTAGAAGATACATAGAAAGGCAGCACTGGTAACCAGACAATTTTAAACAAATGTTATGTTCTAGATTTACAATTCACTATCACTCTGTTACTGCATAGCAAGATACAGAAGGCAGTTTAAATGAAAAGTGTAATTCCTAACACAAGTGACCTTGATACTTTTGTCATAGATTCAAGATGAAATTGGAAGCTCTACTGAACACAAATATGTTGGGCATGTGCTGAGTGCCCTGGCCATAACATTCTACTGTGTGCTCCCTGGTGACCTGTGGATCAGCACAGGAGGATGTGATGTATCCTTGCTTTAGGAGTTACCCATCAGTTAAGCACCCCTAAATCCTGACATCCATGTTAACTTAATGCCTACTACAAAAAGGGTACATGTTGTTCTGTAAATTGGAATCAAATGAACAATCATGCTACATAGGAAGGGATGACTAAGCCACATAAACAAACTGATAGCTTAGCTTTCTGAAGGGAGATTTTACTTGATTAAATTATTCCCTTAAATTACTTGACCTATCCTAAACCCCATAAAAGCATTTCAAATTGTCAACCCCCCCACATGCACAGCTTTTAACATCTCTAATTTCAACTATGCATACTATTCATACCATTTTTCCTATAAAAGAGTTGAGAGCTGAAGCTAGAGCTGCTTCTATCCCTCTTCCTCCCCTACTGAAGACAAAATATCAAAATCATTAAAGACCCTCCCACACAAAAAAAGGAACATATGGAGACAAAACTATCAGCTTATAAAGTTCTTTGCAAAAGTGTAAAGATACAGGAGCAAAATTCCTTCCTACTGAAATCACTGGCACTTTGGGCATGGGCTGAAATTAAAGCCAACCCTGTCCTTATTTCTCACACAGAGTGTCAGTTTGATAAGAAAAGGCAGTCAGTGCAAGAATACTGAGCAGCCACTGGCTTCCAGATTGGAGTAATCAGTGTTCTGTACTTGCACAGCACGAATAACAAAACCTCACAGAGAACTCACTGTAAGAAAAATCCAGTTAATTTTCATCTTTCCTTTACCATCTTAAAGATGTATGAAATATCTGAAACCAAGTTAATGAACAATTCTTACAAAACTACATTAAGAAAAAGTGTCCAACAGAGACTTGGACCCATGTTCACAAAGGTGTAGTTCCTCTGGTCTAAGGACAGATAAGCATCTGAAACCTTCCATAATCTCAGTTGCAATCCTTTGCTGATAATTGCTGAGGAGAAATTTCTATAGCCAACATTTTTCAAATGACTATAAAACTTATCTTTAAGAGTAAGATTTAGGAGACTAATCAGCCCTTCTATATTGATTTAAAAAAATTGAAAACTATCTCAACTTTTCAGAGAAGCAATAAAGCCAGTGATTTATTTTGCTATCCAATTTAGCTGAAACTCATCACTATCTCTGGAGTAAGAGGTACATATTATTTAGCATTCAAATCAGATTTTTTTTCCCTGAAACATAAGCCCAGGTTCCCAACCTTAGTGGCTGGAAACAGCTCTGAATGAGCCAATGCAGTGCTGCCTTCCCAGGTTTGCCAAGACCTCTGCTCTCTGCCATCCTCAAACAGCTGCAGCATTGAGGAGACCAGGCTGTTCCACACTGCCTTTCAGAACCCCCAGGACAGCAGCCAAGCAGAGAAACACTCTTACTCCCCTTCCTCTACCAGGCTGACTTGTAGAAGCAGAATCTAGAATAATTCCCACAGGAGATGAATGTAAGAACACAGAGATAAAGCAAAGAAATATTTTCTTTTACCAAATAGTTCCTTTCACCAGCTGAGTGCAGGATGCTCCAAAAAAAACCTGCTTCTTAGTGGCACATATGGAAGCTGGATGCCTTGGATGTGCTCCAAGCACAGTAGTCTGCTGAGAGTCCCTGAATGTCACCAGCAGCTGGGACAGGTTTCACCATCAGGGCTGTGCCCTCCTGTGCCATATCTCTCCCCAGCAGCTCTGGGTAATGAATGGCTCTCATAAAAGCATTCACCTCATAATTCAATACTACAGGAAGTCCTTGGTTCAATGGGCATCTCCACACTTCCTTTGTTTACAGTTTGGGCAAATGGCTCATTTTAGAAGGTCTAAGCACCAGAAATACACATTTGTGTTGCTTTTAAGCATAACTCTTATAATACTGCATTGAATCCTATAGCAATAAAAATCTAGAAAAGAGTCATTAAGGATGGTAGCTAGCTCTCCCTTTATGGTTTTATCAAGACAACAATTTGTTTGGCTTCAAAATAGAGCAAAGAAAAAAAAAGGCTTAGGTCTGTAAAAACATTCTTTGACTGCTGAAGTCCCTCAGAAAAATCCAGATTTCGTGTTTGTCAGCCTAATTAAAACTGCTAGTTGCACCTCAGAAATGGCAGGTGATTCTTAAGTAATCATCCACTAAGTAAAGAAATAATGATTGCTGCTTAAAATATTTTAGGACACAATTTCTGTATCACAAAGGGATAGAAAACATATTTCTTTACAAAATAACGTAATAGACTGTGCTTAGTTCCCAAAGGACTGTTTCTTCCACAAGCACTTTTTTCAGAATAGTTTTTGTTATCTCCTTTCTATACATGCAGAGAGAATCCAACAACCTACACATTGCACAAAATCTGCTAACATGAGGCAGGATTTCAGAAAGACATATTTAAATATTTGAAATTAATACTATTTTATTTGACTTTAAGCCCCTGAAGAAGGGCTCATTACTGCAGCACTGCTGTTAGGTGGAATTATAAGAGGAAAGAAGCAGCTATTTTATCTAGCCATAGGCAGGAAAATCATCACAATTAGCTACAGGAGGAACGGTGAAGTCACCCAGGGAGTTCCTGAAGGCTGCACTTTGGGAAGGGACTTCTGCTTTCTTCTGAACCATGTAGGAAAGTCTAGGTTCTAGACTAGGTAATTAAAAGCAAATCAAATAAGCCATAAGTACAGTCTGGTCAGAGTACAGTCACCAATCTCAAATAGTTTTTATTACTCTGCTTCATTAGTATAAAGGAAATAGGACACAACTTGAATCAGTTCAACTGTTCACATGCATGGAAGATGCAAGCCAGATGAAGAAAATTTTTCAAGCCCTCTGCAAGAATTTTTGACAAAAGTTTTTACAGCCAGACCAGTTTTCTCTGTACTAACCTGTGGTTTGCTTGGAAATTATATTTAGGAACAGTCACAGATCTCCTGAGCTGAAGGGGACCTAGAGGGATCATCAAGTCCAAGTCCTAGTTCTGCAGAGGACAGCCCCAAAAATCACACCATGTGCCTGAGAGCATTGTCTAAACACTTCCTGAACACACAGAGGGGTAACACTGTGACCACTGACTGCCCTGGGGAGCCTGGTCAGTGCCTGATCACCTTCTGATACCCAGCCTAAACCTCCCTGACACAGCTTCATGCTGTTCCCTCAGCTCCTGTGACCGGTCAAAGTGGTTAAGTTAGTTTAATCTGTTCGCAGAAAGGACGGCTTCCTTTCCTGACAGGGAGCTTTGGGTTCCTCTGGGACATGAGATCAAAGAGCTGCCCTCCTCCTGTTCTCTCTCCCTGCTCCACTGATCAGAACATGCAGGTCTTTATCAACGGACTGAAATAAATTGTTCATAGACAATTATATCATTAGTAAAAAGAAAGATGCCCAAATCCTTGTTCTTTTAAAGTAAACAATGCCACACTCTAAAATAAAAACCACATGGGATCTCGGCTTAAAAGCTGATAAAAATCAGCATGCAGGAAATATTCTGGGGGAAAAAAAAGATGTAGGGAGGCAAGAACTTCCCTGCAACAAAGGGAACGTCAGTGTAGTACGAGAGACTCCAAACCTGCCGCAAAGTAGAGATCTCAATTCCCTGTCCAAGGTGACGGCACCTGGGAGGCGCAGGCAGGGATGCTGCCCCGGCCCTCAGCTTCCCGGAGTGAGAGCGGGCTGGGGGGCTCTGCAGGACCCCTCGGGACACCGGGCTCTGCCGAGGCGGCCGGGAGGCACCGCCGGGGGCTCTGCCGGGGCTGGGGTCCCACCAGCTCCCCCCGGCCGCTTCACTCGCCGCAGCCCCGGGGGAGCAGCCCCGGGAGCCCCCGGGACGCGGCCCAGCCGCTCTTCGGCCCCGCGGCCGGCAGCCCCCCGGGCTGGCCTCCCTTCGGCGCCTCACGGCAGCCCCAGCGCCGCCCGGGCCCCGCGCCCCGCCCGCCCCCGAGCCCCCCGGGCGCTGCCGGAGCCCTCTCCCGGCCACCTGCCGCACGCCGCCGGCGGGTCCCGCCGCCGGCCGCCCTCACCCGCGGACTCGCCGGTGTTGATCCAGTCCGGGTTCGCCAGGCTGGCGATGGCGAAGATGTCGGCAGCCAGGAAGAGGCATCCTGAGATGATGGTCAGTTTGTCCATCTCCTCCGGCTCCGGCGGCACCCGGCTCCGGCCTCCGCCCGGCTCCCGCAGCGGGCCCGGGCCGGGGGCGCCTCACGGCCGCGGCTCCATGGGCCCCGCGCCGCGCTCGGCGGCGGCGGCAGGAACGGACCCCGGACGGCGCCGGAAGCGAACCCGGCGGGCGGGGGGGCGGTGGCCGCTCCGGAAGGGGAACCCGCGGTCCCCGGCGCGCGCCCCGGGCGGGGCGGGGCTTCCCGCGGGGGGCGGGGCCGGGGCCGGGCGGGGCGGGGCAGCTCCGAGGCCGCGGCGGCTTTCCCTGGGCAGCGCGGGGCAGGGGCGGGGTCTGTCTCCGATGGGCGGGACAGAATGGTAGGAGAAGGGCGTGGCTTGTGTATGTGGGTGCGGTTTGCACTGGTGGGCGGGGTAATGGGCGGGGCTGACTAGAAGGCGCGGAGCGTGTGGGGCGGGGCCAAGCACGGTGGGTGGGTGTGGCCTGGGCGGGGGCGGGGCAATTGGCGAGGGTGGGGCAGGCGGTGCCCCGGGGCGGGGCTGCCGTGAGGGGCGGGCGGTGCCCGCGGACCCTGCCGCGCCTGGTCCCCACCGGCCTCGGAGCCGGGGAGCCCCAACACTTACCCTTCCGCCTGGTCCTTCCCGGCCCTTATGCACCTCGATCCCCAGAGGTGTTGTGGAACCGAGAATGGGCCTCTTGGCCTCCCCGCTAAGGGCTGGGGAACGGTCACAGGTCTATGTTCACCACAAAAAACTGGTGTTTCTCGAGTCCCTGTTCTTTATTCCTTTGCAAGGCTGGGCATGAGCCGAAATTCCAGAAAAATTCTGAAATTCTGCTTCTGTAGCACTGATGAGAACAGGGAAGGACGTGGAAGGATTCTGGTTTGGCGGCTGTGGAGCCCCTCAGAAGTGCTACACAACGTTGTGTCTGTGTCCTGTCTTTGGAAGGAAATCTAATTAATTGTGACTGGAAATCCCACCCAAATACATCCATTTTTGATGGCATTCTTTTCAATGGATTCAGCTACACAGAACTGTGAGAATCTCTAGCCAGAAAATGAACAATGCACCAAATGTGGGAAACCAGCCCGGTTTGGCCACAATAGCTCTGTGCCTTCAATAGTGTCATTCTGGTACGGGAATGTTGAGGTAAATGAACCAAACAACCCCCACATCTACAGGTACTTGGAAAATATCTAATAGTTTCCATTTTTTTCCTTCCAACAGTGAACACCCCCACCTGTGTTTTCCAGAGCAGCACAGCTGGTCTATATGGAACATACCGGGAAGCCAAGTGGGCGATTGCCTGTGCTGTTTATTTTATGTATTTTACATAGATGGCAGACTGTACAAACAAAATGGAGATATCAGTAATCTTAAAGTGTTCAACAGCAATCAGTAGGATTTGTTATTTGGAGGACAAGCCCTGTACTTAACTCCCATAGAAATCGCCTATACTTGACAAATTTTCTTAAGGGTGGAGAAAATTGTAAGGCTTTTGATGAAAAATAGCTGAAATTATTCCCTTTAAACCAGAAAAAATTGGTGCATGGAAGAAATAGTGATTTGAAAAATCCATTTGCTATAGGCATGCTGTATTTTCTTGAAGTCTTTAGTAGCTGGAAACTCCTCTGTTCAGTTATTTTGTGTCCTGTTCCCTACCTTCCCTGAATATATTGCTGCTAGTAATGAATACTTAAGTAACAGCACTGTTGCTCCTTCTCTTGGCAAAAATGTGTGGCCTTTTAAGAAATAAGTTTCTAAGTAAAAACTACTTTCAGTGTATTTATTTGCAGAAAGTAAGTTTATGTAGTCTTTTGACAGCAACTCAGCACACAATGCCAGTCTAAGGAAGTAACTAAGGATGAGAGGCTTAACTGTTTGGATACTTGAGAATGGGGACAGCACCTTCTATAATGTCTCCTTAAACCTTTTATTGAAGAATGATCTCACACTTTCAGCTAGTAAAGTTTTCCTCTCACTTTTCAAAAGGCTGTTGACAGCCCTGGAAGACTTCTCTCAGCACACCCAGATTGCAGCTTTGATGGCAGAGATTGGGATGGATGAGCAAAGATTAGCCCTCACAATGGTACAGGGTGGTCCTATCTCCAGATAAAAAGCCTTGTTGAAAACAGCTCTGTAGCTAATGATGGAAAGCTGAAACCAGGTAAAAAGAACCAATAGTTATATTAAAATTTAATTGCATTGAAGATATCCTTGTTCTGCATTTATGCTTTGAGCCTGTCTCTGATTTATTTACACTTACACAGATCAAAAGAAACTCAGTTCAAATTTATAGAGAAAAGAAACTAGCACAAACTGTGTAAAGCTCAGTGCCAGCATTCCACTGTGATGAAATACCTGTGATCTTAAAATAGCTGCTATGGTGACTGTTCCATAATCAGATCAAGATTTAAGCCTATACATTGTTCTCCAGCAAAAACAGATTTCCTATTCACCAGCAGATTTTTTCCAAAAAATATTTTGACTATTACCTTTATGTAGCAACTAGAATTGAATATCATTCTTTATGCAGTGCATTATTGTTCGAGTAATTTCATTCTACAAGGAACACAAATCCTCACAAGACTTGAAATTAATTTGCCTTATTGTTTGCTTTTTATTTCTCTTTATTACACAGGGTAATTACACAGTGGCAATAGACTAATCTCTGTGCTTTAACAATCCACACAGGTGTTCATTTCCTAAATGTTTTAAACCTGAAATGAACCGTACCAGAACTAGCAGACTATTACCAGTTATTAAAGGTTTCTTGTGGAACATCTGACACCTGTATTAAACTTGAAATTGAAAGCTCTGTAAATGTGAGTGCTTCACATGGGTCCCCAGCCCAATTACATTAAACTCATGAACTGCAGTTCAGGGATGATAGTGTGCTATGGTAATTCCCAGCATGAAATTGTCTCTTAACATTGAAATCTATGAAGCGAAGACTGGAGCGTAATGAAGTAATTTAGAAATTTACTAGCTGTACAGTGAAAATCCATATCTTTAAATTAGAACAATTTTCCTAGCAGTGCCTTTATAGTTTGGGCAGTCCTTTCTTCAGAATTGCAGGTACCAGGTGAAATAAAAAGCATCAAGTGGAATTCTTGCTTGATGAGATAAAAGACATCAAATGGAATTCTTAGCCTTTTCTTAGGAAAAAGGCTTTGCACTTTTGATCTGAGTATAAAAATCAGTGGAAAAATCTGGAGCATAAATTTGAACTAAATACTTTTTTATTATTATTTTCTTAGGATATAATAGCATTCATTCATTCCCTGAAAAAAACCCCTTTGGTATACAGAAGTAAAAATATGATACTGATTTGGTTTGTTTGGGTTTAATGGGGTTTTTTTTTGTTTTTTTTTCTCTACCTATAATTAGAATACCAATAATTGAATATTAAGACTATGCATCAGTGAAAATAAGTAGTTTTATTTGCAACAATTTGAAGAAGGCAAGCTACAAAACAATTTTCAATAAAGGCTACAAGGAATCAAATTATTTACAGCGTGTGATGTGTTTGATTTGCTGCAGCAAGTACAGAAGGGCATAAAGTCAGTTGAGGACTTGTAACAATCATTGTTCCTTTGTAGCTCATCTTAGTTTTTGGAACCAAAAGAAACAAGTTGAGCATGCTTCCTGCAGCACCTGGATCTAACTCAGCACATGCCCCACACACAAAAAAAAAACAAAAACCCACCAAACAGCTGAATCTGTTCAATTCATGTTTAGGATGAACTTACTTGTTTAGGACCAAAGCTGTAAAATTTTGCAAAAAATGTAGCATTTTGTAGAAGCTCCATCTCTTAATGACAACACAAGCAGCAGACTAACTTTGGCATTAATAGCAATGCACAGAGCATGGGGCTTGAGAAAAGTAAGGTGCACAAATGCACTACTTAGAAGCTTTTCTTGCAGTGAATTAGATTTTATCTTTATGGACTTTTTTCCTGTCATCTGATGAGTATAATCTGAAAAGTTTCAAATTGGAACACAAAAGAACAGTTTTATTACTGTTTGTAGTGTGAACAAGCTGGTGCCACTCTGCTACTTTAGGAGGCAGAAATTAAGAGAGCCAGTGGGAGGTACTAATGCCTTAAAATCCTACAGTTACTCACCAAACTGGCACAGAGACATGCATGTCCTATTCTCCATGCCAGCAAGAAGAAACAGGGCTGCATGATATGTGTGTCTCCTCAAAATACCTTCAATGGTGCAAGAAAGATTTTTATCTCCATAAAAATCTTCAGTGGCTGCTTTCTGCTGGAATGCCTCAGCTCTTGCAGGCACCTCCTGCTTAACCTCTGTCTGCTCCTGACAATGTCTCTTAAGGTCCTTTCCTGCCTTCTCTGTGAGCATAAATTCTGGCTGGCAATAAAACTCCTGAAGTCGGAGGCCATGTCCATTTGTAATGGACATTTGTGTAAAAAACACATCAAGACACAATCAGATGATGATACCAAGATGAAGCTCTTGCTACAATCCTGTACAGAGCTTATTTGTTTCTTAATCAATTGAACTCCCAGTGATTAAAGATTAGGAATTTTAAAATTAAACGGGAAAAAAAAAAAGCACTTTTTGTGAGAGCCACGGCAAACAGCTTTTAAGAATATCTTGCTCTCAGTGATAAGGGTGGTCCATACAGGCAGTAGAATTAATCTAGATGGGTTACAAAGCAGTTCCAAGTTTTCCCGAGGCACAGAGTTTTAACAGAAATAAACCTCAGAGGCAGGCAAAGGAACACAAGTATTAAAATGAGATAATTAGGCTAGAACAGCAGAAAGGAAGCCCACACAGTAAGGGGCTTTCCAAGAGATTAAACCTTTATGTTTAAATAAATCATTTACTATGCTGAAAAAGCAGAAAAAGAAGAGCTTGCTTTTCTGTTGACTGAGCAAAGAGAAAGACCAAAGGAAAGAGTATACAAGGGACAATGGACAATAGAATGTTTGATACTAGAGGAGCTTCAGAACTGAAGAACTTGTCTTTAGAACAAGCACTTGAAAAAATTGAAGATCCCATAAATAGCTAACTAAATGCCTATGGGAATTACTGCATGTTCAAGTAATAGCATGCTGTGTCTTTCCAGTATGAGTGATAACACTGAGGATGAAGATGACACTGGGTCCAGTAGTGATGATGATATAGACTTGGATGCTTTTCAGTATAGATCTTCACAGTTAGTGTTGTGAGCTCACTCATGTTACCAGCAATTTGGCAAATATCTGATACAGGCCAGACACTTGAACAGGCACGGTGTGATGCTGTACTCCATAATGATGCTGGTGCACTGTGCAAGCCTACATTCCAAGCCAGAGGTGTTTGACCTCCTTCATGCTGAGACCTCTTCCTCCTGCCCTTCTGTATCACATGCATCCTGTCTGTAAGACTTGGCTTTGCTTCAGAACAGCTCAAAACTTGGCTTCTTCAAACCTTCAATTTCTTATGATGTATTGTATCTGTTTTCTTTTAATGTATGCCTAGAATTCAAAAAAATTATGTCCTATGAGATTTCAAATTATGTATTAGCTATACATGGCTAATCCCCTCAAAGACTTCTTCCAGTGCTACTTGTGGAGAAGTCATGGAGAAACAAAATCTCTGCTAGTCCCAGACAAGTAGGAACTGCAAGCTTTGTTTGAAGGCAAGTCTCTTTACTTAATTCATGTATGGATGGTAGAGACAATCTATCAAGAACTTTTCCTGAATATACAAGAATATATAGCTAACCAGTGGTAATTACTGCATTTGCCTTCATTGTGGTGATAATTTTTGACATATTTACTTTTTTACATTGACCACAACTCATCTTGTTTTTGCACTGTGGTTTTTACCTCCACTGTAGAGAGCCAGATTTATCAGCCTTTTATACACCATTTTCAGTGAAAAAAACTTCTGCACAAAATGTATTAACTCAGCACTTTATTTGTTGAGTGCAAGCCCACAATTACTCCAGATTAACTTTCTGAAAGAACTGAATTCATAAATAACAAGTTAGTAATTCATTTAGAACAGAAGTGACTTAGAGCTCAGGTCCATCTTGAATCAAATCCATCCCAGATTTGTTTTTATAACTCATCAAGAAAAGGAGTATTTCCCAAATCCCCAGATGCTGCCATTGATTTCTTCCCACTGAGGAACTTCTTTGCAGCCTGAAAATAAATCAGGAAAGTGGATATGAGGAAATATTCACTACAACAGAGTAGATGCTACTCATAGCATCAGCTTCAAGTTACTAAAACAAAGAACAAATCCTGGCACTACTATAATACATCATCATGTAAACAATCCTCCTTTTGCTGCATAAATCTAATTGTTTCTAATGCAGCTGCTCATTACTTTATAATGTGAACAGAAATGGCAGATACACTGTATTTTATGGTGTAATAATTATTCAAGGAATAACCATTTTTAGAGTTCATGCCTTTTATATCAACTGTATCTCATTACTACTAAAGCTATTGCTAGTTGCTGCAATACAAATAAGCAATGACTGTAAAAAAATGAATTTTTAATGCCAGAATTTCTCTTTATGATAGATTTTTAGAAATCAGTTTCACATATAAGCAACAGATAATGTGCAGTAGCAAAAAAGTTACATCAATTTACCACTGAAAGCTTACTTGTTTTATTAAACACACCCATTATTCTAGACTCAGGAATTAAAAACCTTGACACAGAATCACCTGCACTGGAACTAATATGAAGTTTTTCATGAGTATTAGTGGGCAGTTTTGGTAAATTTAAGTGAAGAAAATGAGAATTGTACATAATTCCCAGCTACACTAGTTTTACAGTGTATTTAAAGAGTCTTCTGTTAATAAAGTAAGTGAAGACATCAAAGGATACCCAGCTGGGATTTGTAAATGAGCTGCCTTTTCTATTTTTAAAGATAGAATATGTGTGTGTTTATAAACACACAGAAATGAGCAGCAGCTTTCCATAAAAAACCTGACACAGTGATTAAGGAACACCTGTGGCTGCTGACACATACTTACATTCACAACATCAGCAGTGGCTACAGAGTCGATTTTTTGAGCAGCAGCAGATGGGGATGTGTGTGTGCCAGAAACCAGGGACTCAGAGCCAATTTCATTCAGCAACCCTTTTGAGGTCTCCACTGACATCAAATAGTTGGCTTTCAGCTGATTTCTGCCATCAAAGAAAGCATCAAGAATGAACAAGCTTGTAAGCCCTGCTATTACCTTTCCTACCACCCCATAAATCGAATGAGGTTTTGGTCCTTTCAAACTTCTCAGGATTCTATTTTGAAAGGTTTCCCTTGTCTAATAGGGAAGGATTCCATGGTTAGGAAAGAGGCACCTCAAACAGTTCAAGCATGAAAATGGCAGGTACTTGAACACCTACTGTCTCACCAGACAGAAGATCTCTAGCTCAGGATTTGTTTCTGTCTGAGGTAACTAATGCAGTTAGACAAACTAACAAGAACAGATGCATGCAGAGCAATTTTGTCCTAAGTGACAAAGAAGAAGTGAATGTAAATGCTCAGGCTACTCCTGTAATAGTTCCATGTTTTGTTAAAAGAGCTTATGTTTTTTGTGTTTTATGCAGAATCACTGCTGCATACGAAAACCTTATTTTTGTAAGCCAGTCCTTCTATTCTGAAGACAAAAAGATAGAAAATTATTTATTTCAATAGCTCATTATTAAATAGCTTGGTATTTCTGATTGTATTGCCAGACTCTACAGATAGAACTGACTGGGTTTGGGTTTATTTATTTTTTTTTTTTTTCAATAAAGGAAAAAGAGGAATATAGGAAATGTATGAAGCCATTCCAGAAAGGGAACTCGAGAAAACAAGAAAAATAAAACTAGCCACAGCAGCACTGCATTTAACTCCCTAATGCTAGGCAGCTTTGTTAAAAAAAGAACAAAACAAAAAACCACAAACACAAAACAAATAATGCCCAGTATAAGAAGTCCAGAATCCAGCATTTAGCTACTAATGACTAAGGCAGAACCAATCATGTCTAGGCTATCACATTTTGGGTAACTATGCTTTGCACGGAGTCTTGTATTTTATACATGCAACACACAATATTTTCATTTTGCTACTTGATTCTGTACTATGTTGTTTTGCACAACTGCAGCTTTAAAACCTCAATGCAGTTTACCACTACTTGGAGACCCCCTCCCCCAAATATTCCTAGGGGCACGTATTTGCAGCACTTGGTGTACCATCACTAATTCAGTGCTTTACACTTGCAGACCCTCATTACTCTTTTTCTTTGAAGATGGCACAGATTGCTTATTATAATTGTTTTGGGAATTGCTCAGTGTAACTGTAAAGGGAATTACCTAAATAATGCAATTTAGGATTCTAATTCAAATACATCTTAATACTACAGAGTATGATTAAAATGACAGCATCTGCTGACACTTGCTAATTTCTTACATTGAAGCAGTCTTCAGAAAATCTTAACACTTCTCTAACAAGTTTTTATTAGGAAATAACACTACTGGAGAATCAGCAGACCTTTCAAAAAAATATTGACAAGGGCTCAGTTTTAATGCAGGACTGTGAGTAGTTCCCCATGGAAATAATTACAGGATAAACTCTGCTGTACAGAATAGTCTGCACGTTTCACAAGTAGCTGCACGTTAAGAAAATTCTCTTTACACACATGAGAATTCTTTACACACTTACTTTGCTGTTGTGACATCAGCATCGGTGACACCACCCTGAGCAACTGCCTTTACCTGGTTCAAAGCAGCTTTAATGACCTGAGGAAAATTAAATCATTTAAGATTTCTTCCCACATCAAATTTTAACATATTACTTCTATTATCTGATATCTTGGAAACTTCAAGGAAAAAGCAACTGACCATGTAAGGATTGTCTGCCTGAACACAATTCTGAGCAGTTTTATAACAAAACTAAAACCACTGTAATGTATGCCCAAAAATGCACAAAAACCAGTGTAGATTTTAACTGCACCACAGCATTAATTTATATGGTCTCACCATTTTTCATGTAAGTGCTCAGTTCTGCCAGCTTCAAGAGACAGCATGTTCTTCATTATATACTTTGACTCACAAATGTATATCAGCAATTACAGACAGCAATTCGAGGCATTTTATTAACTTCAGTTCATATTATGTATCTGTCCTTCCCACAAAGCAAGTCTCATTCCCAGCTTACAGAGCTAAGTCATAACTGAATATGCAGCACTCTTATACAGGAAATCATATTAATTTCCTTTTCTTTTTTAAGATGAATCAGTCACTATCTCAAACCAAAACACTACTTTGAAGGTTATGTTGTTAATGCTTAAATTATAATCGTAACTCACCTCCCTAGCATGTGGAGCCTGGGATATGGTATAAATCCCAAAGAGCCCAGAATCAGAGTAATTAACATTAAATGCAGAAACCTGCAAAACAAACATTAACTGTTTTAAGTTTCAGAGTAATTCAGCATTCAAGCATTGGAAAATAATTACTATTAGGGTCTACAATACTGTAATTCAAGAAGCTAAACTCCATCTGTGCTAAGGAAAAACCAGACTGAAAGCCCTTCCCTGACACACTGTAATGTGTGCAAGAATGAACCAATTAAGATTCTAGCTGAAGTAGTTACCTCTCAAAGATAATACACATTTTACTTAAAAATCAGGATACAGTAATCCTTTGAACTTACATCAAATGGCTGGCTGGTTGCTTTACCAACACCCTGGGCCAATTTGCTGGTAACACTGCTTCCCCTCTTGACAAGGGGCCCAGCACCCAAAACATACTGAAGGACACTGAAGGCATCTGCTTCTGGGCTCCCAACAACAGCTCCTTCTGCTACAATAGCAGCATGGACAAGCCTATCACCAGTCTGTTTCCTGATTTCTCCTAGAAATACAACAGAAAAAAGGTAATACAGTGTTCAATTAGGAACTAGTGTACATTCACAGGCACGGAAAAGAAACATTTCCCTTTAACAAGAGAAGAGCAAGGCCTGAAGTTACTGCATGTCCCCTCAGGAAGGGAGCATGAGGCGGAAGATAATTTTTAAAAAGTCTTTAACATTCAAAATTTTTCCTGCTAGCACAAAACCCAGCACCTTACTATGCCTTATTTGAACCTGACCCTGAACCATACACAGTGTGGGATGATAAAACTCAAGAATCTCCACATAACAAACACCCAGAAATCAGTGTACCTTCTGTTCATAATAATATTTATACTGGCTTATAGAAACTGAAGTTATTCCAGTCAAATATTAAATGCTGGAAACTTTCTTTTCCCCCTTCCTGTCTTTACAGAGACATCTAATACTCCAACTAAATAATAGCTGTTGGTAATGGTACAAGACACAGCTCTGAAAGAGGTAAGCACTGCTTTGACTTACAACATTTAACACATCTTCCCTAAATAGAAATCCTGCCTCCACTTCCTGACAGCTCTTAACCTACTCTTACAGGCATCTTACCAAAACTGCTAAGAGAAACCATTTGGCAGCTTCTTTTTCACTTTATAGAAAAAATGATGTCCCAGGTAAAACTTTGGTGAAGACCTGGGTTCAGTTTTATCCCAGAACCTTCCATGATGGAATCTTCTGCTTCCTTAAATGGGATATGCATCTGAACTGTCACTTCCAGTGCCCAGCATTTAGTGCAACTGTATAGTTTTCACTTGAAACTTTGAATACTACTACACTTATGAACAGAAAATCAGTCACTCAGAATAGACAAACATCCTTACCCCCTTTATAAACAGCCTTTGCACCAGGAGTACCAGATCCACTTCGGATATTTAGGAATTGCTCTGCAACTTGCTTTAAGGTGGAGTGCTTTATACCTGCAATACAACAGTTACTCCAAGTAATGCAATGACATTGAAAAGCTACAGCAGTTAAATAAAAGTGAAGCCTATGGTAACAGTTACTTCTACAGAGAACTCCAATTTCTCCAGCAGTTTTCCCATAGGACTTGCAGTGTTCATTCAGGAACATACATACCAATTCCTACGAGAGCCATTCTTGAACTTGTGAAATTGTTCTGTACAAAATGGTGAAGCTGCAACAGTAAATTCACATTTTAGGGTATTTTGTTTGAAGAACAAAAATCATGTGTGTTTCTGACATAGCCCCGTATACTTCTTAAAGCAAATTAAAAAGCTTCCTAAAGAAACTGTTTATAGAATGTAATTTTTTGCATTTCCCAGTGACAACTACAAAACCCTTTTATACAAGAACACCTGCATTTCATTGACAGCCTTACTGTCAACAGAAAGCCACTGTCATTAACCATCTTTTAAAATGCAAATATCAGTTCTGTACCCATTATTCAAAGTTGCATGGAAATAAATTATTTCAACACCAGATTAATAAGGTAAATACTGACTGTATATATACTAAATTAATTTTCTCTCACAAGTGTCACCACCTGTTACTGACTGAAACAGACATATAGCACAATATAAAGAACCCTACCTGCTCAGAAGTAATTTTTCCAACTCTGTAGTCTGGACAATACAAGGGGTTTGCCAGAGCATTTTTATAAGCTGCAGCATGCAAGTTTTCCAGCACTCCTGAGAGGAACAAATTTTCAGATAATTAACACAAGACCCACATGTAATGAAGGTTACGAACGAAACTACATGAAGGAGCTGTGGTCCACTTTAAGGACCATAAGATTTGCAAAAGCAGGTCTGGAATAATCCAATTCATAGGGAAGTTTCCAAATCCTTGGGCTAGAGCAATCTGGCCTGAAGCATTGATTTCTTTAACTTATTAAAAAGTAACTAAAATAAACTTATATATATAGTAACATATATGCTCAACACTTTTCGGCTTCAACAGCAAGCTATAAATGCAATCAGTGTTTAGAAGAAGGGGAGCAGCATCCTATTAATTATCATCATCTTCACTGTAGGCATCCCTTGTTCTTGAGAAAGAACAGACTCTCTGGAATACTATTTGTAGCTTTGTGAGGTGTCTCATCTCCCTGCTCAGATGAAGGATACTAGTGTCTTCTCATCAGTTTTTTGGCATTCCAACAGCATTCTAGTAATTCCTGTTTTGATATTCTCCTTGTATTTGCTCACACTTTTTCCTCAAGAGAAAGATTCCATTCTTTATAGTTCTGTTTCTGAACATAACTAACCGAAAATATCACATTACTATGAAAACCAACCTGTAGTTGATATTAAGTTTAAAAAAAAAGAAAATATTATGACTAATTTTAAAAAATAGCAGCACTTCAGTATGAGCCAGAGATTTTGCCAACATTACACTGTCACCTTCAGTGGGTTACAAAGGTAAACATGCTTCAGAGTGGTACAAATTATTGTTGATTGAGTAGAACCACCTGTGTGATCTTGGAGGATGAGTTAATAGCACAAGATATACTGAAATAGGCTTGATCTGACTGAGGCTTTGTGCTGTGTTTCCTCTTTGTTTTCCCTTAAATACAGAAATCTAAATTTACAATTCTAAAGCTGGCACCCATTTTCAGTGTGATGAAAATACATGCTGTTTTTATACCAAAATAACCATACAAATTTAAGAAGTCTGTAGGATACTATTTTCACACCTATGAGTAATACCTAAATATGGTTTTCAGAACACAAGCTTCTGCAAATACATTGTTAACAACACTTATGACTTGCACATTCTTTGGTTGTACTTGAAAAGAATTAAAAATGTAAAATGGAAGCTGTCAAGGAGAATGGTGTAAGATGTCTTCAGCATGTTACTTGCTAAATGTTACCACAGGCTGGAAAAACCTATGTATTAGGAAAAGTTCCATAACACCAGAAAGACCAGACCTATCAGTAAGCTGAAAAATTCAATGTTTATGTGACAGAGCAAAGTGGAAACTATTTTTTTCATTTTGAAGGAAATCCTGCAGAGCCAATACAGTGGATCAAAAAATACACTTACCAACTTGAGCATTCTGACGTGCAATTGTTTTATCAACTTTTAATTGTGGCTGAAGAGCAGCTACTTCCCATGGTCTGAACTCTGGTGCTGTGGTAACATTCAGGAGATATTCCATCACTGTATCACTAGATAAAGAAAGTTACAAAGGCACTAAACACAACTAACAGGTGCTTCTTCTGCAGTTGAAAGCAATTCAAATTAATCTGCAAGCAACACGTCAACAACAAAACACATCACTCAAGCCAGAGCAATTATCAGCCCTGCTGTACAAAGTAGGATAATTCAATTCTGTAGCATCTGTATGCTCAGTAACATGACATAGAAGTTGAACATTAATATAGTAATTTACTGATTACAAAAGCATGAGAACAGATATTCCTCCCACCCTGTAAAATGACAGGTCTTCACACCAAAGAGTGTTAAAGAAGGCAGTAATTCCCTTTATAGCCCACCCAGATACCTACACATAGTCTCGCAGACACTCAACAGAGTAAGCCATTTTCTCCCTTGTTGCGTGCACACTACATGAGAAAAAAAAACAAAATCCATTTCAGCAAAGGACACAGAAGTGAATTTTCACACATATTCCCCACTGATCAAATCAATCAAGACACAGACTGGAGTAACTACTTAACCTTAAATCTGTCTGGGATGACTGTTTAAATACATACAGAGCAGAAACAGACTTAATTAAAACTCACATCTTCAATATTCAAGTAAAAATATTCAAGTAATAACGAGTGTCTTGTGACCATCAGAACTTAAGATATCACAATAATTCAAGGTAAAACAGCAAATGAAGTTGAATAGCAAAACATGAAAAAAAAAAAAAAGTGCATATGTATTAAACAAAGCAATTTAGAAACTACTCTCTTTGGGCAGAAAACATAGCTGATCCTGCCCTTTTCTTCCAACATATTTGTTACTGACAGGACCAGAAAAAGGGTAGTCATAAAACACTATTTTTAACCAAATTGTAGATGAGATCTTACTGCATGATTTCAAGATACACTGAAAGAAAGCAGGTACAGTGAGACCTCTCTTTCATTTCTCTAAGTCTTGTTTTCTAGGCTTAAAACTCTCAAGTGACAAAAAGCTAACTACTGTCTGTACTTCTCCCAAAGCTGCAAACTATTCACAAAAGATGAAGAAGAAAAAGCAATCTACTGACTTGAGGAAAGTTATTCTCAAAGTCTGCAAAGGCAGAAAGAAAATTAAGCTTCAAGACAAATTAAATTTCTTCCATGGGCACAATATTTATATTCTGTTTATTGAAAGGTGTTTCTAAGATACAAATCACGAGCTCATTCTTAAAGCTTAACAGAACAAAAAGTACAAAATCTTACTTGACAACATTCACTATTCAAGCACCACTGAGCTTATCCACCTACACACTTTGTGCTTATTGTCTTATATTTCCTTCAGTCCTAGAGCTCCTTTGCATCTCAGCAACACAGATTATCTTTCTATGTGGGTACCAACCTCAGGCTGCCCCCAACAGCTTCAATGCCACGAGTGATCCGGAAGGAGGAAGCTCCTTTAGTAGTCTATTAAACAAACAAAAAAAGAGCAACTTACAATTCTAGTTATTTAAAACACAGATAGTGAGTTGATGGCAGCAGTAAGAGAAACTACTCAGAAATATTCCACACATGCACAAAACTGAGTTTGTATCAACCACCTGAAGTAATTATTACTGCAGCTTAAACAGAATTAGTTATGTATATATTTGAATACAGATATACTCTATATATATATATAATTTAAGACACCAGAGGAAAGCACAATTATAAATGAGCATTACTTCCCATCCTCCAGGATGCAGTATCATTTCTCCTGCACTGAAGTACCACTGTACATTGTTCTCCACTTTCTAAGATCTCTTACATTAAATTTTACCATACCATTTATTTTTGCAATAATAAACTTTTGACCATTTCACCTACTGTCAACATAATAACAAAGGCAATAAACACTTACCAAATTAGATGCAAGACGAAGCAGGTGAGTAGTTCCCAGGTTACTGCTGGTTTCATATCTGCTGCCTGCTTTAATAAACACACCAATTCTTGAAGCTGGAGAAAAGTTTTCCAGAGATGCAATAACTAAGCCATTTGGTAATTTTGTGATCTGTATTAAAAAGAAAAAAACCTTTGTTTTAATTCAGTGGAAATACTATCACAGCTTTGTTTTGATCAAGTTTTAAAAGAGAGGGGGAAAAACCAACCTGTATTTTTATACTGACCTCAAGATCCTGAGATGCTGGAGATAATTTCACTTTTGCAGTTGGTGAAGATGAAACTTTAGGAGCTACTTTAAGTGAGTAAAATCTCTTCTAAAGGAGAAAGCATAAGAGAATGGATTCCCTTAATTAGTTCATCATGTTTCCTTATATACTGAAAAAGAATCTGACTTTCAAGTAGAAATACAATGAAGGACTTCAAACACTGGAGTAAAAACAGTGATTGCCTTGTAAGTCCTCTGATTTTTTTTTTTTTTTTTTTTTTACATGAGTCAGAACCTGTGCTGAAGTGCTATGACTTACACAAGTTCTCTGGAATTTCAAGAAATAGCACTAAGGAATAGCACTAAGTAAGGAATCTTTTCTCCCCTCCTCTCTTTGCAGCTGTGCAGTGGGTATCCTTCTCCATCCCATACAGTCTGTAGGACACGTGCAGAGCAATTCACTGAACCAAGAGCCACAACAATCCACATATGCAGCACAACACCTTGGAGGTAACTTTAAATTCCTCAGGAGTAGGCAGTTCAGCTCCTGAAGAGTCACCTCAGAGTTCCAACCTGTCTGCCCTGACTGCTGCATACAGAGGACATGTAGGCAAGTCCCCAGACTGCAGTTTGGGCCTCTTAAAATAGGTCCAGAGGAGGCCATGAAGTTAATCAAAGGACTGGAGCACCTCTGCTACACAGACAGTCTGAGAGACCTGGAGAGTCCAGCCAGGAGAAGGTTCCAGGGAGACCTCACTCCAGCCTTGCAGTACCTTAAAGGGCTCTTAAAGGAGATAAACAGGGACTTTTTACACAGGCACATAGTGACAGGACAAGGGGAAATAATTTTAAACTGTCAAAGAGTTACACTACATTTTAGGAAGAAATTCTTCCCTGTGAGTTGGTGAGGCACTGGAACATGTTGTCCACAGAATTTCAGCATGCCTCATCCCTTGAAGTCTTCAAAGCCAGGTTGGATAGGACCTGGAACGACCTGGTCTAGTGTAAGATGTCCCTGCCCATGGCAGGGGGCTGGAATGATATGATCTCTAATGTCCTTTCCAACTCAAACCATTCCATGATTCTAGGATTTTAATAACCAGAACCAGTCCTTCACATGAAAGAGGTGGATACCACAAAAGTCCTGCATTCGGCAGCTGGCAACAGAAATGACAAGACTATTGATTTTAAATCTGAAATGCTATTACTTTCCACCGACTTTAGAAGATGCTTTTACTAGTAAACATACAGAATATCTTGTTTTCACGTTAAAAAAATAACTAAATTCCCATACATCCAAGGTGAAAATCGAGTGACAGGAGCAGCACTGCACTTGGCTGTACTGATGCCAGTGATGGAATTCCCATTGCTTTACCAGAGACTGTTCATTGTATGAATCTAGGAACAATTCCTTTGCTCCCTCACCAAGAGTTTGGTAAGACACCTAGTTTTAAACTCTAAGTCTACTTATTTATGAACCATTACTGCATATCTAAAACTGACTCGCGCACACGCTGTCACTCAGAGGTCATTCTCCATCCCGCTGGAGCACATTTCCAGCGGACATCCAGCACAGCTTCGACCCAGCTGTCCGCCAGCTCCGCGAGAGCCCTCGGGCAGGACAAGCCCTCTGCCCCCTGCCCGCCTCCAGGGCGCGCCAATGCCAAGGGCACCACCTCGTCTCCGGCAGCTGAAGCTTCTGCAGCGCGGCGGGATCCCCTCACCTCCCTTCTCTCCGTGCCCCCTGGGCCGCTGCTGGGGCGCCTCTGGCAAAGCTCGGGGCACCGCCTGGCGCTCCGGGCCCGGCCCGCGGCCTGTCTGACCTTCAGCCGCCGTCCCGCCGCGCCGCCCGCCCGCCGGCCCGGCCCCGGCCCTGGAGCCCACGCCGACCCCGCGGGCAGCCCGGCAGCAACGACCGCCACCCGCAGCCCCCTGCCCGGCTCACCGCCCCGGGCTGGCCGGGGTCAGGCTCGCCACCCGCAGCCCCCGGGCCCAGACAGCGGCTGTCACCGCCAGCCGCGGCTCTCCCGCACCGCGCACGACACGCCCGGATCCCGCTCACCGAGAGGGAGCGCGCGGCCACCGGGAACCCCTTCATCGTCCCGCACCCCTCGGCTCGGCCCCGGCCAGGTCAAGATGGCTGTCCCGGAGGAAGACCCCGCCTTCCCGGCACGCCCCGCGCCGCGCTGGCCTTCCAGCGAGCGCACCCCGAACTCGACTGCTCCGGCGGGCGGCACGCCGGGCGGCAACAGCGCCACCGCGCGGGCACCGGGGGCTGCGCACCTGCGAGGAGTGTCGCCCCCTCCCGGGCACTGCGGGCCGTGACACCCTGCGGCGCGCGAGGTCCCGGTGCCGACGGTCCCTCGGGAATGTGCCCGGGAATGTGCCCCGGGAATGGCCCTCGGGGCCGTGCCTCGGGGCGCGGGGTGCCGCTGGCGGCTGTCCTTCGGGCTGTCCCTCAGGACGCGGGATGCCAGGCTAGCTGTGCCCAATTTATGTCAGGGCCATTCCGTGGAGTTCGCAGCCGCCTTCCCCCCGAGCGCTGCCTGGGTGAGGCGGGACAGCGGCGGTGCCCGCGGGCACGGCAATACCCGGGGCACCGGAGCCGCCCTCGAGCAGGATTTCAGAGCGGACATCGCGGTCTCCGCCGCGCCCGTGAGGGGCGAGGGGCGCGGAGGCGGAGCCGGGACCGGCGGGGCGGTTCCGCGGGGCGGTTCCGCGGCGGGGTCGGCGGCAGCGGGGCCGCCCCGGCGACTTCTTAGCGGCGGTGCGGGCGGTGCGCTGTGTCGCACTCTCGGAGTCCCGTCATCCCGTCCCGTTCTATCCTACCCTGTTCAATCCTACTCTGTCCTGTCCTGTCCCGTCCGCCCGGCTCTCGCCATGGGCTCGACTCCCCCCGTGTTCATCGGCGCCGAGGAAGTGGAGAAGCACCTGCACCGCGCCAGCCTCCTGCTGCCGGCGCTGGAGGCCGCCCTGGCCAACTTCTCTGCGGGCGCGGCGGGCGGGGTGGTGCAGCCCGTGCGCACCGTGCTGCCCGTGCCCCGCCACGGCGGGTGAGAGCGCGGCGGGGCTGCCGGCGGGATAGCGGCAACGGGGGGCGGACTCGCGGCGGGGCAGCGTCCGGGTGGGCGGGTTTGGAGCATCAGAAAAGGCCGGTACCGAGTTGCTGAGTGACCGGCCGGTCGCCGTGTGACGGTGGCAGCCCGCTGGCTGTGAGCTCCCGTGATAGCGGTGCGCGAGTAACGCAGGAAATTCTCCCCCGAGGTACCTCGGAGTCATGCCCGCGTACAGTGCCGCGGACGATGCGCTGACAACCAAGCTGGTGACTTTCTATGAGCACCTGAAGGACTCGTCTGTGCCTTCCCACCAGGCGACTGTCCTCCTCTTTGACCCCAGCAATGGTACTTTGAAAGCTGTAAGTCTCACGTGTCCTGCATTCTTCTCTGCTCATGCTGTCAGTTCTCACTTCTGCTTCTTGGAAGCTGGAGCTGGTGTATATTGGCCTGAGTTTACGAATAGGATTTGGCCTAAAGCTGCCTATATTTCGTTTCTGTTAAACTGTACTCACTGTGCTATTTACTGCTGCCTGTGATTTGAATCTGGTATCTCAGAGAGTAACGGAAGAGAGAAATGATTAGGAGAAGTTTATCTTGCATTTGAAAGATACAAAAATACACCCCCACCTTGCTGGGTAAAGAATGGAACTTGAACCATCTTAAGTCTCAGGCTGAAAGAGATTTACAATTTGCATTGCAGGGACTAGTATTCAGAGTCTGATTTCTTTTTCTTTATTTAAAGAATTTAAGATTTTTTTTCTAATAATAGTAATGATTTGCATTGCAATTTAGTACTAATGATTTATTAAAGGGACAAAACTGGTCAAGAAAACTATCTTGGGTTCTTCTACCAAACCCCTTGAGTTTTTTACACCATAATTACTATATATGCAGTAGCTAATGGTCATTGAGGCAGGAGTGTCCCATATGTGATACATATTTGAGGAAATCCATGGTTCCCTGTCACCCCTCTGTACGGACCCCAGTGCAGTTTGGGGAGCCACTGCTAGCTTGCACTGCTCCCTGCTCTTCCTGGAGCACAGAGTATTGGAGTCATATCCATGTGTTCCCTGTGCTGGAGAGCCAGGGAAGGGCAGTGCATCAGGAGCTGGGTGAGTTAGAGGTAGCTCTTCTCTGACCATTTTCACTCCTTTTGTGCTGATGGAATGATGTGGAAGAACTGGAATAAACAGAGGAGCTGCCCAGTTTAAATGTGACTTTGTATGGTTTGTGGTTGCTATGATAATAGTTACCAACTTCTATGTGTGTATATCTTTTATATCTGTAACATCACATCATTCACAAGTTGGATGCAAATGTTTGGTATTTATTAATTTTTCAGTGTTCACTTCAGTCTGTTTGAATTCTTTTGAAGGTCCTGGATGGCAGTGTCATTACAGCAAAACGAACAGCTGCAGTTTCTGCCATTGCTACCAAGGTGTGTCTTCATAAAATAACTAGAACTAATGATGCAAATGCCTTTTTATCCAATACAGCTTTAAATTAGATTTATCATACCATATGTGCTTTCAGGGAAAACTTAAACTTACTGTTTTGAGTCAGTCATGTCTGATTTTTACACTTTGTGTGTGATTGGAGAAGGAAACTGAGCTATATTTTTGTGGTTTCTATTGCACCCTCTTCTAGGAATTTACTGAGCTGTCTTTCACTGTATTTTCTTTCTTTTGTGTTTGTGTTAACACGCCCCTTTATAGCTTTATAGTGATGTAGCTGTGGTGATATATTGAATTTTTATTTAGATAGATGCCTTCTGCTGTCGGGACAGGACAGGTGGGTTGCACTGGACCTGTAAAAAGCACATTTCCATTTCTAGATGGATAACTTGTCCAGAGGTGTCTGTCTGTCTGTTAGTGTCTCTGTTGTCCCTGGCAGGTGTGCAGATGACTGTCCCTGCCCATGGCCATAAATTTCAGTGTCTAAAGACAGGTGAGGTGTATCTGGTGGGCATTGCTTTATGTCACTGCAATTTCAGCTGGAAATTTTTGTGTTGAGTTTCTTTTTTAAAAGCTATTTTTGGTTGGGCTGCTAACATCAGGAAGGGAGCAAGTGGCCGTGCATTGCACAGCAGGGTTTTAGCCTTCACCTCAAAGGCTGAGGCAATAAGAAGAGGGCCAGAGCTGAAAAATGGTGTTGTTTGTCACTCCTCAGCTTTGCATCAGAATGAAGGCTGATCTCCCCGGTTTGTGAAGGGCAGTTCATGCCAGGGTGACTCTATCCATGGCAATGGAGCTACACTGGCATAAAATTGAGTGAAGGACCTGTCCCCAGGAGCTTCTCCTGAACCAAAGGACAGAATGGTTTACAGTGAACTCCTTGGACAGGAGGTTACAGACCTCATTCATTTTGGCCATTCTGTACTTGGTCAGTTCTATGGTTTTTGTGCAGTCCATGCTGGCTTCAAAGGAGCTTGGCTGCTGAAGGTACTTCAAGATCAGATCCTTCATTGTCATGTGTTCTTTTGGAAGTTTTCAGGAGTGTTTGAGTTTAGCTCATATTTGTCATCTTGTCTTCTTTATGGCATTTGCTTTTCAAAGACCCACTCTCTTATGCAAGACCTTTGAAATCAGGGCTTCACAGTCCTTAAAAGGCACATTAAAACAAATTCCTGCTACTGAAAAATGGCATCAATGAGATTTCTCTCCAGTTGTTAGCAGCAGAATAAACCTGGAGAGCCTAGACAATTCTAAAGCTTTTTAGGCAGGAGTGAGTGGCCACAGCAAATGCATAAACAAGACACAAGGATAGTTGGGGCTGGACTCCAGCAGCTCTGTCTTCCCATTTGCCAAGTGCTGGTAAATCACAGACAAGAACTAAACCAGAAAGCCAAAAGCAACTGTAGAACTGAAATTTTATTATTAGTTCCTCAGAACCATCCCTACTTTTGCAATGTCTGTGTATTATGGCTCTTGCAATGCCAAGATATGCTTGTGGTGTGAGTTATGCCTTCAGTGAATTCAAAGAGGTGGATTAGTGTGGGGCTGCCAGGGCCAGTTTACCTGTGCAGCTGCCACTCTCAGTACTGATGGGTTTTGGGGCTCTGAGCCCTGCTTTCAGCCAGTGTAGAACACCAGCACTGTGGTTTTACACTCAATCAGACACATGGATGTGTTAATATTGGAGTGTGCTGAGGCCCCAGAACTTGCTGCTCATGCTGTTGCATCTTAAATCCGAATTTCAGGTCAGACAATTCAACACAGGAATTAAGCCAAGATGTGCTTTTGGTGCTACTGATGCTTGCTTTTGCATTAAAAAAAAAAAAGGCCCAATATATATAGTGATTGTTGAATACTTGTTTATATACTTTTTTGCTGTTTAAAAGGACTAACAATACTGCTTTCTATTGTAGTATTTTGATATATATTTGTAGTGTCTGTTACTATATTGTGCTTACATATTCTCTTTTGATTTTTTTATTCCTGATACTGTTCAGTTGTTAATGCCACCTTTTGCAGAAGTGCTGTGCATTTTGGGAGCTGGTGTTCAAGCATACAGCCATTATGATATCTTCACAGAACTCTTCACGTTTAAAGAGGTAACAGACACATCTTAAAGAAGATACATTTATTTTTCCCTAGCATGTTGCAGGATTCATTGTAAAAAATAAAGTACAGCAAGTGAAGTTGAATCAGGTCAGGCTGGAATGAGGTTCCTGTTCCCCAGAGCAGCCCCCACAGTGCTGTGCACTGGCAGCTCCAGGGCTCTGATAACACCCCAGTGTTTTGGCTGCTTCTGAGCAGTGCTCACACAACATCAAGGCCATCTCACCAACATTTGTTTCTGTTCTATTAAACTGCCTTTATCTTAACCCACAATTTTTTCCGTCTTATTTTCTCTTCCCTCTCCCTGTGCTGCTGGGGAGGGGAGTGATGAAACATCATCACTGGGCACCTGGTATCCAGCCATGGTCAATCCACCATGAAAGTTAAGATTATTCATATTTTGGTTCTGTTTCTACAGAACCCAAGAATAGTCACAGCAGCAAGAATTTCTTGCTCAAATGTTGGTATTTAAAAAGAAAAAAGGTTGGAATCAGAGTTGTTTCAGATAGCTTTTTGTCTGAGAAGATCCTACTGTAGATGCCATACTTGGATAAGTTTCTTGTGACTTTCCCTTAAAAGTAATTTTCAGAAATATTTGCATTTTATAAGAATAATCTCCTCTACAAGGAGATGTTACTCTGACATCACAAAACAGGCATTCAAATGTAGCTGAACGCTCATGAAATGTATTCACTTGCATGATAAGAACATTAAAGGGGAAAAAACCTCCAACCTTTAGGAACGTTTAGCTATCTACTGAAAACTTAAATTAAGTGTTTTGTTTCAGCAAGGAGAAATTCTCCAAGTTGATCTGTCTTGGTTTTGTGTTGTTGTTCTCCCGGAGGTGAGGATATGGAATCGCACCAAGGAGAGGGCAGTGCAGTTTGCCAGCGCTGCCAGCGGCCCCGTGCGGGTCTGCTCCTCCGCCCAGGAGGCGGTGACAGGGGCGGATGTGATTGTGACGGTCACTATGGCGACAGCTCCCATCCTCTTTGGGGACTGGGTGAAGCCAGGTGCCCACATCAATGGTAGGTTCTGTTCCCGTGTGTTTATTAGCACTTTGTTTAGCATCACCATCTGTTGAGAAGCAGTTCTCTGTGCCACGTGGAGTGAATGTTCTTTACATTTTGACTTTTCCTCTCTAGTGAGGACCACTTTTCCCAGCCCTCTCCTCCTGGAGTCAGAATGCCTGCATAATCCAGCAGGGCATTTTTGCTAGAGCATGGGATTTGCTCTTTTCCCATGTGCTCTTTTCTCTTAGTGCTGCATCATCTTTGCCTTCTGTTGTCGTTATTCTCACCTTGCTCTCCATTTAAATAACCCGTACAAATGTTCTTATTTCTAAGTAGTTACTGCTCATTGTTACATTGCCCTGGTGGTGTCATCTTTTCTTCCACCAATTTTGTAATCTCCTCTATTTGTTTCTTTTGGGGCTGATCACACCAATTTACTTTTTTACTTGAGTTATGAAGATGCAACAACTGAGTTATGAACATCATAATTTAACCTCTAATTATAGTGGGGTTTGGAGGGGTGTTTTTTTTGTTGCCTGCCTTGTAATGATGTTGCCACACTATTGTTTGGCATCTCTGGATGTGCCTCTGTTTGTTTATTTTCATTAATTCAGGTGACCTTGAGCACTTTCCAGATAGCCTGGTAATAAGACAAAAGCAAGTTCTCAAAGGGAGCAATTTAAAGAAAGGTCCCACATTCTAGCAGCATCCTACCAATTTTTCAAACTCTATGTAGTCCTTTGTCATTGAAAGTTGCTGTCTGTGTTGTGTCATGGCACGGAAGTCACAAATAGACCAAAATCAATTAAGGTCCACAGTCACTGAGGCAACACAGACACAAAGACCTCTCTCCTTTCCTTGCCATTTTTTACCCTTCATTGAGGCATTTGTACTGTTTAAAGAGGCATTTGAGCAACAAATGCAAATGTGGAAAATTCAAATTTATTGTTCCTTAACAGCTGGACATGTAAAAAATATGTGAATACAGTATAACTGGGTAGTCCTTTTAGTTTTTATTGGATTTCTTGTTTGCTTGTTTTTTAAGCCCATAAGTTGGTAATGATCTTGGTGCTGTGTATAAAAAATCAAACTCCATGGTTTGTTTTCAGTTTCTCTGGGTAAGTGATAATCTAATAAAGGTGTGTAAAATTCACTTGGTTATGATCTGATGAAAATAAGGGTATAAGAGATAACAGGCAAAGGGAGAGGATTTTATTTTGCCTCAGCTACTCAGACTCTTCTGACAAGGATATTTTACTGACATATCAAATCTTGAATGTTTTTTTGTTGTCCTATCAATCAGTATTTCTCCAAGGCTAACACTGGATTTTTTGTGAATTACATTTCCATAATAATGTTGATTGTTACTTCACATGTGTCTTTTGAACAAAATGTGGTTGGAATTTGTTTTAAACATTGCTCCCAAGTTCATCAGTTTTGTTGCTTTAGCTGTTGGAGCAAGCAGACCAGACTGGAGAGAACTGGATGATGAGCTGATGAAGAATTCTGTTCTGTTTGTGGATTCCAGAGACGCTGCTCTTACAGAATCAGGAGATGTTATTTTATCAGGGGTAAGGCTTTCTGAAACTATGAGCTTTATTTTTGTGGCAATTGGCTTGCATTTGAAATGAGTTGGCATTGATGATGACCTGCACTGAAACCTTTAGGGCATCAAATGTAATTGTTGACCCTTTCCAGGCAGGGGTTGAAGGATAAATTGGTTTCAAACTGCAGCTGCCCTGTCTGTGACCAAACCATGCAGCCTCTGCATCTACCATTGTATGACACCATATTACAGTAGCATGTTTTCAGCACTGCTTTTTGATGATAACAATGTATTGCTGTTGAAAGACTTACATTTCCTGCAGTGTTTGGTTATCATAAATATTCTTCAAATCTGTTTATTAAAACCTGTAACTTTCTTCCCCTGAGACTTCAGTGTGATTGACACTGAATGGACCAGCCCAAAGAATGGACCACACAAGCCAAGCAGACAATGATCTGCACAGATTTGCCAGCAGGGATTCTTTGAGGTTCAATGGAGTTTTCTTCTTCTCTTTTAATGTGTCTGCAGAATAAATATGATTTACACTTTTGAGGTTTAACATAAGAGCTCCAGATATGGTAATGTGTGTGGAATCCCATGTGTTTTGTTGGACAAGTAACAAGCTATCCTCTGTAAAAAAACTTACTGAGGAAAGTCTGCCAGCTGTTTTTCTTTGAAAACCATTCTGCTCCTCTGATTTCTGTCCAGTTTCTATATAATTTGTCTGAATGTTGATCTGCTTCACCATGGAAAGTAATCAGTTTTGGGATGCAGCACTGGAGGAGTTCTTTCTTTTGAAGTCACTCAGAAGAAAAGGGGTTTTTTTTCCTCTTAATGTATGTGTGGCTATTATGTTTTTGTATAAATATGTATTTTTTTCACAGGCGGAGATTTTTGCTGAGCTGGGGGAGGTTTTGAAGGGTACAAAACCAGCCCTGCCTGAGAAAACAACAGTGTTTAAATCATTGGGTAAGAACAGCCCCTCCTGTGTCCAAGTCTGACAGAAAACAATGCCTTGTTCTTTATGAGGTCCCCCATGCGTGGGAAAGCTGCTGATCATCTTCAGAGCCGCTGTGGCAATGCACTGGCCACAAGAAAGTAGACTGTGATTTGCATTTTCCCTTTTTATTTCCCTTCTTGTCTATCTAGCAGGATTGATGTAATGAAAAGTGATAGGAAAGCAGGCAAACAATAGAAGTCCATTTTCCATTTCACAGTTGTTCAGGACATGAGTGCAGCATTTATGAATAGAGCTGCAGCCCGACTGCCCCGCTGTTCCACCCGTGGGGTCTGTCTGACCTGGGACAATGTGACAGTGTCCTGTGGGGCTGGGCTTTGGGAAAGGGTGGCACTGGGGATGAATTGCCGTGCTCTGAGCTACATGACTTCTCCAAAAGGGCCCAGTTGTGATATGAACACTGAAAATTAGATTCCTGCTGTTACATTAACTTCTTACAGCACACCCAACACTGCATGATGGCTGTGGACTTTAACTGTAACACTGTAGGTGTTTGGGATGGGAAATAATTCCTGTTTCTATCCAGTTAGATAATCTCCTGAGTCTTCCTGTTCCCTTCTGAAGCAAAATTATTTGTACAGCTGAATAACTGTTTGAAGGTAACTTCAATTCTTTTTCAGGGATGGCAGTTGAAGACACAGTAGCAGCAAAATTTGTTTATGATGCGTGGTCAGCTGGTAACTAAGAGAGAAGTCTACAATGCCAGAGGCCAAGAAAATCGTTTGCACTTAGTTTCCTTGAATCCTGTGCTAACAAGAAAGGCACCAATCCTATCTACATGTGGCCCTTCTAGAACATTTAAGAAGGAAAAGTAAAATTTCAGCAATAGACTAATTTCTAAAGTCTTCTAATTTCAAGTATTGGATACTTGCAGTATTGTTAATAACAGCAAGTATTAGATGTTTGCAGTGATACTAACAAGGGTATCTTTCCATATTTTGGTATACTTCTGGAATCAATGCCTTTCCTCTCTAATTATTTATGTAGCAGAAGCCTGTGTGTAGATTTCATGGATTTTAGAGGGATAATTCATTCTGGTGAAAAATAGATCAGTTTGTAGTATGGACTCTGGCATCATATTTACCTGTGATGGTACTTTAAATGCAACTGTGGGTTTCAGTGCTCCAATGACAGTGACCTTGTCTTCAGCCTCCTGGGCACACAGCCCACCTCTAGCTCCTGGACACACCTTCCCTTCCAGCTCACAATTTTTTTTCACCCCTTGCAATCCACCTTCCTTTGCCCTCAGTGGTTTTTCACTAAGGGCACAGTTCTGAGTAGGGGTTTATGTAATAACCATCCTTCCCTCCAGTTGGGTTTCTGCTCAGTACCTCCCTTAGTACATGCCTCACTGGGAAATTGCCATTTTCATATTGCAAGGAGTCACACAGAATGTGAGGGCTAATATATGTTTGGATTTAGCTTTTATCTAAATTCTGTAGAGAGATTTTGCTGTTAATCCGTGGTGCCTCTGAGTTGTTTTTCTAAGCTTCTTGAAGGCTGGAACCATACAAACTGATTTCAAGTATGCAGGCAAATATTTTCAGTTTGGCTGTACCATGCTTCAATTGCTAATTGTTCTATTATCACAGATATTAGCTGGGGCAGGAATTTTCATGATCCTTTCCTGGCAGAGGAGCCCAGTCACATAAGGAAAAGTTCCAGTTTTGTGCTGTTATGCAACTGCCTTGCAAAAGAGTGAGCATCTGCTGAAAAACAGCTATTGCCCTGGAAACAAATTCCTGTCTCAGGCTCACAAGTTGTGCCTTGTGAAATTTTATTTCCATTTGCATATTATTTCGTGCAGGCTATTAAGTGTTTCTTCATGCTGTGGAAGAGTAGGATGACATTTTATAACATGCCAGTGGAATAGAGCAGAGCAACAGGAGGGAGGGTCAGGAACAGCTGGCATTAAAGCCCTGGAGAGTGCATAGGTAAGTGTAGAAGAGGTTAATGAGTACAGTGCAGGTGTGATGTAAATAATACTCCCAGCTGTAAGCCTGGTGTAAGCTAGTTGGAAAATGTACTAAGTGGCAGAGGTAGCATAGAAAGGTACCAGACCACCTGATAGTCCTGAAGGGTGTTTGATGTGGATCCAAACTGAACTCCACTAATCCTGTTTATTCCATCAGAAAAAACAACAGAAATTTCTCTGTGAGCTTTTGTGTTTTAACTGTAGCAAAATTACTCTTCTGTTTTTACATGTCTCGTTTCTTCTCTGTCATTTCTGAAGTGTTCAGAAGTTTTAAGTGTTGACTTAGTTTGTTGGTTCATTCATGCAGAACTACACTAACCTGAGGTAAAAATGAAAGCAAACGATGCTCCATTATTCAAGAACTCCATGGAAACTTGCAATTAATAATTATGAAAATATTATCCCAGTTCTGTGCCAGTGTTATACTAGATTTGTTATTTGAAGTGAGATGTAGTGTTTGGGAAGAAGACAAGTCCAGTTTATTTTCACATGTACTCCCCTACAGACTATGCACTTTAAAAAATAAATGGAGCCAGTCCAAAGACCTGGTTCTGAAAACCCACATTGTTCTCAGCTTCATTGGCAGTGGGAGATTTTGGGAGCCTGGCTTCAGTGTTGTACCTCTGATGTCATGAAGTTCAGTTACAATGGGAATTGCTTGGATGCCACCTTTAGATTTTCTGAGGGAAAATAATAGCATCAATTTCTATGTTTCCTTCTCTTACAAACTAATGGATCATGAAATTGTGTAACTTGCATTTATATTAAAATTAAATAGATACTGCTGTTTGTCTTTGACACTCATTTTGTTGTCCATTTCTTTTCTGGTTTGTGGTTGATTTATTTGATGACAAGAAAGAAAGTATTCAAGTTGTTGCAGTGACTGCTCTCTCAGTAAATGTGATCACTGAATATAAATGGAAGAAATAGGGAGTTCTCTGTTCCTCTGTGATACTCAGATTCTCAGTTGTCCTATGCTGCACATTTTCTTAATGTCTGTTCAGTGCAGGGAATTAAATCCTTAAGGAAGAGAACCTTGTGCTTGGTGGGGCTGTGCTCGTGTGAGATTGCCTGGTTTTATGATTTGGGTTTGGGTTCTGCTCTAGGATTGCAGGTGTGGTACATAAAGACTCTCCAGCTGAACTGGAAGGAGTCACAGCTGGGATTCCAGTGCTTCCAGACTCTAAAGGAAACAAAGGGGTTGATAAAGTCTGAAAACAGCAAAGCACAGGAGTGGAAAAAGCAATTGTGGAAGGTTGAACAGAACAGGAGTTTGATGTGATTGCTTAATAGAAGAACATATCAACCTGCTGCGTACAGGAATCCAAGCAGGGAAGAATGCAGTATAAAGTCCATCCAAGAAAAGATATAATACACAAATCACAGTCACAAGATGAGATGGAAAGAAGAAACATGAAATAACAGATTATTAACCAGGATTAGCATCCACAAATGTAGCATAGCCCTAAGGAAAAAAATCATAGCTGGCTAATGGAAAGATATAAAAAGAGCTTTAAAGATAAATGTTCTGCTAATGAATGTGCATGCAAAATCTGTGATCTGAGCCAGAGCATGGCTGCTAAAAGCACTTTATTAAATTCACAAAACTCAACAAGAGTGATTAATTTATATCTGATAGTGCTGGCTTCCCAAGGGAACAGGGGAACCCTGCTGTGAATGCCTCCAGATAGAGTGGGAAGAGCAGGAGCTTCCACAGCAGCAAGCTCATTTTCTTTTTTTATTTTTATGAGCTGTGTGTGATACACAGCTCTCAGGCTAAGGCTGACAACAACCCACAGAAAGTGGTGTGTGATATGAATCCTCATTTCTGGGACTTTGCATGGAAAATGCAGCCTATAGGAATCAAGCTGGGGATATACCAAAATAGATCCAAAATTTTGAAAATTAAACCTCAGCTTCTTGTAGTTAGAAGTATTGCAGCCTTGATGACATTTAGGACATGAGGGTGCTGGCAATTGGATCCAGTCTAATGAGACAAGAAAGGAATAGACAGCTTACACTGGACATCTCTTGGGAAGCTACTTCATGTATTTTTAAATTATTGTCAATACAGAAGTAAAAACTTTACTGACAAATATATAAGACTTGCTGTAAATTAGTCTTATTTACATTAATTCAAAGGTGATTCGAGTCAATAAACCAGAGCAAAAATCAAGATTCAGATTCCTTTTCTTACATACCACCAGTACTAGGAAGAGTGGTTTTACTGATCTTACAGAAGCAAATGGAGAAAACTCAAAGCTCTCAGACTCTGAGAATGCTCTTTGCATTGTGGTTTTGGAGAAGAAAGGAAGGGCTTTATTAAGGAATCCAGCTGGCCTGGCCTTCACTGATATTTGAAATTATCTGGACTAAAAGAAATCCAATCCACATAAACAGTTCAGGGAGAAAAAGCTTTATGGTTTTTAACTTCATAGTTTTGCTTTTTGGCAGAATATACTTTACTTAATATGCTGTTCACCACAATTACCGATCCAGAGAGAAAAAATGTTATCCCTGGTGTACTTCCTAAAGCAATTGGTAACCTCTCTGCCTTTTGCTTTAGCAGACTTCTGAAAAGAGTTGGACACTGGAAAAAGGGAAAGTTAATGAATCAGTAGGCAACAACAACAACATAATTTATAAGCAAGTATCTACAGTTTTTCCAGGGTTCTTGAGTGCCTGTTTTCTTTTATTCACAGCATTCAGGACTTTCTTTCTTGGCCCAAGCTCCATCTGAATGCTCTGTAGATCTTCATCAGAACATAGCATCAGGGCATCTAAATCAATTTTTTCCCTCATGAAGACTGGAAGAAACTCATCCAGCATCTGTGATGCCAGAAATACCTCGAGGGGTGTATTCTCTGTTTCCTCATCATCCCAAACGACTTCTTCCTCATTCCAAGGGACATCAGCACTGTTTTCAGCATCATCTTCCCTGCCATTCTCAGTGTTTTCATGCTGAAAGAGCTCACTGGCAATTGTATCTCTTACACCTTCTTTCTCAGAAGACACAGTTTCAGGATTTACCTCTGCAGCCAAATTCCTTCCAAACACAATCTTGCCGAGACCTGGCCTCTGAAAAATGGAGAGCTGACTGTCATTACCAGCAAGGTTTTTCTCTCCAAGGTCATTCAGTAATTCATCCTCCTCTTTCTCATCAAACAAATGCATCACACTTTTCCTACCCATATCATCCTCTTGGTCATTTCTTTGTGTTTCCTGCCTTCTTGTGCTGTCGGCTGTCTTTCTTGTCTTGAGTTTCAAGGTATCTTTCAGGGTTTTGGTTAAAGTACTTGTGGCATTTGAAGCAAATAGCCCGGGCAGCTTTACCCTGGAGTGCGTTCCTTTGGAAGAATTCACGGTGTCAACCTTTTCTTTAACATAATTCCGGTTCATTTCCTGCTGGTGTTTCTCCTGGCGCTTCTCACATTCCTTGATCTGTCTCTCGACGTTCCTCTGGGCCTGTGCCTTTTGTTTGGAGACCTTCTTTGGGTTCAGCAAGTTCTGCTCGGTGGCAGCTTTGTCCAGGATCTGGACGCACTCCCGGCGGTCCCTGCTGGCAGCTGCCTCCAGGGGCGTGCGCAGGTCGTTGTCCAGAGCAAAGAGGTTGGCCCCAAAGCTGACCAGGAAGGAGACGCAGTGCATGTGGCCATTGCAGGCAGCGTGGTGCAGGGGCGTGTTCCCCCAGATGTCACACTTGTCTGGGTCACCCCTACCAGGGAAAACAGCACACAGTGAGCTGGGTACCACACTGAGCTCTGCAGTGGCACTGGGCAGACAGCAAACGTGTCACTGTGCTCTGCTCTGAGGAGAACAGCCCAGGGACAAAGGCTCTGCTTGGCTCCAGCTGCTAGAACAGGGCTGCACCCACTGGCACAAGCCCTGAATGTGGCTCTGTGTGTGGCATGAGCTCCAATTCCTGCCCTGAGTGTGGCTCCGTGTGTGACATGAGCTCCAATTCCTGCCCTGAGTGTGGCTGTGTGTGTGTGACATGAGCTCCAATTCCTGCCCTGAGTGTGGCTGTGTGTGTGACATGAGCTCCAATTCCTGCCCTGAGTGTGGCTCTGTGTGTGGCATGAGCTCCAATTCCTGCCCTGAGTGTGGCTCTGTGTGTGACATGAGCTCCAATTCCTGCCCTGAGTGTGGCTCTGTGTGTGTGACATGAGCTCCAATTCCTGCCCTGAGTGTGGCTGTGTGTGTGACATGAGCTCCAATTCCTGCCCTGAGTGTGGCTCTGTGTGTGGCATGAGCTCCAATTCCTGCCCTGAGTGTGGCTCTGTGTGTGTGACATGAGCTCCAATTCCTGCCCTGAATGTGGCTCTGTGTGTGTGACATGAGCTCCAATTCCTGCCCTGAGTGTGGCTGTGTGTGTGACATGAGCTCCAATTCCTGCCCTGAGTGTGGCTGTGTGTGTGTGACATGAGCTCCAATTCCTGCCCTGAGTGTGGCTCTGTGTGTGTGACATGAGCTCCAATTCCTGCCCTGAGTGTGGCTGTGAGTGTGACATGAGCTCCAATTCCTGCCCTGAGTGTGGCTCTGTGTGTGTGACGTGAGCTCCAATTCCTGCCCTGAGTGTGGCTGTGTGTGTGTGACATGAGCTCCAATTCCTGCCCTGAGTGTGGCTGTGTGTGTGACATGAGCTCCAATTCCTGCCCTGAGTGTGGCTCTGTGTGTGGCATGAGCTCCAATTCCTGCCCTGAGTGTGGCTCTGTGTGTGACATGAGCTCCAATTCCTGCCCTGAGTGTGGCTCTGTGTGTGTGACATGAGCTCCAATTCCTGCCCTGAGTGTGGCTGTGTGTGTGACATGAGCTCCAATTCCTGCCCTGAGTGTGGCTCTGTGTGTGGCATGAGCTCCAATTCCTGCCCTGAGTGTGGCTCTGTGTGTGGCATGAGCTCCAATTCCTGCCCTGAGTGTGGCTCTGTGTGTGACATGAGCTCCAATTCCTGCCCTGAGTGTGGCTCTGTGTGTGACATGAGCTCCAATTCCTGCCCTGAGTGTGGCTGTGTGTGTGACATGAGCTCCAATTCCTGCCCTGAGTGTGGCTCTGTGTGTGTGACATGAGCTCCAATTCCTGCCCTGAGTGTGGCTGTGAGTGTGACATGAGCTCCAGTTCCTGCCCTGAGTGTGGCTCTGTGTGTGTGACATGAGCTCCAATTCCTGCCCTGAGTGTGGCTCTGTGTGTGACATGAGCTCCAATTCCTGCCCTGAGTGTGGCTCTGTGTGTGTGACATGAGCTCCAATTCCTGCCCTGAGTGTGGCTGTGTGTGTGACATGAGCTCAAATTCCTGCCCTGAGTGTGGCTCTGCGTGTGTGACATGAGCTCCAATTCCTGCCCTGAGTGTGGCTCTGCGTGTGTGACATGAGCTCCAATTCCTGCCCTGAGTGTGGCTCTGTGTGTGACATGAGCTCCAGTTCCTGCCCTGAGTGTGGCTCTGTGTGTGTGACATGAGCTCCAATTCCTGCCCTGAGTGTGGCTCTGTGTGTGACATGAGCTCCAATTCCTGCCCTGAGTGTGGCTCTGTGTGTGGCATGAGCTCCAATTCCTGCCCTGAGTGTGGCTCTGTGTGTGTGACATGAGCTCCAATTCCTGCCCTGAGTGTGGCTCTGTGTGTGTGACATGAGCTCCAATTCCTGCCCTGAGTGTGGCTGTGTGTGTGACATGAGCTCCAATTCCTGCCCTGAGTGTGGCTCTGTGTGTGGCATGAGCTCCAATTCCTGCCCTGAGTGTGGCTCTGTGTGTGTGACATGAGCTCCAATTCCTGCCCTGAATGTGGCTCTGTGTGTGTGACATGAGCTCCAATTCCTGCCCTGAGTGTGGCTGTGTGTGTGACATGAGCTCCAATTCCTGCCCTGAGTGTGGCTGTGTGTGTGTGACATGAGCTCCAATTCCTGCCCTGAGTGTGGCTCTGTGTGTGTGACATGAGCTCCAATTCCTGCCCTGAGTGTGGCTGTGAGTGTGACATGAGCTCCAATTCCTGCCCTGAGTGTGGCTCTGTGTGTGACATGAGCTCCAATTCCTGCCCTGAGTGTGGCTCTGTGTGTGTGACATGAGCTCCAATTCCTGCCCTGAGTGTGGCTCTGTGTGTGACATGAGCTCCAATTCCTGCCCTGAGTGTGGCTCTGTGTGTGTGACATGAGCTCCAATTCCTGCCCTGAGTGTGGCTGTGTGTGTGACATGAGCTCAAATTCCTGCCCTGAGTGTGGCTCTGCGTGTGTGACATGAGCTCCAATTCCTGCCCTGAGTGTGGCTCTGTGTGTGTGACATGAGCTCCAGTTCCTGCCCTGAGTGTGGCTCTGTGTGTGTGACATGAGCTCCAATTCCTGCCCTGAGTGTGGCTCTGTGTGTGACATGAGCTCCAATTCCTGCCCTGAGTGTGGCTCTGTGTGTGTGACATGAGCTCCAATTCCTGCCCTGAGTGTGGCTCTGTGTGTGTGACATGAGCTCCAATTCCTGCCCTGAGTGTGGCTCTGTGTGTGTGACATGAGCTCCAATTCCTGCCCTGACTGTGGCTGTGTGTGTGTGTGACATGAGCTCCAATTCCTGCCCTGAGTGTGGCTCTGTGTGTGACATGAGCTCCAATTCCTGCCCTGAATGTGGCTCTGTGTGTGTGACATGAGCTCCAATTCCTGCCCTGAGTGTGGCTGTGTGTGTGACATGAGCTCCAATTCCTGCCCTGGGAGTTACACGAGTTCACAGGGCTGACTGTGACTGCATCTCCCCATAAGGGAGCCAGAGCATTTCCTTTGTCATCCCAGCGTCTAGTAACTAAAAGTGGGCTCAGGTTTTGACTTATTCTCATTGGAATTGCTGGCAAAACTGTTTCAAGAACATTTGCATGGAATATTTTAAAGTGCTCTTGGAGATTTGTTCCTTTTGCATGTCAAATAAAAGACATATTAGAAAGATTCCTCACTGGCCACAGTGATGCACACTTAATGAGCTCCTGCAGTAAATTTTAGGTGGGTAATAATAGGTGGTAAATAATCCAGAGTAAAGCCCTGATTGCCCATTTGTCTCCATTTCTATTAGTTTAAGCCCAGATAGATGCATTGTTTTTCAGCTCTTTTGTTCTCTGTAAGCTGCTTTTACTCATGATGGTTTGAAATGCAGAAGTTCATTAGAAAATAAAATGCCACATTTTTCAATTGAATTTAAAGCCAGTGAAAAGTATTGCTTGATTTTTAACTCTTGCACTGACTTCACACTGAACTGCTGCCTGCCCACGAGAGTCAGCTTGAATATTTAGATACACATTTGGCAAGGTCAGCCTTGGCAATGCTCAGAACAGAGGTTGTGTCCTCCTGTGACCAGCCAACAGGGTGGCCACAGAAGCCCAAAATCTTTATTGACTTCAGAGCCAGGGACCAAATTTCCAAGGAGAATTTCTGCTCTTGGGAGTTCAAGCATTTCAATGACTTGGAGCTGTACTGTGACAGACATGGTACATCTGTCACAAATGTCCTCCAGGCACTCCTCTCTGCCTTTGGGGCTCTGGGGAAAAGCACTGCCAGGTTTGTTGAGGGCTGGATCTGAGCACACATTCAGCCTGAGCTGCCCCAGGCAGGGCTGAGGTCAGGGGTCCAGCAGAGCCAGCTTTGCTCAGGCTCTGCCACAAGGAGGTGGCAGCTGAGGATCAAAGTTTCTCCCCTCAGACATGTGGAAGCCATGTGGACATATTTCTGCTCTTGTGGCCGTGCCCTGGGGAGCTGCCTGGCTGTGGCTGGGCGTGCTGGGCTCCTGAATTCCCACATTAGTGAGCTGGCTGGGCATCCTGAGCTGGGGAGGGCTGGGTCATCCATCCCCCCAGGGCCCTCCAGAGCTGGTTGTGGTCTCTGCTCCCCCTGGAACCTGCCAGCCTTTGAGTCTCAAACAATTGACAATCTCGAGGGGCTGCTCCCAGCTCAGGGGGACTTTGCACAAGGTTTGACATCTGCTCTGGGTTCTCACACTCCCTGCCTTCCCAAGGAAAAGGCTCACACAAAAGAGAGCAGATTCTGCTATTTGGTCTTGCCTTTATTCACGTACCTGCAAGGCAAGCAGAGAAAATGTCTCCTGACACCTGGGAAGACAAATGATTTCAAGATGATAGGGGTTGATTGCTAAATTTCCCAGGGCCAAAGCCTGAGAGTCCTAAAATCTGCACCCACTCTAAAGAAAATTGCCCTGTACCTCAGAGTCTCTTTCGGGAAACCTCATCAAGGAAGGGACAAATTTGCTAAAAATAATTAAAATATTTTCTCACAAGAAAACATTAACTGACTGGAGAACAGCTCAAACGTCTTCTAAAACTCAGCTTCTCCCCAAAAACACAGTGAGAATGCAGCCATACCTCTGACAGACACATCCTCCTGATTGTGTCAGGAAATCTTAGATTAAATAGAGGTAAACACATATATTTGAAGATTTTGAGGTGATACTGTCCCAAAGCTGCCCTCTAGCACGAAAAAGAATTAAAAATACACACAATAAGAAATATACAGAAATTTTGATCTTTGTGTCATCTGTTGTGATTTCTGTCAGCTTATGTGGTAGGAGATATATTTTTCACTCAAATTTTGAAAAAAAAAAATTATTCTTCTAATTGTTCCTTATCTAGTTGTTCTGGCTTGCAGATGTTCAGGGACAAACATTATTGACAGGTATTTCCTGGGAGCTGCCTTAATTGCACAAGTTGAAAAACTGTCAATCTATTTTTGCCTCTCCTGAGGACACAGCAACAACCACACAGTCCAAAGGTCCTTTTCATTGTGATACCACAGCCACACCTGAGCCAAGGAGCTATAAAGCAAATCTATGAAAAGAATTTTTTTCAACTCCATTTTTAATAAAAGAAAACTCAGATACATCCAAATAGTTATTCAACTGTTCCCTGCAATCTGTTCACTGTTCTGCAAAAGAACATTTTATTAACTCTATCTCTACACAAGAGCAGATTTTCTTTAATTAGATGTTATTACAGAGCCACAGTTTAAAAGGTAGGCTCTGAGCAATAGAGTACTGATGGTAGAGAGGTAATTACCACTTCAGTAAGACATTCTAACCATGTAAGACATTTAAATGATTCAGACATTTTATTACTAGAAAATAAACCCGTAGAAAATCCTCCTTTCATTTTTTTCCTTTATTTATTTTTTTTTTCTGGTTTACAAGGGTCCTATCAAGGCTTCTGAATCAGTATTCTCTGTTTTAGCCTGATGGTGGTTGTTAAAAAAGCACATTTTAGCACATTTAAAAAAGACCATTTTAGCTGTTACTGGCTCAGGACTGTCTGTTGTGACTCACCTCTGGACACCATTAAATCTTCACAAGTGCCTACTAACTGCACTTTGGAAGCAAATGGGAGATAGTTTTTGCTGAAATTGTTTCAAATTAGGGATTTCTCTACGGAACCTGTCTCAAGATATCCTCAAAGGTTGTTGGCAACCTTCTCCAGGGAGGGAAGGAAAGGTGCCAGGGCCCTTCTTCTCTGGGTGCTCTCTGCAGGAGCAGAAGTGCTCCTGTGGATGCTGATGTGCTCTCACTGACAGACACCTGAAGAGCTCCTCACCCCTGTCTGAGAAAACAACAGAGACCTCCCTGCAGGCTCTGGACTGAAACCACTGCCACCAAAGGAACAGGCATTGGCAGTGCATAAAAGGAATTATTGTGATTTTCAGCCTTTTGGGCTGGAGGTCACTGGGGCCTTAGAAACACGAGGCAGGAATTGTAGTTTTGAGGCTGTGAGCAGAGGAGGCTGGCTGAACTTACCCCCTCCTGCAAATGACTTCCAGAGCTTCCAGGTACCCGTGGTAGGCTGCCAGAAGGGTGGGAGTCATCCCATCTTCATCTGAAGTGTTGAGGTCTTTCCTGGTGGCCTCTTTCAGCAGGTCCACGTTGCCGTCGGCCGCCGCTTTGTGGTACCTGCTGGACATTTTCAGCAGCTCCTGGCTCCCCCAAGCAGCTCTGAGTGATATCTGGGCTGCACAGTCACTCTTCCATCACAGGAGAGCTCATTAATGATTACAAGCTGAGACATCCCTGTGAGGAGGGGAAGGGGGAGGCAAAGTTCATCCTTGCAGGCTTTGTCTGGAGTTGCGCGCAGGGAACGAGGCTGTGGGGTGGGGAATGCTCTCATTTCCTGGAAGGTGGCTCTGCCATGTTCAGTTTGTTGCATAATTGACTACTTAGAGAGGGAATCCAGTCATCTTCTCCATGTCTTTGCCTGAATGTTCTGTAGGAATTGCAAAAGGACTTCCAAAATAACCTTCAAAAGGCCATGACAGTGTGACCAGGTTTCACCCCAAGAATTAAAGTATCCCTGAGTATGATGGGAGGAAAGCAGGAGCAGTTACCTTTCCTGGTGGAGCCCCTTGTAACCCATCTTTTACTGGCATGCTGTATTTGAAAACAAGTCACTCCCCTGCCAAAGCAGGCCCTTCCATGGAACCACTTTGTGCACACAGACTGGAAATGGGCACAGGGTGATGTTTGGATAAAACCCCCAACAGGTCTGCAAGTCACAGCTGGCAAAACCACAGCTGTGTATGGTGCATTTCACCAGGGGATCTTCAGGAAATTGACAAATATAAAACTCTTCTGACAGGTATTGTAGTCTCTCTTTAGACACAGAAAAAATGTGCAGGATTCCCTCAGGATACCACAGGGAATTCCAGAAGAAGAAACATGATGGGCCTGCACCCACTGCCCCAGCTGGGCACTGTGGTCCTTGCCTGGGAACAGATGGGTCCAGTCCCCATCACAAATAATGATTTCTTGATTTAGAAATCATTCCCCCTGGCATTAAGGGCTACCTCTACAGCCAGAAACTTATGAAATTAGACTCATTCTAACTTAAAGTTCAAAAGAATTACTAAGAGCAAGCCATACAAACAGCCAGTTTTCAAAAAGCAGCTGAGAAGTTGGTAAGAGGCGACTGCAGCTTCCTGCAGTGCTGTGAGCTCAGGGCTCTCCTGGCCACATTCACAAGAGTTGCCACATAAACATTACTTTTTGCCAAGCTGTTTTCTGTGACTCACTGAATTAACCTGGACCTCAGACACTCTACCCTCAGCAATTAGCAGTGGGGTTTTGTTGCTAGCTGTGCCCCCATTAGAGAATCACAAACCAACTCCCTGCTCAGAGTTGGTGCAATCCCCAAATGGAATTCTGCCACCTCATTTACATCCCATAATTCTGCCCCTGGGACACACCAGAGACCTCTCAAAATGGGCTTTCTGTCTTCATTATTTTCTCAGACAGGCACTGAAGAGCTCTTCAGGAATGAACTTGTACCAACCTTTTTCTTCCCATGAGGACAAGGAGAGCCAGTGACAGGTTTGAACCTTGGAATAAACAGCTCCAGGTCAGGGTAAAGCCAAGCCCTGGTTGTCCCTCATGGTTTGAACCTTGGAAGAAACAGCCCCAGGTCAGGTTAAAGCCAAGCCCTGGTTGTCCCTCGTGTCACCCAGACTGTCCCTGGTGTCCCTGGTGCTGTCCTGCCCTCCCAGGGCAGTCAGGATGGGCTGTGCCTCACCCAGACCAGTGTCCATCCCCACTTTGGAAGACAGTTTTACTCTCAGCCCTTTCTCAGGTTCCCTGCACTGCATTAATAATTTTCTAATAAAAATGCAGCCATTTATTTTGTTTTCTTTTTAACCAGGCTCAGCACAGAGCTAAATTTACAACTACAAGAAAAACTAGCTGTTGCAGAACAAAGATAGGAAACACATGTATATATATATAAAACCATCTGTTTATTAATGCCATTGAATTTTATTTCTTTTCCTAGGCCTTTTTTTAGGGGTAAAATGATTACCATTAACATACTGCATACACCACCAGTGCCTGCTAGGAGAGAGGAAACATGATACACTCATGAAAAGTGATTTGGTGGCAGAAGGGTCCTTCTAATTTTCAAGATACTTAGTTTTTACTACAGAAGTACCTGAATTTGATTTTCCCTTAATTAATTCAGCACAAAAAGTGTTGATCTCAGAGTAATTTTTACCATTAACATCTGAAAATATTGCTTTTAAACTTACCCAGTATAATGCTAAATGGGAAACGATTGCTCCAAGTTTTAATTAGAGGTAAAGCAAAACCCTTGTCATTTGGGGAGAAGCTTCAGGACTTTGCCAGCTTTATTATTATTTCTGTCATAAAAGTGGGCATCACAAAAAAGAAAGAAGAAAGAAAAGAGCAAACAAAATCTTCATCTGTTTCTAAACTCCTGGTACTCGTTCATCGTTGTCCCATCCAAAAACCTCAACTTGAAATGGAATAAATGATTCAACATCAAATGAGGTAAATTTCTCAGCCTGAATAGAGATTATTCTTTTGAGGCTAAGGCTCAAAATTGTGAACTTTTTAAACTCCCTGGATAGTTAGAATGAAGCTTTTCTTTTTGTGTTTGAAAAGAACTTCAGAACCATTCCACTTCCAATTGAAATGTCTTACCAGGCCCATGAGAAACTGTTGGGATGCTACGTGGTTTTGTAAACTAATGAATGATTTAACCAGCAGCTTTGATTTGTTTTTGGATTTCACTGTGTATATGGGTATTATTCTATTAATTTGATAACTGTCTCAAATAAAATATTGCCAGTTAAACAAACTATTTAGGCTGAAAGGCTGCAGCACCACCAGTTAGGTTGTTGTAGATAATTTGGAGCATAAACCTGCACAGTGATGTTGCTGTGCCATCTGTTTTGCATGAGGTGTTTCCCAGCACAACATTTCCTCACTGCAACTTTTCTAAGCACCAAATGTGGTATGGTAAAGGCCATGCAAGGGGAGGCAAGTAAGTCTCTGCTTGCCTAATGAGATCTTTGGAGCTAATGGGCTTAGAGAAGAATGAAATTAGTCACACTGGGTAATCGTGGCTACACAATTCAGAGATGATGACAACATTTAAAACAAAAGTAAGAGTTTATTTCTTCACTTCTTAGGGATGTCCTCTTGAGCAGCCAGTTCCCACAGCCAGGCTGAACCTGACCCACACTGGGCTGAGGGTCACCCATGCCAGGCTCAGTGTGACACCCAGCTGATGTGATTGCTGCTCTGCTCTGGGTCCAAGGGCATCCCTTGCAGAGCCTGCACACAGCAGGGAGCAGGGACATTACCTGGTGTGCCACAGGGACTTCTGCAGTTTTTGCTGTGAGTGCTCAAAGTTGAAGTCCTGACCTGGCATTCAGGCTCTTTGCTTTGTTAAAACATTTCCCTTGGTTTCAGGGATCTCTTGCCCCATGATATATTCACCAGTGCTTCAAACAGCCCCGAGGAAAGCCACGCTGAGCTCACTGGTGTCTCAGATGCTGTCATGCTGGCACAGAAAACTCCATTAAAAAAATAACTGCCAAAACAGACATTCAATTTTCCATGAAATACCTAACATGGGAAGAAAGGGGATACGTTATCAGAGCCCTCAAAATAGAGCAACCCCTGTTAAAGACTTAGTATTACCTTAAGGTCTCCTGTGAGCCACCCCACTCAAGGAGCAGCAGGTGCAGGTGCTCTGTTCCCTGGGCAGCAGAGAGGTGGCACCTGTGTGAGCCAGACCCAGGACCTATAAAACCCTCCCTGGGCAGCCAAGGACCAAGCTTGTGGTGTCCTGAAGAGATGGGGTTTGAGCAGCAGTGCTGGAGCACCTCAAGGATGTGGTGAGTGTAGTTTGGGGTACAAGGGGTGCTGGGTCCTTTCCTTGCTGCTCTCACATTTGATTCTCTTTTCCTTGCAGGTTGCTGCTCCTGTTTGGATTTTTGCTGTGCTTAGCCCCTTGTGCTGATGGCCTGGGGCACCAGGATCTCTTGGGTACTGTCCCCTCTCTGGGCTGGCTGTGGTGGGGATGTGGGTTTGGGCTTGCTGGGAGCTGCTTCCCCTCTGCCTTGGCATGGGAGGGGCTCTGAAGGGTGCCTGGCTGGGGGCTTGCAGGGTGTGTGCCTCCAGGAGGGCTTGCTGGAGCTCATGGTGGTCTTCCCTCTGCAGAGAATGTGACCTGCCATAAGCATGGGATGGAAGTTGAGTTTTCCAGAGAGCTCAGCAACTACTCCTGGCATGTGTGTGTTGTTGGTATGTAGTGCTGCTGCCCTGGCCCTTCCTGCTGAGACCTGCCTGCTGCAGGGCTAATCTTCCACATCCCTCCTAGATGTGAATGGTGAGGAGATCATGTCCTGTGACCACACTGTGGATCATGAGAGGCTGATGCTCAGTGTCCTGTTTGTCAACTGCACCAGCCTGCAGGTAAAGGGGCCTTCATCCTGGCAAGCTGCTGTGATGGAGTTAGGAGATGTTTATTTGTTTTTCCCTGGACAGGACTGGGTTTAATAGGGTTTGTATTTCTAACTTTCCTCAAGACTGAGGACACTTATACTTCTGATAATCTAAAACTTTTATAGAAGAACATTTCATGACAAAAATTGAAAAAGAAAACCAAATCCAAAGCTACTGAAACTCTTATTTGTTCAACTATGCATTAAATCCCTCAGCTTGCCTTAAATGTTATGTTCTCCTGTGGAGGACTTGAATTTCTTGACAGGTTTTCTTGTAGGGAGATGGACCAGGTTCAAGAGTTTCAGAACACCAATCTATTTGGATGTGTACTGACAGACAATTAGCACCATATGCTGATCAGAGCTGTTGAGGTAGAATAGTCAGTGGGAGGCCAGAACCAGATGCTTTACTGCTATCTGTTGCTTTTAAGTATTTGAAATACCACAAGACTCTGTTCTGCTGTTTATTAGCTTATTTTTTTTGGACAGCTGACTCTGGCACTAGATCCTGCTACTCCTTGGAGTTTTCTCCTTGACTTCTGCAGTTCTCCTTGTCTCTTCTGCTCCTCAACCTAACCCTGTGCCCCTCTGCTTTCCTAAAGAGCTCATCCTTTTCCTTTGGGCATTTCAAGCAAGAAGTCACCTTGTCCTTGCACTGATGCAAGCACCTAAACCAGCTCTGGAGTTAGAGTTCAGGCCCAATAGCTTTTAGGTGCCCTCAGGCTGTAGTGAGCACTGCAGCCTCTTTCTAATGAATCTCTCTTGTCTGTAGCATGGCCAGCACCAGCTCTGGCTGAAGCTGATGGTGAATGACACGATGGGAGAGGAGACAAATATCACCTACAGCACTCACTGTGACAGCATTCCTGTGGATGAAGTCACTGCTCCTGTGTTTGCTGGTGCAACAAACTGCACCAAAGACTTCATGGCAGTAAGTAGAGGGGTGGGAGTGCTGTAGATCCTGCTCTGAGGCTTGCAAGGCAGGGTGGCTGTCTCTTGGAGTTCTCTGGGATCTGAGGAAAGCTCCAATGAGCTGCAAGGAGCTCTCTTGGCTGCGTGTTCACTTTGGCTTGGCTGCTGGCTCTTTGGAGAGCTGGTTTGCAAATGGTCATTAATGATGCACCCAGTCTGGCTCCAGTCCTATTGCAGGGGAAGCTGATGCTGGCAGTTTACTTTAGGAAGCTGTAGTAGAGGTTTTGCTGTGGCTTACTACCCTGCAAGTTCCTGCAGTCTAATTTTCATGATGTGTTTCAGGTTACCTTCCCAGGACTCATTTCAAGTCTCAGTGATGAGCATAAGGTATGTTCCTTCCACCTTGTGAAGGGAGCTGGGGGGAGTGCCTGGGGTTTTGGGATAAGCTGAGCCTGATATCTCCATGTTTGGGCAGGGACCTCTCTGATGGACTTGCATCTTGTTGGGAAGCTTAGCTCTGCCCTGTCAATATAGGGTTCAATGTAAAGCTTGGGAGGTGGCAGCCCTGCAGAATGAAAATCTAATGCCTTGATGCTTCTGTGCCTTTTGATTTCCTGCTTTGCAGGTTCCAGCAACTCCAATGTCCTGGAATCTGTCAGTTGATGATGGAACCAGAATACATCAGCTAAGCCTTGGGCAAGCAGTGCAGCAAGGCTATAACTTTCTAGTTGATGGCCACAACCTGATCTTTCAGGTGGCCTTTGCTGCCACTGGAGTTGTGTCCTACAAGGTATGTGAATGGAGAATCAGCCCTGAGGAGTTACCCAGCCCCTGTCTGGGCAGCACTGTCTCTCTCCTGTAGACCTGGGAAAGGCATTGTCAGGCCAGGGCCAGAGCTGGTGTCAGGCTGATGCACTGCTGGGCTGACTGGTGTGGGCAGAGCTGTCACTGAACTGCCTGGCACAAGGATCTGGGAAGGCACAGGGAGTGGGAATCTCCAGAAGCAGAATTCTAGCTACAGCCAGTCCTGGGAACATCTGACTGGCAGTCTCATGATCAGCAGCTGTTTTTAGAAAGGGGGAGGTGGGAAGAAGCTGCTGATGCAGACCTGAACCTGATGCAGTGTGTGGCCCTCTGGGGTTGGTCCTATGATGGATCAGAGCTGAGCACTGTCTAATAGAGCTCCATCTTCTTTGTCAGCACAATGATAAGGTGCTCTACACTGTGGCACTCAAGCTCATGTATGGCCCTCCTGAGCGTGGACTGACTGTGGAGTCAAGAATGCTTTGTGCTCCAGGTAATGCATGGAAAAAGCCAGAACTTGACCCCCTTTTGCCCCAGGGAAATTGATGTTATATTTATCCAAGATGTTGTTGCAGGTCCAGCAATCTGTAATGCAACACACATGACTGTTGCCATCCCAGCCTTTCCAGGGATCCTTATGGATGTGGATGTAGAGAATAAAACCATCCCTATGGATCAGCTTCAGGAAAATGGAATCACTCTGGACACACAGAGAGGGGTCAGGCTGTATATTAGCAGGGGAATCCTGAAGTCCAGGGTGAGTTCTGATCCTTGAATCACAGGTGTTGGTGTGATCACACCTCCTTAGTGTTTTTCGACCCAGAGGCACAGTAGCTTTGACCTTGGCTAAGCATCTGTCAAGTCAGTCATGCCCTTTGGCTGGCTGAGGGCAGGTGTGATAAAGATGAATGCAAGCTGACTTTTTAATAGATAGGCATCATGCAAGGTGACTTGGGTTTCCTGGAGTCTTTGGGCAAAAACAGATGGAGGTGAAAATATTCCTCTTGGAGGGGGAAGGTATTTGGCATGCCTGGAGCAATGCAAATGAGTTTCCCCTGTGGCCACTGCTCTTCAGGCTTGGCTTATTTGTTAATCAGCTCTAACAGGAGCATGTGTTAAAAAGAGCTCTTGTCACACTGTAAGGGAATAACTCTTGTCCTTCAGCTACGTGGGGAGAGCTGCTCAGGACTTCAGTACTACATGTCCTCTTTGAAACTGGCTTTTCACTTCCATGGGGAGACTGTGGCAATGGTGATGCACCCTGAGTGCCCCTGTGAGAAGCACACACCAATAGGTAAGTGACTGACTCCTGCAGCTCCTCAGCTATGCTCCCTCAGCCTTGCTCATTGTTACACTTTGTGTTGGATGAGTTCACCTCACCAACACCTGGCAGACAGAGCTGTCACTGACTCACATGATAATTTATGTGAACCTCTGTTACAGCTGCTATATGCACCCAGGATGGCTACATGGATTTTGAAATCCTTGCTGAGAGTACCACACCACTGCTGGATTTGGATACTCTCAGGCTCAGGGATCCTGTGTGCAGGCCAGCCTACAGGTCACCTTTGAATGACAGGGTTCGGTTTCATGTCCCCCTGAATGGGTGTGGGACCAGGCACTGGGTGAGTGTGTGGCCAGGGCTGGTGGGTGGGATTCAGGCATTGGCAATGCTCTCACTAATGCTGTCACTTACCTGCAGTTTGATGGGGAGCAGATTCATTATGAGAATGAGGTGAGGGCATTATGGACAGACCTTCCCCTGGGCAGGATCTCAAGGGACAGTGAACTCAGGTGTGTCTGGAAACCTCTTTAGCCCATCCAGTGCTGCATTACACACACAACAATATGACTTACCTGCTCCTTCTCTGTTACAGGTTAACAGTTGTGTGCTCCTTCAGCAATGGTGATGCCTCCCTCACTGTAAAAGTAGACAACCTTTCTCCTCCACCTTCTTCAGTGAATCAAGGCTCCCTCTCCTTAGTTCTTCTAAGCTACCCAGGTAAAGCTGGCTCTGAGCTCAGTTGGCTGGGAAGTATCTGGAGCTTGTGGAGGGGGAGGGTGGATGAGCAAACTGTTCTGGTATAGGGACTTTTTCTGTCCTGGTGTGCTTCCTTCCTGCTCATCCATGCTGCTTGAAGCAGATATCCCAAATCTCTGGCCCTTGGACAGAGTTGCTCAACCAGCTGCTGTTGAAGAGCTTGAGAACCTCTTTGCACCCACCCTGAGTTATTTAACATAAGTGACTTTGGCTCTTGCAGAGGACTCGTACAGGCAGCCCTACCGTGAGGATCAGTATCCCATAGTGAGGTACCTGCGCCAGCCCATCTTCCTGGAAGTTCAGGTCCTGAACCGCAATGACCCCAACCTCCACCTGGTACTGGATGACTGCTGGGCAACGGCCTCCCCAGAGCCAAGATCACTGCCCCAGTGGAATATTGTTGTAGATGGGTGAGTGCCCCAGCACACAAATGAAAGCATGTTTTGCAGTGGGTGTGAGGAGTCCCTAATCCTCCCCTGCTCCCCCCTTTAGTGAGGGAGCCTTCTAAGTGCTGCCCTGGAATGCTGGGATTTGTATGAAGAAGGTAGCACCTCAACCTTGACCTTTATTCTGCTGCTTAAAGGAGTCAACACCAACAACTCGAATCTTCTCTACCCTGATGTTCTCACTTGTTTTCATTTATTGGCAGCTGTGAGTATGACCTAGACAGCTACAGGACTGTGTTTCACCCTGTCGGGCGTGGTGTCAGCTATGCTAACTATCGCCAAAGGCTGGAAGTGAAGACTTTTGCTTTTGTTTCTGGTGACAAAGCCCTTCCTGGCCTGGTAGGTGCCATTGGACTTGGAACAGTAGTAGGAGCAGTTGCTGTTTCAAAATGAAGAGGTGTCTCATTCCTCTCATTCTGTCCCAGGTGTACTTCCACTGCAGTGTTCTGATCTGCCACCGTTTTCACCCAGACTCTCCATTGTGCATCCCGAGATGCCCAAGGCCATCCAGAAGCAAGAGAGGTAACATCTGAGTGGATTTTAGGTTGTACTAACCCAAGATGATAACCCACTGCACTGCAGGATTCAACTGTGCTGTGTTTCTGTTGTAGAAAGTGGGATGGCAGCTGTGAACTCTGCTGTGGTGAGCCTGGGGGGCCCTGTCCTCCTTGTGCCAGAAAAGTGGTCTGCAACCCAAGGTACTGAGCCAGGGTGGTGCTGGGGGGGCGTGCTGGTTGGGCTTAGTGAGGATCTGTCTCCACAAACTGCCTTTCCCCTTGCTTTGCAGGGAGCACTCTCCTGAGCAAGGAGGCATGGGCTGGCATTGCAATGACTGCTGTTGCTGTTATCTCTCTGGCCACAATGCTGCTATTTTTGGCTTTTCTGAAATGCCTAAAGAGAAGAGCATACATGGTAAATGTGGTACATTAGTGTGCATTTCCAAATAAACCTGGAGTAGTCACTTGGTGAATTATGTCTCATGTATTCCTTCTTCTGCATCTAGTTATGCAAATCAACACTGCTCATCCTCTGAATGCCTCCTTATTGTAGATTTGTCCTTAACAATGACTATAATACTTAATTTCCTGAGCATCTTTGTTCTGAAACAGACCACTGCTATGTTAAATTCCTGTTGGACTTTGCAGCCAATTTCCTTTCTTGAATTGCTTATCATTGTTCATGATTGTGATTCCATTTAATTGGGTTTTTAAAATTCCATGTTGTGCCAGTATCTGCAGGATGAGTAGCTTCTCCAGCTGCTCTTGTAAACATGAGCCCTGCACTGTACTTGGAAATTAAAACCTGGCTTTACTGAAGTTATTTAACACCCAGAACGTGTGTTAAAACTTTACTGTTAAAAAAAACCAAAACAAACCAAACTCTTTTGTCCTTATGGGAATCAGATCATTACAAAAGGTCTTTGAAGGAGATAGAAAAGGGAGGCTTTGCTGTATGTGTACAGCAGCCCCGAAGGACACTAGAAAAACTGAAGTGGAACAGACTTCCTGCTGCCAGAGCTGGTTTTCTGATGGGTTCTCTTGGACACTTAATGGGGGCACCAGGAGTGTGTAATTTGGGGTGACAGTTTCTTCCCTCAGACTGGGGGAGGAAAAGTGATTACAGCTGAAGCTGTCTTGTCTGCAATAGTGACAGCACTGTCTGTAGCTGTAACACTGCCCACCTGAAATGAGGCAGTTTTTCATGCAGTTCTTATTTTGTACACGTTGCCTTGCATAGGCAAGGAAATGAGGCATAAAATATAATTGCATGTGACAGAGTGAAAGTGCTTTGCTGCAGTAGGAGTGTAACAGCCTTAGGTTAAACATTGTCTGGCAATTTTGTTTGAGCAGGGAGAGTGACCATCTCAAGTCCAGCTCTGCTCTCTGAGTGTAGAGTTTCAGATCAAGTCAGTGACCAGACCCTGATACTTGTCCAATATGCTGTGGGCTTGTCTGCCACAGCCCCTACTTCACTTGGGCATTATCAGTGAGCTCTTATTAATGCAATAGACTTCAGGTTGTGTTTTCTAAGTATTAATGTGTATTTCATGCAAAGAGAGTGTGTAGTAGAGTCCATGATGAACATGATCATTAGACTTTATGCTAGTATTTAATCAAAATTTTAATGATATAAAAACAATGGAACTATGAATCTCACACTGGAGCCACTTAATTAAAAGTCAATTTCTGTCATTGGCCTGATAAAGTTAGGGTTGAAATGATTACTTAAGCTACTGTCCAGCAAACAACCTGCTATACTCAAGTCTTGTTGACTTAGCACTTGGCTGGAATATGAAGTATTTCTGCAAAAGCCAGGTAAGTGGTCCTTGATGAAGAGGGTTTATGTACTTAACTGTATGTTGTACTTCACTGTATGGGCTGTTTAGCTCTTCTGACCCTAATAGGGCTGATCTAGATATTCCTTCTCTCCATCCTTCTTGTTCTGAAGTGTGGGGAAAAGATCTTTGTGTGTGTTCAGGTAGAGAAGTTTCCTTGTTTTTTATTGGAGTTTACTAAATAATAGTGACATGTCAGCATGCTAGTTAACATCCCAATAAGCTAAAATACTTCTTGCATATCTTGCATATGTGAATCTGCAGATTTGCACTGGTGGAGGTATTTAAAATAACTTGGGTACCTTCAGCATGGGAAGCAGTGAGCTTTACTTTTGCTCTTTAACTTCTGTATTTTGTACTATTTTTACTGCCTGAGGAGGTGAGACAAAGCTTGCACATGGTGACAGCCATCTAGGTCAAAGATAAGGTTGTCCTTGCCTGGTTTCTGCCCCTGGTTGATATTGTTTACCTAGGGTAAGACTTCAGATGTGGCATGTGAGAGGAGACCTGTCCCTGGTTTCTGGGAGGGTTAACTATAGTTCTTTCAGGATGGCTCATTTAATGCTCCTTAGGGACATTGCAGGGGTGCTTTGGATGAAGACTCTTAATTTAAATCAAGGAAAACACAAGATTGTGTTCCTTATTTTGTACATATTTTACCCTAGAGCCCAGCCACATGCATTCCTTCCCTCTTCCTCTGTGTGTGCAGCTGTCTCTGTTCTCTGTTAAAGTGTGTTATCTGGAAAGTTTAAGCTCATCTTACAAATAAAAATCATTCCTTTCCTGCATTCAGGCAGAGGTTCCTCTCTTCCAACAGAGGGCAGGGTGAGGTGGGGATGATGGTGCTGCATGAGAAGGTGGAGGAATTACTCAGGGAACCTGCTGCATTGACTCTGCAGCCTGAGCTCAAGCTGCTGCTTCAGGAGCCATACCACAGCTGGTTGCTCCAAATCTCCTGGGACATGGGCTATTTGGGGTCCCCCAGGCTGTAGGGCCACAAGAGTGGCTGCCTCTTAAGGCATGTGTATGCCTAAAGTAAGGGAACCAGATCTGTGAGAGCTGAGTAGGCTGAGGAGCTGGTTGGGAATGGGGCCATGGGGTGGGAGTCTCCTGCCAGATTCTTGTGGGGTTGGTGGTGTTCTGCAGAAAGCTGAGAGCAACTGAGAAGAAGGGGGCTTGGCAGGATCTTCCCAGCCTGTCTTGCTAAGGACTTCTTATCTCTGCTGCAGTCTTTAATAATTCAAAGAAGAAAACAACCCCTGCCCTCCTTTTAAGGGATGACTTACTGTCTCCAGTAAAACACCTACTCTATGCTGACCTAGTTTTTTCTTCAGCATCTCTCAACTGGAAACCTTACTCTGGTGATGGCACTGCAGAAAAAGCAGCTCTTGGTGCAAGGACACAGTGAGAAGTCTTGAAATGACAGGCTGATAAGCATGCAAAGGTCAGGGCAGCAGGAGCAGAACTGTTCCGAGTTTACCTGCAGGTAACTGAGAATTCACAGTTTTAGTTCTGCTAAGTGCTGAGGACAGAAGGAATTATATAATGCAAAGTACATTTAAAATGCAGAGGGAATGGTTCACGTTGGGTCAGACTCTGAGTGGGACTAGATTAACTTATTTTAGTGTCTGCTGGTTTTATTAAGTAATGTCTCTTCCCTTCAGAAGATGAGGCCATAAAGGAAAATGAGGGGAAAGGATTCAGCTGTGTATTCATCTAAGAGCTGTGCTATAAAGATTTTGAGTGTTGCAACTCCAGGCAGGTGTAAGGGCTTTATTGCTGTCTTCGGAGGTGCCTCCTGGAAAGCTCTTGCAGGCAGCCTTGCCTGAGGGCAGGCTCGTTCTGTGGCTTTGTGCTGTTTGCTGAACTAATGGGCCATTAAAAGAAAGGGCTCCTGGAAATCTTCTGGGGATTATTTCACCGTACAGCTGAAGTGTGGGGCCAGTTTAGCCTAAGAGCTGAAACCATTACCACCACTACTGTGTGAAGCACATTACAGCTCAGGTAGGCTCTGTCTGTGTTTTAGTCAAGCAGCAGGTTCGTTCATGCAAAACTAAATAAAACTAATTTAGACCTTAGACATCTGCATTTCGTCTACAGGCATGAGCAGGGGAGTAATCTGCAGTTTGTGGCTCAGCAATGTTGGCCATATAAAATACTTTATTCAAGGAGAAAACCTCAGCTCCACTTTTAGCCTTCCTAAAACAAGATGTGAAGAATTTGCTTTTACTGTAGAATAAACCAGACTAATACAACAATCTGGGTAAACAAATAGCACTTTATTAAACTAAAATAGTTAGATACTTTATGCTCAAAAATATAATAACATTTGCAAAAATGAAAAGTTTAAATAACACACACAAAGTTACAACTGAGAAGCAAACCAGGCAATTTCAATACCTAAATGAGACCTCAGCATTCCCCTGATATGATGAGGCAATGAGAATAAGTAAAATATCCCTTTGGAATAACACAACATCTAAAGGGAGAAAAAAGCTTAGACATGACATGTAACAAACCCACTTTTCCCTTTATAATGAACATAAAGTATTGGCCTGGTGTACTCATACTATTTTAACAAAGGTTGTTAAGGCTTACAAATATTTTTCCACCTTCAAAATGTGTTTCGACTGTTCTGAACTGTAATACTTCTGCATCAAAATGACCACTGCTATGTACTAAAGGGTGTACATTCAGAACTCCAGTAGCTGAGAAATCCAGTATCTCCCTCCCCTTTTTGTCCACCTACTTGCCCTTGACTTAATAGTACCTACTATTACTACCTCCCTTTACCAAACTCTATGGAACACTTCATCATGCACATACCACTGCACTGCTGCTTCTTGGTTATTCTCAAGATCCCTTTTACAGTGCCAGTGTAAGACATATATTGATTTTTCTCAGTTTCCAGGAGTACACAATGATTCCATGCCTAATGAGTAAACAATTACATAGCAAATACTGGGATTATACAGCTAAGTGCCTATGAAGTGTGGAGAACCCTACTTATTCACTCTTTGCAGTATTAGCAGAAAGATCCAAGCCAGGCTGCTTTTGTGGTAAACTTCCATTAACATCTTGCTTCCTCATCTGAGCCCTGTGTACATGAGAAAAGAATGGTTTTATTGTCTGTTCCTCCCTCAGATTGTCTTTTAATTTTTTGCTCAAAAGAGCAGAGCTTTTTGAGATGTCCCAGCCAGGTTTAAATCTGCTACTGGTCTACCTAAGCTTCTCTCAAGAGACAGAGGAGCAAAAAATAGATGGTGTTACCTGGTTGAACATCAAAGCTGTAGCTCAACAGGGCTGGTGTGTAGAATGGATTGTGCATTTGGATTTGCTATGGAAAATGGAAGTCTTCTGGAACTGGTGGGCAGTGTTGTGGATGTGGCAGCATGCCCTGGAACAGGGTCTTGAACCATGCTTTTGTCATGCTGCTGCCATCTCAGGCAGTTTTGTGTGTCCTCAAGAGCTGTGCAAACACAGCTGTGCTGAAGGAGCTAACCGAGGAAGCCTACAAGAGAGCAGCTGGGATTGTTCTTCTTGCTCTTCCCTATGGCACAGTGATTACTGTGGTTCTTTCCCTGGCAGGTATTTCAGGGGGCCACAGGTGGCACTCCAGCACAGCCTGCTGCTGCCTCCTGCTCTCAGCTGCCTGGCTGAGGCAATGCTGACTGAAACAGGCCTCCAAAGGCCTGAGAGGCACAACTGGCAACTTACACAGTGCACTATCTTACAAAACCTGTTATTTTTATTTTGACCACACTGTCCTTTTTAAGTACTCCTCTGCCTATCCCAAATCCACAATGCATTTTGTTCCCTTACTCTACAAAGGCAGGTAAGCAGAGATAGCTAGGTCATCGTGAAGGAAAAACTGCAAAACGTTCATCTCCTACACAAAATTCCACTTGGCAGTAGGTCTTAGTGATGTTTAAAGCAACACACTGGAGTAAGATAAAGCTGTATTTTACTGCCTGATGTCAGGTTGTGTTAGCACATTCACATTTGAAGACCATTTATGTTTCCTCTGTCTCAAATAGGAAAAAGGGCATTAATGAAAGCTCATTTGAATACCTATCAATGACCAGAGATCTGCATGCTGCATTTTAAGCCGTGAGGGTAGCCCAAGATTCAAAGCATTTAAGAAACATTGGTAAACTAAGCAACAATGGCTCATTTAGGAAAAAAAAAAATGAAACAATGAATGGAATAGCATGGTTACAGAGTTTGAAATCCAAGCATGGATCAAGACATCCATACTCACCTTGATGCACACCAGTAGTTGACCAGAGTTGAAAGTGCAACATAAGAAACACTCAGTACACCAGAAACTCCCAGGGACAGGGCTCCCAGGCCACACAGCACACACAGGAGGGCTATGCCCCCTATGGCTATGACAACACCTAACAAAAAAAACATCACTCTGTTACTTAAACAAGTCTATGTACAAATAGAAGAGCTGACATTCAATAACCCCAGTTTCAAACAATTTGGGAAAACCATCTTCCTCACGCAGGCCAGCCTCCATAAAAGCAATACATGCTCAAGATAACTGGTTTAGGTTTATCCTGGTGGCTTAGATTAGAAAGGAAAATAGGATTTCCCCTGTATAGACTACACTTAATCAGATTACTATTCTTGTATTAAGAGTTTTACTACTGCTGACACTTGAGGACTACACAAAGAAACCCCCAATTGCTAGGACTCAGACTTCCAGAGGAAAAATTAAAAAGGAAAAAGATAACATGCCTTAAAAGGGAATAGGTAAGTACCTCCAGGAATGAATACAGTACCTTCCATGACTATCACACCAATACAGGCCATTACAGCTGTTGTAACAACAAAAACCAGGAAAAATCCAACAGGAATAGCTGACACTGCAATAAACATCAGGAGTGATAAGGCAACAAAAGGATGGTCATCTAAATATTGGCCAACACGAGAATTCATAAAGGCAACAACCTGCAGATGAAAGAAAAATGTTTTAGATTTTTTTTAATCTCTTGTCAGATACCTTTCACAGACCACTGCGACTGTAGTGAAACACAGGTAGGACAGATCTTTTGCCAGTCTGCAGCTGGAATAGGGAGCACCTCTTGCCTCTGTTTCAAAAGTATGGGGCCTTGCTCTACTATCTCAAAGGGTCATGCCAGTAAAACACAAAAATGAAAAACAGGCTTCCCTCTTTCTTGACTGAAGTTGTGGGAGGACAGGCCTTCCCATAGGCCTTACAGTGTTCATTTCAAAAATAGGGAGTGCATTTAAATAAGCCAGGGTGTGATATCCTGATAGTTACAAAAGGAATAGCTTTATGAACATATAAAATTACAATCCAGACCCACATTTGCGTTGCTGTGGATGGTCTGCATCATGGAGTGCCATTGCTTCTGTAGTTCCTGCATTTCTTTAGACATGTTATTAATCCTCAGCCACGACCTCTTCTGAACAGCCAGTTCTCACTCTGCCATCCAATTTCCCTTAAAATTAAGGTACAATTAGTAACAGGCTCATACAGATGCTTTTTGAAAATGTTTCCTTTATATAAAGAGAGAAAGCAGGTTTCAGCTGAAGTGATACACAGTCTAAAACATTACTTTTACAAAAGCACATCTAATGTAGAGGGCTTGTCCCTGCAAGCTCTTCTGAAACTCCCACAGCCAAGTAAGCAAGATACAGGTGACTCTTACCTTCTTCCTTTATAACATTAACCCCGTGCTTACCCGTCAGGGTATTCACTTACCAGTAAAAACATCACTTCTAACAACCTGCACAGACAATTTGCTGCTATGGGCTCTGGAAACCAGTAACACACTAATGACACATTTCTGTGAGTGTCCTTGTGCTCAGCACCGAGAGCATACCCCACACAGCTTCAAAACTCAGCGTATTAAGGCAAAATGCTTTCAGATGCTCTGCACATACTGAATTGTGTCAGTTTCAGGGAAACCTCAGCTCAGTAAACTCCCTGAAAATTTCCAGCTGTTGTTGCAGGGGGACCATTACAAGGGGCAGATTAGAGGATGCATTTTCCTGTTCGCTACCCCGAGCAGCCAGGGCGCCGGTGTCCCTGCCGTGCCCCCGCACATACAGGGGCCCTCCTGGGCACTCGGCACTGTCACACCCAGCGGGTGAGCCCCGGCTGCCGCCGGCGCTGGGCAGGAGCTGCCCGCGGGGCCCGCCCGAGCCCGGGCGTTACCTCGGCCACCGCCCGCGGCCTGCACCGGCAGCCAGCACCGCGGCCAGGGCACAGCGATCACCCCCCAGTCACCGCTGCAGCCACCCCCACGAACCTGCGCCCGGGCCGACAGCGGGTCCCCGGCGTGCGTCCCCCGGAGGTAATGGGGGACACGGCCCCGCTCCCGCAGCGCTGCCGGGCCGCGGCCCTCCCGCCCAGCCGGGCAGTGCCGGAGCCCGGGCTGGCGGAGCGGGGCGGCGCCGGCCCCGGCAATGTCCCCCTCACCTGCGGCTGCCGCCCGCCGGGCCGCGGCCCCGCTCGGCCGCTCGCTCGCCTCCGGCTGCCGGGCCTGCCGGGCTGGGGGAGCGCCGCTCTCCCGCCGCTGTCTCCTCCCCGCGGGGGCCGGGCAGGGCCCGCCTGTGGCGGCGCAGCGCGGCCGTGGGTGTGCGGCACCGGAGCCGGGCTGCAAAGGCCGCTGGGGCTTGCGGCGGTGGCTGATGCCCCTTGGGTGTCCTGTCGCGTCCCCCTTGCTGTCCTGCCCTTCACCCCGGCCCTACCTCAGCCGCTCATTCCGGGCACCCTCATGAGTGTCCGTCCTAGAGGTTTGTGTTGTTTTAGGACATGCAGCCTGGAGCTTTGTGGAATGGAGGACGGAAAATGAGGGTATCTGCGGTGTCCGTGCCGATGTGGAGGCGTGCAGAGGCTGCTCGGCCGTGGTGCCAGCAGTCGCCCCGTGGGTGTCTGCAATGCCACCGTCCCCAGGCTGGCAGGAGCGGGGGCAGCTCGCAGGGAGCTGGGAGTGTTCGGTGGCGCCGTGAGGAGCGCTGGAACAGCCGCTGCGGGACGCCTCACCTGGCTCCGCCACCTTCCCCCGTCCCGGTGGCTGTTCCCACACGTTCCCACCTCGTCCTGCTGCCTCCAGGTGTTTTGGTGCCCACGTGGCAAACCTGTTCGGGGAGATGTGCCATGTGAGGAGTAATTGCGTTAGGAATTCAGCCGGGTTTTCAGCAAAAGCAATGCGGCTACAGTGCCTCAGCCTTTGGCTGGGACTGTTCTCGGCAGCGATGCTCGGTGAGGTGTGTCGCACGATGGTTTGGCCTGGATGTTCTCCAGAGCCATCGTGAGGGTGTGAACAGGCAAGCCTGAGGCTTCAGTGAACTCCCAGCTTCTGCTACACTGATTTTTTTTCATGATGTAAATTGCAATCAGAAATGAGTTAAATATTCATGTTTCTCTTGCCTGCTTTAATCATTTAATTGGTGCCACCTATGAGAGTATTACAAAAATGGATGTTAATGGTTTCATGATTATTTTTTAAAGGCAACAAAAGAAGTAGCATGTTTCATTTGGAAATGAATGCAAAAAGAGGTTTTATGAAGTATGGGTGGTTAGACTTATCAGACTGTTGGAGCTCTGTGTTTTTGAGTTGCTGATTTCAATGATCTCTGCAGATACCAGGATTTGTGTAGACAGAGGGAATAGGGTTTGCATATTAACACATATTTGGACTGTGGAGTCTAAAAGCCTAGCACAAGATTCCTGCAAGAAGAGGATGGTCAAGAGAAGTGTATTTTGCTTAAGCTCTTACTGTGGTAATCTCTCATATTATTAAAGTACATAGTGGATTGGTATTCCTGGTACACTCGGGTATATCATAATAAATTTGTTTGTATACTTTAAAAAAAGTGAACATAGGGAAAAATTACTGGCAGAATTGCAGTGTGACATAACTCAGTGATAATGGCACTATAAAGTTTAATGGAGCTGAGTTTAAAGTATACTGGAGATTTTAAATTTCTGGCTGTTTTCAAGCATGCCATAGCTGCAGTTTTGAAGATAGTCTCATACTTCTTAGTAAATTATTTTCTTGTTATGCATAATTATCTCTTCTGCTAAAAATTCATATATAATCTTCCTCTATACATAACAACTGGTTTTAATGTTTTGCAAGCAGCAGAGATAAGTTATTCAACTTAGAAGGGCAAGCATATATGGGCATCCAAGTTGATGTGCACAGAGGAACAGTAGTTACTCTTAACTGCTGCTTAATTGAGCTTGTCTTCATGCCAGTGTCAGCTCCAATTAGCAGGAAAATACTCATGTTGCAAACCAGCACTGAAGTATTTGGAGACTTAGAGCACACATTAGCCAAGCAATTACCAGCAGCAGCAGTGCTGATTTTGTACCCTGCACTGCTGGCCCGTGTTTAAAGAACAGTGACCAACAACAATGTTCCACTTGTAGGTGGTATAAGGGCAGGACATAAGGAAAACTGTGCTGTTAACTCAGGGATATCAGCCATTTTCACAGCTCACAGAAAACTGGATGAAAAATAGCAAAGATGATGGGAAAAGGTTTAAACTTGAACCCTTGTGTTGGCAGAAGATGTACAGTGCCCTCTTGAGGGTAGGTATTAAGAGACTGTGCTAGATTTCATGTTGGATGGTTGTAAGTCCCATTTGTGGAAGAATGGGATGGAAGACTCAGGATGTAGTAATGACTGTGAGTGGGAGGCAATAGCATACAGGTTTAGAGGAATTGAGACTATCCCACCTGCTGTGTTCAGATCATCCAGGAGTTTGATTCAGAATGGTGGGAAAGTGGTAGAGGTGTTTGGATTCAAGATTTTGACTCCAGAATTTATTTTTTCCAATTCTTCTTAAGAAAATTTGGGTTTATAGAGCCTTTACTGCTCTGGAAGCTCTGTGCAGTGCTTTCATGCAAAAGTTAGAATATCTCAGGTATGTCAGGACTACATTTTTTCATAACTTTTAGAGGTAAAAGAAGTCTGTACAGTTCCTCTGGTTCCTCAACTGAATCTCCCTGACCACAGCTTGGCACAACACTGAAAGGGGCTGTTTCCTCTCTGCTGGGGGAGGAGGGAGTTCTGTCTCCAAGCACCAACTATGCTGTAACTGGGGCAACCAAGCTGAGGACTGAAAGGCAGAGTGTCAGAGCAGTTCACCAAGCTGTGACAGGCAGAGGGACTGGTAACAAGGGCACCTGCAGGTAGTACCTGTCCTTACCCTGCTCACCTGTGCATCCTGTGGATGGGTGAGGCATGCAGGGTATCTCTCTCTTTCTCTTTCCCATTCATTTTGACTTGGGCTTATTCTTCTTGGCAATTAATGTGTGGTTCTGCTGTAAAACACAGCTGGGGGGCCCAGGGTCCCTGGGACATTAGAAGAGAACAGGCAGCAGAGAGGAAACTGGTGTTGGAGAAAGTGGGAAGGGCAGGGTTTAAGAAAGTTTTGCTTGAAGGATATCTGCAGGGAGTTAGAAAGATTAAGGTGAAAAGTGAGCTTGAGAGGAATGGTGAAAAAAAGAGCATGGAGGTTTGGAGGAAGAGAGAGCTTATTGTTGTAAACAAGGAATGTGAGAGCTTATTTTTCTTCTTCCTGGCAACCGAGATAGAAGATGATTGACACCTTATGTAGTACCTGAAATGAGTCTCTCATTCTTTTCCAGTGTGTGTAACAACAAGGATGTTCACACTGAGGGAGAGGACCAAAAAATTCTAAGCAAACAGAAAAGCCAAAGCAGAATAAAGCCAATAGAGAGCCCGAGTCTCCTGAGGGTAAGTTCCTTCTGCAGTGACTGTGAAAGATCAATAACTTTGTCAAAAACTTCAGATGCAATTGGCCATTACTGGTGGTTAGTGGTTTGATATTGGAAGAAAGCTTATTAATAGACACATGTTCTTGTTAAATATTCTTTGGACTTAATCCTTTATACCATACTTTTTATGGAGGATTTCTTTGTTCAAATATTAGGTGTTTGAAAGGTTACTTGCCATATAAGTCAGGAGTTGTTTTAGGATGAACGATGGCTCTTTTAATGACTCTTGTGCCTTTAAGAATGAATGAATGAATGGATATCCTAATGAACTGTATCATTTATTCATTTTTAAAGTACCCTAAGGCCCAATCCTTCAGTCATTAATCAAGAGGAATTCGTGCTCTCTTTAATGAGTTATGTCTGGCAGTGATAATGTCTTTATTTCTGTGTGTGTGCAGGCATGCTGAGGAATACCAAGGAGGTAAATCAAATCAGTTCTTTCTCAAATTTTATTTCTAAATGTGCTCTTCTTTGATATTGAGGAGGGCACAATTTTGTCTGCTAGAAACTAGGTTCCAGCAGCCTCGTTTTTCAGTGATACATCAGAAAACAATAACCATGTGCTGAAAGTGTGTTAAAATTATGTAAAAAAAAAAGATTCTTATTAAAACATAATTGTATTGGGTAATAACTTTCTCTTCCATAGTGATTTAACTCACTGGTGTTCAGATACAACAGACTTCCACCTCCTTTTTCTCATGGTGTCACTGTGTATTCAGGAAATTGTTCCTTGTGAATCTCCTAAACAAGTTTGATTTAGGAAACTCAGAACAGACTATGGGTGAGGCCTTGGGCTATGCTAAGGAAGGTTGCTATTCAAAAGCATCTTAAAACACTGTGAGGTTTAATAATTTTGTGAAAATATCCTGACAGAACTTTGTATGGCATCCTGGAGGCCATCTCAAAGTATCGTCACCTTGAAGAGGTGAAACATAATCCTAAAACATGTCAGATATCCTGTAGTACATTTGTAGTACAACACTTTGCAGAGTACTTGTGAGCAATTTGTTTTTCCAGCAGCATCCTGGTAATAGCTTCTTCTATAAATGGCTCCTTGTAGACATTAAAAAATCTAGAGGGTTTTTTCCCCTCCCCTGTGTAATACAGTTCACACAACTTGGTCTGTTTCACTGTCAATTTGGCAGTCCGGTAGGATTTAACATTCTAATGTCTAGAGTTTATACTGTAACAAACAAACATGTGGAGTTTTTAGTATAATTTAAAGTATTTAAATAATTTTAAGTATTTTTCAGGGATATAAAAATAAGATTTTTTTTTTAACTGGCATTTACTGGTGTTTAGAAGTTTTATAAAATGACTGCAAAAACCATGTTTTGATGAGGAACCCACCACAAAGAATGGCTGTTTCCTTAAAATTTGAAAATTTGCCATATGTCATTTTCAATGACAACTGAAGGACTCTGTTCCTTCTTCATGAATCTCTTTTGAAACAGAGTATTTCATAAATATATTTGAAGTTGCTTTTCATTTCTGTCTAGTCACAAAACAATTTCATGTGCAATATGAGTCATCGAACACGGTCAATGAAATCATCGTTCCGGCGCACACCTACACCTGCTTCTGCTTCTGCTTCAGATGCATCTTCAGACTTGTATGAGGTATGTGCTCTCTCCCCTGCTGACAGGGTATGCACACATTCCATGTGCTGGCAAATTCCCATTCTTTGCAGTGGGGTTTAGTGGGCATGATGGTCCTGGATCAGAGGTTGAACTTGATGTTGGAGGTCTTTTCCAGCCTTAATGATCGAGTGATTCCAAGTATATTCATTATTTTATCTCTGAGAGTATTTTGAGACATGCATCTCACTTGCCTGTGAGCTATCTTGGTAAAGTTCAGGCATCAGGACTGATGAAATGTCCATCAATAGGTCACCTCAGAAAACATGGAATGAATAGAACAAAAGTGTGTTACAAATCCTTACTGATGTGAGAGAAAGACAAGAGCTGAATTTGTTAACTTGTACTATTCTTCAACTGTTACAAGGATTGAGTGTTCAAAGTAGATAGGTAATTAGCAAAGGCCTAAGGAATAGCAGTTTTCTAAATCGAAGCGTATATAAGAAGAAAAGAAGCAAGATAGAGATGTAGGGAAGTGGAATGGCCTAGATAATGTACTGTCTTCTCTTATTTATAAAATATACCTTTATTATACAAAAAAATTTTTAAAAAAGTCTGAGTATGGCTGAAGGGTTCTGTAAAATTATCCTTATTCATGTGGAGAGCACAGTGATCTAAAAATAGATGGGTGGGCAAATGCGTGTCTGACCTATGTATTTGCTTTTTGTACTAATTGATGTTTAATCCTGTTCTAGCCCTAAGAAGGCTTTTTAAATTACTGTGCTTTGTAAAACTTTTGCTTTTGTTTTTCCAATTTCAGCTTGTCCTTCAGAAAAGCCGTTATCCTCCTTTGATGCAGGAGTCATCATGGACTTTGGCAGCTCCCTTCAAGGAACAGCCTCACTACCGAAGCCCAAGTGACTCCATAGCTAATAACTACACTCCTACTGCACGGGATTTAAAATTAAAAAATATCAAAAAAATGAAGTCCTTTTCAATGATAGAGATGTCACAGCCTTCACTGTGTATCCATATTTGAATGTGTTTATAAGTTTAGGCTGGCTTGTTCCATGCATTGTTTTCTCTAATTCTTTATCTGATAAAACATCATCCCTGAAAACATCACTTACCCCTAATGAACACTTACAAGCTTATCACCTCAGAGTCAGTATAGACAAATTTGCCAATGCATGATAACTTCAATAAATGTTTTACATTTACTAGTTAGGTTCATCCCTCCAAATAATTACATGCAGTGCTTCTCTGTGACATTGTATTTTTTTCTTACTTCATTACGTGATAATTATCTTAGTTCTGGTTTTCACCAATATGAAATGTCTTATTTGAAAAAGATACCTGTATGTGATTTTTCTGAGCTGAGATTTAAAGCTGCAAAGAAAAAGAGGCGATGGAGTTCTGACAGGTAATGTACTGTAATGTTATAAAGATACAGATTATTACAGTAAATCTGGTTTCAGTTGTGATTCAATGTTTCTTTTTACTGAATGCTGTGTTAAGCATCCAAACATAAGAAGTTAAGGCCCTACAAAAAATGTATGTACATCAAGACTGGCTTTTGAGTCACAAGATTTTAGTAAGATAATCACGTGAAAATGCATTACAATATTGGGCAACCTAAGTACCTGTCCTAGTAGGTTTGACTCTGATAGAACTGCTCATAAAATACTGCCTGTTTGAGTGATACTGGGCAATTGTAAGGATTACATGCTTGCATCCCTTATGTTAAAGTAATATATTGTATTATGCAATTTTAATGAGAGGTTTTTTATTGAATATTTGAAATACTTCCATAGGTCATACTTGTCCTCCGTGTAGCACAGGTGGTTTATATAATCCTTATCATCTGTCCTTAGACATTACTGCTTCTTTATTCACCAAACTTGTATCCTTTTTTTTTCAAAAGTACTTTGTTAAAGAGTGTGAGTCGCATTTCACTGAGTGTACCTGCTCATACACCAGAACTGCATGTCATAAATTATACAAACAACCAGCCACTGACCCCAGAAGAACAATTTGCTCTCATGGATTTACATGAGAAGGAGATAAGTAAGCGAGAAAAGATACCTTCAAGTGATGATTTAGAGGTATTTATATAATTTCTTTTTAAGATGAAAGTAGCAGCAGTAATCATCTGAAAGATATCTAGAAACTGTTTACTAAAAGGTAGCTGAGAAAAGCAGGCAGTACATGAGGATTAGGAGATGTAAATACTCAGTATAGCAAACTGCTGTTAAATATTGTCAACTCCTTTTTCATTTGTTTGTAGCTACTCTGATTTTTGTTTGCAAGTTAAGTATGTTCCCAAATGTGTAAGCTCTCTTGTTGTTCTTTTTTGATCAATAATTTAATATGCTGAACTGAGTTCTAGTGGTCTGTGTGCTTGCATCAACCAGTGGATGTATTGTAAAGATGTCAGTGCTTTAAAAGGGACATAGATAGATACTCAAAATGCAGTATATTCAAACTCCTTTCAATTACAGAAAAGTGATAGAAAAAGCAAAAAATACTTTGTAGTAATTAATTATCTGTCACAAAATTCATACAATAAGTGTAATCTTTTAAAAAATTTTTAGCGGTACTGTCACTACATATATAATGGAGTGCGAGAAGACATGCTGGCATCTCAGGATAAGGAAGTGGTGAATAAAATTTTAAAACGTTTTCCAACTCACATTTTTCCTGGCCTAGAGCCAGAGGAATTCGTGGCACGTTTAAAAGAAGAGATTAGGAAAGACTATCGTGTCAGCCTCATGAAAGCCATTGGTAAGACACAATCTCTGAGCAGTTCCAACTGTGTAGACATTAACTGCACTTTGAAAGCAAATCTTCTATTCTTAGCGTTCCATGGAGAATTCCTTTGGGGGTTAGTAGAACCACAGTCAATCTCTGAGAGAAAATAACCTGTGATCTTGCTATAGAGCATTCAACAATTTCATCTATTTATGAAATAATCTTACATCCCATCAGGTGGAGAGATGGAATGAAAAATTGTTTCTCCTGTCTCCTATTTTTAGAATCAGGACCGATTCTCTCTTTTTTTGTTTTCCCTTTAATAGTTTTAGAGTCAAATTTGTAATTTGGTTATTGTGCTGTAATTTATGCTAAAAGCATACAAATAATTATATGACTATGTTAGTTTTAAATGTACAGAATTCTACTTCTTCCTGAACTACGAAGATATAGTGGTTTTGAATGTAGGTTTTCGTTATATATGCAGTCTAACCATGATATATATGATTTGTTCTAGTTGATTATATCTTGTTGGATCCAGCTGAGAGGAAGAGACTTTCTATTCAAAGCACCCCACGCCCTTTTCCCCGGAGAGTTGTCTGTGCACCAGTCCCATGGCACAGCTCTTACAAAGAAACAAAAAGTTGGAATGAGAGCAATCTGTTCATAGTGAATTCAATGATGCCCACTTTGCAAGAGCTCTGGCTTTCTCAGTAAGATGGCTTGTTCATAGGACCTTAATGAAATGTAGCATGTTTTTATTCAATGATTTGGTTAGAGTGCATCTGCTGACTTCTCTACAGAGAATCCTGGGGGAGCCACTAGATAGAAAGTGGCAAAATATGTCTCTTTTCTAAATAATTACATTTTTTTGAGCCTCTTAGAATTTCATTATAACATGATTGTTACCTGCAATCACTGAATGAACATGTGTTGCATGATGTGAAAAGATCATCCCCTTTGTTAAAAGGTGCTATGCCTGAATTAAGATCCAGTGCTCAAGTAAATGGTGATTTAGAATTCACATCCTGGTTGCCGTTATGAACAATATTAATTCTTGAAACAGAATATCTTTAAAATGTTTGCAGTTGAATTTGCCCTGGGGACATTTGAAAATTGAGATATCTTATCCTAAAAAGTTAAATATGGTAATTAGTAATTCTGAGAGCTGTTTTTGCATTTAAGAAACATTTGCAGGAATTTAAGCTTGTGTGTTACAGGCTATGATATATACCATGCTGCTGAAATGCCATTGTTTTCCCCATAGAGTAGTCCGGATAGATACTTAATAATATGGAATAGAAGCAGTAGGTTTCATTCTGTATGTTCTTTAATGATGGATGCACTAATGAATCTAGAAAAAGGAGAAGGCAATTTTAGCAAAAAGTTAAGAGTTTTAAATACAGCAAGTACAACTAAAATTTGTGAAACCCTTTATGTTTGTTGATAGAAAAACCCAATCAGAAGTGCACTTGTTTGACAGCTTGGCGATAGAGTGATACTTATAAATGAAATTACATTTTTTAGTGTTTGTAATACACTTGAGGTCTTCCTGACTATATTTGATGGATTTTTTTTTAGAACAGTATTCCCTGAGGATCTCCTCTGTGTTCCCCTCCCCTAGGTACAGCCACCTGCGGTTTGTTCGCACTGCAGAGGTGCTCTGTGGCCAGCTGCCACTGCTGCCCGCAGAGTTCGAGGACGTCGTTCGAAGGCACTGCGTGGAAGCTCGGGATATCCTGCAGCACAAGTCAGTGCCAGCTCTGGTAACTGTGGATAAATAGAATATCTCAGGGTCTGGCTCACATCAGGGCTCGTTTTTAAAACAGATCTTAGAGATGACAGCAGTCCCAGCCGCAAGGCTGCCAAAGCAAAGGGGGGAATAGCCCTCAGAGGAATAAACACTGGGACACTGTCAGAGCCTTTGGAACTTTAAGAGTGCTTGTGCAAGAATAAATAGTAATAAAATATGAATAAATGGAGACTGGAATTCAGAAGGTTTCTAACCATGAGAGGAGTGGAGTCTATATCTGTAAAAATGGTTATGGAAAATCTTTTTTTTTTTTTTAATTACAGAAATCAGTCAATTTAAGAAAGAGAATATATGAGACACATGATGGAAAGTGTTTGCATTCTGCTGCCTGAGATATCTTCCAAACTTGTTTCTCATTTAATGCTAATAATTGACTATTGCTTCACAATCAATAAAACAATATAATTTACTATTGTTTTGTCTATTACTATTAATTTAAACTAATCATAGCGGTCCATTATAACAAGCATCCTTAGCTTTAAAACTCAGATTTCCTCTAAGTCCTGGAAGGTCTAGTTTTGTTTGATATCTAGTTATCAATTCTCTTTTAGCCCTTTGGATTTTACTCATTCTTTAGGTAATTTCTGAATTAACATTTCATCGCAAGGAGCAAAGAAAGACTAACAAGCCTTTAAAAACTTTGTATTATTTCATTGTAGGTGGATTCCAGCTTGTGCATCTATTTTTATTGATCAGAAACATATGTGGCTTCATTTAGCTCCTCAAAGGGACTCTGATTCCTCTAAGAAAGTTGAAGGCTACTTTAGCTCCGTGGCAGCTCTAATGTCATTACAATTGCGCGAGATGGTTATTAACTCCTTAGAAGACCTTCTTGCATTTTTTATGATCCACAAGGTATGTGCGTCAGGTATATGTATAATTTTCTGTCTTGCATGGAGATAATTCATATAGCCATGAAATCTAGTGCTCTTCGAAGGCTAAAATGTCCCAAATGGCTCTTGCCTCCATAAAAAATGGCTGTATCCTTCAAAAGCTTGTGTATACTCAGTAGATTTTTTGCACGGTCAAGAACCGCTGACTTGACTGATCACATGGCAGGTCTAGGGTTACAAGTAAGAGTTGGTAGCAGATTTCAGCTCAGTCTGGAGTGAGTGTGCATTTATCTTAGTTTAGTTTAGTTTTTTTTAGTTTAATTTTCTTGGTCTTAACGAGTTACAGTATTTCTTTGAAAGCACCGAAATAATCCCCTTTGAAGACAAAAGTGTGCACAGTCATGTGTGTAATCCTTTGCAGAGGTGATTTATGGGTGTGCTGTCCCTCTCTATACCCAGTGAGTGCCCTATATTATTTCAAGTAATGCACAGAATTATAGCAATAATCATTGCACCATGGGAGTTCTTACCACTGTTTTGCCTACCATAAAGTTGCTTCTTTGATGAAATGAGTTTTTAAAATATATATATAATATATATATATTTAAATATATATATAATACCCAGGATCTACCTTGGTTAGACAAAATTAATAAATATGGTTGGTTAAATACTGCATTGCAGAGGACCAGTTGAATCACTCGATGCAATTTACTGTTAGACCTTGCACTAAGCTTTGCCACTAAGCTTTGCATCTGGATGATGATTGTGTGGCTAATGGTTGAGTTTTTATTTTTTTTTTTTAGTTTCATCTGGTGGATTGGTTTGGGTGGGCTCTTCTATTTGTTTTGTTTTGTTGCTTGTTTTGTTATTTTTTTACTCATTATAACAGCTGCATTAAGAGTGTAGTCATGGATTAGGACTCCATTATTGTAAAGGCAATTTGGGGGTAGTGCACTTCTTACTGGCCATAAAATTAAAGGCAATTAAAACTAGATTCTACAATTTATTTCTGATCTATGTTATAGATTACTTTTTTAAAATTAATTTTGTTCTGTATTGTAATAGTGATGTACTTCTGTTGCTTAAGAGAAAAGGCAATTAGGCTTAAATCCAGTTTCTTAATTCTAGCTTTTATGGATTCATTTAGGAGTCAGCACCATAGGATCTTGTTTGAAACATCAGGTTTTATATAAATATCAGGGAAGAGAATCCCATTGTTGTGTAGTAAGGATATTTGGGGAGTTTGAACAGTTTAAAAATTTTTATTCCTATGGCTCACTTCCTTGTTCTGTAAATTTTTCCTTCTTTTCCTTAAGGATGGAAATGACTTTAAAGAACCATATCAAGGAGTGCAGTTCTTCCTATCTCAGATACTCATAGTCAAACTCTGTGTGAAAGAGCCTGATATTGTCTTTGAGCCACCTTTGGGAGCATGTTGGGAGTTAATCAGTCATTGCTTCCAGAAGATCCTGCAGAGTGCTGAGGAGCTCCCAAAGGTGCTGGATAAGTTATAGCTGCATACAAAATACAATATGAATAACAACTATCTGTAATATAAAAAGTTATGAATGAGGCTGAAGACTGACATAGAAGATAAAGATGAGGATTGTGAATCATGAACTGTGCAAGCTTTTTGGTTATAGAAGATATTTTTCAGATTCAAGTTATATTGAAGCACTTTTTTGATTTTCATATAGTTTTCACACTATGAGTAACCAAGTGTTAATTATGGATCAGAGCATTTTCACATTGCACTGTTTTTACCAAATAATGATTTTTTTAATGTGCTAGGTAATAGAATACTTAAAAAAAAAAAAAAAATTGCTATTCTGTGTCTTGTTACAGTATTTGTAATGATTTCCTTTAGGTAGAGAAACTTCTGTTTCCGGAATTACGAAGAGGTGATCTCACTCTCAACACAGTCAAACCACAAGAGTCATTGTTTTTAGAGTATATAAACAAACTTGAAAAGATCTTTGAAAGCAACATAGTTGGTCCACAGAAGTAAGTTTTGGCTGGTAACTCCATTGCCCTTCCAAACTCTAAGTTTCATAGTGCTGTCCATTTGACTTACTAGTTTGAGTGTATTTGTTTCTTTCTATAGAGGAAATTTGCATCAGAAACTTATGTTTGTTTTTGTGGTCTTCTGTATTTAAGGTATTTAAATGTGTACAGCAAGTACAGCAATCTTTTGAACAACAAATCACGGCAAGATGTCTCAAAATTTTTGGAAAAAGTTCCTTCTTTAGATGCTTTAACTGAGGTAATGTGTTCCTGACAAGTGCAGCATGTCCGTACAGCTGCTAAAACATCACACATGACTTCCTAACTTATTGCCTCAAGAACAAATCACTTATTTTACCCTTGGGAGTACTAGGGAGTGATCAATTTACATAGCCCCTTACTTCAGGGCTGCTGTGCAAGTGTAGGAGGAGGTTTCTTTATAACCTTCTTCTGTCAGTTTTGTTGTTCTTTCTTAGCAGAAAGGCTGCCCAGAGTATTTGGTCAATCTGCATCTTTCTTGTCTTTTAAATGTCTTGTCCTCAGTCAGCCCTGTCTATTCTTCCCTTTGCATCCCTGAGTTAGCATATGGCTAAATGCTTCCCTAGGCAGCTTGGGGTCTTCCCTACTTTGGCAAATTACTGTGCAAGGCTTTCAGCCCTGGAATCTGTGGATAAGAGCAGGTCTCTGGAAAGATAAAAATGAGTTTTCCTCCTTCTTATAAGAATAAATGATCCAGTTTGTTGGAAGGAAACTATTCATTGTGTCAGATTTTTCAGCTATAGACTTTAAGGAAAAATAACAGATTTATTATATTCTGTTCTTAGAAGATTGACAGCTTCACAAAACTGAAAGGAGAGATTGCTTCTATGGATATCACTGTTCCTCTGGCCATGTTCTGTCTGGATACTCTACAACTGAATGAGGAACTCTGCAATCGGACCCAGAATCTGAAAGACACATTGATTGAATTTGAAGTGATGGAAAACAGACAGTTAAATCAAAGGTACCTATTTGCATGGATGGTTCTTGGTGTCTGCCTGCACTGATGCTTTATATCTGTGGATGAGATACCTTTACTCATCTGCTGGGGTTTTTAGTGCTGACCAGACAAGTGCAAGGTGGGCAGCCTGGCTGAACGGGGATCTTGGGATAGAACTCACAGGGAAAAAAAAAGAAGTTCAATGTATGAAGAAATCTAATTTTTTTTTTCAAAGACAAAATCATTTTACTAGATCTTGCCTCTCTCTTCATTTACAATCCCAGTGTTATATCTGTTCTCTTTTTTGTTGAAGGATTTGTGATGACTTTAACTTTATTGCAAAGAGAATGAGTGAGGTGCCTCAGAGCACTGAACAGCTAGTGGAATATGAAGCATTCTTAAAGAAATCCAATGAAGTTACTGTTGTTAAACTGAAAAAGGATCTCGAAAAAGCAGCACACAGGCTGCAAATCCTCATGGACTATGCTGATCTCTCTGGTATGTCTAACTACAGAATATAAAATTTCCATAGAGAATATTTATATTTAAATAATGGGCTTTGCATGCCTAAATGTTGCATTTCCTAGGGTGCTAATGGAAAGTTCCAAAAGAGATAGAAAGGAAATAAAAAGAATTCAATAGAGGCCAAAATGTACCCGTGCAACAAGGAATGGTAGAGGAATGACGCAGAACACAGACAGAGCTTTCTGACCTGTTTTAGGTATTATCGGGTCAATGTTATGTAATCTGGCCAAATGATGTTGCACCTCTGTGTTATTAAATAAAAATTCTCCACATAAAAGCCATCCAAAAAGCCACATGCCAAAGGCTCTATGACAGCACGCAGAAAGTGTGAGAACTTGCATCTCTGCAGCTGAGGATTAGATCAGAACAGGCCATTTAGTGGCTTTGCTCTCATGGTTTGCCTCTCTTAGTTAATATGAAGGCTGTTCTCTAAGACTGAAGATACATCTGGAGAAGTTATTTTTAGTTTGTGTTTTTATCCAAAGCAAAAATGTAATTCACAGATGCAGTCTGTTATTTGCTGCACCTACAAAGGGAGAGCAGTTAAATGAATGCAAACCTGTTTTAGTGTCAGAACAATACTGTTTCCTTTAGCAGAATACACCTTGGATCAGACAATGATAGAAATAACAAGGATATTTCATGTTAAATAAACATGAAGTAAGACTTCATTATGGATGAAAATTAGGATGCCTATGGAAGCCAGGACAATTTTCTGTTACATTTTGGACTGGTGTGTTTGCAATTCAGTATTTCATAATTACATTTTCACTGTAGCTGGGTTTATAAAAATGTGTCCTACATTAGTTATAAAGACCTAAGTGCATTGAGCAAACAGACAAATATGGAGATGTGTGCTCATCCTGTAGTTGTGATGCTCTAGCTTTTGTGAATGATTCAGCATTTACAGATGGAGGACTAGAAATGGTTTAAACATTTATTCAGCTTATGTAGATACAATATTCATTTAGTTAGGAGTGGTCTCTCTCTGTGTGGTTGAATGGAATTGATATTCTGGAATACCTGTTCTTACAAACTGTCTCTGCCTAGCTAAAATCTTATTTAGATAATTTCACATTCTCAACTTGATTTTACAGTTTTGCTGTCAATCAGACTTGTTTTAGGGAAGAGTTTCTTTGCAGTAAAGATAATCCAGCCACCAGTTTCTTTGCTTATTCCTAAACATAGTTTAACTATTTTACTTGTTAGTAGCCATTCTATTATATTATAACCATTCTATTAAATCATTGGTTAAAAGGTATTTTCTTAAAGATGACTATATTTTTTATTTTAGATGAGGACATAAACCTGAACAGCACAGTTTTCCTTTGGCTTGATGAGATAAAGAAAATATTTGAAAGCAGTAAAAATATGTTGACTGACAGGAGGATTCAGGTGGAGAAGGCATTGTTTGAAAGGTATGGTGTTAAGTAATTTTTTTTTCACTGGGTATTTTTAAAGAAAAGAAAAATCTCATTATGAGTAGAAGGGAGATAATTTCAAAGAAGGAAAACTTAGAAGGAACCTGACAAAGTAAGGAATAAATCTAGCTTGTAGTATTATGGAGACTTCTGAAAAATACTATTGATAAGGGTGGATTTGAGTATCCCTACACTTAAATAGATCTGAAAGGAGGAATGGAGGATTGGTCCAGAATATTCATAATTTTATGTTGTTATATTGATCAGTACAACAGTACACATAATTTTGTTACATTGTTTTCACTCTTCCTTTATTTTCTCCAGGTAGTAGAGGTAGCAAATGTAAGTAAAGTAAATCAGTTGTGAGGGTTGAAAATGAGCCTTGAATTCTAATCCTGCGAACTGCATAATATTGATATAAGTGATTAGTGAGCTTTCACTGGCATCTGTGTTTTCACTAGTATTGAATCAGATTTCGTGTGACAGTTCCTGTTGTAATTAATAAAATAAGTGAAGCCTGAAAAGGAATGAAACACAACATCATATTACCTTAGCTATCTTTATCTTAGGTGTTCTCAGTTTAAGGAAACTCTTGAAGTTTATAATAAAGAATTAGAAAGCTTCAAAAAGCGCGGAGATATCGTGACTGCAGAAGAATTGAGGAAGAATACTGAGCAGTTGGAAAAGTTAAATAAGAATATAGCTGATGCTCTAGCAGAATTTGAGGTTAGTATTAATGAACTGAGTATGGAGTGGGTTACAATGTGCTGCATGAGCAAAAGTTTGGTTCCTGCCCTGTTTCTTTTTTCAGTGTTCTGTCCATATATTGTTAAGATAGCTTTAAAATTTCCAAATTCATCAAGATGTGGCAAATATCTTCATGTGCCTATATGCTGATTTTTCCCAGCTACTGAGTTGAAGAGCAAATTTTGGGAAAAAATATTGCAGGGAGTTTTTTAAATTGAGATAATGAATTTCAGTGTTTCCAAGCAGTCAGTAGTACCAAGATGGTATCCAGAGAAAACAATTCTTCTGGCAGAGTTGGCAGAGGCAGAATGTAAGGGAGCTGGCGTTTTTCCTGAATCATGGTTTGTGCACTGGAGCTGTGTTTTCAGTCCCTCTGCTTGTTCTCTAATTAAACCCAAATGTTTTTCAGTTATTTGTATAATTTCCATTTAATGCTGATAGGCATTAAATATACATTTTAACACATAACACAAATTTCAAATGCTAAAAAACAAACTGAAGACCAAGATTTCTAGATTCTATTCAGGGCTCTCTGTCCAATTTACTGTATCATCCTAAGTTGAACAGTTTGTCTCAGCTGTGACTCTGCTGGGAAATTAGAAGGGTTGTCTTTGAGAGATCTCACAGGCATTGTGAGGCTTAATTAATCTTCTAAATCACAGTGAGAGAATGAGATTTCTCCATATATGGAGCCATAAGGGTCAAGATTTTAATTAAGTCCCACTCAAAAGAAAAAATGGAACCAATTAATTGAGTTTAGAATTTAAATAAACTGGTAGTCCTACACATCAACACTATTAATCTGATTTAAATGCATCTAGTATATTTAATTAGTGTGAGTTTACAGCACAGATATCCTGTTATAGGTAGATCAGAACAACTAATTAAGCCCAAGTTTCTTAATACATGATTGCAATGAGAGGTGTTTCCACACAATTTAAATGACATGACAATTAGCTCAGTCAATACATGAATTTAAATACTATCTTGGAATATGTATCTTTATGTTTTTTCTGCCTGCAGCTCATATTGAATGATTACAAGTTTTATGAAAGGCCTGTTAGCATTATAAAAGCACAGACTCAGGACTCAATCTGAATTCAGAGTCCACATTTCAGACAGCATTTCTCTGTGCTTCACCTCCCTACATGTAAAATGAAAAAGACAATACTTTTTTAAAATCTAAATCTTTGCACATTGATTTTTACTGTAAAATCTTTGAATGAAGACAATGTCTTACCGTGAATAAACACAGCAATTAATACCTGTTTTGGTGGGAGCTCCCAGATAATTCTGTAAAAGGAAAAAACCTAATCACAAGTTTAAAAAAATCCTACAAGCCTCTCCAACTGAGGGGCTTACATTTCGATTTCACTGTGGATTGGAAACTTATGAGCCTTGTTTTCACTGAATTCCATGGTACATTTTCTTATTCTAAAATAGATTTGGATTTTAAAATTTATTTGAGTAGTAAAAGATACCCAAAAATGCTAGGTTAACCATTGGACTTGATCTTAGAATGTTTTAGGTTGGAAAATACCTCTATGATTCTATGAAAAAAACAGGGGAATTTTTGAGAACACCATTACTTTATGCACCTAAAATCCACTGGCCTGTGTCAACAAATCTGTCTGGCTTTAAGACATGCCAAATAATTCTGTACACTATTGTCTGTTCAGAAGTTTAAACAGCAATAGGAATTGTTGATGGGTATAACACACTTTTCTTTTTCCCCCTAAAGGGTATTAATTATGAAGAAGATTTGCTTGGACAGGAGAAGAGTCAGTTTCCTCTCTTGCAATCTATAATTACAACCAAAGAACCTTTTGAGCAGCTTTGGGTAACAGCATATGCTTTCCATACCAAATCTGAGGAATGGATGAATGGTGAGGCTTTGATGTTCATTTGAAGAAACATGTTATTTGCAGTTAGTTAAGTAGAAGCTGAGAGGGTTGATTAGTCACGAGAAAATAATTTTAAGGAATAAATGCTGTTAAGCAGTGTGAAATAGAGTTACTGTCTTGGATTTTGCATTAAGATGATTTTTTGTAACACAGTTGATTTCCAGTTAGAGGACAATGATGAAAAATAGCTGTAATTAAACCACCCTGGGAATCTCCTTGTGCTGAAGTGCCTGCTGTGCTTTTTTTATGCTGCTATATTCAGGACCTCTTCAGCAATTGAATGCTGATGAAATTAATGAAGAGGTTGGAAATATGTGGAGGACCATGTACAAGCTCTGTAAGAGCTTCCCAGATGTGCCTGTGCCCAGGCGCATGGCAGAATCCATGAAATTCAAGCTTGATAAATTTAAACAGCATCTTCCTGTCCTGTTCATTGTCTGCAATCGTGGAATGAAGGAGAGACACTGGGAGCAGGTACTTTAAACTCTGCTTGAGCTGTGGAAATATTCTTCCATAGAAACTGTCAGTCCAATATCTTTTATCCTGTGACATGATAGATCCAGTTTTTGAAATTTGTAACGTCACAGGCAGAAGCTTCTTTCAATTCATAATTTATTGTAGAAAAAGCAAATTAGCGTGTTGGACTAATACTTTGTTGGAATTTGTTGCTTGCTGTTTGAAAGTATTTTACAAAAAGGCATCTTGATAACAGATTTATTTCTTACTTTATTTTCAGATTAGTAAAATTGTAGGATGTGAAATCAAACCAGATGAAAAAACTAATCTTAAATACATGTTGGACTGTGGACTCTCAAAATTTATTGAAGAGTAAGAAGTTTAATCTAGTCTCATTTTTTAAACATTATATTTCATAGTGCAGACACCAAATTTTAGTTCTTTCAGGGTTTTGTGTGCTGTTAGAACATGCTGTAAAATCAGCTATAATCTAGCTATATTTATCAAGGTGTGAACTGTCAGTTGTTCTTGTAGCACAGAGGCATAAAAATCCAGTAGTATTCCTAAATCACTTAATTTGCTCATTCAGAATTTTCTGCCTGTATTTGTCTGCCAATTAATGTCAATATTTCTAACTTGGTGAAGCTGAAAGTGGAAAAATATTCCTTGAAGAAAGTGTATGATATTATTAAGAAATTATTATGGAAGGTAGTCTGATATGCAGCTATACCTACAACTGCTTTTTTTTTGCTCTTCAGCTATGTTACAAAACATTTCAAATGTATGTTTCATTTCAATTTAGAATAGAACCTATTGGAGGAGCTGCAAGTAAGGAGTATTCCTTAGAGAAATCAATAGAGAAAATGAAATCAGAGTGGGTCAATGTGCATTTTGGTTTGGCCAAGTACAGGGAGACTGTAAGTAAACACTTAATCAATATATATATCTGAAAATAATTACTTTGATTGTAAATACCAATTGAGAAATATTAGAGGATGTTGCTGCTGATTCTTTGTGGCCCAATTGAAAGTTGTATCTTAGCCCAAAGCTGAGCAAATGTCTCCATTATTATAACTCCTTTTATGTGGACTTAAGTATCTGGAGAGCTTGTGATCTCATATGCTCATGGAGTAACCCTGTCAGTCCCACCAGAAGGGGGGCAACAGGGCCACTTGATGGGCTGTTGGTGTAGTCCCACCTGACCATCTCTGACTGCAGATGCATTCATAGCACACACCTCTACAATGCCAGTGCTACCAGGAAAAACCAGAAGGAATTCCCTGAGAAATCAACAACCAGAGTGTGACATGATGGGAGGCCCAGCAATATGAATCCAGTATTGTGTGGAAAGCTGGACAGTAGCAAAATTTTAACTTGCCCAGAAGAAAGAAGAGTCACAGTGCAAAAGATTGAGTCAGAAGGCACCAGCTTCCTATCACAAAACAATCTCTGTCTGGACCTTTGAAACAGAGGTGCACAGAAGAGATTCCATTTGATATCTTCACATGATAGAGTAGGGGGAAGCAGGATGAGTGGTGAAATACAGTGAGTGCCATTGACTTACCAAAATGTGATGTGTTCACAGGACACCAACATCCTGTCTTCAGTGGATGACATCCAGCTTTTGCTGGATGATCACATTGTTAAGACTCAGACAGTATGTGGCTCTCCCTTCATCAAACCAATAGAAGCTGAATGTCTGGTAAGGAAAAGCCAGTTTGACTGAGCTTGCATGTCTCATAATAAGCTTTCCTCAAGTGCTTCAGGGTATTTTGACACGATAAAAGACATTAGAGAGTTGGTAACTAAGAACACATATTCATATTTTTTATTTTTTCTTGTCATAATTTTGCTTAACTACTAAATGTTTTCATTGCAGGCTTGGAAAGATAAGCTGTGTTTAATGCAAGATATTATAGATAGCTGGTTGAAATGTCAGGCAACATGGTTGTATTTGGAACCAATTTTTAGTTCAGAAGACATTATAGCTCAAATGCCTGAAGAGGGCAGAAAGTTTAAGATTGTGGATTCATACTGGAAAAACATTATGACAGAAGTGGTAAGTGCTAACATTTAATGAATTGTGCATTTTTATGCACAGCTGGTAACATGATTATTAATATCATGTGTATACCCTATTCTTTTCTGCACTTGGGTATTTGGAGTGGAAAATCCTTTGCTAAAGTCCAACAAATTCTAATCTTGCAGTGAAATTTTAGATTGCCTCATTGTTACATTGAGATTTCTGTAAAGCTGGATGTTGAAGGGTTAATCATAGTTCAAGGAAAATGAATTCTAAATGTTTTAGCTTTCTTATGGCTAAATGGTCAGAATTAGGTAGAAAGATGAATGATTTGTGCTTTCAGGATCTGGCTACTTCACTGACAAGGTACAAAGCTTTGTCTGGATACAGTGAGAGTTTGCATTAGACTTACAGGGTGTACATACTTTAGGAGCAACTAAATGGGTTTTTTTTCATGCAATTGTTCTCTAATATGTGACAGCATGGTTATTCAAAAATTTAGTGAATATGGACTGTCAGTAACGTGTCAGGGTAAGGTAATGGGGATAGGAAGTGCAATTTGGTAACCTGTTTAATTCCTGTAAATAAGAAGTTGAGTAAGAGGCCAGACAGTGGTGGTGTGAGCTGTTTGTCAAAAACTCTGGGAGTGTGTGGTTGTATGATAAAGGTGTTGAAATAATCAGTGTAGCTAAGTAGGAGTTGAGACCTGTCCAACAGCTCAGACTCTCAGAATGATGAGGCTGTACTGAAATAGAACCCTCTGAAGAGGAGTGTTATCAGAAAGAGAGAACAGGGAATAATTGTCATGTGCTGTGTCTCTGATAGAACTTACTTGTGAGTGGAAAACAATGTAGCAAGCTCAAGACACAGGAGCAGGTGCCAAAGATCTTATTTGCTGGTATTTCCTTCATTAATGTCTATGAATTTCAAGTTGGTAAAATTGATTGATAGTCTGAAAAGCAAAACTATCAAATAATGCAAATGTATTTAATACCATGAAACACACTATAGAGAAGAATTACAGCATTTTAGCCTCCTGCAGTATATGTGGTTGATGCTTACAATTTCAATGTAAAACTTATTGCAATTTTTAGCAGTTTCTGCTATGTGTTTGTTTTTATAAAGGTGAAAGACACAAAGGTACTTGTAGCAACTGAACAGCCCAAGATGTTAGACAGACTTCAGGAAGCAAATGCTCTCTTAGAGGACATTCAAAAGGGGCTGAATACTTACCTGGAGTCGAAAAGATTATTTTTCCCAAGGTAAATTAATGAAACAGGCCTCAGTTAGGAACAAGAAGCTGTAAGCTCTTTCAAACCATTTCTACTGAACTTAAAAGTCTCATTTTATAAACATATGTGGGACACAGTCACATGCAGCAAAAAATGAAAAGCTGTTCTCATCTCCAGACATAACTCATTTTCCTCAGTTGTGAAATGCCAGAACAGGTGGGGATGGGGAGGCACAATCTGTCTATCACAACGTAAACTTGGATTAGAAAGGCATTATTACTTACAGGGTATTTTTGAAGGAGCCTTCCCATGGCTGATATGCAATTATGTCCCTGCCCCACCCTCTTTAGAAGTGTGTGATGTGTGGGAGTTGTTCATAATCATGAGGAGCAGGATTCAGGGTTTTTACAGGGTACTTAATGGCTGGCTGGAGCCAGTTGGTCTTCTCTCCCTCAGTTTGAGAACCCTTATTCTTCCTTTGCGTTGAAATTCTGAAAAAACAGATGTGATGAGTTTTATAATATTAAAAATTGCTTAAGGAAAGGGATTTGAGATAATAATTTCCTCTCTGATACACTAGTATCTTAAGCAACAAGAAAACCAATTGTATGAGTAGATTATTAAAGGAAATTTTCATAATTGGAAAGTAATTGTATTTTTCTGGCAGATTCTTTTTCCTGTCTAACGATGAGCTGCTTGAAATACTGTCTGAAACAAAGGATCCACTTCGAGTACAACCACATTTAAAGAAGTGTTTTGAAGGAATTGCTAAACTGGAGTTCACAGAAGATCTGGAGATCATAGGCATGATCAGTTCAGAGAAAGAAATAGTTCCTTTCATAGATAAAATCTATCCAGTGAGAGCAAATGTAAGTGGGTTTTTTGAATTTTACTATATGAAATTAGATTAATACATAATACATTGCATAAAGTGCATGTTTTTGAGGGAATTAGGTTTAAGCCATTTGTGATCACATTGTGAAAGGAGTTTAGGAAGTGAGAGTGCAGACTGGTATTCTAGAATCAAAAGGATTTCCTACAAAAAGAACAAGACATATCAGTTTTGCAGTAAATTCCTCTGAAAGGTGGGGCATGTTGTGAGTTACAGGCACTCTTTTCCCTTATCCTGTAGGAACAAAGCATGCCCTGGGTTAAAATGAGCAGGCTTAGCTGATGATGCAATCTGTGTTTTTTGTTTAAGTTTATATGAAACATATCCAGCTGTTTCTTTAGCTGGGTTGTCTTTATATACCTGCCTGGAGACCATGTATACTACAGTATTACCAGTCATATTTTGGGTAATTTCAACCTTTATTCCTTTTATATACAACACCCAGATCTGAAGAAAGCATATTTAAGCCTAACATATTTCAAATAATTTGTCATTGAAGAGGAATACGGTCAGGAAATGTGTATTAACTCTTAACTGTTTTTCTTTTTTGAAGGGCATGGTAGAAAAATGGCTTCTGCAAGTAGAAGAAATGATGTTGGCCAGTGTCAGACAAGTTCTTCAAGACAGCATAAAAGGATATAGCCAGGTAATTATTCCTGAACTGGTATAAGTTAGATTTCACAAACAAATATACCTGAATAGGTTGCTTAAATTCTTAACCAAGGAAACATGTTTGAAGCTAAGTGGAATCCAGCTCTTCTTGTTCAATAGTACCAATTTGAAGTTTTTGTCCTGAAGTTTCAGGAAGAAAGGGTATTAAAGCTTTAGATGCTGATTCTAATTTATTTGCAGCATAAGACAAAAGACATTTGAGGAAATTTATTGTTCTCAGTGCCATAATCTAATGTGTTCATATGACTTCTTGTGTTTGAGATTGATTTTTTGGTTTGAGGTTCCTCGGAAAGAGTGGGTACTTCAGTGGCCTGGACAGGCAGTTATTTGTGTTTCCTGCATTTACTGGACAGAAGAAGTGTCTGAGGCTATAAGGAAAAAAGCTTTACAAGTAAGATTTTATTCTAACTTTCTGTTTCTATGTTCTGAACTCTGATTAATTAAGAGCTCCTTCTGGCAAAGAAGATCCTCAATAAGGTGTTGCAATTTACTCATGCAGAGCTTTATTTTGTTTTTCCTTTTGCATTGGGTCTTAGCAGAGGTTTGTTCCCATTTACTTTGGTGTGTTTCAGGAGAAATCCTTCTGAAGGAAGTTGTATTACTTCATTTATGAGTGATACTGGTGTGAATTAAAGTACCAAACAAAAAGTGACAGACCATTGTTAAACACTATATATTTTTATTTTTAATTCCTTTCTTTACATGGGAAGCCTCAGAGAAACAGGCAGGCAGAAAGCTCTCTTTACAGGGGGTGCAGTTATTTCAGAGAATCACAGAATCAGTGAGGTTGGAAGAGACCTCTGAGCCCATTGAATCCAACCCATGACCCAGCACCCCCTTGTCAACCAGACCCTGGCACTGAGTGCCATGTCCAGTCTCCTTAAACACCTCCAGGGACAGTGACTCCATCACCTCCCTGGGCAGCCCCTTCCAAGGTCTAATCATTCATTCCTTCTGTGCAGAAATTCTTGCTAATATTCAGTCTAAACTTACCCTGGCACAGCTTAAGACTATGTGCCCTTGTCCTGTCACTTGTTACCTGGGAGCCCAGTCCTCACCTGGCTCCAACCTCTTTTCAGGGAGTTGTAGAGAGGGATAAGCTCACCACTGATTTCTCTGGATATTGCTTGACTCTCCTGGTGAGGAAGATGCAGCAGCCAAATGTTTTATTTAATGCAAGAAACTTTTATTACATGTTCATAGTGCCTCTGTCACTACAGCAGTTTTAATGATCACTTCACTAGGGCTTTACTCAAACACATGCTCAGGTAGTGGAAATAATTTCTGTTTAATTCAATGGGCTTTTCTGTGATCCTATTTAAGCTGGGTGGATGAAGATTTATTTGGAGATTAAGTCTGTCAACAGAATGTTTGGGCTGCTTTTTAGATGTTGAAATAGAAAAGTATTAATAAACTTTACATCAAATACTACATTTTAATAATGCCTTTTTGTTTCTGTATTCTTACTGAATATCTTAGCTTTGAATTGCCTGCATTGTCTAACACCAGTTGAAGATCTTATTCAATATATCCAGACAGAGCTAAAATGTTTATTACTTTCAGAGAAAGTATCCTGAATAATACATAGCTGAAGAAAAATGAGAAGGAATCACAGAACAGTGAATCACAGAATATAAAGGACCTCTGGACATCATGTAGTGCAACACCAGTTTAAAGCAGAGCCAACTAAACCATGTTGCTAATGGACTTGGTCCCATATGTCCATCATTTCTTGTGTGAGGGAAGCTAAACAAAGGATATCTTCTCCTCTCCCATTGTAGAGTTTTGTCACTTCCATTAGGAAGAAAGATAAGCCTTCTGCTTATAAGCCTTCTTTCAGGCCATAAATATTTTTGAAGTGTTCATATTAAAATAAAAGGCCAGTATACCAAAGAGAATTTAAAATGTTTGTGTGGTGCCCAGACTACCATTAATATGTTTTGTTAGAGGGGCTGTCTCCAATGATTTCACCCACAGGAGCTTAGGAGCTGCTGGCTCCAGCATCCCATTGATGGCTGTGTTTGTTTCTGTGGCAGGATTTCTTGGAGAAGAGCAATCTGCAGATCAAGGACATAGTTGAGTTGGTGAGAGGAAAGCTGTCCAGTGGAGCCCGGCTGACCCTTGGGGCTCTCATTGTCATTGATGTGCACGGTAATGTGCAGCTGCTGCTCCCCTGGCACATCTGGGGCAGTGCTGCTGGGTGGACTGGTGGAGAGAGGCACCTAAAATGCTTTCTCCAACTTGAATCAGCCTTTACAGAGTTATTGCTCAGCTCTTTGGGCAAATGAGGATTGGTCAGTACTGCACAAGGGTCTCCCATCTACTTAGAACAGACACTGGAATCTAGTTACAATTAAACTGACTCCCTATGCAAATCAATTGCAAATTCCTCTCTAACATGAAAACCAGCCTCTAAATGTTGAATTACTCTTACATAGCTCTAAGTAAATGTTACTTTACTTAAAAGTTAAGTAAACTACCTCAGCAAAAGAGTCTAGATTTTTTAAACAATCTCTGTCCTACTCTGCAGCTCGTGATGTGGTCTCAAAATTGGTTGAAGACAGAGTCACAGATCTGAATGACTTCCAGTGGATTTCTCAGCTGAGATACTACTGGACAGAGAATGATGTGACAGTGAGAATGATCACAACAGAAATGAGATATGGTTATGAGTACCTGGGCAATTCACAACGTCTGGTTATAACCCCACTGACAGATCGATGTTATAGGTAAGGACATACTGTCTGTGAATAATGCTTTCTTTTTCTGGATTGATCTGTGTTTACTTCCTTTTTCCCTGTTAATAATAGGAGGAACCTCAGAAGCTAACATTTTCTTGTAGATTTTGCCTGAATATGGTAAAAATATTTACAATGTATAGCCTTCTACACCGATAGAGTAGAAATAGATTCTACTGTATCCAAGAAGGTGCTTCTGAAAAGAGGTTGCAGGACATGGTATTGGAACTGCAAAGAATTGTACAGTAGCACTGGTCAATTAATTTATCTGAAGTAAGACACACAGTTTGGGTATGCCTGCCTGTAAGATAAATGAGGTAATTAGAAAGCCCTTCACAGATACTCGAATGCAGTTAGCTTCCTGTTCCTCCACTGGCTTGCAAAAAGTTGTAATGGAAATACTTCAGTCCTCAAGTAAAAATATTCAAAGGCATTTCATACTTCACTTCTGGTGAGCCTTCAAGACACGAGTCAAAGCCTTTGAATGATGGTTTTGTAAAATAATCAAATCACTCCAGTATTAACAGGGGTCTCACTGTAGTAGTGTGTTCACTTGAAAAGCAATGTGATTCCCAGGTTTTTGTAACAACCTTTATGCTTTCTTATCCATTTCTAAAGATTGGCTGAATTTATAAAGCCAGCTTCAAGCTCTTGCCAGTTCAAGTACCACTTGAGGGAAATGTGTGCTTTTGCAGGCTCTACCATTTTGCTCATGGCACTGTTCATTTGCTTGTGTAATTGAAGGTATGCAAGGAGGATGCATGTAATAAAAGCCTTGACATTCCTTTTAGGCCAAGTGGCCAAATGTGACCTTCCACAATTAGGAATCACTTATGAGACAATGCTGACTTTTTAGGGCAAGCTGTGAAGTCAGTAGAGAAACAAGTGAATTGTTTTCAGGAAGGCCTGCATAGGGAAGTTCATGTCAATCCATTCAGAAATAATCTGATGTTAAAGATTGCTATTTCTAATGCCCATGTTCTTGATATTGTAGGACATTAATGGGTGCCTTGAAATTAAGTCTTGGTGGTGCTCCAGAAGGGCCTGCTGGAACTGGCAAAACAGAAACAACAAAAGATCTAGCAAAAGCTATAGCTAAGCAGGTACCAAAACTCCCTTTTTTTGCTTTCTACTGTTTATGTTTGGGTATGTAGATATTAAAATGCTATTCTTAAGCAAGTGCAGCTTATTTTGTAGCTATTCATTTACAGTTGGACTCAAACATCTTAAAGGTCCTTCCCAGCCTAATGATTCTGTGATTCTGTTCTTTATTCATAGGAACAGTTGGTAACAAGCTCACATTCAGGACTGTATCTATATGACATCCTGTTTTTCTAATCCAAAATAAGCAACAGTAATCCCTTCCCATTTTAGATGCTAAGAATTTTATAGAGGACTTTGTGGTAATACTGAGAAATGTTCTCTGTGTTTTTGTTGTAGTGTGTTGTCTTCAACTGCTCCGATGGCCTCGATTACAAGGCAATGGGCAAGTTCTTTAAGGGGCTGGCACAAGCTGGGGCGTGGGCCTGCTTTGATGAGTTCAATAGAATTGAGGTATTGTTTTAACTCAAATAAAATAAGAAAGCTTCAATTTAAGATACAAGAAGTTTTAGATTTAGACATGACAGCATTATTGCCAATTTTCTGCTTTTACTTGTGGTAAAGCCTCTTTGTTTTGATAATTAGTGACACAGAAATAGGCACTCTGCTGCCTGCTCTAGAAGCACATGTGGTGTGTTGCAGTGGTGTTGTGTTCTGGGTCAATTTAGCCGGAAAAAAAAAAAGTTCCTTTACAGTTCTTTCTTTTGTATGTGCCACTCATTTGTTGGGAAAGAAATGTTCTTGTCTTGTCCTTGGGAAATCAAGCTACAGGTGTGGAGTTGCATTTGTCTGTGTTCAGCACAGGACAGACAAATCCCAGTGGAGGGATTCCTGTAATGACTAGAGCTGAGTGTCACCAACTGAGTGACCTGATTATCAAGCTGTGGAAATTGACACATCTAATTCTCCCCTTGATCTTACTCTGGTCTTTTTGGTTTTCTTTAATTTGGTCACTGATGACTTTGGATAAGTTTTATCATTACTTTGATGAAATTCCATTTAAGTATATACTAGTAAATGTGGAAATTTAATCCAATTCTATTTTGTATGTATTAGTATCTTTAACTCCTTAATTTTTCTGGTTTTCAGCTGCAGCTTGTTTTCTAGTGAATTCAAGCATTAGCATTTCTTTTCCAATATTCTGTTACCTTGATGCTTTCAAACAATCAGCAAGGCTTAGCTATTATTTACCCTCAATTTTGGGCGTTGAGTGAATCAGTTTTTCTGGTCTGAGTTGAAGGGAGAGTGCTTTTAGAGGCCTCCAGAGGGAGTTCCTGTCCAGCTAACTTAGATGTCTACATTCAGGCACACAGTATTTCCCTGAGGAGGCTTTTGGAAGCCTCTGTTGATCAGTCTCAGTCGAGTAGAGCATAGTGGCACTAACTTTCAGAGGATCCCTTCTATAGACAGCTAATACATAGGCTCCGGGTGATTTTTCCCTGGAGGAATGCAAATAAAGCCATCAAAATATGTCAACAAAATCATTTTATATTGCTTCTCCAAGTGTCTTATGTTTTCCAATCTGTTGTGTCTGCATTAGGTTGAAGTATTATCTGTAGTTGCCCAGCAAATACTTAGCATCCAGCAAGCTATAATTCGCAAACTCAAAAAATTCATCTTTGAAGGGACAGAGATCTCTCTTAACCCCACGTGTGCTGTGTTTATTACCATGAATCCTGGCTATGCTGGACGGGCAGAGTTGCCTGATAATCTGAAGGTAATCTGAAATCCTGTTTTCTTGTAGAAATTAAACTGAATTTGTGACTTCTTGTCTGTAATAATAAAAAAGTCATCAATTGATTAATAAACTGATGTCTAATGGTTGCTTAGCTTAAGGAAGAAAATGAACATCCCCTCCCTTGCTACTTCTGCTGAGCATGGCCCCATGTGCTCTGGAATATCCCTTGGCTCAGCTATTGTGGCTGTGTCCCCTCTCAGCTCCTTGTGCACCCATTCTCCTGGCCGGTGTGCAGGGTGAGGAGCAGGAAAGGCATTGACTCTGTGTGAGCTCTGCTCAGCAATAACTAAAGCATCCCTGAATAATCAACTCTGTTTCCAGCCCAAACCCAAAACACAGCCTCAGGCCAGCTACTGTGAAACAATTTAACTCTACCCCAGCCAAAACTAACACAACTGATAACCTATTCAGGTGTATCCTGCTATGCTTTTCACCCAGCAGGTGAAAATGCACAGAAGAAAGATCTGAGACTAATCATATTGATACCAGTTTACAGCTTTAACTGTGCTCTCCCTAATTGGAAATTCTCTGGGTTTACAATGGTTTGGTGATCCAAATCCCAATTTAAATTTATTATAACTTTGTGAGTTGCTGAGACACTATGGAAAGACCGGTATGGTCCTGGTTCTTTTTCTGACATTGCCACAATTCTTTGCATGATCTTTTACAAAGCATTAACCACACCATGTGCTGGATTGTCTGTTAGGAAAGTGAGATGAATGCCACCTCCCTTTTCCTCTATTTAGTTCTTTAGAATTGACTCTTTCTAAGCATTTGTTACTGCAGTGCTTAGCACAGACCTCTTGAACCTCTCGATAAGATCAGAACAGAATAGAATTCTAAAGCAGTCTGGTAGATTTCAGATGATTCATGAATTCTTTGCATTCATGAATTTATGAAGAGATGCTATTCTTACAAAACAGGCAAAATTTATTACAGTATTCCACAGGCAAAAGTTGGCATCTTACTTTTTTCCTCACAGGCACTGTTCCGAACAGTTGCCATGATGGTCCCGGATTATGCCTTGATTGGGGAAATTTCACTTTATTCAATGGGATTTCTGGACTCTAAGAGGTAAGACATGCTGAATTTTCTACCTTAGTTGAGTCTGATATACCTCATTCCTCTATAAGGCATATATGTGTGTTTGAGGCATATATGGAAGGCTGTTCATGTTTTGTTTCTCTAGAAAGTACTTTTTAATCTCCTGCTTTCTTGTCAATTCTCATTTTCCACCTCATATTGCCAGATGTGCACTTCTACACAGAATCATTTGGAAAATGTATCACAATATCATACAGAATTCCTAGATGATGCACATGTCCTGTAGCAATGCACAGTCTTGCTTCCCAGGTGTCTTGGGCCATCTTGTCAGCTGCTGTGTCTTAGAATCACTGCAGATACTTTGTGTGTATAGGAAGGTGAATTATTTTCCTTGCATGGTGAGACATTTTCCCTCTACATGTTATATTTTATTATCCACAGTCTTGCCCAGAAAATTGTTGCCACTTACCGTTTGTGCTCGGAGCAGTTGTCATCCCAGCACCACTATGATTATGGCATGCGTGCGGTGAAATCTGTCCTGACAGCAGCAGGGAACCTAAAATTGAAGTACCCAACTGAAAATGAAAGTGTGTTGTTGCTTCGGGCTTTGATGGATGTTAATTTGGCCAAGTTCTTGTCCCAGGATGTGCCATTGTTTCAGGTAAGGTATCAGGCCAGTGTGTCTTAGGTTATAAGAACTCGGACAACAGGTCATTATCTTAATTTGGAACAGTTTGATCTAGATGATGCCATATTAGTGTAGAGTTATTTCAGTCCACTGATCTGGAGGAACTCTTTAGTTCTGTTAGGATTATTTTGAAAAACAAACTTTCAGTGGTTCCTTTAAAGTTATTCTATAAAACGTTTCAGATGATATCTTGTTAAAAATCATCTTGGGCTGTTTCATTCACAGAAATCATTCTTTGAAGTTTGTTTTCTGGCTTTGTGCTCCAAAAGAGATGTGGATAATTAAGTTAAGGTCATGTAGAAATTTGAGTTCAGAATAAAAATGATGATGTTTTGTTTGCATGCTGCTTTAGTAGCAAATAAATTAAGATACAAAGCACTCAATATTGAGGACTAAAAGCTAGGGTAGAAGCACAGCCAGAGTCACTGCTCTGAAGTTTTGGAACACATACCATTCTATTTAATCACTGAAATTCTTTCACATCATTTTGTGTAATCCTGATGGGAGCAAATTTGCAAAGCAATAGCAGGGTGTTCATGAAAACTGCAGGCACAGGCTTCTGTTTCATGTGTACAGAATACTTCCATGGCTGCAGTTTGCCTGGAAGTTAGTTTTGTCCAGCTGAGGACATTTAAGCTCCTGTTATCTGTATGAATATTGTTTTACTTGGGAATTTTCTCTTTCTGTAACCTCTGTTTAAATAGTGTTCAATTCTGTCTTTCCTTAACAGGGTATCATATCTGACCTGTTTCCTGGAGTGGTTCTTCCTACACCAGACTATGACATATTTATCAAGGCACTAACTGAAAATATTGAAAAATTGAATCTTCAACCAGTGCCATGGTTCATTGGAAAAATTATTCAGGTTTATTTTCACATACTTCTAGGGAAGAAAAGCATGAGACCAGAAACACTCTTCATTCACTGTCTGTGTCATGATGAATACCTAATAGTTTCCTTACCAATTAATGGAATATTTCAAATGGGGTATTTTTATAGAGTACAAATCATGGAATAAAAGCCTGCTTTGGTCACAGTGATTTTGTAATTCAGTCTGTGAAGGAGCTAATATGTGCAGCCACATTGTAGGGCTTGTCCTTCAGGATAGGAAATTAAACTGAATCTGTTACTAACTGAGACAGTGTAGCCTAGTGAACAGAATGCTGGACTGGGAGTCAGGCTCTGTTCCCAGTTCTGTACAGTCTCCTTGAGAAGTCTTGAAAGAGGTGACCTTGCTTATGCTTCACTTCCAGCCCTGTGTTCCCACTGCCTCCCATTTACTAGTATTGGGGACCTTTTAAACAATACTTACCTTTTTTCTTGTGGAGCCTAGTGACAGGGTAATGGCAAGGGTAAAAATGTGTGGCCTGGGCCTGGGTCATCAGTGGCCTCTCCAACAGCAGTTCAGACTTCATGGCTTGTGTTCAGACTTGCCCTATGCTGCTTTCTAAACCATTCTGTATCTTTCATTTAAACAGGGGTAGTGTTAACTGGTTAGGAAGTTAAAATAGGAAATATCAGCCTTAACATGATTAAAAGAAAATCTTCTTAGGGGTTATTACAGGTCTGCTTGATGGTGGTTTCACTTTGACTCAAGCTTTGACAGGATCTTGTGGGGTGACTGAAGAAGTTACCGCTCTTGCAGTCCAAACTCAGCCTCTATGGGACTGACCATATGTCAGATGCTCAGAGCTGTAGATTCAGTACTTCTTTGTCAGCTTCATTGGTAACCACTGATTTCAGTTCAGAGCTGTGATCTGCAGTGTCTGATGAGTGCTCTCACACCCTGTACAGTGCTGCTGTTGCAGTTGAGGGATGGCATTTAGCAAGGTGAAAGGTAGAATGCCTGGAGAAAACAACTTCTTAAATTGTTTCAGTGAGAATTGCCATAAAAGCGTGACTGCCCTCTGATTTGGATTCAGTCTTTGGTCAGCCAGCAGAGTGCAGAGATCTGGTTATGCCACATCTGAATGCAGGAGGGAGACTTCTATTTTCATTCACATAACACGTAACACTTCTTTTGTGCCATGCTAAGGAGTGGCTCTCCTGTCTCTGGCAGGTGTACGAAATGATGCTGGTGCGTCATGGTTTCATGATTGTTGGAGATCCTATGAGTGGGAAAACCAGTTCATACAAAGTGCTGGCTGGAGCCTTGGCTGATTTGTGTGCAGGTAACATTGTCCAGCCACAAGCTTCTCATTCAATGAAGTCAATTCTATGACTGTTATTTTTGCTTTGCTGAGATATGTCCAGGTTGTTAATTGTCCTATACTCTTCTTTCTTGACTGCAGAATTTCTCTTGATTGAACTATTTTTGTCTGGTATATTTGTGTGATAGTATTTTTCTCTACGTCTACTGGAACAGTAACCTATACTAATGTGTTTATGTTTTATTTTTTTGGCATTTTATTTGTGCATAATACTCTTGAAAAAATTAGCTCTGGTAGGATACTGTAAGTAGCTCCCATAAATATATGAAATCTATGCTGCTCTGCTTTTTTTTCATGTGTTATTTTACAGCAGACTTCTTGCTTACCTTGTACAAGTAAGGGAATTTCCTGTCTACTGCTACCTAGGTGCCACATATCTGGGTTCTTGCTCTGAGCAACTGGACTAGGATCCTCAGGAATCATCTTGTTCAGATATTGAATAAAACTAACCTATCACATTCTCAAGCTCATGTATTTGCCTTTTTACACAGCCAACACCATGGATGAGTTTGCTGTTGAGTACAAAGTTATTAATCCCAAAGCCATTACTATGGGGCAGTTGTATGGCAGTTTTGATCCTGTAAGTCATGAGTGGTCAGATGGAGTTCTTGCAAAGGCCTTCAGGGAACAAGCATCTTCTACCACAGAAGATCGCAAGTGGATTATTTTTGATGGCCCTGTGGATGCAGTTTGGATAGAGAACATGAACACTGTGCTGGATGATAATAAAAAGGTAGCCTAATTTTTGCCCCTGCCCTCGTCCTTGAATAAACATATTTAATTTTAGTAGTAGCAATATTGTTACTGCATTAGTCAAAGGAGGTGTGAAATTCAGGAAAGGCTAATGTGCCTAAAAGCACTGCTTTATTTCCCCAGTTGTGTGAGTGGGTTTAGATGATATTAGATAATATTAATCCATTACTTTTCCCTAGAAGCCTTGTCTTTCTCCTTCTTTATTGAAATGAGGTTGATCATTGAGGCTTTTTTTTGACCCTTTTAGGAAACTGAAATACATGGACTCAGCTCTGTGACTGAAAACTGAACTTGCTTAAATTACCTCTGGAATAAATGAATTTTTAAAAAGCTGCAGGTCATAACTGCTTTTTCTTGCAGAGTTATTTAAAGTTAGAGGCTTGTTCTCTGTGTCTCTGCAAGCCTTACAGTGAGACATGGAAAAGTTGAGACAAGGTCATAAAATATCGTGTATTGTAAGGATACAAATGAATGAATGAGGAGTGACACTAAGTGGAATGTTCAGTGATTTTATGACAGACTATATGATCAGCACTAATATGACTAGACCATGTTTATGTGATGCTCTTCTTCCAGTTATGCTTAATGAGTGGTGAAATAATTCAGATGAGCTCAAAAATGAGTTTAATCTTTGAGCCAGCGGACTTGGAGCAGGCATCTCCAGCAACTGTCAGCAGGTAATGTGAGAGCATTCAAGGTTCAACTGTCCCACCTTGCACATGTATTCCTCTACCACAGGTGTTTGTTCTTCTCAGGTGTGGTATGATCTATATGGACCCACAACAGTTGGGTTGGAAGCCGCTGAAGGATTCCTACATGAAAACTCTGCCTCCAAACCTGCAGGAAGAACACCGACAGCTGGTGCGAGACTTCATTTTTTGCGCAGGTCTAATTAGAAGATTAACTATAAGGTGACATTCACAGTTTGCCGACTTGAAGGCAGGCATGCAGAATCAAAACTTCTTTATTATTATCATTAACAGTTTAGTCTTGAAAGCCTTTTTCACTTCATTGCTTAAATGAAGGAGAGCTCTTTGTGCTGTGTATTGCACTATGTTTTCTGTAGATGCAAATAAAAGTAGATGCTGGTGAGAATCAGCTTTCTATGAAAATTTTATGTCCTTATTATTGGGCATTAAAATCTAGTAAAATAATTGGAATAATATTAGGATTTGAGCTGTAGAAAACTTATTTATATGATTTGAGAAGACTCCCTTTGAGTTTTTGCAGGAAATTAGAATCAAAATCCAAAGAAGTACCAAGATTGGAAGAGTTCGTTATTTATAGTTTTCTTAGTTCATCAAAGTCATTATTCATTAACCAACAGATAGCCTGACCCTTTAGTGCATTTCCTTCAGTACTAGTCCCTGGGAAAAGGTTAGATCATGGTTTCTTTCCTGTTTTCCAGTTTGAGTTCACAGAGCAGATACCACCAGCCATGGTCAGTATTTATTCACATGCTGTGGCACTCCTGCAGGCCCCAGTGAGCCCCACCATGCTGGAATTTCTGCTGTGGCACAGTATCTGTGCTGGGTCCTCTGTAGGACCTCCTCTTCAAGGGAGGCTTTCATCCCTTTGTTTCTGTTGGAATAATTTTGTTGTTGCCTAAGCAAAACAGGAGTCTCTCTAGGCTGAGCTTTGCTCTGCTGTCTGGATTAGTACCTGGGTAACAGAATTCCTGCTGAAAACTTCTGTGTTACAAGCATCTTGTTTTTACCATCAGACAGTGATGGTGTGATGATGTGAACATTTCAGTACTGCCTCACACAGGCCCTTTCCTGATCTCTTTGCCAACCTGGACAATTTCTGATGCCTTATGTTTGACTGAGGGTGAATTGAGGGACAGTGGGGAATGTGGCAAGTCCTGCATTGTCACACAGCTGTTTCCTTTTCTCCTGGTAGGTCGATGACTTGTTTATGTGGCTAGTTGAGCCTTGTTTAGATTTTATTGACCATCATTGCAAATTCATGGTAAAAACGTCCTCTCTTCACCTGAGTAACAGCTTGATGAAACTCTATTCTTCTCTCCTTGGTAAGTACCCTAAGCTGCCTGGTTTTTATTTCAATTTTTCTTTTTCCTGCCATGTTCCAGGACAAAATGCAGCTTATAAGATGCAAGGAAATACCAAAGGAATTCCTTACTGTTGAGTTCATATAAGACAGTCTGTGATCTCACTGATCAGTATTATTAAAAGTTCTTTGCGTACAGAGCTTTGACATTTGGAAACTGGTGTCATTACAAAACTAAACATGATTTTGGAAGTATGTTCTATGTTTTGCTTGCTGTTTGCTGCCATCTGAAGAAAAGAGTTAGGACTATTTTTCTTCTAATTTAATTTTTATTTGTAAACAGTATATTACACAGACAAGATCCTCCATTTGTAAACTGGCTTCATTCCACAGCAGACAGTGCTCTACTTTTGTCTCAGGATACTTTTGCAAAAATGCATTTTGAATTTGGATTTTTGGTTATTACTGGCTTTTAACTAAAATTCAAAATATGTGTTTTAGATGAAATTAGGGAATGTGATGAAGAGGACAGTGAAACCATGTCTGCTCAGCAGATCACTTCATGGCTGCAGGGCCTTTTCCTTTTTGCTTTGGTGTGGACAATTGGAGGGATCATCGACGCAGACAGCAGAAGAAAATTTGATTCGTTTTATCGCAACTTGCTCAATGGAATGAACGAGCAAAATCCACGCCCTAAAAATGTGAAGATTAACAAAAGCAATATCTTCCCAGAAAAAGGTGCTTCTTCATAACTGTGCTTGCCTGGCCTTTCATAAAGCAGTAAGAAAGCTTGGCACTTGGTGTGCCTGGCAGATGTTAAGTCTGCAGCAGAGCCACCATCTGCCAGGCCTTGGGTTGCACAGTTGGGTGCCCTTCCCTGGCTCTTTTAACCTGGAGAAGCATATGCCTCCAGTTACACTCAAACTCTGTGGCTGAATCTGACCTAAAATCATTTGGTGATGATAATGGCACTGGGGGGGTGAGACTGGGGGAGTGGGGGTGTATCTTGTGTACTAGAAAGCTTCCATCACCTCACAGTTTTGGAAATCTCTCACTAAAATTAATGAAGTTTATTTTTATAATTTAATCAGTGGGTTTTCTTACATTGTGTTTTTCAATTAACAGGGAGTGTTTTTGACTTCTATTTTAACAAGCGTGGCCATGGGCAGTGGGCCATGTGGACAGACTACATCACAAAGGAAGAGCAAGTTATCGCCCCGGGGGCTAAGGTGCACATTGGTATCTTTATTATGCAAAATAATTATTTGACTAAATAATTTAGAGGTATGAATAATTATATTAGGCTGTTTGATGATTGCTATGCAACATTTCCAAAGTCTCTGTGAGCTCCCTTTCATGCTCTTGTCACAGTTCTGGTACCCCTAAGACTGGAAGTTCAGCACTGCAGGTGCACATGGAGCCCTGAGATTGCCTGGTGGTTAAAATTTGGGTTCTGCTTTGTTCTCTGACAGCATTTGATATTGGGGGAATCATGGTGGGAAAAAGCCAAAGCCTGAATTTCCATTCCTTCATTTCTGTTTTCAGTGGTTGATCTCATGATATTGTACCATGAATTATTCAGGGAAAGCAAGCAAAGAGACTTTAGGATGTGGGGAACAGTACTGAGAGTCCTGGATCCCCTCCATTTCCAAATAGAGGCCCTCAGATTTTGATGGCAGCTGTGAACTGAATGGAAGGGAAGCACAGCAAAGATCTGCAGATCAAATTTCAAGATAACTTAAGCTTGTTCAACTTTTCATTCCACTGTAGTTGCCATTGTTTGTCTATTAAGTACATGAGAGATGTAAGATGGCATTTCATTCTGCTGCCAAAAATCTTTTCTTGATATCAAATCCACGGCTGCTAATTATAAGTAAAAAAAGAGGAACAGAAAAAAATTTCCATACCAGAGTTCCTTTCCCCTTGCACAGTAGGGGAACAGACCTAGGCCATATTTAACTCTGTAGGTCTCCAGGCTTTATATAATGTCTGTGAACCATAATGTAGGTAATACTGGTTGTGCTATTGACTGTATAAGCCCTGAACAAGAGGTTGGGCCATAGTATTTACTAGAACCTTGTTATAGCTTAGTTTTTCAGACAATAGAACTTTCTAAAATGCATATGTACTACAGGGTTCCTGTAGTTGCTTGCAAATAGTCATGTTGATTAAGGTATTAGATGTTTGATTTTCGTGTTTTATTTTACTTTCCTGCGTAACAGGTATCTGAGCTGATCATTCCAACAATGGAAACTGCCAGACAAATGTTTTTTCTTCAAACATATGTGGAGCATAATGTCCCTTTGCTTTTTGTGGGTCCCACTGGCACTGGAAAAACAGCTATAACTAACAACTTTCTACTGAAACTTCCAAAGGAAAAATACATCCCGAGTTTCATCAACTTCTCTGCAAGAACATCTGCTAACCAGACCCAGGATATTATTATGTCCAAGCTGGACAGAAGAAGAAAAGGATTGTTTGGACCTCCAACAGGGAAAGAAGCTATAATTTTTGTGGGTAAGACATATTTATTTCATTTTTTAAAAATAATTCTTGTTCTGGTTTTAGGCCAAGGAAGTGGTTCACCAAGACTAGTAAATTTGGATTGCCTCAGTGCTTTTTTCAGGCATCCAGAGAATCCTATAATCTCCTGAGCTGGAAGGGACCCAGAGGGATCACCAAAGGATTAGCACTGCCCTTGCTGAGAGGTTTAAATGGTGATTGTCTTCAGAATAGTTCTTAGAGTTGCAGTGGGACATGACATGAAATAAAACAAAACCACCAGCCACACTAAGTTAAGCCATCACCCTAATTATGCCTGTGAGGTGTAGTGGTATTTGATTTTGCTTTGTTCAATGGGTAGCAGGAATAACAACACACAGCCTTTTTCTACCTCTAGTTCAATTATTTTTCCTTCTTAGAAGAAAATTGAATTCCCAGACACTGAGGTTTTTTTATTCAATGTCTGTGCTCTCCATAGATGACCTAAACATGCCTGAAAAGGAAGTGTATGGAGCCCAGCCAGCTATTGAGCTTCTCAGGCAATGGATTGATCACGGGCACTGGTACGACAGGAAGGATTCATCCCACCTCAGTATCATAGATGTCCTGCTTGTCACAGCTATGGGTCCCCCTGGGGGAGGCAGGAATGACATTACAGGTAGGAAATACATGACTGTGGCAGGTGGTTACCTAGCTGACTGAAATTAAGGGGTGGGTTCAGGTTTACTGATGGCAAATCTGACATTTTTCTATGACTGGTGGATCTACAGGTGCATTTACTGAGTGGGTCATTCCAAGTACAGGTCTGTTATGTTCAAGTTCAAATCTGTAACTCTACCAGAGGGAGATGAATCACCATTAGAAACAATTTTTAGAGTTGATTAAAGTGTGAATGACGGAAGTTATTCTAAAATTAGCAATGGGGATTGTTTCTGGTCTCTGTTATTTGGAAAAGGGAGGGAATAGATTGTTTCTGGTTTCTGTTATTTGGAAAAGGGAGGGAATACATCTGCTTGCCATGTCTCTGGCAAGTCTCTTCTGAAGTTGTATCTCCTGCTGCTAAGGTAGGCTGCCTGCATTTATTTACAGGAATGTTACCTGCAAGTCCATGATTCCTGTCACAGCACCATAAGGGAGGTTATATTTTCTAATGAAAAAAATTATGTAAATAAAAGCACTAATGTAGCTGCAGCTACATTATTATAGGCTCTGTAGAGCTGCATTGTTATAATGCACTTCATGCTGCTTTGCTTCTTATAAAAACTGTGATACAGATATAACTGTGTGTGTTCTGAGGAGGCTTTATGAAAATAAGTCTTCTGATACAGCTCAATTTCTAAAATTTACTGGTGTGTAGACTGATTCTTTTTAGGTGAAAGCCAATAACAAGATGCTTGACTTTGTAAAGGTTTTACTGTGTCATATCATAATCAAAAGGCTGATGTGAGCTGGAATTTTAAATTGGGTAATAGCCTTGTAATGATGATTCATGTTTTACATATTCAAAACAGTTGTTTTAAGTTAAATTCTTATAGAAAATGTAGTCCAGTTTATATTTCTTTTGCTTCACTGCTAGGGCAAAAATTTGCCAGAAACAAAATCATGAAGTTGGTGCCAGATTCAAACATTTTTTAATGACAGGCAAACCTAGAAGAAGAAAGCTGAAAAGTGGGACAATGTTTGACCATTTAAATCTCTCTGCATCCTTCTGTGTGTGTTCCAGGACGCTTCACACGGCACTTGAATATTGTGTCTATCTGTGCTTTCAATGATGACATTTTAACCAAGATTTTTACTGCAGTTACTGACTGGCACTTTGGCAGTGGCTTTGATGCTTCATTTCTAAGGTAATGGGATCTATTTACTGTAGCACCTTTGTCTTTTCCCTGTGATTTATCTGTAGAAGTTAAATTTGTATTTCTTTTCCTTCCTAAGGTTGGGTAAGATGATGGTCCAAGCGACGTCGGTGCTTTATAAATTGGCAGTTGATAATTTTCTCCCAACTCCTTCAAAATCCCACTATGTCTTTAATCTACGGGATTTTTCCAGGGTTATTAAAGGAGTTCTGCTCTGTCCACACACTCATTTGCAAGTAAGTTGTAGTTTCATTATGTTGATGTAAGAGAGAGCAGTGAAAAAATTTTATTTTTATAACACCTGAACAATGATTTCAATAGATTTACAGAGTTTAAGATCAGAATAGACCCCGAATTCCTTGTTATGTATTTCCTGTCTGTCTCTGAGGGAGAGAGCTGTCATTTTGTTAATACAATTTGATTTGATATAGTAGAGAAAAAAATGTTTTGACATGAGAGTCCCAGTTTGTGTTGGCAGGAAGGACAAGATGGTAACTAGGTGAGGAATCCAGTTAAGTTAGCAGATGCTGGGCCATGTGCTTAATAGCTTGGGATTGAAAGATTCCCACTGAGTTTAGTCCAAGGTATAGCAAGGTCCAGATGGACATTTCTAACCTTTTCTCTTTGAACAAATCCTGCCTGAGCGATATTTACCCATTCTTTTGTATTTTCATTTTCAGGATGGAGATAAACTGATCAGACTTTGGGTTCATGAGGTTTACAGAGTTTTCTATGATCGCTTGGTTGATGACGATGACAAGAATGTTTTCTTTCAGATGGTACAAGAGACAACATTAAATAGCTTCAAGCAGAATTTTAATAAGGTATTTTTGGATAATGTGCTGGGACCAAGATGATACTGATGCATTTTCAGAAATACTTAAATATTGAGATTAAATCAATATTGGAGGCATTTTGCAATATTTCCATCACTGAATTTAAAAAGTATGGACAATCTTCTATTCAGTATCGAGTATTCATATGAGAATGATTCATAACTTCTGAAGGATTCTGTGTTGGTACAGAGGATGAACTGGAATTGAATAAATGTCTTGCACAGCATTTATCTGTGCTTTTACCCAGGATAATTATTTGGATGATCCAATGGGTGTAGTGGGTACCTTTCTGAGAAGCCTTTTTTGAACTATCCTATATTTGACAGCAGTATCTCTCTGTGAATATGCATATATGGAAACCTGCTTGTCAACCTACAGTATTATTTTCCAGACCAAGGTTAGAACATGAAAAGCAGTGCTTTCTGCAATATTAATGCTATGTAGATAAGGATTATTACAACTTTAAGGAAAATAATTCTCTAATAGCTAGAATTATCTGTTGAATCTTGTCTTTTTCCTAGGTACTGAGTCATCTCTCACCTACTGGAAAAGTCACTGATGATAATATTCGTGCCCTGTTCTTTGGAGACTATTTAAAGCCGAGCAGTTCTGTCAGAATTTATGATGAAATCACAGACCTAAAGCAGCTGACAAGCGTGATGGAATACTACCTTGAGGAATACAACAATATCAGCAAGGCCCCCATGTCCCTGGTCATGTTCCAGTTTGCCATTGAGCACATCTCCAGGATATGCAGGGTACTGAAACAGGATAATGGACACCTGCTGTTGGTGGGCGTCGGCGGCAGCGGCCGGCAAAGCGCAACCAAGCTCGCCACCTTCATGAATTCCTTTGAGCTCTTCCAGATAGAAATCACCAAGTCCTATGGCATCAGTGAATGGAAAGATGATATTAAACAAGTGATGCTGAAAGCAGGCGTTGGGAACAACAATGTGTCCTTTTTGTTCTGCGATAATCAAATAAAGGATGAATCGTTTGTAGAAGATATCAACATGCTTTTAAATACTGGGGATGTGCCCAATATCTTTCCAGCGGATGAGAAAGCTGAAATTGTTGAGAAAATGCAAGGTGCAGCAAGGATGGAGAACAGGAAAATTGAAGCCACACCCCTTGCAATGTATAATTTCTTTATTGAAAGGGTGAAGAAAAATTTGCATATTGTCTTAGGTCTGTATACAATGAGTTGTTTCTTAGAATGTTTTTATTTAGGTTTATTTGTTTTTCTGCTTCCTAACTGCAAAGAAAGTTAGGTAACAATCATGTTTTTATTTCTGCAGCCATGAGTCCAATTGGAGATGCATTTCGGAATCGATTACGGATGTTCCCTTCACTGATAAACTGCTGCACCATTGATTGGTTCCAAACCTGGCCTACAGATGCTTTGGAAATGGTTGCTAACAAGTTTTTAGAGGATATTGAGCTGAAAGATGACATTAGAAAAGAGTATGAGTTTTTTTCCTCAAGAAACGTGTGAAGCAAAAGTTTGTTCCCCTGCCCTGTGTGCCCCCAATGTATTTGATCTGTCCTTATAAATGGACAAAGCTAAGCCAACTCTGGGATTTCAGTACAAGTCAAAGATACTGAGACATATGTATCTGATGTTTCTCAAAACTACACCACTCTTTGAGAAGAGTCCATAATATTTCTGATAATGGGGAAAATACATTCCTGCCTTCCCTAACACTTATATGATTTCATAAGCTTAGAGTAATTTTTTGAGAGTTGACATAAAGACAGACTGGATTTTCAAAGTAATGTGGAAAATTTTTCCCTAGGGTTGTGTCAGTGTGCAAATATTTCCAAGAAAGTGTGAGAGAACTCTCAGTTGGCTACTACGCTACGCTGCGCAGACACAACTACGTGACACCAACTTCCTACGTGGAGCTGATTCTCACCTTCAAGTCCCTGCTGAACAGAAAAAGGGAAGAAGTTGACATGATGAGGACTCGTTATCTTGTGGGACTTGAAAAGCTTGAATTTGCAGCTTCACAAGTAAGTTTCAGATGAAAATGCTGAATATGTGCCATAGGCATACTTTAGTGTGGAGTCTGTATGGTTGAAACTTAGAAAAATAAAATTTATTAATTTGTTCTTCAGTATATTCATGATGCTATTGATAGGTTTCTGTAGAAAGCCAGCAGGAAAAGTTAGATTTCTGCTTAGTAAGTTGAAGAAACTGTGATCTCTACATTTGGATTATAGCTCTTAATAGAAAACAAAATTAGAATGAAGGTACTCATTAAATGTTGAAGGAATAAACAATATAAATTTCATTATTTTCTGAAAACCTTATATGGAGAATCCACTTCAGCATTCTAGTACCTATTGCCTTTTCCAAAATAGGGGAGAAATTGAAAAACATTGTAAGACAATATTAAGATTAATTCCTGAGTAGATTCCAAGTAGGAAATTGATCAGATTCCAGATAAATAATTCCTTTTTCAACCCATGTGATCCAGGGATTCATCTTTCCAAGATACAAACTAAAGGGGCTTCTAGATACTTGCTGGATGAAGAAGATGATCCAGTTTGCAGCTGTTGCTGTCACAAATTCTGTGTTCCATTCCAGATTTCTTTTGGATTTTGTTTTCTACCTGTGCACTAAAGCATTATTTAAACTTTCATTATCTGAAAGTGACTGTGAGGGAAAAATAGAATTAATCAATATATTTCTTATTATTGACATTAATGAATCTTAAAAAAGCAAGTGTATTGCATAGATGATGATAAATATACCTTTTAAAATCGAGTCAGTTAAATGAAACAGCTCTTAGCAAAAATAAACTAGAGAACTAATTCTTTAGATCAAATGTCCTTTTTTAGATTTTATTACTAGAGGAGTTTCCAATCTTTATTCCTAAGACATCAAGATATGAAAAGCATGCAATGTTTTCCCAGATTTCTTCTTGATTTACTGTTGTATTCATCAGGTTGCAGACATGCAGAAAGAACTGACTGACCTTCAGCCTGAACTGATTAAAACATCTGCAGAAACAGATAAAATGATGGCCAAGATTGAAAAGGAAACAGTTGAAGTAGATGCAAAAAAGGCAATAGTGTCAGCAGATGAAAAAGAGGCCAATGATGCAGCTGCTGTTGCCCAGGGTATCAAGGTAGAGCACAAGGGCTTGAGCCTGGAGCAGGATGGGTTCCAAGTAAATGGGAGCTGTGATGATGTGGTGATGTGTTAATGGCGTGAGCCAAGCTCTTAAAGTAACAAAACTGCAGACGATGAATGCCACTCCTACTAGAAACACAGTAAATTCAGGCTGTTTGGAGTCTGACTGCATCTCAGAGTCCTGCATAGCTTCCCTTTCTAGTTCACCTTCCAAAAGCTGTATAGCTCTTACTTCTCTACTAATATAGTCTCATTTTCAACAGATTGAATAATGAGTTTAACTGTTTCCAGGCCCAAAGACAGTTAAGTTAGAGTTAGCTGAGGTAATTTGGCATATGCTGCATGTAGTCCTATTAGGCATAACTTTAGAGGTAATGCCACAGCCAGACATCTGTAACACAGAATTTCCTGTGGGAAGCCTCAAGATTCCTCAATATTTTTTCTGTAACTAGTTGGAAATGTCAGTGATATTTAATATGGATAATTGCTGAGATCAGAGTATAAGATAAAGAATTTAAGCTTCACAGTATCCATTTTTCACCTGAACAGCACCATAAGATTTAAATAAGAACAACTGTATCTAATATTTATTTTAATTCTCATTGCTAAACCAGAGGGACTTTGATCTTGAAAGCTTGTCTTTTTCAACTATCAGTTCAGCTTATGGAAGTTATTAATTTATCTACAAATCTTCCCTCTTTAAACTGTGCAGTGAAATTGTGCACATAGTTTTCTCTCCTAGAAACACAATGTTGTGAAAAGTCTGGTTAATGGGTATTGAAGAAGAGAGAAGGTTCTGTGAGGCTGTGCTGTAGTGGGATGATCAGGCTGCAGGCCTGGTACTGTGTGAAGTTTTACAGCTTTCTGCCCAATGTCTTCACAGGACGAATGTGAAGCAGACCTTGCAGAGGCTATGCCAGCTCTGGAGGCAGCAGAGGCAGCTCTAAACACCCTGAATCCTTCTGACATCACTCTTGTGAAATCCATGCAGAATCCACCTGGTCCTGTCAAGCTCGTCATGGAGAGTATCTGTGTCATGAGGGCAGTTAAAGCAGAGAGAAAACCCGACCCCAGTGGCAGTGGTAATGACACAGCTTTTGTTATTCCTGCCCCAGGAATGTGTGGGTGCTGCTGTGATGTGCTGGTGAGGTGCTTCTGGCATGAATGCAGCTGTGTGCACTGGAGGTGCATTTTGCTGGCAGTGACAAGTACACTGAGTAGTCAAGAGCTGCTTTTGCCATGCTAACATACTGCCCTTGCCCGACACTGTTGTACAAGCTTTGTAAACATGATCCCAGTCACCAGCACAGTCATCTCTTCAACTTGCTTTGACCCAACCTTGACATTTGCATTGCCTTGAGGAACTCTGGGTGCTGGAGGTGTGCTGTGCACCATCTGCCTGTGTTTCCCCTTGTAATGCCTGCTTCCAAACTATCAGTTATGCTGGGAGAGGGAATTCTACTTATACCTCTGCCATACATTAACGAGATTTTTCTGTGTGGTTTAATGTTGCTATTGTGGATTGCACAGGATTTGCAAGGTAGAAAAGAGTCCCTTTTCTTTCTTCTACCTTATGTACTACCTATACAGTTCAATCCTTCGTAATTAAAAATAAGAATTATATAAATGCCTTTCATCCAAAATGATCTTATCTAGATTAAGAAGGAATAGTTCTACAGTTACTGATTTATCTGATAGATGATGCTAAGAAAGACTGTATAGTAATTTGTTACCCTTAATGTGCTTGGTTGATTTAGAATTAATATGCAGTTAATAAATATGACATTGGTTAGTGGTGCTGAAGGTCCCCTATTAATTCCTTTAGGTAATGATTTTCCCAGACTATTTAATAGTCTTTGCATAGTAAAATTCCATTGCCGTATCATTGATGTTAATTCTTCATACTATGTTTCAAAGTATTTTTTTCAGTTTGAACATGCCTCTATTGAGCCTGATTTTAATCTTATTTGCCATATAGGTAAAATGATTGAAGACTTTTGGGGGCCAGCCAAGAAACTTCTTTCAGATATTAAGTTCCTTGACAGATTAAAGTCATATGACAAGGATAGAATTCCTCCTGCTATAATGAAGAAAATTAGAGAGAAGTTTATGAATCATCCAGATTTTCAGCCAGAGGTTGTAAAAAATGTCTCATCTGCCTGTGAAGGCCTTTGCAAGTGGGTGCGAGCCATGGAGGTCTATGACCGTGTCCAGAAAGTGGTGGCCCCAAAGCGCGAGCGCCTGCAGGAGGCTGAAGCGATCCTGGACGTTCAAATGCAGAAGCTGCAAGTGAAACAAGCAGAACTTAAGGAGGTTGTTGATCGCCTCCAAGCTTTGCAAGATGAGTTTGATGAAATGAATAACAAAAAGATAGAGTTAGAGAATAATATTGAACGTTGTTCACTAAAGCTCGTGAGAGCTGAGCAGCTGATCAGTGGTCTGGGTGGAGAGAAGGACAGGTGGACAGAAGCTGCTCGGTTGTTAGGAATTCAGTACATAGACCTAGTAGGGGATGTGCTGTTGTCATCAGGAACTGTGGCTTATTTGGGAGCCTTTACTGTCGATTATCGCCTAAAATGTCAAAAGCAGTGGCAGGATCTGTGCATTGAGAAGAACATTCCGTGCTCCAGTGATTTTAGCTTAAGTAATACATTAGGGGATCCAGTCAAAATCCGTGCGTGGCAGATTGCTGGATTGCCAGTTGATTCTTTCTCCATTGACAATGGTGTAATTGTTTCTAACTCAAGAAGATGGGCTTTAATGATAGATCCTCAAAGGCAAGCTAATAAGTGGATAAAAAATATGGAGAAAACTAACAAGCTGTCAGTTATCAAATTATCTGACACACATTATGTGAGGACGTTAGAAACTGCTCTTCAGCTTGGAACACCAGTCTTGCTAGAAAATATTGGTGAAGAGTTAGACGCTTTCTTAGAACCTATTTTATTAAAGCAAACATTCAAACAACATGGAGTAGAATACATGAAATTAGGGGAAAATATAATTGAATATTCAAGAGACTTCAGGTTTTATATGACAACCCACTTAAGAAATCCTCATTATTATCCTGAAGTGGCTGTGAAGGTTTGTCTACTCAATTTCATGATTACACCTTTGGGTCTTCAGGACCAGCTTCTTGGAATTGTAGCTGCAAAGGAAAAGCCTGAGCTAGAAGAAAAGAAAAACCAACTAATTCTAGAAAGTGCAGCCAATAAGAAACAACTAAAGGAATTAGAAGATAAAATCCTGGAGGTCCTTTCCCATTCAGAAGGAAACATCTTAGAGGATGAAACAGCAATTAATATTTTGTCTTCATCCAAGGAATTGTCTGCAGAAATCTCTGAAAAGCAACAAATTGCCTCTGTAACTGAGAAGGAAATAGATTCTACTCGAATGGGATATAAGCCAGTTGCTGTACATTCTGCTGTTGTCTTCTTCTGCATCTCTGATCTGGCTAACATTGAACCTATGTACCAGTATTCATTGATTTGGTTCATTAACTTGTATGTTCAGTCTATTGCTAAAAGCGTTAAGAGTGGACGTCTACAGGAGAGAATTAAAAATATAACTGAGCATTTCACAGTGAGCATCTACAATAATGTCTGTCGTTCACTGTTTGAAAAGGACAAACTGTTGTTCTCCTTCCTTCTAACAGTAGGCATTATGAAGGGAAGAGGCCAGATAGATGATGCAGTTTGGCGTTTCCTCCTGACAGGAGGTGTTGCTCTTGATAATCCTCACCCCAATCCAGCTCCAGACTGGCTGTCTAACAAATCATGGGCCGAGCTCGTTCGTGCGTCTTGCCTTACCAACCTGCAGGGACTAATGGAACATGTCAGAGACAATTCTTCCAAGTGGAAGCCAATCTATGACTCTGTCAGGCCCCATGAGGAAGCCTTCCCAGATGACTGGAACTCACTGACGGGCTTGGATCGCATGGTTATTCTCAGGTGTTTGCGACCTGACAAAATTGTCCCAGCAGTGCAGATCTTCATCGTGGAACACATGGGAAGAACATTCATTGAACCACCTACATTTGATCTTGGAAGAAGTTACAGTGACTCAAATTGTTGTGCCCCTTTGATTTTTATATTATCACCTGGTGCTGATCCTATGGCAGGTGAGATTGGTATTAAAAAAATCTTTTTTTGTCTGGTTAAATGTCACTGAGTCTGACTAAACTGTTAATAGTGTAGGCCCCCTCATTTGATCTTTAAAGTGTCTTTAAAGTACAATACAACAGTGATGGAATATCAGACACTGGCATCTGCCCATATATAAACAACAGTAGTAAAATTGTTAGGGGGTGGAGTGAAAGTAGTGGTGATGGAATGTCTCGGTCTCTGAGCAGCAATTTGGGGATCTAACAGATTGAAGCATTCAGACCAGTTTATAATTTGTACCTGCATTACAATTCTTTCAGTGGGTGTTGGAGGTTTGGCCCAGTCTTTATTGCAACCCCTCCTCCAGTAAGTTTCCTCCCTCTCAGTTACTAATTAAATGGTGTATAGGCCACACTTAAAAGCACATTTGTTGAATGTCCTTTAAAGTATAACCACCGAGATTATTTTTAAATCTGGTTTTCTGCCAAAAGAATTGTGATATGGAGCCATACCATAAGGATGTATTTCCAGAAAGTACTGATTTTGATAGCAAAGCTGGAGGTCTATTTTTAGCCAGATGTAAAGATCCAGTTTGCAGCTCAACCCCCATAAACAATTGTACCCATCCAATAGAGAGAGTTGAGGGCTGTTGTGCAGCCTGGAACTGAACACTTGGGGCCAAAGAAGAGATCAGCCATTTAACCTGGCTAGTTTTTGTTTTTTTGGTTTTTTTTTTGTTTTTTTTTTTAATTAATACCCCTAAATTTTAGTATATGCCTCAGAGACACAGTGACTGATACAGCATATGATACTACTTCTGGGTTGTTGAGGTGGAGATGTTTTTGTGTTTTCTTTTTTTTTTTTTAATTGAGTAAAATATTTGTTGATTTTTCTCCCTTTAATTATATTATAAAGATGATGAATATAACATATTCTACTTTCTAATAGACTTTGTATTTTTTTTGCATGTATAAAACTTGCCATCACAGGTTTGCTAAAATTTGCTGATGATGTTAGCATGGGAAGCTCAAGCGTTCAAACTGTTTCACTGGGCCAGGGCCAGGGCCCAATAGCAGAAAAAATGATTTACCAGGCTATTACTGATGGAACCTGGGTAGTGTTACAAAACTGCCATCTTGCAACCAGCTGGATGCCTGCCTTGGAAAAAATCTGTGAGGAAGTTATAGTGCCTGAGAATACCAATGATAAGTTCAGGTAGGAGTTTTAGTATTTTGCACTTTTTAATGTGAGCATTTCTTGTTTGCTGAAAACACTACTAAAAAGAAATTAAAATACTTCTGTAAGAATGTCTGAGTATGACATTCATATAATTTATGTGCAGTGATAAAAATTAAGAGGTCATCTTTTCTATCTGTCCAAATTTAGATGTTATCTTTATAGTTAAGCAAGTAGTAAAACTTAGTCTTCTAAAGATCAAGATGCAGGATTATATTATTGATTTCAAAATTAGTATTATTACTACTGCTCTTACTATTCTATGATTTTTTAATAATGTGCTTGTCAAACTTCTTTTTAGGTTGTGGTTAACTAGTTACCCATCAGAAAAGTTTCCTGTTAGTATCCTCCAGAATGGCATCAAAATGACGAATGAGCCTCCAAAAGGTGTTAGGGTGAACCTCCTTCGCTCGTACCTGAACGACCCCATCTCCGACCCTGTGTTTTTTAAAAGCTGCCAAAAGCCAAAAATGTGGCAAAAACTGCTCTTTGGTCTTTGCTTTTTTCATGCTGTTGTGCAGGAAAGGAGAAACTTCGGCCCACTGGGTAAGTTTTAGATTATTTTGCACTTCATTTCGAAACAAAGATTTGTTCTTTTGAAATGCATTGCTGGAGTCTCTCTGTAAAAAGGCAGTACTGTTAACACTATTACAAGAGTGCAATCTGCTTTGCACAGAACATCATAAAGTCTAAAATCTGTTATTTGCAGGGATTCTTGTTCAGCCAAAGCTACTTTTGAAGCTATTAAAAGTATTACCATGGAGAAGACTAGAAAGTACTATTTTTCCAAATTAATATATTATACAGTAGTTACATGAAATTATAGCTTACTAAATTATTAACTTATTACTGTGGTTCTTACTAACAATCAAATTCAGACCTGTTTTAAATTTTTATAATTAAAACTATGCTGCCTTCTCTTCTGCTTTTGTTAATTATGTGCATACTTTGTTTTATCAAACCTAGTGCATGTATTTCCTTGGTGTGAAACAAATCTATGTAGCTGCAGTGTGTTGTTTATAACATAGCAATGAAAATATATGTATTCATAAGATTTGTACTTCAGCTTTTTTCTGTAATCTTCAAATATGTAGAAAACTATATAGAATTTCTGTATAGCATAGAAATGTATGGGCTTAGAGAATCCATTTTTATAAGTATATAAAGTTTATGCTCTGCCCTTGTGTAAATGAAGTTCTCAGTCTTCCATTCCAGCTGAGTCTGTTTTCCTCATAATAGGTTGCTGTTAGGAAATACTACATTTTGACTGAAAGCCACTGTCATTATTTTAATAGTCAGCTGTTTTAATAAGCACTAAACTTCCAGTATGAAGACACTGACTTACTACTTTAGAGTAAAACTGAATTTTCAAGAGGCTATTTTCTACTGTAACATCTACTGCTAATGTGACCAACTATCTGGGTGAAGAAGGATAGTTGCATCAATAGCCCTATTTTTGGTTTGCACTAAGGATTTAGGCTTTCTGAAGGATTCTTTCATTTGGAGTATTTTTCTGTTTGTTTGTCTGCTTGCTTGCTTGTTTTGTTGTACTGTTACTGTGAATGTCATCTGCAAGCAGTATTAATAGATGGGCAGACTAAAAATTGAAATCAATAAATGAATTAAAAACCCCTGTTCTCATTGTGTCCAGATAGCAACAGATTAGCTTAAAGTACCAAGCAGGTAAAATATAATTTTCAGGATATTGTGATGCCAGAATTAGTTTATGCTTAATGAACAGCCTTGTATATTCCAGGCTGCTTCTAGACTATCTGGCAGTTGTATGTTCAGCTCTGTAGGAGGAGTGTAGTACCAACATCAGAATTTCCTGAGCCCAGCTGTCAGTGCATTGCACCACTGCCCTGTGTATCTCCTCTGAATTGAACAGGTTGGAATATTCCATATGAATTCAACGAGTCTGACCTCAGAATCAGTATGCAACAGATCCAGATGTTTCTGAATGAATATGATGAAATCCCATTTGAAGCTCTGACCTATCTAACAGGTACAGACATTACATCCTCTCACATGTGTTTGTTGACTTTGCTGGGCGCTTTCAGCTGATACACTGATAAACTGGTGAGTTCTCAACAAATTGAGTGGATTCCACAGTTGGTTTTACTGGCCTTCCACAAACAATGTGGCTGTCATTGGATGGGTGTTGGAGTTGGACTGTAAATGGAGCTGGATCCCAAACCCTCAGATGTCATTATTGTTTTGACTTGTACATGGCTACAATTACTGATGGCCCAGCAAACCTCCTGGTCTTTGCTTCATGCTCATCACCTAAAACCATCAATGGCCTCTGGTTCACCTTTCTGATCACTGTGAGACTCACACAGGAAGCCTTGGGGCTTCACCAGAGGATGTGGTAACACTCAGGGGTTTAAAGCAGGAGGTGTTGATGTGTGTAAATAACTCAGCTGCTGTGGCTATTCTGGGAGATAAGCTGCTTTTTGGCACCTCCTTTGTCAGCCTTGTCATTCTTGATTTTTGTTAATGTTATGATTAGCTTCATGAAAAAGAATTCTGGGACATGAGTAGCAGTTTCTCAGACCAACTGATAGTGTTCCTTAAACCTTCTATCATCAAGACACATACATTTGGCCCTTAGATGTTCAAGTATCTAATTTCCATTTAATCAATTGAAGACTTTGGAAGATCTGGAGTTTTGGAGCTTCAACTTATTAGAGTTTTACCTTATTGCAAAACAATTCTTATTTGTTCATTAATTTCAGTTTTTTTGTCCTGTTTTTCTTTGTCTTTTTCCAGGGGAGTGTAACTATGGAGGTAGAGTGACAGATGATAAAGACAGGCGTCTTCTCCTGTCCCTTCTTTCCACAGTCTACAACAAGGACATAGAGCAGGAGAAGTACATGCTCTCAGCTGGAGGTGACTACTACATACCACCACATGGCCCCTATGAGGTAAGAAGACAAGTGTAAATTCTCTGAATTATTGGGGAAGAAATTACCTACACTGTGCTTGGATAATGCTGAATAGGACAAATAGAAATGCACCCCATAATATCTTAAAGCCATGCCAGAATGTGTCTTGTGTATGAAATATGAATCTGGTACTTAATATCTGCCATACCCCAGTGGGGATGTAGAGATCATTCAGTACTCTGGCATTTGTTGATGAAGAGAGAAAGCACCCCTGTGCAGGTTTCCAGGACAGTTCTAGAAGGCCAGCAGGAGTCAGGCTGCAGGAATTTACATGGTACTTCTGCACTTCCTTGCAACCAGTCTGACCTTGAAAGCAGCAATCAGGAGGAAGAGGTGGAATGGCATGTGTATACTCAACTTCCATTCTCTTTTTCCTTTCTAACAGCTGCACAGAGATAATGAATGTGCTCAGATCCCACAGTTGTAGGGATGACACATCCAGCATCCTTCTGTGACTCCTACCAGCACTCCTTGGATATTTCTAATGTGCTTTCCTTTCTCTTGCCACTTACACGAGGGTGGTAATAATAACTCCTCCGTGAGTTTTTGAATCACTCAGAACTTTTATATTTATCTCTGTGGAGAGTCAGTCAATTCCTGGATGTGTTTAACAGGGAGCTACCATCTTTAGTTGTAAATGGGAAGGTTCTGTCCCAGTTGGATAATTTCTGACTATCACATTATATGATGTCTGGTATCCGAATGTTTGTTTTACAGTCTTATATTGAGTACATACGAGGTTTGCCAATTACAACACACCCTGAAGTGTTTGGACTTCATGAAAATGCAGACATCACCAAGGATAACCAGGAGACCAACCAGCTTTTCCATGCAGTGCTCCTGACTTTGCCTAGAGAAGCAGGAGGAGCTGGCAAGTCCCCTCAGGTAACTGGGGAAGAAAGATCAATTGGCACTCTGGAAAGGCCCTTTCCTGGCATGTCCTAGATCTCAGAGTAATCCAGCACTTCTCATCTCATGTCTGTAGCTCTGGGAGTAGATGTGAATGTCCCTGTAGAGAAGCAGATTTGGCATAGCACCTTTAAAGATGGAAGATACCTTCATGACTCTGCATTCAAACAGATTAATACCACAAGTCCTGGCAGCTCAGTTTACTCAGGCCAAATCCATGCCCCTTTGGGAGATGGATAAATGACATTTCAAGCCTCTCAGATTTGACTTCCTATATTTTATACACAAGTGGATTCTTGAAAGTGGAATTGATGGCGCCTCATTTCCTGCAGGGTTGTCTAGTGATCATATTCTCTGATGTCTAATATTCTGTAAATAAAGCTTCTCTTGTGGCTGGGTTATTCATGGGGTCTTCCCCTTTTTTTTGTTCATGCTGCACACTTCATCTTTTCCTTCGTTGTGGCAGTAAGAGGATTGTGCTTGTCTGCTCTCCTGCCTGTCTCCTTAGAAATCACCTAAAATCTTGTTGCAAATTAAAAATTACTAACAAATATAAAATTATTGAGAAGGAAGGAGCAAGCAGGCACATGCAGAACAAGACAGGATGATGCTCAAAGTGAGGAAGAGCATAAAAGCACTGTATCTTTAGGAAAATGGACTAAAATACCTATGTGGTTTTACAGAAAAAATATAAAATCCATAGTGTTTTGTGGAATTTAATAAATAAAAATAGGAGTGAAAAAAAGAAATATTTGTTATTTACTGCAAACTTGTGACTTCAGGAAGTTGTTGAAGATTTGGCACAGGACATCCTATCCAAACTACCAAGTAGCTTTGATATGGAAGAAGTGATGAAGGCATACCCAGTACTTTATGAAGAGTCCATGAACACAGTTCTTAGGCAAGAACTAATTAGATTTAACAGGTATGGCTCAGTGTTTTGTGTAGTACTTGTTAAACTGAAATATGCTTGTGTTCATTGGTGCTAGCTGCTCTGACTACCTGTATATAGCAGTAGTACTTGTATTCTTGGAGTATGAACTTAAATCACATTTGAGTTTGTTGTGCTGAGGTACAGCAGCCTCCTTTAGTCTTTGTTATACCCAGGCCCCAATATTCACAGCACACTCTTGACCGTGAGTGCTACAAAGCTCTTGTCACTTGATTTCCCTTGTCTAGAGTGAAAGTTTTCACTGTCTTTTATTTGTGTGCGTGTCTCTCATTTGTTTGCTTTTCTAAAGTTAAGTAAGAATTTTGATAACTACAGGTGAGATAAGGAATTTCTGACAGGACTTTTACCACCTCTATCAACCCTTCATTCAAGCTGGCCTGAGGGGTATTTAGCCAGGTAGTGAGAGGTAAATAATGACAATTCCTTTGTTTTCTCTCAAGGCTTACTGAAGTTGTTCGGAGCAGCCTCATTAATATAGGCAAAGCCATTAAAGGCCAAGTGTTGATGTCTTCTGAGCTTGAGGATGTTTTCAACAGCATGCTAATGGGAAAAGTGCCATCCATGTGGGCTGCCAAATCCTATCCATCACTGAAGCCTCTGGGAAGTTACGTGTCCGATCTCCTCTGTCGCTTGGAGTTCTTCCAGGTCTGCTCAGCTGACACTGAGGGGTCCTGGGGACTTGTAGCTGAAAGGTGGATGGGGAGAGTGTGTCAGTGCTGTCCTTGCTCAGCAGTCCCTGGGTAGCTCCAGACTGTGAGCTGCTCACACACACTCCTGGCCAAATGCACTCTGCATTAGCAGCACTGCAGTCAGCTGGGCAATTGCTCTGGGTGAGCTGGGAGCTTGATCCCTTGGTACTAATCCAGTGCTGCTTTTGGTGGTTTCCCAGTTTCTATTTCTAGAAGATTCATTTTAGTTTGAATTGGTGTCTTAATGACTTCCTTGCTGAAAGGACACTGAGCTGGGTGTGAGAATGCTTTAGAACCACTGCATAACAGGCACTATGAAATTTCATATACATGTCTGTAAATATCTTTCAAATGTGGCACCACTTTCACACACTTTTTGAACAGGCTATTTTATTTTTAACTTGCCATTTCATTATTTCCTTTGCACTCTTAAAACTACTTAAAATTTTGGGTGTACCCTAAATAGTGAGCTACTGAGATGCAGTGAAACCCCATAGAAGTCAGGAGAGAAGAAAGCTAGGAAGAAGTGTCTGAGATTTTTATAAATGGCAGAATTTCCTGCTTGCTGGATCAGAGCATTTGGTCTCCAAATAACCTACAGTAGTGAAGACATTTTGCCCTTGTTTTGCTTTTTCCTACTGCATTGTGTGGACAAGGTCCAAGACATCCTTATGTGGCATCTCTGTACAGGAATGATTTTCTCTGCTAGGATCTGATGTGTAGGCTGTAATGAGTGCCCTCACAGTGATCAGTGAAGAGACATTGGTCAGTGGAGAATGAAAAAGAATTTGGCCTTTTTTCATGTTAGGAAATTGGTGTTTACAAGATTGTAAAAGAAAGTATTTTAATAAAAGTGTCCAAATTCAATTACTTTTCTTGTTTTTAGAGGCCACTATCTAGACTAAACAAAACATGCTTATGCTACTTTCTGAATTTTTTCTCAGTAGCACTGAGTTCTGGTTGTTTCAGAATGAGTGATTATTTTTGTTGCCATCCTAAAGAACTAACTTCTGTGATTTGTTGTCTCTGAAAAACAGAAAATTGATGGAAAGATGCAGAAGGTCCCATCCAGGCTTAGATCTCATAGTGTTGTTAAAGTGTATCTGAAAAGGCATCCTTTGCTGGTGAATTGGCACAGTGAAGCCACAAATATATTGGAATTTTTCTTACATTTGTTTTCTCTCTCCTTATTCAGGATTGGGTTGACAAGGGGCCACCCACAGTCTTTTGGCTCTCAGGATTCTTCTTCACTCAGTCTTTTTTGACTGGTGTTCTACAAAACTTTGCCAGAAAATACACCATCCCAATTGACCACATTGGATTTGAGTTTGAGGTAAGAAAAATGCAGAAGAATTTTGTTTTTCTTGAACAGCTTGAAAAATGTTCTGGGGCAGCAAGAAACAGAGTTTTCAGATGAAAAAGTATTTTATTTAAAGGAGCAATTTCAGACTGTCACTTACAGGATTTAGTGTACTCCAGATAAAATCAAACAATGGTTTAATCATTGCAGGTGATGAAACAGGAGCACACAATGGAGAAAATGCCAGAAGATGGGGCTTTTGTGAGAGGCCTTTTTTTGGAAGGTGCACGATGGGATAGAGAATCCTTGGTAATTGGAGAATCACTACCAAAAATCCTCTATGATCCTTTGCCCATAATATGGCTGAAACCTGGAGAAAGTTCCAAGTTTCTTCATGAGAACATCTATTCATGCCCTGTGTACAAGACAAGTGAAAGAAGAGGTGTCTTATCCACCACTGGGCACTCAACCAACTATGTTCTGTCCATTGAACTCCCTTCAGACAAGCCCCAGAAACACTGGATAAATAGAGGTGTGGCAGCCCTGTGCCAGCTGGATGACTGAGAGGGTGCAATATTGAGATTGTAAAGATCTGCTTTACTCCTCAATGGCTGCATGGCTGGTTTGTTTTTTTGTTTTTTTTTTTTTTAAATGAAATTGTGCCTAAAGATTTTGATGCTGATTTTACTGGGAATCTACAACTCTTGTAAAAAGATTTTGGATTTGCCTACCACTTCTGTGTCTCAGGAGTATGTAGGACAAGGAGAGAGGAGATGAGAATATTCTGTTGTCAACATATGAAACCAATCCTCCAATCCTCAGACAGAATGAGCTACCCAAGCTGTATTATAAAACTGTAGTCAGTCCTTGATGATGTGTCAGAATTTCCATGGAAAACCTCTCCACAGCACATGTATTGGGAACTCAGAACAGTATGCTTGTGCCATATAACTTTTTTTTTTTTCAATATTATTTACCTACATATTCCAGGCACCTGATACATGGAGCTGTTTTCTATCTCCCATAGTCTCACTTCACTTCCTGCCAGCAGCCCAGCCCCACACAGCCACTCACCCCCCACTATCTCATGGGGTGAGATAAAGACAGTTTAACAGGGAAAGAAAAGCTATGCACACAAACAAGGCAAAACAATTAACTCCCTGCTTCCCACAGGCAGGCAGGTGTTCAGCTATTCCCAGGAGAGCAGGGGCCCATCACATGTAATGGTGACTTGGGAAGCCATCACTCCAAATGTCCCCCTCTTCTCCCCCACTTTTAACACTGATCATGATGTCACATGCTCTGCAATGTCCCTTTGCTCATTTGGGGTCACCTGTCCTGGCTGTGTCTCCTCCCACCCTCCCAGACACCCCCACATTCCTCCCCAGCCTGGCAGTATGAAAAGCAGAAAAGGCCTTGGCTCTGTGCAATCTCTGCTCAGCAATAACAAAAACATCTCTGTGTTATCAACCCCGTGTTCAGCACAATCCAAAACACAGCCCCATACCAGCCAGTGAGGAAAATTGACTCTACCCCAACTTCCTCATCTTGCCCTCTTGCATGTTGGACTAATAACTGCCTGAAATTTTGTACTTGTTTAAGCCCTTTCATCAGAGAAGCTCAAAGTAGCTTGCAAACATTAATTAAAAATAAAATAGCCCGAACATCTTCAAAGAGCTGTGCAGTCATTAACTAATCCCCACAGCATGCCAAGAAGGTACTAAAGATGCATCATTAGACTTGTTGTGTACACAGGACAAGAGAAGCACAAAGATCAAGGCAAACATTTAAAAAAACATGCACTAAACAGACATCCACTAATTGGGGGTCTTGTATTTTTTTTCATTACCCAAATTGCAGCATTTTAATGACTTGCTGGAGGCCTCACAAAGTCAGAGATTCAGCCATCATTTGGCAATTCCCAGTATCCTGCTTCAAGCATTAAGGGGTGCTGCTACAATTCCTTAAAAGACACAGTTCTTGCCATAGGAATTTGTCTGTTGTGTTGTCCTTAGGTGAAAACAGTTCATGATTGTTTTATTAACCACTGGTTTGTTTTGTGCAGATATTCAGAAAACAGTAACTGTTAAGAATGGTGCTGCAAGGTCAGGCAGAAGTGTTGGGGGTGTGTGCAGTGCTGCTCTGCAGGAAGGTGCACAGGTAAACAGCAGCTTCATGCACCACACCTGACACCTCATTAACAGAGCAGCACCAGGCACTTGGTGCATCACTGCTATGTGGGAGTAGAGCAAAGATGTCAGGCTAGGACACCTAAAGGATACTTGTTTTATTAAAAGGGACAGAGATGTGCATGTGTTTCAAATTACTGAGGAAGAAACTACTCTTAACAAATTAGACTAAATGATATTTGGCACCTATACCAAAATAAAACTTGTTTATGAATGTTACAGCACACTCATCCAAACAGACAACAGTTTTTAAGAAGAGAATCATGTTTCAGTAGATCTATAAATAAATAAATCAAAATTGGTCCTTGAAAAAAATTATTTTCTTAGAGTTCATAAGAGAGATACTTAGTAGTTTTCATATAACTTAAATTAACAGAACTGTATTATACATTTAAAAAAAGCATTGTGGTGATTATTTGATTTTTGAATGTCTGCATCTAATTGTTGTAATTGCATCAACAGTTCAGATCACTAATTAGGTGACTGTGGTGTCAGAGATAATAAACCAGTCATAAGCCTCCTTGTGTGGAAGCTCTGTGTGCAAGCCACAGGGGCAGGACCTGGCTGTTAAATCCTTCCCTATGGATTGATCAGCTCAGTCACTGCTCTCAGAAGGATCTTTCTGCTCAGACACAGCTTCTATATCAAGGCCCTGGTGACACCTCACCTGCTGAAAGGGAGGATGGGCTAACAACAATTAACTCTAAAATGAAGGTTTGTCAATCCTCTTGTAGATAATACTAGTCTTGCAAACAGTCCTCTAAATTAAACCATTTTTAGAAGTCAGATTCACTAACTAAATTATATTTTATGGAGATCAATTACTTTTAAACTGTTAGAAATCTGTGTAATAGCTTGCCATGTGGGTTGCTTGTTAACCCCCTTTTTGTGAACAAACAGTAATTGATAGTTTATTAAATGCCACAGTTGTGGTTCTTGTAAATATACAGTGACTTTGCTATGACATGTGTGCAATGTCCTTGTTCCTGTGTTGATTTTCTAAATGCTGCCTGTGTGCTGATGTTTAGATTTGATATGAAGGCATCTCTTGGAATGTCACTAAAATGTATTTTAAGTTTTTGTAGACATGATAAAAAATACATAGATAGGAGTCTGTGAGAGAGGGCTTGTGCATCCCCTCCCCAGGGAGGAGGCATGGCTGACCTGCTTTAGCTGATGATTACAGCAGTACATGATTTCCTAGGCTGCCCTCCCTAGTACAGAAAAAGTAATGGAATTTACTGTCAAGGGACATCTGTCTTAAGAGATAATTTTCTGTGGTTCTTTGAAATGAGCTTATTTCCTTAGCATTGTCTAGACCTTCCTGGAGAATGACAAACTGGCTTAACATTAGAATTCACAGCCTTTCTTGGCTGAGATGCATTTAGAAAAAAGGAAAAGGCAACTCAGCCGCTAGTTGGACATGATAGAAATGTGAAAAATTTTTGGACAAACTAAGTACCTTGTAATAGTAGTATTAGAATCCTTGGATTAACAGGTTTAGAATTTTCATTTCTTAATTAGAAGCACTCATTAAATAAGCCACAAACCCCACCTGTAATTACTTCAAATTGTAGATTTACAGCCTTGGTAATAATTCAAGGCAGATGGAAAAAATGCATTACAGAGCAAGAGACAGATTTTCCCTTAGCAGAGACAGATTTCCAGCTAGGGATACTGTAAAACAGACAGGGTTTGTACATTTTCTTAGGAGACTGAAACCTTCCTCTTATCTATACAAAAAATCTTTTTAGAAAGTACTACCCCTGTGGATTTTAACACTGCTGGGCTGTTAAGGGGAAAATTATACAATGAAAAAGCAGAAGACAACACAAAGACTCCAAATTCTTCCACTTATAGCTAGAATATTGTGCCTAACAGGATTAGAGTTACTAGTGAAAGTTGCAGGTCTCTGCTCTAATTATCATTCTTGGAAATGAATGTATAGGTGTGATCAAGTAAGTGACCTTTCTTGTGACAGTAAGTGTCTGTGGATAAAAGATGGATGTTACTGGTACCATTACCCAGACAGCAAGGTCCAGCTTACCTTATCTTCTTCCCATCTCAAAGGTGCTACCAGAAGCTGCTTGTATTAGTAGGAAGATGGATTAGGTAACATTTTGGTGCTGTGATGCTGCCCTGGGGAGCTGCTGCACCAAAATGAGCATTTCCTCACCCCCAGACCACATGGAGGGGGTGATTCAGTAAGGAGGTGCCATGTCCATCTTCTTAAAAGATTGTGTGCTTGCTAATGTTAGTTGTAAGTGCACAGCTTCATAAATTACAGCCTTAGTAATGATGGATTTAGGGACAGAACTTGTAAAAATTAGGTGTTATTTAGGGATTCAAGGCCAGATACTGTGTCAAGAAATTCTTACTGCCTTGCCTACCAGCTGGCTTGCAGGAGAGTTCATGTAACTGACTCAGGACTTTTATTCCTGAAGAATATGAGGTTAATGCCATCATTTTCCTGTAAATTATTCTAAAGCATCTCCTGATAGGGTGATAAATTGGAAAATGACAGTATTTACTGGAAGGGGAGTAAGAGAAGGCTCAGCAAGTACAGGACAGAGTGTACACTGACTGGGTGAACCCAGTGCATTTCAAATTCTGCAGAAAGCTGAGGCATTTTAGGACAACCTGGTTTTGCAAGTAAAATTAATGTGCAGGAATGACATATTGTGCAATCATTGGGATACTTCTTGACAGAAGTTATAAGAGCCTTGGCATCTAATGCAAGAGTACCAGGTGAGATGTCTGCCTACCTGAGTTGCAGATGAATTTTTTTTATGAGACTCCCCCAAAATGGTAGTTGGTCAGTTTGACCTCCAAAAACAAATGACTCTAGTTAGATTCTCCTTTCCATACTGACTAACTTAAAGCTATGAAAGAGAGGGTTTGCTCTCTAGACTTGAAAAAAGAGCTGATCTAATCCTTCCTTTAGCTGAATAGCCTGAAGTTTTAACAAATTTCAGTCTTTGCCTTCTGGTGATGGAGAGTAATGAGGATGAAGCCCCAGTTAATAATTTTTCAAACCCTTTGAAGAATTATTAGGCTGTCTAGGATTTTAAGGCACCTCAAATAATGTGGTGCTGTTACTTGCTGGTTTCTCAGTTAAGAAAGTGGATACTCATTTGAGTTACCTGAGGGTGTTTGAACCTTTTAAAAATTGCTTCTTTGTGCTTTCCTTCAGAAGTAAACTCAAACTCCTGTTGTTATTTCAACTTGGTGTAAATCTTCTGTAATTTTAGGGCTGTTCTTTGGAAATAATCTACATTTTACAGTATGTGCTTAGGAAAGAGTTGTGACTGTAACACAGACAGTAAATTTAGACTGCTCATTTCCATGGCTGTTTATTCACCTGATGTGCCAGAGCATCAGTACCTTCATTAGTCACATGAACTTCAGCAATTCAAAAGATTCAAATGATAGTTTAATGACAAAGAGTGAGCTTAAGCTTCCATTCAAACCCCTTGCCTCTGCACATTTTGGCTGAGCTCAGCTGATGCATCCCTACACTGCTGTATCACAATTAGGATATGAGATTAGCCTGTATTTAGACTTCTTTCAATGAAGAACTAAGCAGTGTGTGCAATCATGTTAATTTTTGGTTTTTTGCCTTTTTTATGCAATCCCCCTTTTCCTAGGCTAAAGGATTTTTGTTTTGTGTCTTCCTGGCAGCAGTAAATTTGCAAAGCTTCCACTGTCAGAATAATTGCATTTTACCTGTTACTCCCCACATGAGGCATTCCCAGGAAATAATTATATGGGAATAGAGACCTTTGTGGACTGGAGCCATAAAGGGTAGTGAGAAATTGGGCTAGCCAGTACCTGTCATGCTGATTCACTCTTCTCATTATTTTCTTATACGTTCTCATCTGCTTGTAATTTTTTCACTCTTATAAGTGCATTTTTAGGAGAGGAACTGTCAGTCTGTTCTGCACAGGACCAGTTCTAACTTACTTCTCAGGAAGACAGCAATATTTCTTTGTCATTGTTTATTAGAGCTTGGAGAGTTTCAAATGACTTGGTGAGCTCAGAAATGAGATTTCATTGATTTCTCCCACTTTAAAGGGAAATCATACAAACATGCACATGTCAAATTTGCTGTTTTTTTTTTTTTTTTTTTTTTTTTTTTTGCCACTAATAAAGTCAGGCTAGAATAGGTTGTCCTTTAATTGCTCTGGACTGTGCTTAGGTAGTGTCCAGTACAGTGTGGCTCTTGTCCAGGCTTGGTCTCACAGGTATTTCAAGCCTGAAGGATGGAAGACTCCCCCAGCTTCCCTGAAGAGAACATGTCAACAGCCTGGTAAAGTCAGAGGACTGCAAAGGAGCCAAAACAACTGGTAGGCCATGAAAAGAAAATTAATTTCATTTTACTTCTATTCATGAGGCACCTGGGAAACAGCAATACCCCTAAAACTTAAGAGACTTGTAGATACTTTCTTTTACTAAAGTTGGGGTTCAATCCATAACGTAAGAGTAAAAAACTAACACTAAAATTAGAATAATTGTTGAGAAAGCCAGTGTTCTGATTGTGCTGAAAAGCTGACCATGTGAAAACACACAGTGAGGACACCAAAGCATCCTAAGCTTGTTCCCATAGTGATACCCTGAAGGCAGAGTTTTCAGCCAGTCCATACATGGGAACCTGAGGAACCCAACACTGGAATGTTTTACTCAGAGCTGTGTAATAACATTCCAAACTTTGCATTTCACATCCACACCCTTTCCAAAGGAAGAGAGAAAAAAGCTGACATAGAGACTCTAGGCCACTCCTCTGCAGTTTGCAAAGGAGTTGTGGCACTTCTGCTGTCTCTTCTACTGTCCAGAAACAAAACCTCCCCATCAGGGTACTGTGAAACTGGAGCTCTCCCCCAGGGACAGCAGGCAGAGCAGGGAGCAGAGAGGAAGGAGAGCAGGTGCATGGTGCAGTGACTGTATTCCCACTGGCATTCAGAAGCTCTGGGGGAACTGTGTCTGCTTGACTGTCCCAGACTTCCTTGATTTTGGCTGACCTTACACAAGGCACAGTCTTGAGTGACAACTGAGCACAGAGACCCCCTCAAACCACCAGAGAACCCTGTTACAGATAAACAGAGTTTGAAATCCTGCTGCCGTTTGTCCTGATGTCAAAGTAATCTTTGTATCACACCTCACTCCTTAAAAAGTGTTACTTTTATTGACAAGTCAGTGGTTGAAATGTAATAAATACTAAACCAACCTGATCCATCATACACAATGGATCCATCTGCTTTCTGGCTTCAGGAAATGTGTGAACAAGTGACCACACTATTCACAGTTGTGCACACAAATCACCTGGATTGCAGTTCACAGTTCAAAGGATGTGATTTCACATCACAGCTTAAATGAAACGGGTGGCTTATGAAACTTCATCATGGGATTTCAGGTATATTGGCTTAGAAATCTTCCTTAACTTTTCCTGGTGTCGCAACGTACGGCCTTGTTTGTGGGCAAGGCCCATAGGAGGCAGATGGATCTGGAAAAGAAAATCCCACCAGTTAGGTGCATATTGGGAAGAAAAATACAGGCTAAGTTTCACTGAGTTTGGAATAATTTCTTCACACTATGGAGAGGGTAACTCTATTGTCTCAAGCCAGGTTATTAGATTTCTAGGAGGAGCACTCTCTGAGGAGTGATTAGTGTCGTAATATTCAGAACTAATTGGTGGTGTAACTAAAACAGGTCTAATTGTTCTGTTTATTAAAATCCCATATATTTCAGGCCTTAATAAAATTCTATCTGTGCAAGGCCTTAGTAACTTTGTTTTGTAGTTTGGTATCAGACTGCAATAATACTTGATGAAATAGGATTGGTGACAATGTTCCAGAGCAGCAAGAACTAGAAACCTTAAAAATTCTTGAGTAATGTCTTGAATCACTGTGTGATTTATTCATACCTACTTAACAAGTTACAAAATAACCTCAAACTGTATGTACTGAAAGGCTGCCTTTTTACTGCCATGATTATATATATATATATATATATATATATATATATATATGGCACATTAAAATGCACAATCAATGTCATTGACTCCATAAGCAGAAGGAGCAATAGGTGACAGACTCTTCCTTTGATTGACAAAGTCTTTACATTTCATAAGACTGTTAGTGGGAATCATGCAGCTGTAACCCTGAAATGACTGAAAAATGTAGGTGGTAGCAGTCAGGTGTTACTGTTGCTGAGGCTGTCATCCTGTAAGATGGGTGTTTAGGTGCAAATAGTAGTAAAAGCACTGACTAAAGCAGCAGTAGAGATTTCTAGAATCTGAAAAATAATAATCATCCAGTTTGTCTGAGAGCAGATCCTTTAGGATTTTGAAACCACTGCAGAGCACACATTTTAGGCCTATTTCTAGGAACACTGTTTGCCAGCTGTGCATTGCTATACTGTATACTGAAACACATGGTAACAGTGACCATAGTCTAGGCAAGCATCTGATAAAGATACAATTTTAATTTTGACCATGACTGCCTTGATAAGGGAACTGTAGATGTGAACAGTTCCCTTACTCATCAACAGGACTAGAGAGGATGCCTCTATGGGAGGCAGCATAAAGTATTAAGTGACTGGGCAGTGAAACTGTATTGAATGGTGCACTAGAAAACTTTGCTGCAAATTCCAGCATTTCAGTAAGTTTGGACATGTTCTTCTGTAGGAAGAAGGGAAAAGAAGCAGCAACACAGAGAGGTATTTCATAAAACCTGATTTGTGACCAGGAGAACAGTTAACACTAATGTAGGCTATAAAAATTATTGTACCTATGGCAGATGTAATTAGGTATTTTTATTCTCTCATTCTCTTCTAATATTTGATTCCATTACCATGTTTCTCTGTATTCACTGGTTGGCTAAATACTCAGAGGCTTTGGGAATTTAGTTCATGCAACTCCATTTAGGCTTTGACTCCTTATTTTGAGAAGAAATTCTCCAATTTACAGTGAAAGATAGAGAACATGTCAATGTACATTTGGCTCTGCTTTAGCATACATTTAAATGCCAGCTCATCTAAAAATGCAGTGCAGTGAGAGTGATGGAAACTGATGATTTTGTTGTACAGGGAAAGCTCAGCAGGTATCAGTGAAGACTTTGTGATTTATACTCACAGGTCTTGGGTAGGGGATGTTATAGTGAAGTCCAATTTCTATTCTTGCCTCACATTCTTCTATGCACTGCTTAATCAGCTTTGGATCCGTTACCTGTGATGATCAGACAAACAAGTGGTTTAGGAGTACAGTAATTAGCAACTGGAAGCTCAAGTGTAAATGATGCGCAGCATGTGGCTTTCCCTAGCTTATTTTGGCAAACTCAAGGATACAAACTCAAGGATGAATTGTATTTTTCACACCCATAAAAGGTATCATTGGTATTTCCCTGCACTCAGCAGTTCTGGGCTTGATGGTGCTGAATGTTAACGCCCAGAGGCTGTCAGGACTAAGGCTACAGAAGCAGTTTTTTACCCAAACATGGTATTTTCTCTGTAAAAAGACAATACACATGTAAACTATCACTGCATCTATGAAAAAACCATGCTCATCTGTTCATCACTCTGCAAGGTCACCAGTGGAGAAAAGAAAGACACTGCTTGGTGTATGTTCTGTTATCATCCTATCCAGAAACTCTCTTTGAAGTGAGAAATGTGGTGTGAATTATGACTTAAATTCATTTTTTTGATTTTGCATTACTTCAATTTAGTCCCAGACCAATATAGGATATAAATAAGTGTTGTGATCTTGAATTATAAGAAGGGCCTTTGATTACCAGGGTTTGAAATTTCTTCCTTAAGAAAAAAAATTAAAGTGCTTCTTTTAAAAGAAGTGCCAATAATTGCTGCTTTGAAAAGAAAAAAAGAAGCTGCTGAGTTCTGTTTGCCATTGCATGGGTAATGATACACTTAGCTAACTTTGTAAAGATCAAAAGCTGCTTCAATTACACAAGCAGTATCTTTGGATTTTAATTTCTTCTTGGCACTTTTTTACTGAAAAAAGACCTTTTAGAATTCTACAGTAGTTAATGAAGAGCTGAAATGGTTTGAGTTTTCTCAGGGATGATATTTAAACTGTAACCCAAATACACCAGCATTTAAGGTGAATGAAATTTTAGAAACTCAACCCTTAAATTCCTATCTTAGCATCCAACCAGAGAGTGCAAAGAGCAAGAGAAGAGTTATTTGGAAATTCAGCATTGTGAGGACACTCACGTTTCTGTTTTTCTGGAATAACGTTCTGGCTTCATTTCTGATGTACTCCTTCTCTCTCATGGTTTCCTCTGTCTGTCCTGATGCCGACTGCCAGCTCTTGGCTATTCGCAAAACCCTGCGGTAAAGGCCGAGAACTTCTTGTCGAGTTGCTGGTGTCATCTAGAAAGACAAGGCAAACCCCCCAACATATGCCTGAATATTTGAGTTGCCAAAAGGCCAGAAAGCAGGACATTTGTTCACACCATTAAATTAGTTTAAAAATATTTCTGCCATCCAAAGATATGCTGAGCTATGTGAAAAAACCCTGAAATAGCTGTAGACAATAATTAGCTGTTGAAAGTTGAAGACTCAGTCCAGCAAAGTATTTATATAGATACTTAAGTCTATCTCCATTCAAACAGCTTGAGCCCTTGCTCAAAGTTAAGCACTTGGTTTAGTGCTTTGCTGAATCAAGCCTGGTACAGGAATGTCTGGGTTCTGTTTCACTGACGTTCTGCAACAGACATTGGGCAAGTCACCGAAACTCTACACATCCCCCTTCCTGAGACACTGTTGTACCAATGCTGACCCTATCTTTGCAAATCTGTGGATGAAATACATGTTAAAACCACCACAATATTGCTGAAAACTTGTATAGGCTCCAGGGGCTGAGAGGCTTATTTGCAATACCGTGGCAGAAATGATTCAGCTGGAGTTTGAAGTGATGAAAAGGTGATGAAAGCTATTTTATCTAAGCACTCAGAAGAGGCAGACTAACTGTGGATTTAGGAAAATCCTGAATGTCTTGATTTTCAGAGAGCTGTGTACCTGCTGAGCCCACTGAATCAGCCTCCAGGTGTGATAAGACTGTTTGTCAGAAGAAAGAATGAAATCTTATTCTTGCTTTATGTAAATGAGTATTTTATCATGTAACTGGTTACACTGTTTCATGACAGATCAGAAATATCCCTGAGACAAATCCACTTCTGAATAACAAAATTCCAGTCAAGAATTAAATTGACAGAAACAATGACTTCTGCTCAAGGGGCACTGCAGCTGTCAAAGGTACCTTACTGTCCCAAAGGAAGGTGCAGCAGCACTGCCAAGTAAGTACATGGGTGCAATGAGGAACAAGTGTCAGGGACAGGACATTATCTGACTATCAGGATCCATTTGCCAACCTGGAGCTCTAATTACTGTGGGTGAATCTACCCTGCAATCAGACCTGTGTGCTGGGAATGGACAGTTTGGAGCAGAATAATTCAGACAGCCTGACCTTCCCTCTGGAGGGAGCACACTCTTGGCCATGAGGAAAAGCTGTTTCCTAATGCAGCACCCAAAATTTGGCAGTGTGCTGTGGCTCAAATCCCTGCAGTCTGTGGCAATTCCTGGGATTCTGGGTTGTAAAAGAGGGGCTGGAGCCAATGGCTTCTCAGGCTGTACTGTTCTTTAGCTGCTGTCTCCAGCACGGTGGCTGACCAGAACCAGCCTCCTGTGGCTCCAGACACTCACACCCTCTTTCCCTCATCAAAGTTGGAATTACAGATGCTAACCTGAACACAGGGTTTGCCTCATGGTTCTTTTTCATAAAAAATCCTGAACTATAAATTCCTACCCTTATCTTAACCATTGCTGTCATCTAAAGACCTTTCATGCTTTCAAGAACTATTTTTCTCTGATTCTTAAGAGAGAACATTTTTGTTTTGCTATTTGTATTTTAACATGTTTAACCAGTCATATATTTTTCCCCCCAGATAAAAAATTATTCTTCCTACACAGCAGAAAGTACTTCTAGTAAATGTTTATAGTATTTCTAGGAAATGAATTCCATGATAATATAACTAGGTAGTCCCAGCTCATCAAACAGTTTGAAGTAACTGCTTCACTTTATCCACTCTAGAGCTCCATTTCAGGCAGTGAAATCAGTCAGACACGAAGGCACAGATGTACCAGTATCTGAAAAATCACTCCTTCCCCCTGCTAGGTGCATATTTTGTACAGAAAAGAAACAGTTCAGTTACAAGGGTTAACCTAGCACAAGCAGAGTCCCAAATCCTGGTCTCACCTAGAGCCTCTCCTGACTTCCCTCCTCTGCTTTTATCTGAAGGTGTCACCTCTGAGAAGCTGATAACAGGTTAGGTTTTCATGTAATCCATAGAAAAAATAAAAGGAACAATGTTGGGGGTAAAAGTGTTTAAAATACAGGCTTCAATTCTGATCTATGCATCAGACAATTTCCAAAGTGACAGCTTGGGACAGCACATGCCCTTTGTTCAGAGCTGACTACACCTGCTGCACTTGGATTTTAGACATACCAAGAATCTGTTTAGAAAGATTTTATTGAAAATCTAGAACCAACAATTATTTTCCCCACTAGTTTCTCCCCCTCCCCCACCTATAACTTACTCTTTGTTCTTTAACTCCTCTGTGCTGGAATTGCTACAGAACTGTGAAGCCCCTCATGTAGGCATGGACTGCACTTCTGCATTCTTGCTCTCCTTCCCACATAGGCTGGATGATGTAAAAGACATTAAGCAGCTATTCATCTCTACTCAGCAGCCAGCTGCTCCCAGGGCTCATTTAGTCAACAAATCTTATCATTACAGACCTGCTCATAAGCCATTTCTGCAAAGATACATAAATGAAGGTGTGAGGAGCCCTTTACAGATCGAGGACTTCTGTCTATGACAGGAAAGGATGAGAGCAAATAAGACAAAATTCAAAGCCTGGGTCAGATTCTGATCTGAGTGGGAGTATAAATAGGGAGTAATTCCACTGAGAGCAAAATTACTTCCAACTTAAAATGTTGTAAATGAGATTGGAATTTTTCCTTTGGTATAAACAGTGCCCACACTGACAGAAATGTAAGTGATGGTACAAGTCATGTATCAGGTGCAATTTCATCAAGTGACACTACTTGTATTAGTTTTGTGGGTGTGCAAAATGATTCTGAGTGGGATAGAAAGGAAGATAAGGGAGGCTTTCATGTCCTTGTAGTTACTCATCTTTCAACTTACATCTTTGGCATTTAAATCATAATTATATTTCACATCTCTGGAATGCTAAGTGGATGTTACACCACTTTCCCACTAACACCCATCTTGTGGTAGTCACACCCATTGTTTAACTTCTACCACCCTTCATTTTACTGCAGCATGCAGCCCACAGAGGTTAACCACAGGCGTTTCTGTCAGAAAGTACAGGGCTATTGTATTAGCTGAGCAAATTTCGGGTGTTTGCTGCCACAAAGCAAACCGGGAGAGGCCAAAGGAAGATGTGTCCGCACAGCCGTGTCGGTGGGGAAGAGAGGAGGTCGCAGCTGGGACCCAGCGCCGGAACCCGGGCTTTGGAGGGAGCCAAGCGCTGCCTCCCGAAGGAGCCCCGCTGGGTGCTGGGCAGAGCCGGCAGCGCGGGGCTCTGACCCTCCCCGGGTCTCCACACAACCCCCTCTCATCAATCACGCACCTGAAACATCCCATTGTACCCAAACTCCAAAGGAGATCTGAGCACTGCGTGGTGAACATGCAAATTTTTTCACTGGTAATTAAAACAAACAGTCCCTTAGACTATGAAATGCAGTAGGTTTTTCTTTCAGGAAACAAATAGACATTCCTTTGGATTGTTAGATGGTTGACCAAAAAGTTCAATAATCTGAATAATCAATGAAACACCAGTCTTATTTTGATATTTGCAGGCTTGTCTAGAATTTAAACTACAAGTTCATATAAAAATAATAAAAGGAATCTGCCAACTGCACCATGCAATGACCCCGAGAGTGCAGTGTCAAAGCACAGCTAGGACAGCAGACAGGCTGCACCAGGACTGACTGCAGATCCAGGAGCAGCTAAACCTGAGCTGCTTCCCAGCAGGGGATGCTTGGCTGGGAACACATGTCCAGCACCCTCCTCCTCTGCACAGCTCCTTTGCTGAAGTTGTAAGTCTATTTTATTTCATCCTTTCTTCTCAAATCAAGCGTTAGCTACTCACTTTAGGCATAAAATCTGCCAGCAGTGAGTACATAGAGGATTTTAGAAAATAAAGGTTGAAAGGAAGAGCCCATGGGGGAAAAAAATATTTTAAAACAACTGATCTCTCTTCTTTCACACCCCAGCTAACTGGGGCACACATTAGTAACACACACCTAGTGCTGGTGCTGAAACTGGATTTGCTCAGGGGAGGTGGGGAACAAAACCCTGCATGAAATAATTTGAAAAGGCAGCTTTGAACTTCTCAGATGTAAAATGTTTTATTTAGCAGCAACACAACTTCTATTTGACAGCTGGTTTGCTACTGGCAAGGAGTCTAAAGACACAGTGACAAACTGCTGGGCTGACTGCCTTCCAAATGAAGCTGTGGTCACATCTCTGATACTGAAGTAAATGATGTCATTCAAGACCACGGTGTATCAACACTGTAGTAGGGAACAGCACCATGTTCATGCCATGTGCCCACAAACCAGCCTGTATGCCAATCTACAGCTCCTATTTTCAAATGCTCTCCTTGGCTAATGTTTATTTAAAGAGATGCAGAAAAATTTACATATCTGGGTTTTTTTTTTTAAGGAGCTATACCACTTAGCTAAAAAGTGACCTGCAGCCTCTCTCCTGCTGCTAATGCAGCAGATAATCAATCATTCCTTTCAGAGCTCTCCACAGCAACGAGAGGTCAGTAATCCATATTCATCTTTCATGCAAGTCTGCCACAATGAGTCTGTGGCTCCTAAGGCAGCAGTGGATTTGGGCTGTCATTTCCTTGAGGAACAACAACTGAGACAATGAGTTCCTGTGGCACAGGGGGCAGAGAAGGGGTCACACATTCCTGTGATAGCTGGATAGGTCACATGCCTTCCAGCAATATTAAGTTTCAAAATCTAGTTTCCACAAAAGTAATTTTGTCTTTTGCTCAAATCAATGACTCAGTGGCCTGTGACAGTACCCTGCTAATGCTGACCACACATGGCTGCAGTATACTGGCAAAATGAAAATTTCATTTTTGATTTTCATTCTTGATTGA